>NC_134912.1:15976785-16607142 GCF_051014615.1 Bombus vancouverensis nearcticus | reverse complement strand
CATCTTTTTTAGGGTTTTATGGTCTCTAGAGGGATCGTTCTTGACGGTTAATTCGAATGTAGTTAGCTTGATTAGTTAAAATTTGATTAAAGTCGCGTCGTAAGATCGGTATCACGACTTTGGAAGGTACGATTCTCTATTTGTTGATCAGTGGTTAAGTGAAATAAAAAAATTGGAAATTGTTTGTTAATAAGCAAGTAACGTTGTTTTAGAGATTTGTAATTTCAGTATATTTATAGTGATATTATTGTTGGAAATTTATGTAACTTTCTGACCATCGAAATATCAAACACCGCGTTTTCTCGTGAAACACGAAGCCAGTTAGAATTAGACCAGACGTGTTTCTTTTACAAAAATAGGACGGTTGGTTTGGCGGTGCCATCTTGTTGCCTCGAATGTGAGTTTACACAACAGCAAAAAAGGGGAAATAATTTCTCGAACACCCCGGGGGCAATTGATCGTAATCGCAGTGTAAAATAGTAGAAACGCGAAAGTTGACGATTTTCATATTCGTAAGGTTCGACTAACTACGAAATCGTACGATATTAAACGAAATATCGTTGTTTGCGTCACATTTATTTAACTCTGCTTACACATCGATAAGTAAGTAACAAAGGAAGAAATTTCCACGTAGCATAAATTTTTCAAAGAATTTTTGATCTTCGAGGAATTTCCAATCGGATCTTAGGCATCACGGAAGAACAGAACTTTCGAAAGCACAATAGCCGTATCGAAAAATCACGTTCGTGCCTCAGAGCGATCTCTCTCGAGCTATTGTTAAAATTAGAATCAGTCGTGTTTCTCTCGCGAAAATAGAGCAAACGAATGGCGCGGTATCTACGAACCTCGAATCGAATATTAAATCGCCGATGTCGTTTTATGTTCTAACCGATCGAGAATCCAGAGAATCTCGAGAAATTACGGTCCGTTTACAGTTTCGCGAATTTTTCTTTCTCTGCCAGCGTCCATTTGTTTGCGCAACAACGAAACACGATTCAATGTTTTCTTCCCACTGGCAATTTGTCTGAAGTAAAACAATTTCGAGTGGTATCGAAGAAAAATATTGAGTCGTTTCGAATGGAACGGAAGGATCGCCGAGAAATATCCCTTCGCGAGGTAGTTGAAACGAAACGCGGATGCATCTTCCGGAATCGCGTTATCCATTATTTTTAACGGGGCCGATATTTCTCGGCGATTCCTGTAACATTCGCGTGCAATGAAAAGAGAACACGATCGAGGGGAAAGAATAATTACCAGTGTCCGATTTATCGACCTGTTAGTAGACTCCTATCTGTAGACACCTATCGATGCCATTATCTTTTGACTTTGGTTTATGATCTTCGTTTTTTCTCTCTGTTTTTCTGTTCGCAACTCTATCTATAACAATCCGCCCTTCGACTGATATCTTCACAATACAATACACAAAAAAAAAATATATATATAAAAAAATTACCAACCGACCAATCAATCAAAACCGCCAATCACCATCGACCAAACGACCAACGCGGCGCGAATTGACAAATTGCAAAATCAAAGGCAGCCGGAAAGGAAGATCGAGTAAGTTTTCTTGAAAACAATTCTACGTTCGCCTTGTATCTTGTTCAGGCAGCTATTTTGGCAATGTTCACTTCTCTCGTTTTTTTCTTAGTCTCTTTTACTCTTTCTCTATTTACTTACTTTCTTTCTTCTCTATCTATCTCTCTCACTTTCATTTCTTCTATTTTCTTCTTTGTTAATCGTTTAACCGTTTATTGCTGTTGTTGTGGTTGTTGTCTTGTATCTCATACAAGTTTAGTATTGTATATCTGTCTGCTATCTCGCTCTTACATACATCTCTCTTTGTATAAATGTAACGTATTTTTTGTTTTTATTTTTCTACGTGGTACATCTTACTCTGCGCTGTAAGACACGATCAGTCTGTTTTTTCTCTTTAGCTCTGTACCGTATTTTTATTCTCACGCTTTTTCTTGTCATCGATGTTCTTTTTTGTCCAACGAAACGTACATTCTGCCGCGAGATCATCATTTTCGCTTCCTTCGTTGTCAACGCGATCGACCTGATCTTTTTTTCGCAAAAAGTCACTACTTTTTAAGCATTATTCGAGCATTTATCGTTAATCATTGGCTCTGTTTTGTTCATACTTCTTTTCTACCATTCAGCAGCAAATTTTATTAAACAACGGACATGATTAATTTCCGCGAAGAGTTCGATTTTTTTTTTTTTCGTAATTTATAACAATCGTCTTTTCTGTCCTTCGGACGAGCGCGTAATTCAAAGACCATTTTAGCGCTCTTTTTATTATCCATCTCGCGACGGTTCTCTTTCTTTCTCCTTTTTCTTTTATTTTCTTTTTCTCCATACATTTTGTCAGCCGTAGAATTTTCGCGTTTCTCATCTATCGAGACTTAATAACTCTACCGAGAAATCGTACGAATCGTTTTCTTTGCCGGTTAGATGGAATTTTCGAGTTAAACGTTAAAACGATCCGATGTCGTTGCTCGTACAGTGGCGGTGAAAAATGACCTTTTCCACTTTAGCATTAGCGAAACGTACCGGTGTCGCTGCTGCTTTTTTTTTCACTTTTGCACTTAAAATTATTGTTCGTAAATCGCGATACCGTGTACACGAGATATACTGTCTTGAGATATTTTTTTTTTCCTCAAAAAGGGAATCTTTTGCGAGTAGAAGCTCGTACATTATCTCTTTTTTTCTTTCCCTTCTTTTTTATTGTTTTTATATTTTTCACTTTACTTTTTTACAGTATTTGTCTTCCGATTCTCAGTATATTCCTTTTAGGGATATCGTGAACGTTATTATCGGTGAATTTATGGTCGAGAAGCGAAATGGAAACGACAGAGACAAACCTCGTTTTTTAATCTCTCTTTGCCTATTCGACTTCATTTTTCTCTGTTATTTGGTCCGTCCACTATCTTCTATTATCTTTGATGCTGTGTCGCTGTTGTTGTGTCGATGGTTGAACGAGTACATATGTCTATTACGCCGCTATTTTGTTCTGTTTGATACACGTCTCAGAGATTTTAGTTAGCGTGATTTTTTGGTCGTTACGAATGATACACACATTTACACCGTATACGAATGCTTGAAAAGTGAACAATTTTCCAATCGATGGCTATGGCGATTAAAATTCTACTTTCGAAAGTATATCTTTGAAAATTAACACTTTACTATTCTGAAGCCTACGATAACCAAATAATCTGTTAAAATTAACGTACGGTGTGACCTGTTCAAGCAGATATATTCTTATTTTCTGTTATCTTTGTCTAAGATCAAAATAACCAAGATAACCGACTAGTGTGTTAAAAGTAATTGCAAAACGACATTAAGCTATATATTATTTGATTTCTTTTATATTTGTTTCAATTTTAACGTTCCTCATACCAATATAATTCTCTTCTCAATGATAAATACGACTTAAATTAAGCGCAACTAAAAGTTCAGATATTTCGAATGAGCTTCGTGACATCAATACGATATTTCTTTTAATGATAAATACGATCCATCAATCCGCCCTCGTTATCAATTACGAAGAGTTCCATATTTATAGAATTACTTATTCAACGGTCAAAAGGTTCGACGATTTTCCGCTGTCTCTTGAACGTTATTAACATCCAATCAAGCGTTTCATTTTTCAAGCAAGATCGAAGGCATAATAAATCGCCCATCACGCCTTTACCACACCTAACTTGTTCTTGTTTTTTCTGCGTATTACGTATGTCGCATAATTGTCGTTTTGTTATCGCATCCTGGTCTGTGGAAAAAGGCTTTTTACGAAAAGAAAAAAAAAAAAAAAAGAAAGAAATACCTACGCGCGCGTAGCTTTTCCAAAGCACGAATACACGTATGTATGACAAAATCATTCGAACGAAAGAGACGGTAGGCTGCCTGTTCTCCTGTTTTACGTTGTCTGTGAAAAAGTCGATAAGAACATGCTCGTGAGACACGCGGAGATTCGCGGTTCGTTGTCTTCGCCGGCGAGCGCGAAACTTTCCTACGAATTGTGTCGTAAAGAAAAAGAAGGAACCGAGGAGAATAAAAGCGGGTGGAACGCGGCAGACTGTCGTCAATTTTAACAACGCCGTTCTTCGACCGATCGGCTCTCAGGACTTTAATCGAACCGGGAACGAATAAGATAACAGAAAAAAAAGATAAAAAAAGAACGAGTAAGAGAAAGAAGCAATAAGCCAAGCGGAATGTAGTTTGCGCGGGCTTCCGCCAGTCCCAAAGTAACCCGTCTGCAAAGAAACCCGAACGACTGCGATTGTTATTAATGTGCCTTTCCTTTCTTTTTTTGTAGGGGTAGGGCGTCCCAAAAGTAAGTTGAATCTCGAAGGTTGTTTATTACACGTCAATAATACTTTCTTTGTTCTTCGGCCGCTCTCACAAATATCCCCAAGTCCGCGCTTCTTTTCGAATTTTTGGCGGGAACGAGACGAAGAAACGGTACGGTTCATCGTATCATCTGAATTTTCTACTCTTACAAATCTATCTGTTCCAAGTATCGATATACAATTCGCAATCTTTGCTCGTATAACGATTTATACGATAGAAAATTTATAACGAAGGAAAGTTATAGTGTTCGAGCGAATCTTTCGAACGAACGATTCGACGAGCTTAAAAGCTGACCAATTTTTCTACAGGTGGCTATGATAATTAAAATCTTACCTTGAAAAGCATACTTCTTAAATTTTACACTTTACTATTTCATACTAATGTGATAACGTTGTATGTATATGTAAGGAAAATTGAACAAATTTTATCGGATATTTTTATCGCGTTAAAATATTTTCAAAGATATTTGTAAACCATTTTTCGCTACAGGTTTTTGACCGTTCAAGCTAATTAAAGGTGGTTATCTATACGTTCACGCGAACATTTACTGGTATACGAATCGTTCCGGTGAAAATTTTTATCGTATTAAAAGAAAGAACGTTTAAAGGTGTTTGTAGATAGTTGGTTGGTTTCGCTGGAGGTTCTTGACCGTTCGAAGCAACTAAAAGCAATCTTGTCCACGTAAATATGTACGGACGATTTAACGTTGTTTAATCGAAAAGTTTTAAGGCTTTTGACCGTATTATGCGATGGCAGTTGCATAAGGGGTGCGCGCAACTAATATAACTTGCGTCGGCTGGACGATTGCCAAACGTTTCATAAATATGTGTACGATAACGTAATGCGGTTTATTCTTATACCAAAGCTGTGGTGTCCGTTCGAAATGTTTCACGTTCCACTGTGATGTAATGTAATTAACGAACAAACAGTTCGGTGGAAGAATACAGCCATTGTCAGCTTTGATATTTATTTCATGCCAAGATTCGGTATTAATACTTCGAGTATGATTTATCCTGAAACATCGTTTGATATCTCTCTATCACGTCTAACACGCCTTTAAAATTTACGATTTTCTTCAAATTTCTATTATTACACTACAATGTTACAAATTGCATTGTAACAAACATTTTATTTAGTTTGGAATTGATCGAATGCGTTACTCGCGGTAAATGTAAATTTCATTAATGGTAATTTGCGTTCTGAAGTTAAATCTAAAGAACAGTATTCTCGGATTATCGGATCATCGATTCGCAATGACAAAGAAATAGTAAACGGAGCTGAAAGAAGAATTTGTTTTTTCTTTTCAGAATACGTGTTCAACGTTCAGCATCTTTTTTTGTGCAGCTTGAAACTATAAATTCCTTTTGTTTTATTTGTCTCTTATTTGTTTCCTCCGTTCGAACCCTCGTGCTATACGTTTCGTATGTTTTCTTTTGTCACAACAGCTGTTTGATGTCCATTGGAAATTCGATAAAAAAAATAACTGTTAACTCTGTGTAATAATATGTATACGTAATGTGTCTCGATCCCGCCAAAAAGAAGATAAATATGGTCTAATAATTCGTGATCAGTGCTCGAAGCAACCAACCCCCGCCCCCAAGCTCATGTTTCTCTCTGTCTGTCTATCTATCTGTCTCTTTTACCCCCTTCTCGTGTTTTTTCTTTTTGTCTCTCTATATTCTTGATTAATCACGAATTAACGGCTCTGTATATAATCACCGTGTGTCTGTTACACGCGTACACCTACATATGTGTATATGATACATACGTGTCCACGAGTCCACGAGTCCACGAAAACCGATCTTTTTATCCGTTCATCTCGTTTAAACTTCTACCCACTTTGATGTCGTGTTTTTTGTCTCCTGCGTTTCCAAAGGAGTCGTGTTTTTTTGGTTTCTGTCACTTTGGTGATCACCCAGTCTTCCCCTCTTTGTCACGTTCTGTTAATTATGTTCGACTTTGTGCAATAATCAATCGACCCGCAGCAATTGTCGCAGAAAGATCGGCCAAATTAGTCGAGGGTCGCTGAATTTTTGTGAATCGTTATGATGGATGGAAAAGGCCGAATATTTCAAGTAATTCGCAGTTTCATAATATCGTTGTGCAACGTTCGTGTTACATTGCCAACGATGTTAAACGTTGTTTATTATATTGTCGTTTTCACTTGCGAATAAAACTGACCTAGAGCAACTTTTGGAACCGGTCCCACTTGGTCATTTTCATTTTTCAAAGTACTCGCGTTGAATATAATGATATTCGATAACACTATAATATTTATTGTATTATATGAATTATTCGAGACTAGTATTTTTTGTATTTCCCCTGATTGAAAATAGCTGAGATCGGAATTATTTCACAAACATTCAGCAGCTCTTTTACATGACACGATCGTCGAGACTTCATTTTTCATGTATGTAAATTGGCCAGCACCTCGGCTTTCGACTGTGGCTTTTTAAGGCGTTGTGGATAATAATTGATAATAAGAATGACGACAGCGATCACGCTGATAACGGCGGCGACTGTGCGTGTTGCTTGCATTTGAGTTGGGAAAGAAGAAGAAAATGTCTGACGAGAAGAAGAGTGAATGCTAGATCTCCAATTCTCTCCCAATTATCCTTTATCATCGTCTTTGTGATATATTATGAAAAATCGTTTTATTCGATAAAATGATACATACACTTTCATCATACAGATTACTTACTTTTATGATTATTACTTTAATTTTTACTCTTCGTTTTTATTATTTCGATTATCTAATTTTATTTTTATTTCGATTATATTTTGTCAGGAAACATTATCGTATTAATATTACCATTTCAAAGTATATAAATTATTTTTCGAAAGAAACTCGAAACTGTAATTGGCGGATAGAAATTTTGTAATTGTAATTTCAATAGGAATATTCTTGTCCCGATTGTACGCTGTTCAGATCTGTCAAAATTTTCTCTTCGAACCTGCTAAATTGCTTTCTGTAAAAATGCTTAATCGCTTGGTCTCGAGCGGCTTTTGAATTACTGTTTCCAGCTAAAAGAACTAAACTCGAACCGATATACAAATATCCCATGTGTCTCTTCCATCATCGAGATCCAAAAATCCACAAGCCGTCTATTTTCCGCAACGGCGGAATCATCTTTATAATTAGAGATTCTTCCCTTATTTTAAAGTTATCCTGGACCCGATCCACGTGATGTAATTTGACCAACGATATCGTGTTTGCACATATTCGAGAATACCTTGAATTTTGAAATGCCTCCAAATACTCGTCAAGACGATTCCTTCGTATTTTTCGTTTTTAATATTTTTACTATCGCTCAATGTACATGATTTATATTGAAATAATTAAAAAATAAAAGCAGCGAGAAACAATTCAGTTTGGTAGCGCAGATTGATCAAAATGCCTCGATAATTATGAATTGTAATTTGAATATCAGACATTAGATATTTTTTACTTTCTGCTTTAGTAATTTTTCTCGCGTTAAAGACGAACGAGTTCTTTGAAGTCTTTTTTGAGTTTTCGAGCAAGCGTAAAATCTTATTCTCGCGAGCCCCGAAACAAAATTTAAATTCAAGTGACCGCATAATTCTAGCTAAAATCTTCCATCAATTTTCCAATATCCTGTTCCGTGGGAGTCTAATGGATTCCCTGGCAACAAACTCGTCGGTTTCCCTCAACCCTCGTAAACTTATTAACATCTCTCTTTCTCTCTCTCTCTCTCTTTCTCTCTCTCTTTTTCTAAAACTACACTTCACTTTCTTACATCGCGCACCTAATTCTCTTTTATTTGTCCATATGCTTAAACAGAAACTTTTCAATTTTCTCTTCTGTCTGTCCGTCCATTCGACCGTCTGTCCGTTTGCGTGTGCGTCTGTCTGTTTGTCTGGCTGTTATGTGCGTGTGACGAGAAAAAACTAAAAGGAAAAGAATAAAAAAAAAAAGAAAAAAAGCAGGAAAAAGACAAAAACATGAAAATAAGCAAAAAAAAAAAAAAGAAAGAGAATTATTCGCCACGAGAGAGAATGGATGAAGTGTAATAAATAATAGAAAGTGGAACGTGAGAGTGGCGTATCGGAGTTCTGGAAGATCTTACGAGATCTCTCAGAGGACGAGCGACAGGAACTAAAGAAAGTTACTTTTGTTTTCGCTCCGGCCTACATCAGGGAGTCTGGGGAGAATATCGAGTTTATGAAGGTGAGGAGAAGATCTGGGATCTGTCCCCGAGATCTCGTAGATACGATATATCGGGGAGATTTAGTATCGGCACGTATTTACATTCTGTCGTTTCCTGTTTACACAGAGGCAAGAACAGAAAAGGAGCGACCTAGACGAACAGCTTAAGGAATACATCGCAGAATGGCGGAAACAGAGAGCCAAGGAGGAGGAGGAACTGAAGAGATTGAAGGTTCGTATTCATAAAGCAACCTTAGATTTCCTTTGTTGTCACTTTCTAGACACATAGTAGACCATGAAAGTATATATATTCGAATACTCACCATACACAATGTCTGTGTATATATTGTATGTGTTACACAAAACGTTTCGAAAGTTCTCCAACACTGTGACAACGAGACACGATTATCATAATTAACGTGTTAAACGAATTTGGCATCGGTGAAATTTTAAAGCAATCTGGAAATGTATAAAGAAGTTATAAGATATTTACTCTAAAAACATATATAAAATAGTAATAGCAAAAAATTAGTATACATCATAATAAGTGTTAATAATGGTTTCATTACATATTAAGGTATATTAATACTACGGATAATTGGCTGTTTCAATACTTTTGCGATCTCTGCGAAATATATTCCTGTATTACATATATCTTTTAGCTTACGTACATTTTCATATTTGTTTCAAACTTTACCAATGCACAAATAATATATACCTATACGTAAAACCTACAAGTATTTGAATACATTCGTACGCTACTGTACTATATTTTCTGTTACGTTTCCATGAATCTATATTATTCATTGCTTTCTTTCGCGTTGTTCGCAGGAGAAGCAAGCGAAGCGCAAGATTACTCGCGCGGACGAGGAGAAGAGATTGGCTCAGAAAAAGAAGGAGGAGGAAGAACGTCGCCAACGTGAAATCGGTGGGTTTATTCTATTCTTTTCCATTCTTTTCCTGTTTCGATATTGTTTCGGGAGATTACCCGATTTTCTTTCTGGAGATTTTGCTGATGTTTTCTTAAACTTACAGAGGAAAAGAAGCAACGCGATATTGAGGAAAAGAGAAAGTACGTGTTTGCCTTCGCCAAATCTTATATATATGTATATATATATCTAACTAATATAGTAAGACAAATAACGTCCAATATATAAAAAAATACAACCTTTTTATCCAGACGTTTGGAAGAATCAGAAAAGAAACGTCAGGCTATGATGCAAGCGATGAAAGATCAAGCGAACAAGAAGGGCCCCAACTTTACCATCACTAGGAAAGATCTAGCAGTTCGTATCGTTCCTACGAAGAAACTTGAAATTTTGAAAGACATATATCGTGCCACAGCATAAGATCATATAGTTGGAATGTTATTAATATATTTTTCTGTTCGATAAAGGGTAACCTTACGTCGGCGCAACTGGAACGCAACAAGACGAAAGAACAGCTGGAAGAGGAAAAGAAGATTTCGCTGAGCATTCGCATCAAACCCCTGGAAATCGATGGTATGTCCATTGAGAAGCTCCGGTTCAAGGCTACCGAACTCTGGGATACCATTGTCAAGCTGGAGACCGAGAAATATGATCTTGAAGAGCGACAGAAACGCCAGGACTATGACGTGAGTGAAAATACATGAATATGTAGCAACTGTGAAAAATAGTACTAGAAGGAATGGAGGTTCTCAGTGTTTGTAGTCGGCTATGTTGACCAAAACGCCGTCGTCCGCTGATGATCCTCTCCTTTGGGTGCTGATCCCACAAATGCAAATTCTGCATATATGTATATTACGTACTTTTATGTTTGTAAGCACCGGAATGTTTTGAATAATTGTCTGTTTGCTCTTAGCTTAAAGAATTAAAGGAACGTCAGAAGCAGCAACTGAGGCACAAGGCTTTGAAGAAAGGTCTTGATCCCGAAGCCCTCACCGGAAAATACCCTGTAAGTAGCGCGTTTAAACGACATAAAAAGATAAAATATAATACATTTTTGTAGCGAAATCCTTTAATACCGTACAATTATTTTCCTTACGTAGCCTAAGATCCAAGTGGCCTCCAAATACGAACGTCGAGTGGATACCAGGTCTTATGACGATAAGAAGAAGCTCTTCGAGGGTGTAAGTATATTTCCCATAGATTCGATCAGTCGCTGATTCTTCGAATATTCAGCTGACCCAGATATGCGATAAAATAAATTTTACCCGATTTGAGATCTCAAGATCTAATAATAACAGTGATCGGAGAAAATGGGAAAGGCATGCTATCTGAAGAAATATTATTATGAGTACAAAATTGAAATCTATATGTATATAAATGTTTCGGAGTAAGATTATTAAGAAAAGAGATTTTATCACAGTGATATATGGTCAAAGACGTAGTAAAATAAATAATAAGAGATACGATATCACGAGGGATAAAGAAGAAGCGACACAGCTCGTTAAAAAAGTAGTCGTAGAAAGATAATAGTTGAAAAAAGATGATCACAGAAGAATGTCAATTGAATCGCAGGGCTATGACACGCTTCTAGCGGAGTACAACGAGAAACTATGGAAACAGAAAACAGAACAGTTCATGAAGCGTAACAAAAGTGAGTCCTATCGAGCTCTCTGTCAGTGTACTACCCCTTTTGCTTGCGTTGCTGGTTGTACCCCTAGCACTTTGTCCCCCTTTCGTTTGCCTTAGGACCGTTAAAATGATCGTCATTCTAATTCGTGTTGGACTCCATTTAATAAATAGTAGATTTAGACTATAGAGATCGTTGGAAGTGTTGTTATGCTCGTGTTGTTTCGTTCCACAAAGTAAAGTACTCACATTTCATCCTTCATTGATCGTAATTCATCGCATCTCCCCATAATTTATTATTGAAACAAGCATGAATATGACGATCACGAACGGAAGAACTTATACCACGAGTCTTAGAATAAGTGTCAATCATAAGATCACATGGTGACAAGATGTTTACGACAGATGCAAATTACGTATCCATCGTCTTGATTGTCCCGTGGATGTCCCGTATACAGGAAGAACATTTGTCAAGAAATCTTTCATTTAGAAAACCGAATACGAAACACACCGAATGCGAAGCAAAAGACTCTACGCTTCAAGTTCTATTTTTTTACGCTCCTAAAGCAAAGAATACAATTACTTTAAATACAAACTTCAGTCATGCTCAGAATCTTATCACATCGACATGTTTCTATCAAACATTCTTCGTGGCTTGACATGTTAGTAGAGTGACTAATTAAAAGTCTGTGTAAGAGAATATAAGAATTTGTACCACGTAATTAATGCAAGCTAATGGATGGTTGATATGTATGTAATTCTTTTGGAATCGCAAATGTACTCGTTTAACTTAAACATCCGACATGTACATATATGTATATACAAAAAGCAGGTTCCAGTGTAATACTAGGTTTCGTTGACTTGTCCTGCTAGTTATCAAGCCCCAAGTTCATTTATAAGGAGAATTTATACAGCAATATTTTGAAAACCGAGGAAAGAGACCAGAGGCGAGTGCCCCGTGTGACGATGTATCCTAGCATGCCACTTTGTCCCTTAATGTTGCAGGGCCTGACCGAACAGCAGAAGGAGTCCATAGAGAAGCAGTGGGCTCAACAGAAGGAACAATTCCTTGGTCGTCAGAAGAGTATGTATGCTAGCTTCATCTTCGAGCAAACGCAACACATCATTTGTTATAAATGTATATTTTTTTATATTTCCAACCTTGAGCTTCATAATCTGTGGGAAAGACATTTTTGAGTACTGTTTTGGTTATTTTTACATAGTTGAAGATATTCACTACTAATTACTAAATTAGAATTATATTCTGGAATAACCATTTTTAATTTCCTATCTGTTTTCTGTACCTTATTAAGAATATTTTTTATAAAGGAGGAGTGAGATCACACATCAAGTGGTTAAAGTATTTGAAAAAAGATTTCTTCAAAGACTGGGTTTCCAATTTCTAGATTGAAATATTAAATATTTTGGAATATGTATTTTTAATATATTTTCTTTACTTTATAAAGAATGTTTCTTTTGTAAACGAGGGAAGGGGTTGTCAAGATTCAGAGACTATCTAGTTATCATAAAAAGAGATCGTGACTTAAAAAGGTGGAAAAATATTGATTTCAGAAAGGAAGGGGAAGACTATTGGTTATAGAATTCGAATAGGAAAGAATATCATAGATCTACGTATATTTCGCGTGTTTCAAATAATTTGTGCATCAACTGTTCAAACGAAAATATACTAATGCAACAAGCACTTTGCTGTCTCTTACCTGTTTATTATGTTACGTATCTCGGTGTGCGTTTGCTCGAGTCGTGAGTCTTGAAACCTGAC
Organism: Bombus vancouverensis nearcticus; assembly: GCF_051014615.1. Taxonomy (NCBI): domain Eukaryota; kingdom Metazoa; phylum Arthropoda; class Insecta; order Hymenoptera; family Apidae; genus Bombus; species Bombus vancouverensis. The sequence continues at coordinate 16,594,289 of NC_134912.1, read as the reverse complement.
CAGCCACAGTATTTTCTAAAAACTAGGACAGACTGCAACGGCCATAGAGTGAAGTATATTTTGCCAACGTTGAAGAACCTTGCTCGATGAAAAGCGAGAAGAACCTTTCAGAAAATTGAAAGCATGTGCTTGTACATTTAATTCTTTGTTTATTTTCCGTAGAAAAGTCTACGACTCTAGAATCTTATTCTTCATTCTCATAGTACTCTCCATCATTTTTCTAAACATATCCTTATGTGCAAGATAATTTCCAACAAATCTTCTCTGTCATCGATCGAGATATATTTTCAAAAATTTTCAACACGAATTAAAATATCATCGATTATATAACAGATATATCTTATGTTTTTCTTTGAAACAGCGAAATTGCCCAAGTGGTTCGGCGAGAGGCCAGGCAAGAAACCAGGAGACCCCGAATCTCCAGAAGGCGAAGAAGACGTGAAGGCTGCGGCTGAAGACGAAGAGCTTGAGGAACCACAATTCGAAGAAGAAGAAGAAGAGGAGGAGGAAGAGGAGGAGGAAGAAGAAGAGGAAGAGAAGAAGGAGGGTGAGGGTGAAGGCGAGGAAGAGGAGGAAGAAGAGGAAGAAGAGGAGGAAGAAGAGGAAGAAGAGGAAGAGGAAGAGGAGGAGGAAGAGGAAGAATAGACACCTCTTTCCAAAGATCAGCAACACCTAACCAAAGATTTAATCGATCGATCACCAAGAAATGTCGAAACATCCTACGAACCATTGAAATATAATAGTCGTGGCTACAGTAGAGACAACAATGGCGAACCATTTTCCCAGAATCTTGTCGTTATAGGTAGCTTTTTGTTTTGAACTTTTATTGCGACATCGGAGTAAGCGTACGAAGACGGTTCAAGAAAGAAAGACGAACGGTCTACACGTTATATTTTTCCGTGAAAAAGTCTAACCTATAACGGTGAGAATTCCGGTGAGATAAAACACGCTGTTACAACCTCTCGGCTGTCCTACCACTACTACTTCTATTACTATTACTCTACTACTTCTATTACTACTACAATTATTATTATTATATTGTACAAAAAATACACGCACACACATTATCAAAATAAAAAAAGAAGAGGTTTATCGTGTACGATTTCCGCGAGGAAACTTTCCTACCCCAGGAGAAGACCTTGATTTGTTACGCACACTGACACTTGTAATCACGATTGTAAATTAAGAGGCCTATGGAAAAAACTGTTCCGAATTCAAGACTTCAATAGTGTTTTTATTATTCAACTCTTTATTATTCAAGACATTAACACATTGATTATTACTGGATTTTTTTCTTACTTTTACTGGCAAATTTTATTAGCAATAAATTCGGAAATTATGAAAAAGAATGTAGCAAAATACATAGCGTGCAATCTGTGTGGTTCGCGAAAGCAAAGAAATTTCCCCTTTAAAGTTCCTACTACTTACATATGTACATCGTGGGAGTCAAAAAACTTTCGTCGGCGCCCTTGCATTCCACTAACCTTACTTCCTGTCTCGTAGAGAAATACGGATACGGATGAGATTAATGGCTTAATCATGGAAATTATCATAATGCCAGTTTTTCTTCTCTTGATCTCCCTTCATCGTACTTACTTGACCTTTTCTTCGAGTATTCCTTTATTACGAGTACAATGCGTTCTTCATGAATATAATTATTAGCACATATACACTGCAGATAAGTCACAATGTTTTTATTGATGACACTCGTACTTTATCGATAGCACGTTGTTTTATTTATTAAAAACATATCAACATAAGCATCGAGTAAAACAGAAATATATTAATCGATTTATGACACTTTCGTAAACACGTATCCAACAATCGTCATGGCGCCTCGGATTCGCGCCAAAACTTATAAACAGGTATAAAACACCCAAGTGCTGCCAACAAACGCCCTTAAAATAAACAATACGGAATCTGCGTGTAATGATAGTTGTCGTACGAATTTTGGTACGCCACGAAGTTCGGGCTTTAAAAGAAATATTTTGATATACTATATGAGAACTCAAGCTGAGAAAAGTATCAAATAATTATTTCTATAATTTGGAAATTGTTTACATTTAACTATGTGTCAACAAATTGATTCAAGATACAAAAACATTCTGAAAATGGATTGTTTTGGAGATCTATTTTGAGGTAATTTGCTGGTTTGTTTTATATTTTTGTGAAAAAGCCTGTTCGCTTTGTAAATCAACCGAAAACTAATAATTATAATAGTCCTTTTGGTTTGATAAACATGGATTATGTTGCTCATAAACATGGCTTTTAATAAAGACATACTCATTGACATTTGATTTTGTTAACGTTAATTATGAAATTGATTAATAAATTTCCTAATTTGTTACTATGTATGTATTATCTACCCAATATTTCTCATATCATAGTTCAGTGCAATTACTTCAGTGAGACTACAAAATTGGCGATCGTCGTTCGTCGAAAGGAAATCGTGCAAATTTACATGTTAGGACCGCAGTTCGTTAAAATTCAAGACAGACTTCAGTGACGGTGCAATGACGCAAAACATAAGAGGTAGAGCAAACGAGAGATCACTGTCCGTTTCTGTTCTTCTCACGTACATACTTCCGTTGATGTGTTCTATCTCTCTTTCTCGCTTTCGTTCATCTTACTCTAGTTTACTCAGCCGATAGTGATGGAAACGATACAATTTCAAACAAACTACACCTATACTACAGAATTGATCTTTCAAGCTACTTGCTTCAAACTTGATATTTCATTTATTTTTTATATTTATTATAATTGTAACATTATAATAATTTTTCAAAAAAATAAAATTGGCGCTATGTACAGTTGTTCCACCTGGTGGACGAAAGAGTATCACTCCCATCGCTAGTGGATGGCAACTATTTATAATGGTAGCCGTTGGCTTCAGTCTCGTGTTTCTTCTCTCCTTTACGCTCATTCTTTCTCTGTTTCTCACCGTCGTCTCTATTTCTTTTTCTCTCTTTTTCTCTCTTTCAGACTACAGAGTGGTTCTTATTCTTTGTTAATAGTGTCTCCAAGCATTCGTCCGAGCCAGACTACGTTTGTCTCTGCTCTCCTACCTGAGAGGACCGAAATAGAGTAGCGGCAAGACCCCGACACTACCGACGCGACGCTACAATTCCGTCGTGGACCGAACAATAAACAATAACACGACGACGCGTGTCACGAGTTCGGGATAGCGACTACCGCGACCTGTTGCCGGCTGCCAAAAAGATCCCGCTGGATGTCGCGCGTGTGTTAGTGAGATCGTGAAATGTTCGTTTCGGAGTGTTTGACCGCGGGAACGGGGAATTGTGTGTCATGGCGGTGATCGTTCTGCAGAACAGCCACGTTCGTGTACACATGGCTACAATGTTGGCTATCAAGGAAAAAAAGAAAGGAAGAATGAGGAGCTGACTACGACGCGGCTTCGCCACTAGAAAACCACTCTCGATGAGGTAAGTATAAAATAATACGTACGATATATGAACGAATTTCTTTGGCAAGTGACAAGTGACAGATACTTCAGATTGGACGCAATTACGTATTACCTTTGTGTGTTGTCTGCACCACGTTCGACGAGTATTTGAAGATTCGTTTCGTTGAGACAGAAACCGACGCCTCGTGCTAGAGCCGGAACTCGACGGAAATTGACGATTTCTGTCGAGGAACTACCGAGGACGCGCTTCGTGGTGGTTCGTGTTAATTCGCGATTTCCCGATAGCCGGGGCAACACGCGATAAGAACGATTACGAAATCGGGCATACTGAAACGTGAGAATAATTGGTAGCGTGATGAGGATAGTATACGCGAATAAGGATATATAAGGGGAATTAGGATTTTCTTATTGGTGAACGTTCACATGGATGCTCAGAGATTAAAAATGTCAACATGCATAGGGCGATGACTTTTTATCATTCTTGAATGTTTTGGGCCATTTTTAGACGTATGATACTTTATGAAAACTGTTACGAACAGGTTTAAAACCTGTTAAACTAGAGACATGAAGTAATGTATTTATCATTATGACCATGACTTTATCTTTACATTCACCTTTCGCTTTTATAATGTCAAACATGTAGCATATACTGTAACAGTTACCTTGCATAATATCGTTTATAATTTTTTTCTTTTTACGTAAATTTGTTCAATCTTTGACGTGTATCGGAAAGTGTCAAATTAATACTTTGTATCTTGCTATGATATATTATTATTTTTTGTTTTCGTTCACATCGTGTAATTTATTTCAGATCATGTTATGTAATAGACAACTGAACTATTTATCTATTTAAAGTTACATACATCTTATGGTTAGAAGTATATAATGACTACATTATAACACGCAGTTACTGATATTCAAATTTGTATTCAAATTTGTTGTTCTAAAAATTACTCAGACATTAGCGTCTAATCGGAGTTATTGTGGTATAATTGTTTTAAGAAACGGTTTTAATATTTTCCATACTGTAAGTGATACATTTATTATACGTAATTGTTATTTGCAGACTATCACGTAGCATCTGGTAAATGACTCCAAGTGCTTGCATAGTAATAACGAAATCGCGTCTTTATTTCAAGTAATTATTTCGGCTTAAAAGCCACTTCTGTAAGCCGGTTTATAACGAATCTCATTATTACTCATTATCAAAATATTAGAAGCGTCACGAATTCTAGAAATATCGAAGAAAAGTGCTTTAATACTCATTGATGAGACGCATGACGACATTAGCAATCATCAAGGGATGGTTGATAAATTATAAACTACAACTTTATATGAATAAAGCTTCATTTTCGTTTCCTAGAAATTTCAAGCAATTTCAAGCAATTAGAAGCAAATTTATTTACATTTTTATTCAAGATGTTAAAATACTCTTAAGCAAAAGTTTTTAAGTATTCTTTCATAAATATTTTTGTTTCTTTTCCAAGTTTATGTATTAAAGAATAGTTTTGTTTCTTTTTATCCGTATTATGCTTCTTTCTTTAATGGAGATGAAACTATCCTTCTGTGAACTGCAGTACATGAATTTGTATCAAAGCTCGTGTTATTCTGTCTTTCGAACTGAGGTTGAGATGGAAGCTTTTATCGTAAATTATTCTTTACAATATTCCTATATTTTCAATTTTCGTATTCAGCTTCTTTGTATTTCACTTTGTTTCATACTATTCCATTCTTAGAATTTTTCAATCTAGGAGAGAGCGTAACAAAGGTTAATAGAGCTGCTTAAATTATATTTTACGAACAATTTCTTCTTCTTTCGCACATTAGAAAGCGAATTTTCAAAGATAAAATATCTTTAATTTTTTTGTCATTGTACTTAAGTTAGTAGTAAAATTAATCATATTCCATTAAAACTTGGAAAGAACTACTATTACATTTATAATATAAGTTATTTTTATTCAAACATTAAAAAGCGCTATTTCATAATATACGATAGTGTCGTGTAAAAATTATAATACGTTAATTTAATTTAATAATACTCCAAAAATTTCTCATCGTATAAATTAAGATTAATGCAAAACATACATACTGCAAATAAATATATGTATAAAAAGATTGTGATAATACAATTTTTTTCAGTGGTATACATCTGTTGTATTTATATGTCAGAAATATTTAATATTTTTAGCAGATTAGATACAACGTAATACGATATGATATGGCAAGATAGTATGAAATGCAAAATAGGGAGATAGCTCAATTACAGTATCTATTAAAGATCAATTAAGTTTGACGAGGGTTTTAAAATAGGCTACGAACGATGCGCAACGATCTATCTAACATCGTCGTGTATGAAAATCTGTATGTATTACATACTTACGTTGACAAGCGAGGAATTAACCGACTACAGTGCGTTGTACTGTGACACAATTGAAACAATTCGAGATTACCCACGATGGCCCATATAGGTTGCAAATTGTTGCGTAATAATGCATAAGAGCCGTGAATGCGTATTTCCTGTTATTGCGCGTTTGTGCGTTAACAAAGGATGGGTAGTGTGTGGAAGGCAAGCGTTCTGTTCGAATGGCCAGCTACGTAGGCTGGGCGTATTTCAGAAATACGACCGATTTTATCTCAACTATAGCCAGACATGCTGAAGTATTCGTGTAACTTATGGATAAGATCATATTACGTTAATAATTTTATTAAAATATCTCGATTTAGAATTATTGGTATGTACGATATATTTATTAAAAGTTACGTAAATACTTTTCGAAGAACTACACTTTATTAAATTTATTATAATTATTATATCGAGTATAATAATTATGTTTTGTTTCTCAGAGGTAATGGTTCTGGAGAATAATGTAAATCGAACATCGCCATCAAAATTATTATTATTTTAATGGAATATGTAATGAATAATTTAGAGGTCGATACATGCGTGTTCGGCAGATTATATTTTGCATAATTTTCTTCCATTAATGAGAAAATAATGCACGAAACACGTAGAAAATAAATATGTACTTCGAATTGAACTTTCCACGAACCTATTACGTATTTCATTGTTATTTCGTTGGGATTAAAGTTACGGATTTTCTACATATAAAAAAACTTTTCAATATCATTTACGTGAAAATCTGTTCCTCCATCGCAATCAATCGTCGTCCCTCATCGCTCTCATTCGTTATCTATGATTAAAACACGATTTTATTCGTCCCTCTGGTAATATCTAGTGAAATGATATTTTCACGCTATTGGTCGTAGAAAATGGGAATGATATCATCTGGTGGCCGTTGCCATCCATGCAGGAAATTAAACAAGAATGCATCAGTTGTCAGAGGGAACATCAGAAGTCGCTTAAAAGCAACGCTCCGTTACGCCTTCACAATAACCTGATTCAGACTGTGTCAAGGGAACGTATAAAGTCAAAGTCAGAGAGGTGCATCCATGTAAGCAAGAATGTCACACCTGCTGTTAACAGTGAAATGAATAGCGTCTTTACACTTAGAATCTCGACACTTTGGCTCTATATGTGTGTAAGACAGAATGTCTATCTTTGTAGATAACATACGTACGTAATAGCGAAAATGGTAAGAGTCGTGGTTGATTTCTGCTTAAGGAAAAAACTTCAAACAAAAGAATTCGGATTCTATTGTATATTTCTTTTCTTTATTTATACGGCACGAAGAACATATGCGAAAGACGTCTACAAATATATTTGTGTTAGTATTTTTTATTTCGATCTTCCTTAATAGGTTTTGATAAGATGAGATTGACTATTGAATTTGAAGATCGTTTATCATGTTGTTTCGTCTGATCTTCATATAATATAACAGGGGTATACACTTAACGTAAATTCGACTATTTTTATTATGAAACGTATAGGATATTTCTATTTTCTTCTATAATATGAGATTTGAAGGTACATTTTCTGTGTTTTGAAGCACTATAGATATAAGATGAGTTTCACATTTTTATTTCGAATGTTACATCAACTAAATTAATAAAGTTGAATTTGGTATAAGTCCATTTCATTTCGTCGCTATATCTGTTCATCACTATAATTTACATGTACATGTAACATGTACCATGTTTGTACATGGTTACGATAATTGCCGTAGCGATAATTTACAGACTTCTATACAAATAAGCCATTTGATACATGTAAATGCTAGGGAAAGACTGGTCGATTCGCTGATCTGGTCAAAATCCAGTTTACAACGACGAGTCTTGTGTAATCCACACAAACACTTCACAGACTATATCGATCCAATTGAATATATCCATTAACTGGTATCCTATTAATTAAGTTGAAAACTATCGTAATTCTCAATATTATTCTAATTTGCTACACATTAATATTCGAAAGAAACTATTTAATACTAGATATACTATCGAAAAAACTCGGCGACTTTTTAATCCTCTTTGATATCGAAGGATATATGTATAAAGATTTATATGTATGTACATAGTTTATTGAAATTCATTAAAATTAATTGAGATAACCAAACTCGCATTGTCTGATAGTGAACCACGTATACCGAACACGAATCTCCATTAAATTAGATTTTACTAATCTCTTAAAGCCCCAATCATCATGACATGTATATACCAAGTCAATCGGAGCTGTTTGAACTCCGTAAGTGTTCCTGGAACTCGTTGCAAGTTAGATCTGGTTTAGATCCTTCGAGAGTTCAGGTTAGGCATGGATTAGATCTAGGTGGATCAATGAGACTTCAACCGAGTCAGCTCGTCGTCTTGATTGATTTTACCTAACTTTTAACAAGCCTACGTTGTTCCAGCTGGGATTAGATCAGTCTAGGTCAGTAGAACTGTTGCCGAGTAGGTATTGTAGTTGACTTTACTCCATTTCCAATGATTTCTCTAGTTGATCCTTTAACGGCGTGGCTTGGGAGAGATTCAGGAAAGTCATCGAATATAGTACTGTAAATGAAGGAACATTGTGGAAAATGGGTTTGGACGACTAAATTGTGAATCGAGTAAATCTCATTTGACGATTCAGTTTCGGCTTTCTAATACTAATTACGTTTGAGTCGATAACTGATAATTGTAATGACTCTCGAAGAATTTCGTTAAATAAGCATTTCATAATGATGTAAGTATTTAACTAGTAAATACACAACGTCTATACATACACTTATCATAGATCTATAGACTCTTCTTTAGGAAGGCCCTCAATTTCAGATCTTAAATATCCCAATCATTCGTAATGGTGTTATTAGTGTTTCTTATAAAATATTTATTTTTGTGATTCTCAAAATTACGACAATTTTTCTCTTGAATAAACTGATTTCGTCTTAAAAATCCTATCAAACTAATCGATAATAGATTGGTAATATAATTCATTACGTTCGTATTTCCTATAGAAACTTGCACTATCGAATATACTTGGTCGTAGATTAGTTACGAAAACGATGCGATAATTGCAAGACACAAAAAGTACCTTAAATCAGCCACGCTTCTCGAAGCGGTTTTACCATTTTTCTTTATTATTCCACAGTATCTGTACGCTGTGTTACGATAGTTTCTATCATTCTCTAACAATTAAACCTTTCCACGAACAGTGAAACGATTAAACCTTTCGGTGTGTTGCACCGTGTGATAAGATAAAACTGCAGCCTTCTGTAGGTGGGTATTGGTAGTGCGTAGCGCAATAGAATCGCGATAACGGTACCGAGTCTCTTACGTGTTTTCGGTGTATGTGCCACAGTTTTGCAGTTCAACGTAATCAGTTAGAAATACACAAACTTTACGGTTGACGCTGGGCGGAAATGAAAACGAGATTACGCAGTTGTTACCGTGCTATTTCCGTAAAATTACCTTTCATAACCGTGTCTTGTGGCCTATTGTTACGAATTTTTCACATGTCAAGTGTCAACATTTTGCCGAACGGTGCCAGATTTAATATACGAAGAACGCGCTTCAAGGAGATACGCAAAAAGGTTTAGGTTATTTAACATTTCGGAGTCGAGTTAATCTTGTTAGGATCTAAAACAATTTGGAACTACGTTAGATCCTCGCGACTTTCGTCCGAGAAGTTGCATCAGCCAGAAGTTAGAAGAAGAGTAATACTTCTCTACGAGGTTACCAGGTGTATATTTTAATCTTCTTCTATGTAATAAATCTTTAAAATCTAACGTATATCGAAATGTTGACAGGTATCCCTTTAAAGTCCCTATATGAGCAGGATTAAGACGTCAGTTCATTTTAGATGAGAAACCCATCTTTCTTAACTAAATCCCCTTCATTTTTCTAATTTCTTCTTTCTCGTTTTGCGAGAGATCACTCGTGCCTCAAGCTCGTGAAGCATCTTTTTTCTAAGACTGAAATTTAACGCTGTCAATTAATTTGATAAATCTGCTGTAAGTTCCTAAAGTTTCTTTGATATATCTTCCATGAGTTCCTAAAGTTTCTTTATATTTCAAACTTAATCCTTAATGGTTAACATGGCTGAAGTTTTATCCTGTTTGTATCTTATTTTAATATTATCATCCTGTAATAGTACAAAGAGTTATAATAATTTCTTTACTCTTCACCTAATATTGAATGATAATAAGGTTGTAAGGTTTAATGTTAATAGCAATTAAGGAATATCGATCGTCGAATAAGATTAATTGAAAAAGAAATATACCTACTAATACTAATTAAGTGACAAATATAATAAACAGTTTTTGCAAATAGAATCCAAATAAAGATTTATTTTGTCCTTTAAATACCATAACGAGTATGTACTCTAGTTTATATATTTTATATATTTTACATATTTTTCACGTGCATTCTCTAAGTTTTTACATATTTAGATTTCCCAAATATCAGCCGTCTCGTAATCATATACAATATTACCAATTGTAATATTTTTCTAACATTTATAGGATCATATTTATGAGCGCATGTTTTCAACACGACTTGTATGTTCTACCGGAAGTTACAAACGACGGACGATTACTCTCGGTTACTCTTGGTTTCCGTGCTTTTCTTCGACGATTATACGTCGTGTTTCGTCGTTTCGTCGCACGATTTCGTTTCTAACATACCGCAGATGGAAAATACGACGATCTAGAATACCCTTAATGGCATTATGGTATTATACAAAATAGAATTGGGTGCTTGCGGGATTTCAGAAGCCGTAACAGTTAACGATGCCTTGGGCTACTTCGAGAGAGTCAGTTGAACAAAATTTGATGGTGTGTCCGGGTTGGCGAGAGCACACACGCTCGCGGATATATTTTTCTTCGGTCGTCCCATCATTGTGGTTCACAGTCAGTTCAAGCCATCGCGGACGAACGGATTGTCGTTCACCTGTTACCGTATTATGTTCTCACACGAGTAAGCCTGCCATTGCGATCGTCAAAGGAGAAATTATCACTCCAATATGGTGGACGAGGAGAACAAGGACGAGGTGGATCAAGAGGAAGATAAGGAAGGGTGAGAATATACGTTTCTCGAATCGCGAACGATCGCGCGTTGCCTTTCTCCAGAAAATTCTACGCTTGAGATTAGCTGCACGAGAATACCTTTCCTTCGCGACCAGAGAGTTGTTAGTCCTTTACCTGGCGAACCTTCAAATCTTTTAAATCTTCCGAACTTTTATAGAAAGTCGTTAAAGAATATTCGTCAGATTTATCGGATAATGCTCGAAAATAAGATTAGCCATAATGCGCGCCAAGTAGCGCAATAAGTTTTCTCTTGTTTACCTCCGTATTCTTGATAAATCGCATCTCTTATTACGCTTTCTTTTTCTTTTTGTTTGCTCGTGTTTTAAAAAAATCGTTCGAAAGATCGATGTTTCCAGCAGACAACGATTATTCTTGGACGAGGTGTGTTCTTAGAAGCGATTATCCGATGGCGGTAATTAAGTTTCACCTGGCCAGTGTCTGAATCGAATCGAGGGGCGGAGTTTCAGCGACATATTATCTTCCGCGGCTAAATCATTTTTTATTCTTTTTCTTTATTCTTTTTTTATAGTTCATTGTATATGTTTAATCGATTCCATTGCAAAGTATACTCGGCCGAGCTTCAGGTTGTTCTCTCGCTGTTCCTTTCATTTACCGGCTTTTCTTCGGATCCTTCCATTTATCCTGTTACATTTTCTTAACGAACCTCTTCATCTTCCCAATGGAATTAAAACGTGACTCCTTCAAAAGCGTTTAGACGAACTTGAATACGAATTTCCTTAGGCAATATACCGGTGAAGTTCGCTTTTTCGCTCGTTACGCGTCAGCCAAAGGGACCGTTTCAAAACAAAAGTGGTTGGTACGAACGTTTCTCGAAAATTTTCCAAGTTTTCGACTTTCAAAGGAAACTTAGTTTCTTCGTTTTGAGGAAGAATGCCTTTTGTGTAGAAAATATTCTGTAAAATCTGTTGATTAAGATGAGGTAATTAAATAGTCCATTGATTAACTTTAAGATAGCTTTAGGATACTGGACAAAATTTATGATACGGAAAAAAGAAAAATTGTACGATGAAAAAGACGAGATGACTTAAAAGAAGATGAGTTTCGTTTGTTCTTACAAGTTATTTAATGGATATACAAAATAACGACTTGGGAAATATTTATGCTTTTATCGCAAATATTCTTCACATTCACGCTGCCATATATAAAGAGTGACTATAATTTCAAATGTTTGTAAATAGTCCATATATCTTACAATGTGTAATAATTAAACATTTCCAATATTGTGTTTGAACGTCCGTTTCACTTTCTCTTACAGAATGTATGAAGATTGAAAATTGATTTTTTTATCAAATTTAAACAATACAGTTTGGTTTGAAGAAAGCCTAAAGTAAACAAGAAATGAATTGTAAGATAATCTCGAAAAAGATTTCAAGTTAGATTGCATTTACATACACATCAAAGCAAAATGTATAGAAAGGTTCGAGAGACAATTTGACATACACTGGGAACTTTTCAAATCGTTGAGTCCTTCACTAAGGTAATATCGCATTTGCATATCCAGTTGCACGCAGGAAACGTGAAACATGTTTTTATCTTGACCTATCTGTTGCAATATTAATTCCATTGATCTGTTTATAGAACCTTTTTCGCTTGCTGTGTTCGAAATACCTTTCACGTAAATTATTGAAGAATAATTATTCTTGTAAATTTAAATATCAGATCCCAAACACGAAAACGGGAATTAAGCTCAATATCATAGCATTTATCTAAAAAATAATTAACCTTTCCCAAACCGGGAGTCCAGGAGGAGGGAACTAAAATAATTTCAATAAACCAATTAAATCAATCAAATAATTCTGTGAATTGTGCTACAAATTCTATCAATGTTCATAATCATTTAATATTCGTGGTGGTAAAATTCTTCACTTTTATATATGAAAGCTATGTCTTTCTTTTTCTACGAATAAATTTCAATAGGTACTTTCACTCCTAATAAATAATTATTCCTGTAAACAACTGAATTCTGTAGAACTCGTCAAATTCATTAAAGAGATGATTCGGTTGATCGGCATCAAAATACCTTTGAGGTATTTTTATTTCACATTTATGACGACAATTCCGCTTCTCAATTGGTGATATGTGTTCTGCCATTTGCCTGCATTCGCGGTGATATCAGCAAGTCCTTGAACGCGTCAAATCGAGCTGACACAGTAAAATGCAAAAATTCCTGGTATATAGCTCGGGGCTGGTAGAAAGGTTGAGAGTCTGTGAAAATTTATTGTTCTCCAGTATAGGGCGATCCGCTTTGCGTTTACCTATGCCCTTTGATCGTCCCACATTTTTTATTCGTACATTAAAAACTCGTTGTTTGCTATCAATTTTTTGTCCTTTCGTATCTTCATGTGAAAGGTTTACTCGTATTCCTCTGTCCCTGTTGAATTCGACTCTTTGGGAACAGTTCGTACGAGAACGTACACGATAATTATACAACCGATAAACCTACAATCCTCTTATACTGTCTGTGCTTCACTGAGTCACGAAGGTATCCGAATGTTTATCGTGGAAAATTTTTATGAATATATTGCGTATGTTACGCGAAGTTCTTTGAAATATTGTCGCTCTAATGAAATACGACTGTCGTGTCTATTGGACTGCGGATTTTTATCTAAATTCGTATTACCTATTAAAAACGTAATTCGAAAAGTAGAATCTCGATAGAAGATCCTTTTACCTATTAAGTATTACGGAGGTATATAATGAAATATTTTATATGTTTTATTCCGAGGAAACCAATCTGACAATTTATATTGGAGTTGAAAGACATTTATTGTAAATATACATTTAATAACATATTAATATACGCCATAAATAGTGGTGCTAAAATATATTATATAATCGGAGCTAAAGAAGCTGTCACTAAGTATTGTGGGTTATTAATATAGCGAATAATTGATTGTTTAAAATAATTGAGTTACTCCGCAACTTCTTTATTATAAATTTCTATCGAATAAATAATTGTTCGAACAAATACGAATACACGATGCTCCTAACACGATCAATTTTTCAAGGAAGGACTCGTGAAGTTATAAATGGGAAACAGTTTAATTCTGTGGAAATAAATTCTTTTTGAATCTTAATTTTCCATATTGATTTCTCGATCAAATTAATATCTCAATGACTCTCGTAAAATGTATGTTTGCAATAAATAATTCGTAATTATTATCACGTATTACGTACGATGCTAATGAAATTACAAAATGTCTTGTATAACACACGCACGTAATATGTTGTTAAACAATTTGTGTATCTCGTTTGTTTTCATGCAAGAATATAATGACAAAATAATAACAGTAATAATATTAGTAAAATGTTTGATACATATTATTAATAATACTATCTGTGGCGTATTTGCTGGATATTACCAAGGTGTAGAGTTCAAATGGTTTACGTTGGCTATCTCATTTGACTATACGCTGACCTTGTGTAGTTAATAATACATGTATTATAGTTAGAAACGCTTCAATACCGCGTTTATTAATCACCTTTTCGAGATATACGTACTTTTGACGTTTATTCTCTGGGGCATTAATATATACATGAATTAAAAATGATTTAAATACAGTGTCTTATGTCAAATCACATTTTTAGGTAAAAAATGAATTATACAATATAAGTACTCTTTCGAAATATTTTATTTAAAATATCTCTTTCTTAGAATTTCAAGTTACTAATAGATCCAGGATATTTTACCTGGAATAGCTTTGAAGAACGCGCATAGATAAATACTTCTTCTTTGATTTCTCAATTTGCAAGGTCATTGTATACGTATATGGCACTGAAGAACTATCATTTCCTTTTTAAAGCTGTAACTATAAATATTTTCTCTTGATAATCAATCCGTTAGATATATCTTTTTCAATAGAAAATAGGAAATAGGCTTATTACTGGAAATAAATTTTGTTCGACCATATATGTTTGTAAAACAGTTTAGCATAATTATGTAAAAGTTTTGGACAATATTTGAATTAATGTGACTACTGCTTTGATCTACGACCGTATTTAAAAGATACTGTTTTGCATTTAGAATTGGACATACCACTAGAACCGTGAAACAGTCATTTTAGAAGCTGATGAGAAGGAACAGGTACTTAAAAATGATTAATGTATCTCGTCATTGGTTCTAGTCCTCCTATGTTTGGAAATTTTTTTATGAAAGTGATTTTGACGCCCTTTGGTTATTAATATTATGCATGAAGCTGGTAAATGTAACCGGCATAAATACATTGAAGAAATATGTCGGTAATTCCGTTTAATTATTCGAAGGCCGACACGATGATTATGTCGAATTGTGAGTTGGATTAGATTTCATCATACATATACGTCACTGTTAGAGGAATTGACGCACCTGTTTTTTTATTGTATTATGCTATCGTAATTTCGTCGTATTATCGTATTAAGTGGGAATGCGTATTGTATCTAGAGTACAGTAGAACTAGATCTGAGAATATTAAAATAATTTATAGAGATATTCCATTCGACTTGGATACTAGATAGGAATTATTTTTAATAATAAACTAGATGTAATTGCAAGAAAGTGAATGGGGTAAATAACATACAAGGTAAATAATAAACAATATGCAATACGCGTAATAAAATGGTTTAGTACATCACATTAATCTTTTATTAATGAATGCAGTGAAAAAGATTTATGAAACGCGTTTAGTACGTAAAGAATTAAACAAGTTCTTTCTAAATCAATTTACTCTTACTATTGCAATCTGCTGATTGCAAGCTCTGAATAAAAATCTACGAAACGGTAACAGTAAAGTCCACGTTTAGGTACACGTAGAAATTATGCATTATTTTGGTTCTGTTTGTAGTTCGTACTAAAAGTTCAATATCATAATATTGTTTCGTTTCAAAGTTCGAAAGTGTTTTAGGGCAAGTTGTCCATGTGTATTCATATCAAATCAAGTAATTTGAGCGTGATCGTTAGTAACGTGATCTACGGGCTTTGTTGTACCCTTCGTGGACTCTTGAGAAACTCATATCGAGTATTTCTGCCAGAGATGTTTACAAAATCGAGAATATAGATTTACTGCTGCATGGAGAGATCCTAAATCAAATCCTAACGCGTTTGTGTTTGATTACGTGTATTTGCTTAGTCTGGTTTCTGATCGATGACTAATTCTGATACATGAAACTAGCGATTAATTCATGATTGATTCAATAGCTTGTTTTCTGAAGACGAAACTTTTATTTAAAACGTTATTGTTCAATCAAAATTACGTTTATGTCAAATTGATAGATCAGTAAGTTTCTTGAATTCTGAACAATTTTCTCCTTCTTATCTTTTCTTCTTTGCCGTACAAAATCTTACATATAATATACAGATATAGTATGTCGAAAGAAAGCTTCTATAAGAAATCAAATAATTTTGTCATTGTGCATTATTTTTCTCAGAAATTTCAAAATATGTATTTTTCAATTTTCTGTTTCGCTTCATGTTCATAAATATATTTCAAATAAATACGATTGGAAAATAACAGAGAATCGTGTTTCCTTCGTCTTAATAACTTTGTCCTTGTCGTTGAAGATGAAAAAATAACTATACATCTAAGTCAATATACACAATGAATTACGTACGACACGTGAGTCCCTTTGCACAATAATTTACCAATGCATATTTAAAATAAAATAATTTAACGATATTAGTGAATCGAGAAGCTACATGCAACACGATCAGATGACTCGTAGTCTGTCAAATTTGTTTCCAAAATTTCATTGTATTTATCATCAAAATCGCCACGGTTATCGATACTCGTGTCATCATACAGTTTCATTAATAACGTTTAGTTTGATTGTTCGAGAGAGCCTCGTTAAAAAAAATGTCGCGGGAACGTTTCTAAAGCGTTACGTTACGAAGGCGTAAAAAATGTAACTACGCATTATACCTAGCTAATACATTCATATATTTCTTACGATAAATTTTTGAAATATGGATTACGATCACATCGTAAAGTGTACAGAATACGAACGTTCCCGAAGTATCGACGTAATTGTTGCAACACGACACACGCTTTGTATATTTTGAAACCAGTTTCGCCTGTGCCCTTCGCGACAACAGAGCCAGACGTTAGGTGGGTTGTTTCACGTAGGACGGTCAAAAGGAGATTGCGTGATCGACGAATCGCTCGATTCCGTACCGGTCTCTCTTGTTTATATAGTGTTGCTTCGAAGGAGAGGGAGAACCGGTGAGAGACAACAGACGTGAAAGAAAGACGAAGACACGTTTATTATAGCGTTCCTCCTGAAGGCTCGAAGCGCAGTACGCGTCGTGGTATCGATTCGTGGACCATGCGATTCATTTTTATAATCGATCGATCATCGAATTTGTGATTTTATGAGTGAATAGGCCGCCTTCTAAACGGTGTACCATCGATATTGGTTCGAGAGTGAGAAAAACGAGTCGAATTCGCGAAACGTGCAGGTTCTTTGAGTTACCAGAATCCGCTTGCAAAGAAGAAATATCTCAATGTCGTAATTGGACGCCAGTCGTTGAAACGTATTTATTATAGACCAAGATTTTTCAGATCCCGAAGGTACTTACATAGAAAAATATCGATATTATTCCGTAATGCCTGATCGACTTCGTCGCGTTCGACTTTAAGTTGGAACTCGATTGAATATCGATACCTCGTGTTACCATGATTAGTATCGGTTAACCTATTAGTCGCACGCTTTAGAATGTCGATTTCCAACCTGTGGATCGTGACTCCTTATTTGAGAACTGTTTTTAGATCAAATTTAGTAATTATTCTTGTAGTTGAAATGTAGTTTATAAATAGACATTGCACTTCTCGATATTTATTTATTTTAATGTGGCTACGTTGCAATATTCGAGTACAGTGGTTTTAATGTTGATTTTTAACGAATGAAATGAAACGAATTAACCTTGTTCGGATCTACATAATCCAAAATAAAGAATATATTTCGCTAGGTATTATCGGAATATAGATAGCGTTTAAGTTGTATTATATCTGATTCTAGTATTAGATGTACAGTGATTCGTGTTAATATTCCGCTATCTAGAATATTTTTGCGAAATGAAATTTGAATATTATTTAAAAGAACAAAATCTATAAAATGTGTCGCCTCCTACCAACCAACTTTCAAAACTTGAAAAGCAGATATAGTTGCAGATACAGCCGCGGAGAACAAGTGAGAACAGGAGAGTTGAGATCTATCACGGTGTATATTTTATATATTGAAAGGGAGCAGAGTTATTTGATTATTATAAAAGGGGTTCGTGACTCGAGAAATATTGGGAAACACTGCTTTAGAATGTTACCAGGCTTCCTAAGAGATTTGTTTTTCTCTACAAAGTATGACGTACGCTGCGTTGTATTCTGCGTTCTATCGAATTTCCTCCGGTTTAGTAAAACGTAGTGGATCGTGAAAAATTTCTTGTTCCATGGACTAAAATTTTCATGATACTTGTCAAACACGCGTTCCCTGAATGGAATTGTACCGGGTATTCGAGGTAAAATTCACTGACAAAATTAAAACTTCAAGTGAAATTAAAAGGAATGGGGATATTCGCGGTACAAATGATTTAACGTTGATTAAACTAAAAGCGTAGTTTATGCGAAGAAATTATAATATCAAAAAATAAATAAGAAAAAACATCAGTTTCCTCCGGTTCTACGCGATCGCAATCGCGAATAGCAGTTAGTGAAATTATAAATTCATACGAATAATTGTCGCTTGATTAATAGCCGCTCTCAGTAAAAAACCTTCGCAATTTTTCCTAATTTTTCGAATAAATTAATTTTATAGTCAGACGTAAAAATATGCTTCGATATTAAAATTTTCAAGATCTGCTTAAACTTTCATTTTCGCTTAATCATATTCATCGTTCATACATATACGTCCTATTTGTTATCAAAAGTTACGTATAAGGATACATAAAAATAAAAGATCATTTTCTAAATATATTTGAATTCGATTTGACTTTAGTAGCATACATAGCTTCTGTTCATTAACAAAAAGGATACACGAGACTACATGTGAATAAAAATCCTGTGTCATTTTCCAGACATATATCAATTCAATGTTTCTAATTTTGAACTTATTAGCATTTGACTCTCCGTTTTTGCGGTGCATACAACGTCTACACGTTGTGTGTTTACTATCCTCGTTCTATAATCATTCCGAAGTAGAGCAGGTTACACGTGTGTATATATATGTATATATTGCATAAATGTTGAAATATATGTATATATTACATGAGTTTACCTTTTTTCTTCAAAGAACAAGAATGTTTTACCCAATTCCTTGAAACGTGCTAAAATGTCCAGAGTTTAGCTAGACTAGTCGAAAAGGATTAGACTAATCGAGTAATTCCCATCCGAAAGATTTTTAGATCTCGATTTTAATGATAATCGAACGATGTAGGACGATATGAAATTATCGATTTGCTAATGGAAGGCTGATATTAACTATAATATCGTTGAATATTGTAACGTGCTATTACACGTTCCCTATTGCATAATTTTACGTATAACATTGCGCAATATGTTAATTTAGCCGCAACGAATAAGAGTTTATGAATATTGCCTTCAATTTGTATTTGTCACAGCTCTCGATCTTTTCTTCATCCGATTTCCTTTTTCTTTTTTTGGTGCTCAAACCGGTTTGTAATTTCAGTTTTGAAAGAACATTATAAACGGCGATCTATATTCCATGCATTTTTTTTTACATCTACATACAAGTCTATGCTCGTCAATAACAGGCGAAGTTGGTGATTGAATTCTCTGTATGCATTAAATAGCATGACGCGAAGGTATGCTCTAATTGCAATTCGATATACTAATCGTATGCACAATGTTTTCGTAGCTTTTTCCCATGAAACTGTTGAAAGATAACTGACGTACGTAAGTGGCAGAAAAGAAAGACGAAGAAACAAGAAACTGATCTCTCATACAACAAATGCTAAAATTAATTTGTCTTATAGCGTCGATTAATGATCTTTGTATATATTGCAAAGTTTTCATAGGAATTCTTAACATATCTTAACTCTTGCCCTGTAAACTTCTTGTGTTAATAGTTATTTTATATTTTTGTTATAACTTTTAAATCTAACATTAAAAATGGAAAATGCTAGATAAGATATTTCAATTAAGCAGGATAGATAATACCTACCGAAGATACCGTATCTATGTTACAACAATATTATATTACAATATTATAAACTGAACTAGAATGAAACTAAAAAGAAACTAAAATGAGTAAAGAGATAAATATATTTTTGAAAGGACTTCGAGTAGTCGATCTGAATTACCTACATATGAGGTACAGGTCAAGAGCGAAGAGTGTTTTCTTTGCAATACAAAGTTTAGCAATTCATACTTCATCAATGAAAGAACGTCACGTTTCAATTAGATAACGACATTCAATTATCGTTCGTTTTTATCAGGCTCGATTTTATCGGGCTGGTCTAGTCAATTACATAATGACCAACCTTGTTTTACACTTTTAATAAGCAGATTATAAATATCATACTGATACGTTAATTAAGTATACCTATCGAACAACAAGTAGTATTTGCAAAGTTTCTTTATTATATTCTTATGCTACTCATAAATTTTCTATATTTTTATCGTGATCAGTTAACGTTAATTTCCGACAATACATATTGCGCTCACGAACAGTATTTACACACGTCGTTATTTTTCAACGAAGCATTTTTATATCCTTATTTTTCGATGAAGCATTTTTCTCTTAAGTTTTGTAATACATTTCATTTTTATACTATCAACTTTTGATATACATATGCAAATCTCTTAAAAATAGTTGATAAGTTGACGAAATTCTGTACATAGAAATACAATTTTGGTAACATTTTTATTATTGATCGACGATATACTGAATTTTCAAACTGTTTCTATGTAAAAAATAGGAAATGCGACTTATCGTGTTCTTTCTCTGTAGCTTCCATATATTCGGAGCTAATTAATTAATCTGTAAACATCAGAGTAAATAAGACAATGTGCTAGTACTTTTTATAGCTACTGTACTTTGTATATTTCACGTTATATCGGATATTCAAAGTTGAAAACTTATAACAGGATTTGTAATTCTGCTGGATCATCGAAAGTGACTCGTTTAACGGTGATTCGTATGTACAAATTTAAAACTGTGCATTTTATGGCGTCGCGGTGACATAATACCTGAGTAAGAACGCGAATAACGCCGATACAACAGTCAGTGAAGCAGCGCCACTGAAGGAGATCGAAAAGGAAAGTGCATGAGTGCATCTGTAGTAGTTGCCTATTGTGTGATCTAGCAGTGGCTCATTTCCATTTTTCACGGAAAAATGTTCATCGATTGTATGCCTTGGCTCGGTTGCCTGAAATGTAATTCGGGCTCGCCGGAAACTCCAAAGGTCTATGGGTTGAGCTTCAAGTGAGTGTTTTTCTCTTTTAAATTATTAACACTTTATAACGTTTTGTGACGTGAATATTTTATTATGTTTATCTATGGCTATTCATTATCACTGTTTTCATTATCTTGATATCCAAAGTCACAGCTTATAAATATTATTCACTTTTCTTTAACGTTCTTTATGCTATTATATTTAGGTTTTATAGAATTCTTGAAAACACACACACACATATATAAGTATCAAATGAAATATACAATTTCATAGAACGATCGTTTTATAAAAATTATTGGATTTCGGATTTTCAATGAAAGTAAAATGCTCTAAATAATTATAATTTTATTTTGCTGTAATAAAGGCAATCAAAATTGCAGTTATAGAAGGTCAAACAAAACTGCATATGTAATGTGTAAAATTAAATATCATATGTATGTCAATATCGTTGTTACGTTAGCATCGTATGTTAATTTGTATAATTATCTTGTATGAACAACAATTTTCCATTACTTAAGTCAAGAAATAGTTGAATATTACAATTCCCCAGATGTGATTTTTCCACGTGACATTATTAATGACATTTTTTTGAGAATGAAAAGAACTAATGGAACGCTGTTTCACTCGGAGACAATTTCGCATTATGAATTTGAAGGCGAAAGACAACACTGAGAATAATCCTACATGCGACTACATCATTGATTTATTTAAGACTGTAAAGGGAATGTCTTACTTAAAACTTTCGAATTTACACTGACATTAGCGGCAGGCAGGTACATTGCGACTAAACTAGAATAAATTTGCATAAATTTTCAAGAGTCAATTTGCGAAGCATGCTGTTAACAATTTCATTTGAATATCATGAAGCTTTGTGAAGATTTGACGCAAAAGTTTCGACCGTAGTTTCGCCTTCCAAGGTGTGAAAATTAATTCTGTGCTTGGAAAGTGCTTAGAAGCAAGAATTACGTAACTGATATCTACTTCTAAATATCTCTGTCGTAGAGTTCAGGAACTTTTGAATCTTAAAATTTCTTTCAACCTATTCGAAAGCACTTTGCACTTCTTACGTATTGATGCGAGTATTTTCATTTATTTTAATTCACAGGAAAACCGATTGTTTGTCGAAGACAATAGTCTTCCCACGCCACAAAATTAACTTGATTCAAAAGGATACTAGAGAATCTTCGCAGATTTATCTCGATCTTTCTCTTTAAGACTACTATCCTTAGAAGGAAATTTATAATATTATCAGCGAATAATTCGTTAATTAGCCTTTCCACGAACGATATTGATATTGTACAGTTTAATCCGTAGAAAGACGAAATTTAAATTCATAAGGGAAAGTGACTCGAATCTTATGCGTAGGTATTTACTATATCGTTGCAAAGAGGATATTGGAGAACTTCCAACACTATTTTAAACAAAAGATGAGCATAGATTAACAGTCAATCTAATATAAACCGCGCTTCAGGCGAACGACGCTGAAGCGTTCAAATAGACACATTTCATACGCTACAACGCTTAATACAATGATCTTATCTATGATATGACATCGAGACTTAATGTATTCGAATTTATAATTAGAATTCCGATGACACAATATTTAGCCACAGCTCGACCATAAAATATATCGAAATCGATGAAACACGCGAGACACGTTTGAGTTTCTTAGAAGCCAAAACTAAACGTCGCATCGACAACTAGATTTTGTGGCAAGTATTTGGCTCGATTTGAAATATAGTTCTTTATAGACAAACATAGTACAAACATAGTATGTTTATACGGGCTCGAGAATTTTAGTTAGAATTTAACGCCTTCACACATAAATAATCCGACGTTAAAAAGATTCCCTCGTATATTTCGGAAAAACATTGCTTTCGAAATCTTATCATTTTTCTCTACTTTCCAATTTATCGAACAGATCAGTATTTCACGTTACCACATATTGTTTCAAATTTAGAACCTATGCTTCAGCTATAAATCGACCTTTCAAAGGTACAATTCTGAAGACCCAATAGCAGTTCTGATCAATGAAACACCGCTGCCGAGTTGCTTTATCTTTCTCGCTTGCAATATTGTGTGACGTAACGACGAAATTTAACGCGTTCGAATTTGTAACAAGCTGCTCGAAAATACGGTTTCTCGTTGTGACGATGCGGTAGATCGTGTGTCGACGAAACAGCGTTTTAAGTTTGACTTATTTTCCTTGGTCCGAGAGTCGTTATGATGTAACGCTTGGATTTAACATACTGTAATTTATAAGAAATGGAATTATGTAAAAGCTATGATAATTCGAAGGTCAGCTCGTTTCGATTGCAGAAACTTTTACACGGTGAAATTAGGCCAGAGTCCCTTGTTTTTCTTCCCTGAAAACTAGTCGCTCGTAGTCGCGCTACTACTTCTATTTAAGATACGCTCAATGTACATACCTCTTGGCAGTGGTGCGGTGTCCAACTATGCAAAGAATGTGGTAACTAATAACTGGTTAGTATAACTTGCTATTACAGTAATAACTATCTAATTACCATAATAACTGGCTTTTTGCATCTTCGAATTGTTAGGTACAGACTGAGAATGTTTACGTAAAATTTATATTCTTATAAACGCACACAATATGTTTTACATATTACGTATATTATATACGTTTTTGCACGCTTAAATTTTCCTGAATAGGTACACGCAAATATTGACGGTTTAATTATAAACGTTTTATATCTTGATCGAATGCTAAAACGCAATAGAGTTACGTGTGGTATTTTTTATTCTTCAGTGATGTACTTACTGACATTAGGTGGAACACAGTCAATGTTATAAGTGTCAAAGTTTATATCAGTTTGCTACAAAGTGGTTGTTTAATAGATACTGCATTTATCCAGAGTTAAGCAGTGCAGATCTGTGAACTAAACGTTTAACATAGAACGTTCATTTTGTTTTGTAAAATGTCAACCTGATTGTAATTATAAATGGCACATGTTTCGTTCGAAATTTTTACAAATTTCTAGCTGTTCAAATATAGCGAATTAAAATTAATTATCTGTGGAACGTTTGCGAAATCTTCTTTGAAATACATATTTTTTAAAGAAGCACGTTCTAAAATTCGAAGTATGCGTTTTGTGTTACATGTATTGAAATTATTGTTATATAATTCATAAGAATACTTCCAATGTATAATATGACACTAACTAGTGGCACACAACTTGTTTCATCATCATAATTTATACTTGAAAAGTGTTTCATTGTTGATTTATATAATTCATAACTAAAACGATACTTCACTTGAATAGGATTGCGTTACACGAAGGGTCATAGTTTGCGTTGCTTGAAACTGAAGTAGGTACAGCTATAATGCAGAGCTGGTCTAACATTTCCTTTCCATATATGCGATCTTTTTAGATGCTAATTATAGTAGAAAGTCGTACAAACGTCGTATTGAATATACTTCGAAAGATTTATTTTCATTAAAATCATACGTATTTAAGTTGCAAATTATCGAAGAACTTCTAAATACAGATGTCAGAGTAAGAGAATATCAGATAACTAAGCATCCTTTAAAGTAGAAGTAATTTTTTTCTAGAGATCATTCGACGTTATTGAGAAAATATTTTTCAAAAAAGTGGTTTGTTTAAGTTGAAGCAAAACCACTGAAATTGTCTATAGATTGCTAAGTACGAAAAGACTTTTATGTCAAAATCACCCGAAGGAATCTGATAAATAATTATTAATACATATTAAGTAAACATTTATTATCAATTTACTACTAACTACATATTTATCACACTATTCAGTATCTTTTCCTTATCCATATAAACCTGAGCGTCGAATATCGTTAATCGCGTGAGATAACAAATTATATAATAGATAAATTTATATTTTTAGTAGCTTGCACCATTCGTTTTTCCGATTCATGATTCATTTCTAAATTGTATACATATATATATACAATTATATATATATTTAATTATTATATACAGGGTGGTTGGTAACTGGTGGTACAAGCGGAAAGGAGGTGATTCTGCGCGAAAAAAGTCGAAAATATAGAATAAAAATTAAAAAAAAATTTTTTTTAACTTTTCCATCGAGACAACGATCTACAATGAGATCCGTTATAACGAGACGTGATAAAGTGCACGCGTACCGAGCGAAAATTCAAAGTCGATTTTCTCGAAAACAAAGCCTCAAACGAAAAATGTTTATTCTATATTTTCGACTTCTTTTTTCGCGTAGAATCAGCCCCTTTCCGCTTGTACCACCAGTTACCAACCGTCCTGTATATATATACATATAATTGACGAATATAATTATAATTATAACTCGTAGAAATTTATAAAGCATTTGATTAAAGATTTCTTTCGTGCTTTATTTTCTTCTTTCTCTTCATTGTAATATTATCACACGTCTCGCAGTCTTACATACAATTTGATGAAGTTGTTGTAAAAATACGTAATTAAGAAGGTAACCCTGTCACGAATATTCGCCAGCATCGCATTAACGCACGATTAACCTAATAATAAATATTAGGTTTAAAATCGCACGTCGTATAAAATTGGCAAGCCTCTGTGGAAAATTCGTTTTTAACTACTTGTGTAATTCGATTCCACCGAGTCCATAAATTCCGTTGTCGGAAATAAGCGTGTACACCCACTTAATCTTCGTTCGATACGCTTCGAAACGAACAGTTCTACTATACGTAATCCACGCAGCCCGACGCGAGTGATCACGCGAAGTGTTACCGAGCGGAATAAACAAATTAACGACAACGAGGTCTAGAATTTCCTCGATCAACAAGAATCTTCGATGTAAAGTGTTTTTGATTTTGCGTGTTTCTCACAGTTGCGTTGCTTTCGTTTAGGCTTGTGTGAGGATTTCGAAATGGACATGAATTGTTCTGAAGCCAATGCTAGCAGGATTAATCCTAGAAACTACAAGATTTGATAAATATAACGTTAGATCGAGAAGTACGCGGGAAAGATTCATAAATTTTCAACAGACTACAATGAAATATGGAGACACAAGAATAAAACGGGGAAAAGTCGAGAAACTTAATTTGTCTGACACAGGTACAGATAGGTATAATTAGCTGTTTGTTCATTTTCTTCGTCATCGTTTATTCATGTAGCGAGAGAGCGAGACGTGACGCTTACGTACATACTCATTGTTTGTTAATTATTTGTTTTAACGGCGAATTGTCTTTGATCAAGAATTAGGGAGTGACGCGTTACATTTTTCAGTAATCTACAAAAAAGAAGTTTTGACGAGTGATGTTGAATGGAAGTTTCATACTATCGAAAGATTTAGATTGAACGATGTTCGCAAGGAACTTCCCTTGCTTCAAAGAAAAATAAAAGGAGGAGATTTAGGTTAGATCTTGATGAAGGTAATGGTAGTTTCGTTATAACACGCGTAATACCGAGGAGGAGAGTACGTATTACGAAATGAGAACACACTTTCACATTATCTGTCGACGTAGATCGACAAGTGAAGCATTTCGCTTTTTCTACACATGTAAAAAAAGAAAGGTTTGAATTAGCTTCATGTTATATTTTTTGAATCGGATTTAAATGAGATTTTTACAAGCCAGGTTACAGTTGATCTGCAATAAATTTCGGTTATTGAGAAAGATTAAAATTGGCAGTGATATCAGAACACCTTGATCGAAGTGTACGTATTTTTCAATATTATTTTATCACAGACAGAATATCTCCGCGTCGAAGTTTCATCGTTGCAAATGTTCATTGTTTAATGGAATGACCGCTACAATTAGGCTTTTCCACATTTTTGCTTCTATTAAAGCAAAATTTTTGCATATAACATTGATATTGAAAAGATTTGATCGTAGAGGCTGGAATATCGCAGACTACTGTCATCAAGAGTGAATAGAAATGGAATGAATGATAGAAGCGAGTTGAGGTTTCACCTCGTGCCAGAAGAAATTAGATATGCAAATTAAAATTATTTATATGCAAGATATTTTGATTTTAGGAGGGTGTTTGAAAATTCGTTGAATATTCACGTACAATTAACTTTTCATTTATGGGTCACGGGATATAACATAATAACACGATGTAATAAAAACCAGTGGTCCACAAATGTAATATTTTTATTTCGGATACCTGTGAATTACCCATTTTGATATCGTAGAATATCGACTAAAGATTAAAATTATGATTAAAAATGTATATTTAATATGAACGATAGTAGCTTCAAAATTTGTTAATAAATGCACGCGATCGTTATTAAAACTTATTCCACTGGTATTACGATATAATAATCCATCAAAATTTGTCAAATTAAAGAGATTAATTAAACGTACGTATCTCATTAATTTTTAAAAATTCAATGTAGCAAACGAAGCTTCGTTTAGCTGGCAGAAAAATTTTATTCCACGTTTCCACCTTATTTTCACTAGTAATTTTATATACATGTGTTATTATCATATAGTAACGATACATTCGGTATTTTATACGTCTTTACGTATTATGTGCATTTTTTAATTCCTCACAAATGTATAAACACCGACGATATAATAGTAACATTGGTAAGTCGATAAGTTGCAAATTATATCTAATTCTAATGCGAAGCTTCGCGTTTTCAACATATTTTTACGAGCCATTTTACATTCTGACATTTTCATTTTATTCATACGTCGGTTGACGCAGCTCTTCCATTTACAAGTCGATAGGGGAACATTTTCGGTGATGACTTCTCGCGTGCAGGGTTGACTTTGTTCTGCGAAGAAAGCGTTAGCTAAAGTCCGTTAGATGCAGAGAAATGATGACGAACCTAGTACAAAAGCGTTGGCTGGGAATCTCTAAATGGGTCACAGCTTTTTGATTGAGCTTTCAGCCCCTCAACAGCTAGCGTACGGTTTGCTCACCTTTCATGTCTTCTTTCACGCTTCTTCATTGTGATTCTTCCGAGTGAATATGATTCCTTAGCCGGTATCTTTGCAATATCAACCAACCGGAATCTTTTTCTCTCTTTCATTAGTGCCCCCCCCCCTTAAGTTGCTATCGCTACAATAGATATACTGTTTATAAACAAAGTTCTAACTTCATTTAGCTTTTGCGCTATATCACGCGGTGTTTCTTCATCTCTAAATTTGTCTCTCTACATCTTACGAAGATATTTTCGTGTAAGTTTTTATTTTTGAGTAGATTCTTGGCACGTACACGAAATAATCGCTATGAATCGGTTTTTTGCATTACCTAGAATCTCTCGCGCAATAATCTATCAAGTAATAATATTACTGTTAACGTATTTGTTCAAAGGGCGATAGACAGACAGATAGATAGTTCGTCAGACTGAAATAGTCGATTAATGAAATAACACGAGAAAGAAGATTTATCTTGACCTTTTCAAACCGTAGAAATTTCTAAGCGGTACATATCGCAGTAATCGGCAGATATTACGACGAGCATGGAAAAATGTTTCTCTGCTATCGTGGCTTGGTTCGTGGCATTAAGATTTCAAAATGTCACCGAAGCGTGCACAGTGCACAGCGCTCGATTTCGATAGCGCTAGATTAATTCCAGTGAAGATCGATCTATTACAACCATTTGGTCGTGAATGGTAAACGCGTTCATTAGAAGATTCTTTTTCCTGAAAGTGGAAACCGCAGAAAGAGTTTGAAACAGCAAAAGAAAGATAGATAGATGGGGAGAACTCCCTCATATCTTCCAGTTGCACAAGCCTGTCTTCGTGTTTGTCTTTCTCCAGTTCCTACGTTTAACTTTTCTGTGGAATTAAATTCCAATATAAGTTGCTGGCTCGCCGGTTCTTCTTCGAGAGGAACACCCCTTGTCTTTTTCCATTTACATTTTTCTTTGCTTTTCTCATTTTTCATTGACTAGTGACGAAACGAAATCTTCCTTGACCTCCATTCATAATGAAATTAATGCGACTGCCTTTTGCCGCGGATACAATTCTTAACGAAGGGTCAAGGGTCGAAGTACCAGGATTTTCGTTGCTGGCCTAATTCATCCGCGTGGTAATATTAATTAGTCTTCATCGAGGATCAATTAGTAAGTAATTGGGACGGATATGGGAACGCGATGCTCTTTAAATAACGCTTGAAAATCCATCGAGGGTTTCAGAATTCCTAGCCCATCGATTCCTCGATTTAACGTTGAACGATTTCGCTAGGAGGATGCGGATAGTCTCCCTTCGGAATAATCGTAAAGCGCCTGCTTATTATTCAAAGTGAAATGTCGTAATATGTAGAGGATGAAACGAGTCTTTGCTTAAATCTCCCTTGTTTGGTCGTGTCGAGGAATGGACGAGGGTTAAACTTTGTTTTCTCTTTTTTTTTTCTCGACAGGGATTCGTAATGGAAATTTTAATAGAGATTTAAAACGGTTTCAGCTTGACGTTTCTTTCATTAAACATTTCCATTATTTCAACATTTATCAAATGCGCTAAAAGCCGCTGGTAAAGGTGGAGAACGAAACAAACACCGGCGCTTTTAATACTGTAATATTTTTACTGCAGGGTGAATTTACGTGACACGATACAGAAGATATAAAGTCAATAAAGATATTAAAGCGCAGTTGTCTCTCGAGTAGCTAATACTCTGATTACTTTCATTAGGTGTATAAATTAGCTGAGCTATCTATTATGAACGAGATTTACCTACCATTTCGCATTTCGGGCGTATGTTTCTTTTATTAATAAATAATTCTGAACACGGACAGTATGGTCGAATTAATAAGGAATATTTTTCATTGTATGTATGTACAACGGAATTCCATTTGTCAGAACGAATTTTGTTACGGTGCTTGTTTTACCGAGCATGTTGCTCAGTTTTATTATGCGAACTGGGACCACGCCGCGTAAACTAGTTACACGAACCCGTTTCGTTGTCTCGAAAATACGTGGGTGCTCGTTCTGCGGTGCTTCGTGTACGATGTTTCCGACTATTTTCTTGAAACGTATTACAGGTATGCAGATTCGAGACGTTGAACTTTCTCGATGATTATTAACCCTTGTCGCTCGGCATATTTTCCATTTCCTTATTTGTTTCTTTTCGTACAGCGCGAAGGCGAAACTTCAAGGAAACGTATATTCTGAAAAAATTCGGAGCTCGTGTAATTTCCTGCTATGTAATTGCCAGTAATCTCTTTGTGTTACCTCAGAGAGGACGTCCGAGTTGTTCGCTGGATTTACGATGTCCCCTCAGAAAGGACAACTGACTGTAAAGGGTTAAATGATGCATTTGTGGTTGTTGCGGTTCTGAAACTCAGTTCCAGCTTTGCCCTGAGAAGGGCAAATTCAAAGAACCGCGAATGTGTCATCGACATGGAAATTGTTTAAATTCCTCCCAATAATGTACATGTGAGAGTAAAAATGTGAAAGTGAGCTTACACAGTCATCAATAGATTGAGGATGTTTATGGAAATTTCTATCTTTGAGAAGATAATTCAAAACCTATTACGTATATGATTTTACCATTCGATTAAAGAACTCGCGTGTCTCTTTGAAGATTTTACTAAAGATTTACTTGAACACCTTAAAGTCAGTTTAGGATTGGATAATACAACGCAAAGATTCTTTTGCACAAAATTGATCGACTAACTGGTATTAACGAATGAACAAGTTACGAGTTACAGCTTATAGACTGTGCCTTTGAAATTTTATAATTTTACGTCGAACACGATGATCAAACGACGGTAATTTCTGAAATTTTATTCAGCCAGTATCAACGTTATTCGCTATGTATCCTGTGAAGTACAAAATTTCACTGATAACAATAATTCAATGGCCCAAGAAGAGCGAGAAAATCCTTTATAAGAACAGGAGAGTTATGCAGAAGTCCAAGTTTCTTATCCAAACGAATAAACTCGGATAGAATCAGTGAATTCCTGTTATACGAAATACCTTGTGATTCTTTACAACGTTCGAAGTTTATATTATTCGTTTGAACATAAGGTATCTTCAAATCGTTTAATTCTTTGCCGAATTC
The DNA here is from genome assembly GCF_051014615.1 of Bombus vancouverensis nearcticus. Lineage (NCBI taxonomy): Eukaryota > Metazoa > Arthropoda > Insecta > Hymenoptera > Apidae > Bombus > Bombus vancouverensis. The sequence goes on along the minus strand of NC_134912.1, from coordinate 16,563,048 downwards.
TGCTTCGCAGAAACATCGTTTTATCGAATAAAGTTTTTGAACGAGAAACCAGAATGCCTTTGTTCCGATACGGCTTTCTATTCTTTTCTTTTTTTTTTTTTTTTGGCTTTTACCGAATAGCAAAGGAAAATGGTTGCAGGTTGTGCGAACGTTAATTCGAATGAATATTCACGAAGTGAAAACCAACGTGAGAGAAGCTGAGGCATTGTGGGATCGCTCGAATCCCACGTCGACCGTTATCGGTTAATGAAACTCCTTTTCCGTTGTTTTTTCGGTATGGAGATCATCAGCGGATTTTATTGTATGCATATGAATTCAAGCCTGTGTGACGCGTATTTGTAAATAAACGAGTGACGCGAGATAATAAAATCCGCTTCGTCAACTCTAACGACCTTGGCATGTATTCTTTCCTAGTTTGACAAATTTATAAAGCGATCTTTTATACTTGCTGTGCAAATCCAACGTAAACCGAAATCTAATTTAATTAACCTAACCTGAATGAAATTTAATCTTAATCAGGATCAAAGCTAAAAATTACACCTAATCTGACCGAGGAAACTAAACCGAATCAAATTCCGATCTAATCTGATCTAATTTTTATTTTTAACTAATCTGACGTAAATCTTCGAGAAGTATGATAATGCGATAGCATTGAAATTGATCATATGCACACATATGTATGAAATTATTCAGCAGATAGACAGTGATTTTGATAACGTATCTCGAGATCATTAGAATAATTGCCTTTTATGATATCAACATACGTATGTATATTGTGCATTTACAATGTACACGAGTAACGCTTTACGAGCCGTTTCTATGTCGTCAGTTTCATCATCTTTCTCGTACTTTCACTATTTTCCCCTTTCTCAACCTCATCTTCGAACGGTGTAATTTGATTTTAGTCGTTTCATAGCGATAGATTCATGGTCACGAACGCTTCCCTACGCATTCAACGATGTCGTTTAAACTACTGACCCTTCGTTTCTGAACCTTGGCTGGAAACGAAAGAAGAAGTTGTACGTTAAAACACTTCTTTTCCTTTTTCTTTTTTTTTTTTTTTTTTTTTTTGGGGGGGAATTCTGATCGAATCGTAAGAACACCGCTGTGTTTATAATTCCATCTGTGTTATTTCTGTAATTTCTATTGCTTTCGACGAACTGTTTCCGATTTATTTATTTATTTCTTTATGGTACTTCGAAAGGTAAACGACGTTCTAACGACAAATTACGTTACGTTCTCGTACGCAAATTAACATATCTTTCCGAGTCAGAAACGAGGGGAACTTTTCACCGTGTTTTTCTGGCATTCAAGTAGCATTTTTAATTTCTTACGCGTGCCTTTCCATTTGTCCCTTACTTTTGTATGGTCCCTACGGTATCTTGACCAGGACAGAAAAACGTCTGTTTCATTTGACGCTTTTTTCTTTTGTTTAAAAGAAACTTGGAGGAATGGGGCACACAATCTCAGGTCGTAAATCATACAACAAAATTACGCGAAACAAATCCTTTATCGCGCGCACGTGTCCGTTTCTTTTTTTTTTTTTTTTAGTTTAAATAGTTTAACGGATTTTACCGAACATTTGCATTTATTTAAATAACTCGGTTCACGGGTATAAAATGTTCGTTTAATTTCTCCGAATGTTCTCTATTTTCCTACTTTGCTTCTCCATGTTGGCATGGACCCTGCACACTCGGGTTTTTCACAATTGCTACGTAGCAGACGAATGTAATATACCATTTCTCTACATTTTTCAGCATCACCGTCCAACTTTGTCCGTGATACGAGAAATAGAATTTCTAATGTTTGTCAAGTCGTACAAATTGCACTCGTCGTACGTATTTCCGTGAAGATATCAGAAGCACATTCATAAAATTGATGTTAAATTTTAGGAACAGCTCAATTGTTTGCTTCATAGTATGATTTTAAGCAGTTCGTAGGAATCTCATAATCGATGCTACATTTCGTTTAGCCGCCAGAGTAGCGTGCAGTTCACATTGTAAATCAATCACCCTATAATCATTCGACCTGGCTGTCAACTTATCGTTTCCATGTCAGATATTAACGCGTTGAATGGGAAAGATCTGTTATTTCTGACTGTCAATTTTTTTTAGACAGAACGACGAATTGTTAAATTATGGGATTGTCAAATAATAAAACCGATTTATTCACGAATCTCTTTTATTTATAATCTTATGATTTGTGACGCTGGTATATTTTTTTTATGCATTTCTTTACTAAATGCAATTTTGTTACTGATTTTTTTACTAACGCGAATTATGTACAGGTATCACAGTTATTAATTTTTCATTTCTTGCCTAAGAAGGAAATTTTGGTTGAGAAACGATTCAGCTAACAGGTTGAAAATTTACCATCTGTTTGACCAATTCTACGTACTTGGAATTTTTGACGACACAATTTTTTTTATCCTCTTCAAAAATCATTTGATCACTTTGACTCCTATGTATATAGTCAACAAAAATACCCCCGAAAATTCGAGTACTCTTATATACCGAATAAATCTTCGTACTTCTGATTCAATCAAAATCATGTGTGTTATTAATTCCTTATAAATGCAGACAAACTGCACCGACGAAAAGGTTTCGTATCAAAGCAACACGCGTCACGAAAGATACTGTATCTATCACAGTTGACATTTAGCATTGAATGATTAACGTTTCGTTACTTTTAAGTGGGTCTGTTCGCAAGCCCGGTCGTTTATATCCACGTCCAAGTTCTTCGCTATTTCAAGCTTTTCAAATATCTAGAAAAATTCGAAAGATTCTCATCAACACGTTTCTTCTACATTACACGATCATTTATCACGTCAAACGTTTGAAATATCTTTTTAATAAAAATACAATTTGGAGGAAGAAATTCGGTGGTGAAATTTCCATTAAGTTGTCAACAAGCTGGTGTTGCCTGCAGAAATTAATTTATTATTGCGTCATTACACAGATACCGCATATTGTTCGTCATATTGTACATAGTAAATACTATATTAAATTCATAATAGCCTCTAATGAGGCTCAAAAGCTATTTAATTTTCTATTATAATCTCACATTATCCGTGGTTCTCTTTATTTTCTTGAGAATTCCCGTAATATCGTCACACGAGAATAGTCGATCAGTTGCATATCGATCGTTCGTCGAACGAATTCAATCGTTAAACGATCTCTCGTTTAGGCTTCGCGGCTGGAACGGAGAAACGATCGATCGAAATAACAAACGGCCAACCGAAAAACGGACACCTTTGCGCTATAATCGGATCGGATTTGCAGCGAGCCACGTTTCGCGCGGTTTTCCATCGATATCGTTTCTCAGTCTCGATTAAATTTTCATCGTATTTTCCACGTTGCTGCAGATCCGCATGGTTCGCATCCATATGCTCGAAATAGATTGCCGACATGCTTGTTTTATTTTTCCCCGCGTTTTCACCTCGTGTTGCCGCGAGATCGCATCCGATCGTCTTTTCTCTTATTTCCCTTTTTTTCTCGTCTTGTTTTCGAGACGCAAACCATTGGTGCGTTGTCACACTGCAATCGATTATCTGCTCGCTGCGGGACGAAACAAGTTAGAGGATAATTCGAGGACGGTCAGTGAGACTAATCAGCGAGACACGTTGGAAGCTTCTATTCGTTGCTTTGTAATTTCTATCGAGTCCTTGAACATGAGAAACAAAACGTGCTTCGATACGAACACTTATCGCATTTTTCCTGTGCTCTTCGCACGTCCATATTATCATTTAACGATATAACAGAGATCGTATCAATTTTTAACTACGTATTACGATAAAAATTTTGTGATCTTCTGTTTACGATAAAAGGTAGCATATTCTGTTCGAGATACGTCGGTAAAGAGCTTTATTGCTAAGACTGTTCGAGGTTCCATAATGTAAGATTTTTATCTAAATATGTTTCACATACGGAAATCTTCAGCGATATTAGATAGGCATATAAATAAATCATTCGTCCGTGTATTACGTTTATTTCATCCAATTTGAAACATCGGTCAATTTTCGGAAGAATAAATGTTATCGAACAGAATCCAGAATATCGATAGGAATTATAATACGTTTCGTATACATTGTAGCACGTATCCTTGTCGCTAGACTCGGAACGTTTAAGCAGATTCATGTTTTCAGAAACCCAACTACAGAAATGAAACATTCAACAACGACTAAACAGATCTGTTTCAATCTCTGAATATCATAATATTCACTATCTAATTATGGATATCTCTGCGCATTACGAACATTCTGCACGTCCCTATATATTTAAATTTCCCGCAAACACACAAGCATCTATAATTCACTGAACATTTCACGAAATTCCTCACTAGTTTTCATTCGGTAGATCTAACACTGGCCTGGTTTCAAACGCTTAAACTCAAGCTATAACAATTACACAAACTTCCATATCCGCTCGAATCTTCTACAGGAACGAGTTACTTTATACTCGAAATTCTCCAACCCCTTCTAACCACTTCGATCTCTCAGTTACAAAAACTTTGATTCGCACAGAGACGCCCCGCTCATTTTCAGATTACCCTTGCGCCATTAGTCCGGCAGCAAATTTCGAGTTATCGTTGTCCGCTTCAACCCTTTCGGGTGTCCTCGATCATCCCTTCGTCCTCGATGTTCGTCGGTCGATGTATTCGAAAACGTGGCGCAACGGACGCGGCCAAATAGCGCGGTCGTCGGCTATCCAAACGACGATTTAAACGATCAGATCGAGGATATCCGTACGTTAATGGAAAAGAGGTCGTGTGCCCCGCGCCTCGAGGACAGCTAGCGCTTTCAGAGTGATTTTATATCACAGCATCTCGGTGTTTCTCGTGTGCATTGTAGGTTGCTCGGATTCTCGCCGGAACTGGGACAACGGGTGCATTTCGCTGAGGGCACGAACTTACGGTGCAGGGAAGATAAGAAATCGCCGACCGATGATGATTCGGAGGAAAGGTTGGCAAACCGGGGAGGACCGGCGATTCTATCGCGACGATTTTCCTCTGGCGAGACTCGCGCGGATGTGAATGGGGGTGTGAATGGCGAATGCTACGAAATAGAGACCTGCGCGGATCTCTGCGTCTAGGATATTCCGAGAAAAGATGAACTTCGGTGGAAAGTTTACAATTATCTGAAGTAGTTATGTGCTGTGGGACGAAACTTTATTAACGTTTAAAATGTAAATGTTTAGAATGCTATGAAGCGAGTATTTACTGGTATCTACATAGGGAATTGGAAAAAGTTGGGAAAAAGGAAGCTCTGGCGGGAATTTTTGTCGTTATACGTGAAATTTTTATATCGTATTCGAACACATACAATTACATAAATATTATACTATATAAATTTCTCTGCGCGATAGGTACGTACACGTGGCTGTATAGGGTGTTTAGAGAGAAAAGGCGACATTTTAAGGAAAGCGTTAAAATTCCGTGAAACGGTTATACACGCGTAGCTACAGAGGGTGTTCAGATAAACGAACCAAGTATGAATTTAGTATGAATTTTTAGAATTGCGTGAAATAGCCAGATATGTATACGAATATGCATATAGGATGTTCAGAAGAAAAATGAAATTTCAGCGTGTACGTATTTTTACGGTTGTACGAAGTAGCTACGTATAGTTAGTTATATAGGATGTCCAATGGAAAAGAAGAAACTTTAGAGTGTAGATAATTTTATGAAGAAGGTCAAATTTGATATCAGTTTCACGGAAGAGAAATACTCTATCATCTAGTTAATTAACAACTTGTGAAAGTACAATTTTACAATTTTACACGTGAAAGAGTTATTCGTTCCATTCGCGATTAATCACGACTCTCATCCAAACCTCCAAACATAAAAATTCATTCACCTCGCGTTGAAAAAATTCAAATCCTTCCTTTACAAATACCCTGTCACGCACACACGCCCACATGCGCACACGCTTCCTTTCAGACCGTGACAATTCTATTTCGTCACGCAAATAGCAAATAGAGCCGATTAGATATTCGATTAGACGTAATTGCGAAAGAGACGAAGGGAATTGGTATACGCAGCGCGGAAACGTTTCGGTGTTTCACGCTGCTACAATTTCCCAGTCGCTCGCGACGCAACGGTTCGAACATTCAGATAAATATCGTGACTGTTGTTTTATTAACGAGGGGAAATGAAAAATCGCAGTCGCAAGCAGAGGGTGAAATTATCGATCGCCGTGCCATCGAAAGATTTTCGATCGTGATACGCGAAGCTAAGCGAATGCAGGCTAATTGCCAGGGACTAATGAAAATGTAACAGAGGTAAAAGCATTATGGACTAATTAGATACATATACGGGGTGTCCCGTATGATTTTATCACTTGCAATCTGTCTTGCTTGCTTCTGACATTATGTATGTTGAAAAATATTTCGGTAGCGAACTAAATGGTTTCGAGGGGAACGTAATTTGTCACGATTAGTTTTTCTCGTAGGGGAACGCACAAAGGACGCACGAAAGTCATCGATGTATTTTTAAACGGGATCATATATTTTTTAATACGTTATTGTATTCAGCTGGACACATTCTTCACAAACAAAGTATTTGTTCAATTCAACGTATAAAAGACAAAGACAACGTAAACGTGAGAATATCGATTTGTGTTTTCTACAAAATTCGACAAATTAAAGTTAAAATATCAGCTAAGCTAACAGTGTTTCGACATAGATAGATCAACACTTTTCTTTTATATGATTCCATTTAAACAAATACGATGACCTTGGTACGTCATGTACGTGTTCCCCTACGGAAAAGCTAATAACGTCCAATAATGTCGCCCTTGAAAACATTGAACTCTAAATGTCTTCTAATGTTATCAAAAACAAGCGAGATATTGCAAGTGATAAAGTTAGGTGGGACACCCTGTATAGAGGGAATTCTTCGACGCGTGTCTATTATTTAATACGTCTGAAGGCTATGTATTTAACGAATGGCACAATGGCTGTAGTGTAGTTTTTGGCGTGTTTCGATAAAACGATTTAGAGTGGATAACAAAGAAGCGGATAATATATCGAGACAAAGATCGTTATCTGAAACAGAGGCCGATGGAAAACGAATGCAATTTCAGGCTTGGGTAGTAGCGGGTATTTTAGTAGTAGCGAATGTGTTAATGGAATGACGACATACGTTCAAATTCTTATCGAAGTTTATTAATTATTATTATAAGAAATATTTGTCTGTTGATACTTCCTCGTTCTGACCTATTTACCGTGCGAGCTGAACGAATTGTTTGACTCGCACATAAACGCACATCTTCGTTGTTATCAGAATTAGATGAAAATCTTCTGAAAAATACTGCGATTTTAGGGGACGATGAAACACGATTTCACAATTATCAGTATCGTTATTGCTATCTAATATGAATATCTATTTATTCAGATTTCTCCGTTATTGTTACTTATTCGTTCTAAGTTATTTATACGAAGTGAATCGTTTGACTTGTGTATATTTAGTTTTAGTAGACTGCGATCGCGCGGGCCAAGGCGTTGGCCAATGACAGTACTGCGGTCACAGATTTATAGTTAGACAAGATTTTCGCATAGGATCGAACGAACCGGTGAAACGAAACAGTTAACACCGAGAGCGGAAGGATACACGTGCGAGCCACAGGTAAGCTTTCCAGTGGAAGCCACGTATGGCTGACGCCGAGAGCCATTGAGGATATCGTGAACGTACCGGTACTTGCCTAATACTGTCCAACCACTAAGGTGAGAGTGCATTGACTAATTGACGTGTACTTAGCTAATGCCGCGTGTTACTAAAGAGAAGCGTGGACGAACCGACGCGACGCGACGCGACGTATGGCTATAATACTGGTTATTGAGCCATTGAGGTAAAGGGTGTGGGCCTCGTAACTCGCGATATATCTCGAACCGCAAAGGTATCAATGCCAGTTATCTGCTGATTAATTGTCTAATAACTTCGGGATGGGTTTTGAAAGGAACAATGCGAATTAATCTGAACGATGTTACGTAGTATATTTTCATAGAAGATTTTGCTGGATTCGTGATCGTGGATTTTACTAAAATTCTCAAGTACAAAATCACAAAGTTTTGTAATTAAGAGAATTTCAAATTGAAACTGGTCGCTGAAGCTTCTTCAGGTTTCTTCTACGCAATCGTTTCTTTTAATCAGTTGCCTCGCGTCGTCGAAGAAGTCGTTTTAATTTCATATTAATTAATTTTTAGTAATCGTACGAAGACGTAGCGATAAATATTCGCGCGATAAGATGTTAAAATTACGACATTCTTTGGTATAATCTTAGTTACGAACAATTACGAAGGTTAAGAAGTGCACGATCTGACGAGCATTTCTCGCTGGAATTTATGCTCGAATGACGTACGATCGTTCTTCGGAAATGTACTAAATATACAAATGATTCGAGAATGCATTCGTAGGGAACTTAAATTTCATTTTGCACAGTGTCAACGTAATATCCTGAATTAATTTCAGCAGCGAGGAGTTTCAAAATTTATCTCCTTGTTTCATTCGGCGCGAGTGAACCTTTTCCAACAGATGCGCTAAACTAATTAATATTTGTTTATCATGAGATTTCCTGCATGGAAACATCGTATTTAAAGATACTTGGTATTTTATTTTCAAATGTGCGGTAGCTTACTAGAATTGCCAGTGACCAAATTGATTACAATTTATAACTTTTCATAGTAATTTTATGGATTTACGATAGCCGATACATTTTTCGAGTTTTGAACTATTTCTGTTACTTGTATGAGAATAAAACTGTGTTTTTCCTTTGCATTGTATTTTTTTTACGTTTTAACATATTTTTCATTTTAATCTCCTTGGTACAAACTTGTACGTTAATCGTTCTAGTGTTACTATTAGACTCTTACGATAAATGACGGCCGAGAACAGAATAAGATACGAGAGAACGTAATGATTCAATGCCGAAACAATTTCCAATGCAAAGGTTCTAATAATAGTCAGATGATTCTGACGGTGGTAACAAGGCCATTCTTTAAGGAAAGCTTTATAATGCAACTTCTTTCTCTTTCTACATATGGCGAATGCATCGATGAGCCTAATGCGTTAGCCCGAGTTTTCTCACTTCTATTGTGTTACATAAGTTTAACGTGCCTTTTAAAATTGCATAAAAAATGTAACGAATATGTGCCTGCGATATTACACGCGCTTACCAATGCTTTCTCTTAAAAGAATCTATATTTTGTTACGTACGTTCACATCTATAAGTACTGGAACACTTACGAAAAAACGCTGAAAATGGTTAAGAAATTATTAAAACTTTTCAAGTATTTTAATATTATCTCAACTAGAAACTTAAACTGCAAAGAATAGGTACGTTCGATATTATAACAAAAATTTCACTGCTTCTACACGATGGAATGAAATGAATTTTAAAACGACACTTCTTTATCTCTATGTAACGCGTTAAGTATCGTCGATCATAGTTTCAACATTAAACAAGATCTCTTTCGTTGAATTTCGTTAACTTTCTGATACGATTTTTCTCTGTTTGAGTTCAAAAAACACAGTTAGCAATCGTGCGAGTTTGAAACTTCGTTTACAGAACTGTTGAGGATAATTGAAAACTATATTCGACTCAGAGTTCTCTCTTCTTTTTTTGTTCGACGTTTCCAGAGAATGGAAGATTAGAATTGCTCTTCAATTTGCTCTCATCCGGATTTACACGGATGCTACGGGAATCAAATAGAAACAAAGGATTCTTGTCTGACCGGAGTCAGTTCTGTGTCTGTCGATCCAATCAAATATTCGACAAAGAGGCGAAAATTACCGTAAATTCCCTCGATCGATATACTTAACGTTGTAATCTCGATGCAACGGCTACTGAATCGTAATACTTTAATTTATCATTGATTCGATTCTGTTTGAATAGAAATTATTGCTTACCAATTCTACGCGCAAATACGCGTTAAATCTGATTCATACATTATAGTAATAATGCATATTAACTTCGATTTATTTTACCGAATTAATGCAACATCATATTCGAACGCTTAGAATTAAACATCTCTTTAAATCTCATAAATATTACACGATATAATTTAACACGGTTTATTGTCTGCTTCGTCTCTCATTTGTCGTAATGATCGTGCCAACGAACGTTAGAAAATTGAGAACAAAAAAGTAAATGCGTGGAACGTGATCTTTAGTAGTAGCAGAAATTATTTTCATTGAATATTTTACGAAATGTGTTACGACTACTATTAACACGAAATATGTTATGAAACACAATGAAGAAATATCATCTGCGACCGAAAATTCATCTTTTATATTATGTGTATATATGTGTATATATGTGTTATATGTATAAGATTGAGGCGCACATCGGTGTAAGTTTGATATTTATCATAAAAATTCATTATATTTTTTAAATTGTGGAAACGTATTCCGGTAGAAAATAAGATCATAACTTAATACTTCGAAGAGTCGCGATACGCGACTAAATTCAAATTGTCACGGTCTTGGCATACACATTATTTTCACCTCGTTACATAAAAATAATATTCTATTTTCGTGATCTTCGGTATTTCGAAAATTATTTATTATTCGTTATTACGTATCTGCATATTATTCTCTGTTCACCAATGTCCCAGACATTTTCCAATGGAAGGGATTTCGTCAAAGTTTTCTATACCTACGTGTTCGATATGTATCTCTTGACAAAATTGAAATGCAACCAACTGCTTCAGTATGTCAAATACAATTCAGAGATATCTTTTACGTTTGAGAATTCATCTTGTACATGCACATGGAAGCAATATTCTACTTGAATGATCTTCGGTGTTTTATACATATTATTTATCACGTATTATTGTACACTTACATATATCATTACTGTTACTGTTATCATCCACTGTCCAGTGATATCCGAACAAATTTTTATTGGAAACTTCTGTCGCTTTAAATTAGACGCTTGTTACCATTTATCGAACTTAATTGCAACTGTGAGAATGATCAATAGCGTATGGTTAAGGGCAGCCGTTCCATTTCACAGGGTAACTTGAATTTATTGTCCCAATTATTCAGCACGATGGTAGATTTGCGATGAAAATACCTAAACGATTGTCAGTTTCTCATTAAATTATATCAAGAGATTTGCCGGAGAATGGAGCAAGCATATTCGCATTTCAGCGTTCGAATGCGCTTTTACTGTACAGTTACCGAATACAATGACAAATCGGGATTAACTAATAGGATAGACATAATACAGGTCGTCACATTTAAATAGTCGAACCCGTGAATTATAGCGAGCGAGGACATGCTCTTTCGTAAACGTTAATCGAGTGAGACGTAATTATGATAATTGTAGTACATTCTTTGTGTTAGCTGTACCTGTAGCGTCAGGCAATTTGCGTTTCTGTTTATTACCACAGACAGTAATTGATCTAGAATTCGAGATAACAACCAAACGCTGAGAAATTAGACTGTCAGATCGTCAAATGGAAAATCTAACTATTTGCATCAAATTCATAGTATTAGAGTAATTTCTCTGTTACTGTATTTTCTATGTTAGGAATTCTGATTTCATAATTTGGCGATAATAGGAAATAATTCCATTCATTGCCGGATATCGAAAATTCTAACTATGTGGTTATCGAAGGGACGTCAGAAATTAAAGAATTCATCTTCGAACAGTTTAAATCGCCTCCGATTAACCAGAACCCGTGCGAAACTGAGAACGCCAATTTCAAACACAGAAATAGCTTGAAAATAAAATTCGCTAGCAGCATAAAACTTGGCAAAATTACCGGCCTGACGATACCACAGCCTTCGAACGATACGAGCCCAGCACGTAAACCTGCATAGTATTAAAGTATCATACAATACCGATTATATAGAATCATTCATAAACATGGCGAACCGTTTCGAGTTAATATAATATTGACGTTTTTAAAATTTGCCTCTGACCACTACGAAACCGTAGGACTCTTCTCGTATCTGATCAATAAAAACCTCTAAGCTCGTAAAGTCCTGAATCAGTTACGGAAGTTATCTTAATTCTCATAACTTGAGATTAACAATCAAGCAAGCTTTGTCGTAGAGTCTACATCGTTCTAGGATGTGGTGTAACAGACAGTTGAAAGGACGATTCGAATTTCCACACAGAGAAAATTTTATTTGCAGCTTGCGTCTATGCGTTATGCATGTTTCGCGTTTCACGATAGCGCGCAGCAATTAATTAAATTCCACGACTTAAACGACTCGGGAAGCTTACAAAGTTGCTTCGTAAATTTGAGTTTGCGCTTTGCCATTGAGGGTAATTGAATCGTTCTTGCGGTTACCGATTTTGTCCGAGACCCGCTATGCGCTTTACCGAGTTTGCAAATATCACCACGTTCCATATTCGTAATCGTTATCGCGCGTTTCATCGCAGTTTGTAATTATTCTACCGTGGAAATATTTCCAAATTTTTGCTTTGTAATTCGATTTATCGCTCGCCGTATTTTATTTCAATGGAAAATTTGTATTTCGATATTGACATGCACGATGCAAGCCGATTGTTCGATACACGCGTTCCAAGGAACGTCTCGAAAAATATTTCGAACCAAGTTCCGGAACTTTTCTTCCTGGCTTGTTATGCGGCAGCGTATTTACGGGAGTGGCGGATCGCGAACGCGCCTAGTCCGCCTCTTCGTGCGTAATATACGATGGTGCGTGAGGATTAAACGGGGTGGCATGTAAAATAGGTAAAACTAGTGTGTGGGAATAAAGAATCGTGCAGGTGTAACGTTCGGCGTATTACGTATGCGCATAACTTACGCCTAGCCAGCCTCGACATTTTTGCAAATTTAAATCCCTGACTTCTTGGGAAAGCTTGCGTGCCACGTGATTTGTGGATTGCTCAAAGTATGACGCGGCTATTGTTGACTCATTCCGTTGGCGATATTAAAAAGTAGGAGAAAAAGGAGAAGGAAAATATAATTGAGAGTTCCGAGGAACGTTTTCAAATTACCGATCACGACAGGCTGGCGACTAAGGTACACGTTGCACCCTTTTTTATTTGTGGAAATGTAACGTTCCGTGTTATCGAGGCACTGTCCGTATGTAATACAGTCTTTGAATGTTTAATAAATGTCGTGCTAGACGAAACACAGAATTATATGTATGGTACAGAAAGTAGGACCAGGCTTAAGAAATTAAGTGTTTATATTTTATAAGTATCATTGTTGCGACGACCATGGAAATGGTTATTTTTATTATTTTCTGCAATAAAGAAGAAGAAAGGCTATTACGTAGATGAATTTACGAATAGGAAGATACTCGTATACTTTTCTTCTTGAAGCTGAACGCTTTAGTCCAAAATGTTTTATTGCCACTGTGCTGGAGTGGATGGTCGATCGCGTTATACTATTTTCCAAGCGCGATAAATTAATCAAACTATGCGTTTTTCTTCTTATAAATACGTTTCTTAAAAATATGTTTATTAGAAGTATTAACGATTGATCAAGCACGCGTAGCTCGAGTTGGTCGTTAGTATGTTACAACGAAGAAAATATTCGAAATGAAAGGTTACGTTAAGCGAGGAATTTATCGCTGCGAATAAAACTATCTCCTCTGCAAAAGGTTGAAGTCATCTTGTATTTTTAAGATGGTTTTGTATATTTTACTTTTCGCATTCTTCATCCACGTGAGAAAAATCGGTTAAAAGATCTGAAATGTCATATAACGGTGTTGTCAGAATAAAAAGATAGTCTGTAACTTTGGAATTGTCGCTATTTTTATTCCGAAGATTTATCAAACTCTGACGACGGCTATTGACCGATAACGTGCGTTTAAGATCGTAGAAATTGGGAATCCTTAAATGTTTTCTTTAACTTTCTTAATTGTACATTAATTTTTTTAATGTAACTTGTATGTTTTTCGTGAGTTCCCTCTGTATCGCGTGACATTCACGAGATTAAAACGACAGTGACGAAACTAGGATTAAAATAGATTTGTATGGCAACTAAATTTGTGGCTTTTTTCGGCAACGATGATACTTTTTGAAAAAAAAAGAGAAAAAAAATGGAATCAGGTTGTATAATATATCGAGCGTTAAATTAGTTTTTGCTTCACAAATCGTCGAAAGCCATTTTTCGAAGAAGGAAGTTTGCCGAGTAACGCACAAATATACATGTTTTATTGACTATAACGGATATCTACGAGCAGAAAAACAAATTTAAACGAGAGATTTTTCTTTATACTTGACTTTATAATCTTGATTTACATTTTTTCCGATTATCGTCGTTATTACTTCAGCGTTGCTACGATCGACCGATCAAACATTAAAATATTCGAGAACAGAGAGTATTAACGCGTCGATGATTGTGTTTCGTAGCTCGCAAAAAATTATCAAATTAATCGAGCAATATTACATTTTTTTCATTTATTGACTGTTTTATAAGCATATTTCTTTTATGAAAGCTGATGTAACAATCGAAATGTTATCGAATATTCCAATGTACGGTAATTTTGTTACAATGTACGAAAAATATCAACGAAGGTGTTTATTACCGTATATAAATAAATAGACGTATCGAATTTAGTTAAAGAAAGTAATATATTTAAAAGAATAAGAATGGTAAAAGGTCATCGGAGATATCACGAACAGAATTCAAGAATCCTTCTCAACGTCGCAAGTACAAATAGAATCCCGAAAAATTTCGCTCCGTGCAATCGTAACGTACAATGGATCAGATATTAAATGCAGATAGTAGGAAATTAAGAGGCTGATATCGAGTTCAGAATGTCGTAATCGTGGACGATTACGTAAGATGCAGACCGAAGAAGGGTAGGAAGATTAATTTTTAATTAGAATCGACGATCGCACTATCCATTACATTTAGAATCAAAAGATTCTGTGCCGTGCAAGATCGATTCTTACCGATAGCGGCGTAAAACTTCACGCGCGCTCTTTCATATTCTTTTCATGAAATTGTCATCCACGAATCAAGCTACGAATTTGAAACTCTCGGTTTCGATCGATCGTCTATAAATAGCATTCGAAGAAACTAATTTCTCGCGGAGAGAAACAGCCTGCTGTGGGGTAATAGCGTGAAATAGAAATTTTGTTTCCACTTAGAATTTTTATTGACAGAAAAATATAATACGCGTTGCCCATTTTGAAGCGAAGTCGGCTCGTTTGTTCGAGTCAATAAAAAATCATTTCTCGGCGATAGACGGTCGTATCGATTATTCCGCATAGACGTGTGGCTACAATGTTCCGCTTTGAATAATGCAAGCAAATAAAAGGTGAGACTAATACCCGGCATAAATGCTGCAGCGAATAGTAATCGACATTGGTTATTATTTAACAGCGCTTCGCTTCGACCAACGATGAGAAGTGCCTCGTACTTATTTTTCTCGATCAGTGGTGGAATAAAAATTCCACTCGACAAAATTAATATTTTCCATGCTAAAGGATAATTTGAAAATGTTTTCACTCGAAGGGGACTCAATTTCCTGGCAGATAATGATAACGGTGTGACGAACGTGAAATTACAATGGCAGCTATGATATTTTTGAAATCGTCGGTGTAAATCGTTTTGTTTTCCTCGCGAACGATAGAAAAAAGGATGAATTCGTCACAACAATATTCAACCGTTTCAGCATGACTCAGCTTTGCCACTCTCAACTCGTTTATCCCGTATTATCGACGTTAAGCGGGGCGTAACGTGGAAAAGTCCATTGAATAAATGTTTCGCTTCTTATTCCGATTATTCCTTTTGTCCTAATGCTTATTCCTGGTGCTTGTAAGAAACACTGTTTAATCGGTGATGGAGTTGTATAAATTTCTCGACACAACGATCCTTGTCTGTGTTTACTTTTTTCCAACGAACCAAAAGAACGCTCTATCTTTATCTTTTGTCCGATGCATTTCACTTCTTCTTCGACACTATATTCGTCATATTACACGGTCGCTGTAAACGTATAATTTTATCGGAGAAGAACTGTGCTTTTAACCCATCACGGACCAACGTTGCCTTAACGCAACGTTTCATTTGCGGTGTTTTTCAGGCAGATTATATCATCGAATAGTATTTTCCAACAGCTATGGCTATGAAAGAGAATACGAAGGAATCGATGTATTAGGTTGTCCGAAAAAATTCTTCCGTTTTATGAGAAAATAGTAGACGCACAACGTTTTTTGTTTTATATTATTTTGTCGATTTACGTACGATCCATTTTGTTCTGTTGAGATAAACACCGCGACATTTCACAGACTTGGTTTCACGTTTCTATGAAGCTGCACTGTTGTAAAAAACACGTTCGCGAAAGAAAGACACTTTTCGGACAATCGAATAATCGTAACATTACGATGAAGCATTGGTTGGTACTTAATGAGTTAATTAAATCAGCAATTTGTGGAATCTCGATAAAGATTGTTGTTTGAAAACCATTTAAAATGTTACTCGACGTTGAGTCAGGATACGAGTCGGATTCCACAGATCGACACAGATCACAGATCCACCGTGTTAGGAATTTTTAGCTTTTATCACATTATTATCTACATGTTCATATTCGCTGAATACATCGCTCGTCTTGTTGAATATTTTTATTCAGTTGCAGCGTATCTTTTCGATTAAAAAAGAACTTATGCAATTTTACTATAATTCGATAGTGTTCCTTCATAAGTTGCTTAATAGCGTTGGTTAATAATTTGTGATGCGTAAATGCGCTACCCACAGTTGGTTTCGGCCGTAAATTTTTAACTGTCGAAGGTTACGGTTGATAAATCGACCATGTGTCTCGGAAAGTTGGACTTGTATCGGTTTGCCCTTTTCTGCTGATCATTTGTACGGCGAATGACGCTATAATCTTGTGTGTGATCGATCGAAGAATGATACATTCGTAGGATCAAGAAATGTTGATCGATGAATCGTAAATGGAAGAAACAGCTTTCAAGATATCGAATGGCAGAACGTTGAATCGGAGAAATTAAGAAACCTTCTTGAGTCCGAGGACTTTATATTTATGGAATCAAGATGTTCCGTTTGATCGAAGAATTCTACGTTATAAGAAATTGAAGATAGTTGTTTAATACATTTATAATCGAAATTCAAAGAAGAAGCACGTTGTCCATCAAGTCGTACGACATAATAGGATGTCATAGAATATAAGATACAAAATATATCGATATAAGCGTGTGGTATTTGTTGTAAAGTAAGCTTTGGAAATTATGTTTGCTTTAAAAATAAAAAATAAAACGAACTATTATGTATCTCAATAGTTAAGAATTTATCACGAAGAAATAATAAAATTGTAATTGCGTAAGAAATACTTCTAATGTTACGTACTTTTTATCGAATGTTAAAGCGTGTCTCGGAAAGACACGATAAGTATATTTTTGTTGATTTTGGAAATTATAACGTTGCTTTACAATTAAAAGGAAGCATTTTAATATAACAGCATTGAAAATGGAAAGAGCCTGTTAAGCTCGAATACACAAACATTGTAAGAACAGCTGGTAAGCGAACACGCGTAAGCAGTGAAAAGCCGACTTTCTCATCAGATACATGTTAACTTTCAGTAAAAATAAACTTCATGACATTAACGTACCGTGCGTTTTTATTTTTTCTCTTCGATTTCCTAATTTTTAATGTCGAATGTTGTCGATCGTTAAACCTGTTAAACCTGCGATCCAACTCAACAACACGAAGCCACGTGGTTCGTATAGTCCGATAAAAGCAAAATTAAGATAAAGACCTTTGACTCTTCCATTAAATTACTCAACCCTTCCGTGATACAAATCCCGTCAGATTACCGCGGAAGCTCGCGGAAGGTGATTAAAAACCTGTTGTGACTGAGTACTTGGTTCCGGGAGCGGAACGAGCGGATCAAAAATTCACCGTCCACAAGCATGTTGTATCGCGACGAAAAAGAAGAAAACGGGAGAGAAACGGGAGGAAAGAGCCTAAAAAGACGCGGACGACGAGCACAGCGTGGAAATATCTGTAAAAGCAGAGAAGATAGAAGAGAGGAGGCTTCACACGTGTCTGCCCTTCCTACGTCACACATTTCCCCGATAGTCAGCCACGTAGCGCAATCTCCAATTCGTCGTTCGTGCCATCGGCGTTCCTCATTCGCGTGTTCGTGTACACGAGCACAGACGGAATCTGTCGGAGGGCGCATGTCTGACCGACGATGGCTAGGAGGGTGCGAGCAAGAGGGTAACACAAGGGTTGGACGGAGACGAGAGCCCAGTGTTAACCCCCACTTTACCTCTCGTAGCATCCGCCACTGCCGAGCCCTGGTCACTAGTCTGATCAGTCTATCCTGTCTCGCGACACGTTGCGCGTAACTCGTTCCTTTCGTTCCTTTTTCTCGCCGCGAACGCATTTTCACTTTTTCTCGCCCCTTTATCGAAAACCGATCGCGTTACCGACCGACCGAACGAACGAATTCAAACTGATCGTGGATCAATTTGATCTTTTTTTCCAGACAGAACACGTTGCAGTCGCGAGTACGTAGCGTGACCGCGTGCACGCTTCTTCACTCGGCCCGCGCTGATTCAACATCGTGTTCCATCCGATTCAAAGAATTGTTACATCGGCGATGTTCGAGTAGTTATAGAGAGAGGGCGAGAGAGATAGAGACAGACAGACAGAGAGAGAGAGAGGGTCGTTTGGAAAAGACAGGACTGTCGAGATACATGGAGCCAGTTTTGGGTTTCGAGCTTGTTTTTGCCAGGAGAAAATACTTGGATAAAGGTAGATCACGAGATCTATCGTTTGACAAGTCGCAACAAGGTGATCTTCTCGATCGTTGAATCAAGATCTCGCAAGGTTTTAACTGCTCGATCGTTCGGATCTTTATAGTGTGTATCGTACTTTCTCAGCTGGAAAGGAAAAATAATAGAAACATTGTTTTTCGAGACGATACTCAGGTTTGATATCGAGGAGCGAGCGACGCGAGCATTAAATATAAGAGAATCGTAACGATAGCTGGAGGTTGGCGAACCGGTAAATCGAGGAACCTGGCGAAACCGAGATAATTTAGGGCAATATCTTAGCGTCCTTCGGATCGACATAGTCCGGAGTAATTCGTATACGCGGCCCAATACCGCTATATGGCATTTCAATCCACGATATCACCGCAACGTCGCCGATAAATTAAGTTACAGGGCTGGAAAGCCAGCCTACCGATCGATGCTGCTAGTCACTCGAGAGGAGAGAGTCTCGACAAGCGTGGGAGAGGGTCAACCGGAGAGAAAGTGAGGCAAAAGCTCGTTCGGCGAAGCTGTTTGACGACCTCACGTGTATCGGGGTTCGCCGAGGTCGTCGACGGTTCTTGCCGGACGGTGACGCGTGACCTTCAACTATGGTTCACGCGTCGATGACCAATGTGCTGCTCGTCGCCGGTCCATCAACCCGAGAATCACTCGTCCACTTCCTCTGTCAAACCTCTCTAGAGAAGATCGAAGATTCGACGTTTAACCGAAGTAATCGAGGATAAACGTAATAACCGAGTATAACGTTGGCGTAGCAGAACAATTAAAAAGTAATCCCAGCGTGGACATTGACGTTCCAAGCGTTTAATCGAAATAAACGTCGTGATATTGAGACGCTAATTCGCATTTAATACGCGATGAAGTTTCAATGATGTTTCGGCAAATGGAGCGTTTGTGGGATGATCGATGGTAACGAGACGTCCAACGTTCATTTACCAAGGGTCGAGCATCGCTAAAGATTGATTATCGGTGTAATATCGCTCTTCGATTCGGGGCCGTGTCTCTACGATTAACTCGTTCGATGATTCAAGGCGTTACACGGAAGAGAACAATATACACAAAGACAGGTATATTGGATTAGCGAAGGATAAACGTCCATCATTGAAGGATTTATAAGGTGTGTCGAGAATTGTATTCGTCACGGTGTTAAACGTTGAGCGACGATATTGTTATTGATACTTTGTTGGCGTCGAGAGGTATAAGTTAAGACGGTAGGATCTACGAGTGACTGGGATGAATGGAGTTGTGGAGGTAACTTGATTCTGACCACGTTGTCGTGGAAATTACTTCAAAAGTATTTTTAATACGGTTAACGTATACAGACATTTTACCTGTCCCTCTAACGTTTGAAGAAAATTAAGAACCGTAAGAAATTGCTGAAAACTATGCAAATTTGGTTAATTACGTTCGCAAAGTAAGGAGACGTTGTTGTTTGCACGTGTTTAAGCGACTCGAATGGGGATGAGATAGCAGCAAGATGAACTACTAAGAGGAACAACCTTGAATAAAGTTAATTTTGCCGCACATCGGAGATGGTGCGTTTAATTTGAGACGGTATGATCGTTGGAAGCGGTGATGAGGAAATCCCGTCGGACGAGGAAAGGAGTTTAAATTGCAAATGCTGCGCCGCCGGATCGACGGTTGTCGTTTCCACGTGGCATCGGACCCGTTCTCCACCGAAATGTAATTTTAGCGAATAGATCAATCGTCGAAGGGGGGTCGTGTGAAAGACCTTGCGTCTATATGCAGTTCTTCAAGACCATGGACGTTAATTAATCGAGCATTTATTCGCCGAATCAAGGTTACAGTGACTTTAAATAACTCATTGTCAGTCGTTATAAACAATTCGTATCGAACAGGACATACATCATACGTAATCGACATCTTCTTTTTCCTCAAATAAGATGGGAAGATTCACTGCGAATTGTGAAGTGAAAAATAATTTACCAGAGACGATCAAACGTTTTGAAGAAACATTTTCAGAAGATAGCGTTACTACGATCAGACCAGTGATTGCTATGAAAAATTGTTTTGGAAACTGAATCAGTGTACGATAAAGAAAAACTGGGCAGACAATCGTTTCTCTTAAAACAATTGTTGTGTATATACCTGGTGACCGCGATACTCGAGATACTTGGTAAGCACAAGACAATCAACCATGTCGATCTTACATCTTTCAATCTTGCATGGATGGAGGATGAAATAGCTTGAAACTTTCTTCACCTTTAAACGATCACAGTAAAGCATTGAAACTAGTGTATACGAGACATTCAACGCGAAGAAAACAGCCTTTCGGTTAGCTTCGGAGAAGTACACACAAGATTCGTAAAACTGTAAAGAAGGATCTCAGAGGCATAAGAGCTAAACACGGACGTCGACGTAACTTATGATGGGCTGCAGACCGGCAGCAAAGTCGAAGGTGGCGGAAGGGTGCGGTCGCGGGCAGCTCCAGGCAGCTTCCTCGTCGCCGAGGTGTAACGAGGTGATCATCGAGCTTCCCAGCGAGACGACGATCGTTCAGAAGCGAGAGGATCGGGGTTCGAGCGCGGCCGCCGGGACGGAGGAAGAAGAGGAGGAGGAAGAACTGGCGAAAGAACGAGGTTCGTCGTGTTGGTCGTCGAGATTCGAGCTGTCGTTCTCCGCGAACGAGTCAAGTTTCAGCAGATAGCTGCCAAGTGAGAATGCAGAGGCTGCGTTCGACCTTCAAGAGGTCGCGCACCCCGACGGGAGCGGAAATGAAGTCGCAGTCGAGTCTCGAAGTACCGAAGCAAGTCAGGTCGGCCTCCTTCGACGAGATCCAATTGGAAGCTAAACGACAGGACGATGTGAGGGACGGCAGATCGACCAGGACCACGTCCTCCTCGTCGTCCTCGTGTTCACCGGCGAGGTCCCAAGATTCGTCGCGTGGAAGACGATCCGCGACGCTCAGGGTGCCGCAACTGCACAGCGGCCAAAGGTCCAAGAGTTTCGACGTGGCTGAACGGAGTTATGGATCTTCCTCCAGTCAACAATCTCTTGGCAGCGTTCGACGTCCGGAGACACCGACGATTCAGGTCTCTGGATGCTACCACTGTATCTGCGTGGAAGAATATAAAAATCTTTATCTTAGTAGAGACGAGGATGATCCCTCGTCGAGAGAAGATCTCGATGACGAAGCAGATGTAGTAGACGACACTTCGGAGGACGAAGACTCCGAATTAGTGGATAAGAGCGAAGCTAGTCCAGAAATTAGAGTCACGTTAACGACGTTCACCGAGAAAGAGCCAGATGTTACCGATGTGGTGTCCGAAACGACGGTACCACCCGATACAGTGGTCCCTGAGGTCGTTCCTAAGGTGGTACAAGATGAAATGTCCGATATCAGCGAGGTCAGAGGTGGTCTATTTCCGGGCAGGGAACGTAGGAGGTCGATCTCCTCTCCGAAACTTGCTCGACAAGAAGCTCTAACGTCGTACCCTCTGGAGCTTCCGACGGTGGTTAGCTCGACCGAGGACGAGGAAGAATCGGCCCACGATCTTAGCTCTAGCAAATGCAAGTTCGTCGTCAGAGATATCTTTTTGACCGTTCCGGAGTTGAAAAGGGATCGCGCTGCATCCGTGGACTCCTGCTTCAATAACAAGAATGGACATGGCGAGGATGCCGATACGTTGACCGTTCCACAGCAAAATATACGGTCGAAAAGCGTCGATATCGTTCTGCCTACCGAGGCGCAGACGAGGTACACGGCTCTGCTGCCTGACACCGAGGCTCGACCTCCAAGAGGGTGGGTACGTCTGGTGAATGTAACAAGTCCCTTGTTCCGTATACTTGAATACCGTATCATCGATGTTTCTGTATCTCTGTATTTTTAGTTTTATCATTGTCGTCCTCACGCTTCACTTTTCTTTCTTATTCGGCCTCTCTTCTGTTAGCTGTATGTGTTTGTCAAACTGTTCTTGTTGTTGCGCCGTCAGTACACGGTGATTACATCGGCTGTTGCAAGAATCGAAACGCTAACATTTAACGCGCAGAATGATTATTTCGTTTTTGTAGCTTTCAGAACTCGAGATGAAAATGAGAAATGCTTGCGCCATGATTTCGACGAGATGTACCAATCTGCACGTTTGCTTCAATGTGTGATTAATTGTAACACGTTCCGAATAGAAGTATCTTTTATTGTTAGTACATCGTAACGACATTGTTAACCGACGGAGCATACTAAACACGAATCTATTATAACAAATATGCTATTGCTTTTACATCTTCGATATTACTATCGTTTACATAAACAACTGTTCCCTGTAATTGATCGGTGACGTATTTAGTTGTGTAATGAGTTCTATTATTCTTTGTAAATGATGGGTTTAAGTAATTGATCATTACCTCAAAGTATTTGTTCTTTTATCGAGAAGTTTGTGTATTTATATTATAAATTCTTTGAATTATCTAATGATTATTCATCAAATATTGGTCGTACCAAATTTCACAAATTGGAAAACATTGCAACGATATATTCCAATATTAACCGTGCAGTAAATATTCCAACAATCTCAAATATTGTAAACCCGAACTTTATCATCAAACGATACAATCAAAAACATTATTTATTTGTATTATATGTCATATGTTTGACTAGAATAACCAACGCGAATAACAATTTTATAATATTCCTTAAAATAAAACGAAAGGCGAACGAACTTATTACGTAACGTAATACCTTGCTTTATTTTATACAATCGTTAGTTATCTTTCTACTTTTATGGAACTTTTACCACGGCAAAGCCATTATTTTAAACTCGATTCTCAGGAAAAACCCATATATTACTTATGAAATAAACTATCAGCTTTCATTTCCGGACATACTCTACCATTACGTTATTTATAGAGAAGAGCTTAGGAAAAAGAGAAACACATTGCAAGAACTTTTAAGGGCAATTTCAATCCACTACACCTGACAGAGGATTTAAAGTGTTTAAAGTTCTGCTCCATATATTCTCGTTAAATTCTATTAAACCTAGCAATCATGTCAAAATTAATACCTATTACAGCACAACATTGGAAACTGCTATTTTTATTTACGTAAGACGAAAAGCAAGAGGGAAGAAAGAAAGAATTGCGGTATAAAATTCCTCGATTCCGTCTTTTCTCTCGCGCAGTTTACGCGAGCAGTTTAATCGAAGGCAATTTAATTTTACCGCCTGTACGTTTACGGCCCGATGTCCACGTCTTTTGTTGCTTCGAGCTTCGATCAGGCTTTTCTATTTCGGGAAGATTAAGACGTCAACGATTCAAGAGAGAGAGAGAAGTTGATTAGAACTCCGACGTGTTTAATTGAACCATATGGTTCATTGTGGTCGCTGCTGCGACTTGCTAGAACGTCGAGCTTCTCGGTTCGAAATTCGTCCTTTGTGGAAGCCAAACGATGTCGGATAACGAGATTTTTCACTAGATTACCGTACAAGTTCTGTGAGAAATCCCATCAGAAATCAGACACGGCTGAAACATTCAATTTTTGCAATTACTTAATAATACACGTAACTTGTTTGTCTTTTTCTATTCTTAATTCAGCACGATAAATCGCTTTCACGATATCAGACGTTTATTTTCGTAGAAATTAGCAGGTAATTTAGTTAAACGAAGTGACAAAGCGATTATCAAATTTATCGAGCGACGAACATTCGAAGATTCTAGCAATTTAAACGAATTCTGTGCGAGAAGAAAGTAAAGAAGCTGGCTAATTATTATTGCTTTATTCTTATCGAACGTCGTTGCCTTGGTGCATTTACTTCCAACTATAAATCGCCTAACCCCTTCATTACGGACGATTTAAATACGTAAATAGACGACCTATTTGCAGTGTCGCGAAAAATCACTGTCAGACCTTGTTATTTCGACGTAATAACAGCAGTTCTAATAAGGGTACGTTTCTCTAAGAACAAGTTTCTCTTTGTTAGATTACGTGAACAGATTTCTTGAAATCTTCTCCACGCAACAATCCGCTATTGTCTACTTATTCGTAAACTGTTGTTTGCTTCGAAAGACGATAATAGCATTATGAAATGCGTAAGTTTTGTTTATGATTCCTGTTGATTCGAAGGAATTTTGTTTTCTCGGAGGAAATGGTGCACCACTTGCAAATATTTGTCATTTATCAAAGAACTCATTCGTATGGTAATATATTAATGCAAAACGAATATCTGCGAGATATTAAAGACGAATAAAAGATAAAAATTCGCTTCGATGAAATTTATGATTGAAATTTCGCTTGTGTGCGTAAATGGCTCGGGTTGCCTACGAAGAGTTAACATATCTCGATAAAAAAGACGTTAAAGTTAGAATTGTTTTTTAACGTATAATTCACCAAAAAAAAAGGAAGATATATAGGAAACTGAAATACAAATAAAATAAAAATATTAATGACAAAGAAGTTACAGTTATTTGAAATTATTGAAATTATTCGTCGAATGCAGCGAGCATAGAGAAGAAAAATGCACGCGAATCGACTCATAATTTCGCTTAATGACAATTTTCAAAGGGTAGAAAGGCCAGTTATTGTGCATTTTCTTTACTGTCTTCTTGGACAGAAAGTTTTTATTCGATCGTAATTCTCTTTCTCTCAGTCCTATTCAGCAGAACTCGAACAATTTTTCACCGTATCGCGATAGAAAAAACGAAAAGGAAGATCAAACTAAAAAATGAAACCAGAAATCGCAACAATCACTTCTCACCAGTCCAAAGTTAGATCGGCGGAGGTGAAGGAGTTAAGAGAACGTTTAAACTCCGTTAAACAACATAAATCATTTCGATCTCTAAATATTTATTCGTTTCGGTCCGTAAATTGTTTGCTCCACAAGCTCATCGAAAGCGTTTCTCCGCTGTTCGAATTTATCAATGACGATAACGACACCCATTGAGGGACTAAACGGTAGTGAAATAATGCATAAAGCTTGCGTATACAAAACGGTACTGAAAGATGCGAAGAAGAAAAAAGAAAAGAAAATATACTCATCGATATCTTGCTTCTTTTCTGAAGTCGTGGTTCTAACATAAGTATAAAATTCTATAAAAAGTAGACTATCTCTCTAGAGTTTGGCACAGCTTCCACTTTTCGGATAAAAAGAGCTTTCCCGTAAATTTTTTTTTTTGAGGAATAAGAACGTTACGACTATAATTTTTATTTTGAAATATAATTAATTACAGTGTCAATAGTGTATTAAAAAATAATATCTTGTAGAAAATATTGATTTACTTATATATTGGCCTTTATCAACGTTATACATTGTATTGTATAGGATAATACAGTGGGTCTTAAAACTAATATTAAAATTAAAATTTTTTATTTTTATACAGGTGTAAAGTACGAGATATGATAGAATTTGATTAGGGACGTGCAAAATTGAACAGTCAAATTTATAAAAGTCACTGCTATAACTTTATTTTATTGAATTCATTTTTTGTATAGTAAAATATTCGGTTATATTACTGATTTCTATAATAAATTACGAAACAGAAATTAATTAGTTTTTACCCTCTTTTTTTTGGTGAATATAATCTATTTTTGGAGAAGAAAAGGATAGAACGTTCTTTATCACAGCAACATATAAAAATATGTAAGACAACGTACAAGAATCGAAAATTTTATAATTGCCAGACTCATCGTAGATAATTTATAATTGTTAAATGTACAATGAAAATTTTCATGATTTAACAAAGAATAATGTTTATCATAACGTCGTAACTTGAATTTTCTCAAATTTCATATAACTGTAGTACGTATCGAAGTAAGAGAGGAAACGTTAAAAAAAAATGTAATAATACGCGTTGATTAAAAAAGCTTGCAAACAAAATGTTAACCCGACATTGGTACTCGATAAGTTAAAGAACCAAACTAGATCGAAGTACGTCAGAGGACTTTTTCAGTGAGGTTGGGTTCTTCAACTTTCAAAACTTCACACCGCCTCGTTTGAATCAAAATTGACGAAACGGTAAAGTTCCGCGGAAGAAGAGAAGTCTTGGCAAAACTTAATCTGTATCTTTGGAAACACGATCTAGGGGCAGAGACTGATTACGATACGATTGCCTGTGATTTGATTACACCGAGACCCGTCGATTTCTTATTGGCCCATTAGAAACTCGTTAACTCGCAAAACTTAACTCGCATTTAGAAACGAGCGTTTGACGCCAGAACTATCAAACCAGTCGAAACAAACAATTCGTGATTTTTCGTTCAAATCTTAGATATACGAACCAGCTCAGAAGTTTTACGGTATCCTTTGAGTAAGCATTTGATGTTGACTTTGAATTTTAATTTGCCTGAATCTCTTCTGTAAATTGTTAATATATTAGCAATGTATATTTTGTTTATCGTATAAAGTATTAGTCGAATCAATCGAAACAAACAATTCGTGATTTTTCGTTCAAATCTTAGATATACGAACCAGCTGAGAAGTTTTACGGTATCCTTTGAGAGAACATTTGATGCTGACTTTGAATTTTAAATTGCATGAATTCTTTCCTGATTGCCTGAAAATAATATGTTGTAAATGTGTACTTTATTTATCGTATAAAGTATTAAATTATAAATGAAATTATTGCAACATATTTTACCAGTCTTGTTTCTCCTTCTCAATTTTAAAGTGAACTTAATAGCAGTTTTAATGCTTTTTTTTAGCGAGTTTTTATAGGTAGATGTACAATAATAGCACCTTTTTTGGGCGGAATGTAACAATTTCTTGTAATACGTACGGATAAAAAGTTTGTCTCTCTTCTTTCGTAGGAGTAGGAAACAGCTTTTGAAGGGTGCGATTCAAAACCTTTCTTCTCCTACGGTTCACAAAAATATTCCGTCATGGAATTTCGACTGCGTCCAAGAATAGATATTAACTCGACGATTTTCGATTCGTAATCTGTTCCCCTATCCCGTATTTTGATCAGGCAAATAGCCTGAAGACATTTTTTTTTATTTTTTTTCATTTATGCGACAAGTAACGATCGATCGCGAAGAAATGGGAATAGAGGAGGCTGTGATTGAAACGAGATTTTTCGCTGGCTGGGAGAGAGAAAGAGAGAGAGAGAGAGAGAGAGAGAGAGAGAGAGAGAGAGAGAGTGGAAAATGCAGTGGCAGTTTCACGCCCTCGATCGAGCTATTTCTGGCTCGCTTCTTGGATAACGAACATTCGCAATCGAATTACGAACGCTAGGAATTAGCAGGAGAATGCGATACTTGCGTTCCGCTCGTCTCCTCCGCGAGCAAAAGTGCCATTCTACCAGGGAAAAACGTTTGCCCTTGTAATTAGAGAGGCAGAACGAATCGTAAAGGATATTTTGGCGTTTAATTAATGCTCCGGATTCATCTCTACGCGTGCAAAAGTTGTTCGATAGTTGCTGTTTGTTCTTGATGATACGTAAAAACGTCACCCTTCCTCGAAACAGTGGTTGCTCGTTGCGAGGATAAAATCGTCGTTGATCTGAATTTTAGTTCTCATGTTTTTTGAAAATTTTGCTGCTGTTAAGTGGAATTCTTGTTACTAAGTTTGAACGAGCAGTAAATGACTGGAGCACCAGGAAAATAAAAAGAAGACGACTCCTTTTGAGGAAAGGATTTTCATAGAAATTTCATGTATATATGCCGATGTGTCTTTACAATACACGGCTTAGTCAACGTACACTATACTAGCGTATATTTGCTTAATTTAACGTATATTGCGATGTACATTACATTTAAAAAAAACCGTCGTTATTCCAACATGCATTCTCAGGAATGTCGAAATTTGTGCTTTAAAGAAATATCAGCCGTTCAAAGTCGGTAAACGTAGCGATATGAATATTTATTTATTCGACTCATTGACAGAATAATTTACTTCAACTTTGACAAGTATTACATTGTAACTATATCGTACTATAGTCATATAGGAACATTATAGCCTAAGCATAGATGAGTATATCATTAAGTATACGACGAATGAATAATACACGAATAAATAAATTTAACTCACTCACATTTTCTTTATACATGTGGGTATACCATTTGAGTGTATATGTTTTGCGAATCCATAAAAGCGATGAACGTTGAAAGTCAATAACGTTCGAGTGATAAATGGCACCTATACGTAGTGGAATTAACAGAAAAAATTTTTTTCGTTTCTATTGGAAATTTTCCCTTGTGGCACTTACATCGTTTATCACGTTCTCAATTAATCTATAGGTACTCGATTTATGAGGGAATTAGAGTCGAAGGTAGAGTTCCATCAATTTCTGTGCGTTCAACTGTTTGGCTCATTAAATAGGAAGTAAAAGCGGCGTGCATTCTTTGATGAAAAATATATCTATCCATCGCATGAGAACTTTACTTTACCCTTTAATCGATACTTTCGGTTTACTTCCTTTTGTCGTTTGTCGTTTAATTGATTCTTTCGGTTTCATTTTTCACGCGATGCAGTTTCTACGATTCTCTTTTCATGGTAGAGCAGGCAGGTTTAGTATTTTTGAGGTGGAGATGATGTCGATTTGTTACATCGACGTAGAACAAATATAGGACTTGTCGTAATTAAAGATGTAAACAATTTGTCAATTGTTTTTTACACTGTGAAAACTCTGTATGTAAACAATGGCTGAACCATTATCTTCTTGTTTATCGCTTAAAATAAAAGACAAACTAGTTGAGTCTAATCTATTTATCCCTTGTAGAAATAAATTGAATTCGATGACGAAAACTCATTAAATGAATGTTGTGGTGTTCTTTTCGCAGAAGAAGTTGCTATTTTATATTCTCGGCACGCGTACGAAAGGAGAAAAGAATAAAGATTGGTCTTCCATTTTTCGAACGTCTCCAAAAATATCTCGGAAAAAGCTATTGTAACAACGAACTATATTCAAAGTATTTTAAATTAATATAAAGTTTAGAACTTAATTTAAATTAAATTATACATAAACCAAGTTTGTGTAAGCTGAAATACGATTCGAGAAGAAATTCATGCTTAGAAAGCTTAATAAATTCCATATTAATATATCTATTTTTAATGGAAAATATCAACCTTAGACGAAAGTCAAAGATTAAGTTTAGAATCTTGGTGATATTGAAGTTTCATCGATTTCTTTATGGTCCGCTTTTCAATACGCGGTTTGACGCTGTGTATTACAAACTGTCGATACATACCAAACCGTTTTTCACGTCGCAGAGGTCTTTGCAGCGAACTCGTCAATCGACCCGCCAAACACGTTTTGTCAATAAGGTAAAATTTTCAAGCAGTTACCCGCTGTCATGGATTTCCGCGTTCGTCTACCCTTCTCCAGAATTATTGATCCAAATCGCTGAACGAAAAGGTTGGGATATGTTAAAAATATGAAAAGAAAGTATCGGATGAATGAGACTTCGAAAGTTTCATGATATTTTTCGTGATAAACGTCGTGCGAGATTACAGTGATTCATGAAAGTATTTTACTATAGAAAACGTATATATATTGTGTGGGTTATATGAAAAATTCTGAAATTGCATTAGCATGTAACGAGACGCGGGTTGGCGTGATTACATTGGTAAAATTTGAAACCAATTTGAAGGTATACGTAGATATATTAGGTTGTCCGGAAAGTTTCTTTCGTTTTTTTAGGAAACGATGGATAAACAATATTTTCCGTTTTATATTATTTTATCTAATTACGTATAATCCATTTTGTTCTATCGAAATAAAGATCGCAACGTTCGACAGATTAGGTTTCATGTTTGTATAAAGACGCATCGTTGTAAAAGACTGGTCTGTAAGAGAAAGATACTTTTCGGAAAATCTAATATATAAAAGTTACAGGAATTTACTGTAAACATACAGCTAGTAAAAAATTAGAATGCGGAATGAACAGCTATATTAAAAGCGTATAAGCGTTAAAAATAATTCCGTTGAAACATATATAATGGACGATAGACTGTTTAAATATTTTGATGGTCTCTGTGAAATACGTATTTATACCAAATATCTCGTAACTTATATTTTCAGCCTTGTCCTTAAATTTGAAACCAATATAATCATGATAATCGGATCTTGCCACAGTCCTAATGAAATTTTAGAAGGCTTCGTACAAGATAACATAATCACATGTACGTGATATATTAAATTTATAGAGGGAGAAGTTTCACTGTTGCTATTTTGTAATTCGTGATTTATCTTCAATAATAACGAAATTATTTTGTTTGATGATCGGTTTTAATTTTATAGTTACATATTGTTTGCATTTTTTATCTTTTTGTTTACACTTGATTTCTTTGAATAAACGAGGCTCTGTGAACTCGAAAGTCAATTAAGAACACAATTATTGGTTTATGGAAGCTTTGGCAGATTTATCTTTCATTTGGCGCGGCTTAATTAACCTATAATCTTATACGGATTAATTAACTAGGGATAATAATTTATTACTCCTTTCGCCGGATGACGTTCAAACGTTTGAACTTTCCAACGTTTATCTTCAATATCGATCGAAACGATATCATTGAGATTACAATTCACCACTGTCCACATGTACGTGGCACATCTCGCCATATTAATTCGAAACACGTTACGTATAATTCATTGCTTCGATAGTTTCTTTCAGATAAATTGAATATCCTGTATTTATCAGGGCAAGTATTCGAAGGTAGATATTAAATATCGTAAAAAGACATAGAATCACAGTTTCTCTTGGAATTCCATCGAGAATGATTAAAATCATTAAATAATTTGAAAAGCTACTAGTTAAGGATTCCATGTTCCCACCTCTGTCCGACAGATTTGACAAACAGGATGAATTTCGATGGCAAAGGACTTCTGAACATTGAGATGTCTCCAAAGGACCAGAGACCGAGGGTAGGGGACGAAGTATGGGTCTATTGGTAAATGGAATTTTCAGGTTCTGTATTACGGTCGCGTATCCTCCAGGGGATGTTTGTGAATGTTTAATGACCGCAGAGCGTTCATTATTAAGGGACTAATTCTACATAGCGCATCGTCCCCTAACCAGGTCTCGTTATATTTAGAATTAATGCGGCAACATAAGTACCATGCGTTCTCCTCTCTTATCCATTCTTCGGGTTCCATGTGATACTCTGTTTTCGCCGCAAGATAATTAATTAATCGATTTAAAAACCAGAGGAATCTTGTCGTCTTTCTTTTGCTTTT
Source organism: Bombus vancouverensis nearcticus (assembly GCF_051014615.1). Taxonomy (NCBI): domain Eukaryota; kingdom Metazoa; phylum Arthropoda; class Insecta; order Hymenoptera; family Apidae; genus Bombus; species Bombus vancouverensis. The sequence goes on along the minus strand of NC_134912.1, from coordinate 16,531,199 downwards.
AGTCGAGGCTATTCGTAGTCTCTCCTATGGTTGTACTATCGCAGAGAAAGTGGGAAGTACTTTAGGGATGACCTGAGCATATCCGAATAATTAAAAATTTTGGCCTATTTTATAAAATAAAAGAATCGTGTATTTTGTTAGAACGGAAGCAATGTTTCGTGTATAGCGTTTAGTGAACGTAACACGCAAGTTGTTAAATCGAGGTAGACGTTGAGATAATATTTACTCATATTTTCAGAGGCTTGTTACGATGGTCCTGGAAGATGTTGATCGTGCGAATAGTTCGCCTTCGTATAAATCTTTCATCTAACAAAAGAAATAGAATATGTATACTCGCGTTTAAAACAAACGTCTATTTTGTATAACAACAAATTCTAAAAGTATTTTATCTTCTTTGTTTGAAAACTTATATAGACGATCTGACTGATAGACTGATAGACGATCATTAGATGTTAATCGCTCTAATAATTTCTCTACTATAATTCGTACATTTGTCTACCGCGTCTGCCTAAATAATTGAACAAATAAGTTGATAAGCAATTATTATTAATCATACGAAATATTTGTGTAGATCTCAGATTAGATCCGCGAGCCAGGTAATTACAACGTCGCCCGGTTTCGTTGTTAATTGCGGCTATCGCTTTAAAATAATCATACTGCCTCCCTAGGTCGTTTGCAAACTCGATTAATTGCAATCTATTCGCGAATTCGATCAACGTTCGACATGTAATCGGAATTACGCCGGCCTAACTGTTTTAATAACGTTTCGTTAATATTTTTGAACATTTTCTTTTCATCTCGCGTAGATTGCCGTTGATCTGTTAGACGCGGCCGTGCGAAATCTTCCTTAAACATTCTTGAGCAAGAGGCATACCTCGTTATAAACATCTTGCAAAGCTTGCCTATAAGCAACTAAATCAAGTATAAACAATAATTTCAGTCGAGAAAAGCAACTTTCATAGTACGACGATTTTCCATTCTCATAAATCAAACACGTTTCACGTATTTCTTTTATCCAAAAACGAATGCTACCTTTCAGATGCACTGCGATATGTTTATAGTCCAAAGCGAAGAATTGTTACGACAGCGTTTTTTACACGGCCTCACAGTGTGAATCAATCGCTGAATCTACTGATCAAACAACACCCATAAAACAACGTGAAACAGGAATGCCACAATTTTTACATTGCGAATTACAAAACTTTTTTAATCTTTTTAGGCGGATCGGGTGTGGCGAATCTGCTAATGAAACGAAGTAGAAAATATTAGGTTCGCTGGATTCAGCAAAAAGCATGCTACACGTACGGCTTATACACGTACGAATATAGTTTGAAAAATCATTGAAGCACGACGACGCGAACGAATAATTTCCGTTTTTCGTGACGTATGAATAACGCGGTGGCCTTTCGCGTGTTTCGATTTTCCATATCGAAGCTATTTGATACGCAACAGATAGTCGTTTGTAACGAGCATGCCAGAGGAAAACTACGTCATTTCGCGTTCCCTCTTTCTGTCTCGTGTTTGACCTAGATATCCGGCAATTTCCGCGGACTAATTATGCAGAAAGCAGGCTGCGCGAGGGGCGGCTCTGCTGCGAACGACGGCCTAAAATTTTTATATAATCGTCCAAAGGGAACGGCAGATCCACGGGGTGACTTGTCGTTAAAGTTGCACGCCGTGTCGCGTATTATGTTCGGGTCGCGTCTTTGAAATTTAAAGTATCCTTGAATTTTTTACGATGCCAGCAGTATGCTTCCGCGATATCCTACGGGACACGGTATTAACTCATTCTTCCGACAACGTCGTCTCGTCGAAGATGCGACCCAGACAACAAAGAGTTCCGGTTAATTTTGAAACTTCCTTCCTATCCTCTTTTGTGCTTTTAACTTGTCTACACAGTCGCTTGAACTGTGAAACACGTACGGTCATTTATTTAACCCCTGCACAGTGTAGCAAAATAGAATCGGACAAGGTGTCATACATAGTAATTTCGCTCGTTAAAGTGGAACAAATTTACAGGAGACGCGGTTATTAATAATTTAGTCATAGACTTGTAACAAATTCGAGATAGATAGATGTGTATTTTTTTCATTTAATACTGGGAATGTTTGAAAGGGTCTGTCACAGTCGAGCCACTTGTGTAATATATAAAATGCTCGTAGTATGGAAAAATGTAATTGTTTATAAGCGATTTACTCGAACAGTGAAACGTACATGGTTACATTAAAAAGGATCGTATTAAAAATGAATGTTCCTGGTTTGGTATACAAATACATATTGGTTCAATGAATGCTTCGAATTTAAATATATTTATAAAATATTCCTAATTAAAAATTCACCAGGAACGATTAGCGGATTAAAGAAAATTAGTTCATTTTGTGTATGGATACCATAGAATGTTTATTAAATAATCTACAGGTTATAAGAAATGAATGGCAGTAGTTCTGTTGACTCTTTTAATTTAAATATTTTTAGAGAATCCTGTTTTTAGAAGATTAAAAATCCACCAGGAACGATAAGCGGATTAAATAAAAATTATATTAGATCGTAAAGAAAGGTACGTGATGGATTCTCAAAATTTCATATATCCACGTTTGGCATTTTCGTAGAGGCACAAGAAATTCTACATTACGATGCTTCTTTAATCATTTTTATAACTCCTCGTATCGTAACTGAATATCTCTGATATTACATAATTGTTATTTATTTGCGTAATCTCATTTGCACTGGCATGATTTATTTTACAAAATACCGTTCCATATCTACGAATCAGTTTTCCCAATGAAACAATAAAACCAAACCATTTAGTCTACATAAAAGCAATACTAATCGCTATCTAGCTTGGCGAATCGTCATTGTGTACGATCAGCATGAAAACGTCGATAAAACCCGCTTACTTCAGTGTCGTCTAACCGTTGTGATACGTGAATCGATGTGTTATGACAGGTCAACTGTGCAGTTTGTTACGTTAATTCCTCGCAGAATGATCAACGGCTTTGTCCCAAATACGGTGCAATCGTGTATCCCAGTTGTACGAGGATTTAAATTCCAGAAGACTTTGCTAGACAGTCGTTGCTGTTCTCACTCCTCCCATCGGCCCTCCAATATGTATTGTCCGCGTCCTAATGGAATTTCTGTAGAGGAATTAACGTCAACTGCAACAGCACACTGACGATATCGAAGTGTCACTCCGTAATCGAGTGTCTTGCCGTTTCAGAGGGAGAGAAGAGGGTGGAACGAGTGGCGGTCACCGTGAACCCCGATCAACGCCCGATTGGGGTCCCGGTGCACTTAATGGAGAACATCTTTGGGTACCGACGTCAGCTTCCGGCGATTTCTGTTACGTCAATGACTGTTCGGTAAGTGTTACCTGTAAACGACAACTGTTTTCGAGCGTTTGGCTGGAGATGCAGAAAGAGGATCGAGATTGGATAGATATAGATGGAGGTTATTAGGGTTGGGTTAGGTTTGACCATAGGAAGATGAGGATATTCTTGCACAATGATTCAGTAGCTAATTATATTAGTAACTTGATAGGTTTATGAGTTATAGAGGTATAATTTTCTATGAAAAGAGGATAATCAGGTGGCTGCTTATTTGTAAAACTTCATCTCTTTTACGTAGCTAATTTGTTACCGTTGTACAAGAGAATTTATTATTATCGATCATTTGTAATGTTGCAATGATTAATATTGCCTGGGTTGATAAGTTGCAAGTTATAGATTATCTATAGGTTTCTTTCTGATAATTTTATTAATTTTTATCAAATAGACCCAAGATTATTTTCTATTATAATAATATCGGTTAATTAACGAGTTAGTGGTTATGTATTGTGAACTTCTCTTTTACAATTGTTGAATTCTGCAATTTTTTAAGTTATAGCCAAATCGGTTGCAAGTTGTAAAATCGATTTCTACGATTTCGTTCTTTTTATTGCTAAACGTATATATCACTGTCGTGCAAGAGAATTTGGAAATATCAATAACTCGCTATTTATGACTTGTAGAATCTTCCTAATGACATTAATCCTTCACATTTTGCTAATAAATAAGTTTGTGATATTAATTCATCATTGTCGTTGATTCATATTATATGTATGTACAATTATACAAAATGGAAAAGACGAGGGGAATCAACTGTACATAAAACATTTTACTGCCTAAGTGTTTTACAGAAATATGTCGATAAATTCATTTAATGTAAACACGCGATGTATATAGATCTCTCAGAACTATAAATAATAGTCATCAGTAATGAAGATCTCATGTCTACATTCGCGGATGGTGCAATTTGCAGATCAATTGAAAATTGAGTTCGAATCCACAACAATTTAATCGGAGTATTATATTTCGTCGAAGCGTCGATATCGTAACGATACACGCAATGCAACGGTAAAAGTATTCAGTTGAAGTAATGTATAACAAGTAATTCATCGAAATACTGCCAATAAAATTACGAATGCAAATTATTCAACTGCATCTATTTGTATCGCTAATTATTTCATCGAAAGGAACTTCACTGTCGGACGGTGAAGGCCAGATCGTTTCTGTACTTGCGCATGCAGTATGTGTTCTACATTTATTTGTTTCAAGTTTACTTGTACAGAATTATGCAATTCAACGAGTTTTCTAAATTTCGAGAAGTTAATATATTTTTTTCTCTTATTCAGAGAAATAGAATCTCGTTGTTTCGTAAAAATAACGAAAAGTATAACATTTCTTCGATATAATCCATTTGACGATCACACAGATTATATCGCTTAACGTTTACGTTTACGTTTGAATTAGATTTCGATAAATGTTCAATTAATTAATACGTATTAGTAGTACGTTTGAACAAATGAAAGATCCAATCTAACCTTTTTGATAAATTTTGAACGTTAAGAGGATTAAACTGAAAATACGTTAAACGCTAATAATTTTTCGTGGAAAAAGAACAGTCATACAGGCGAAATTGGGAAAGTCACCAAAGTGCGTAATTACGTGTCGTTAATTTACGTATCACGCAGCACTAAAAAGTCTCTTTAGTTGCTATTACGTTTAATTGGTATAAAGTAAAATATTCTACGTTCGTGTCGACAGTTGTCCGATATCCGTTAGGCGAGGGTGAATACTATCGATAAATATTATATTTATTACATTTATTATAGAACCACATTGGAAAGGTAGAGCGTCGTTTGAAAAATTGATCTCGTTCTGTCATTTCGATTCGTAAGAGTGGTTCTACCAAAAGTTGATGCGACGAAGTTGGAATATCATGACAAGAACTGATCGCCTTTACGTCACGACTATTCCCAACGAGGATCTACATACGTAGTTTTCATTTACGTGATATCTTTCATCCGTGAATTATTGCGAATAGCATTAAGAGAGGAAAAAAGAGACTTACGTAACGAGAACTACGTCACTTTGTCGCACACCGTTTGTTCACTTATTAAAACCATCTTTCTCGCAGAATAAAATCGTAATTAATATGATTGAACCATTACAAAGAACGATAGTTTTCCTCTGTTCTATCTTTATTTGCGAATGGCCACTGTGATATACATTCGATGAAATTGCTACTTTAACTATATTAAATTTCATTGTAAAAGAAGGGAGAATATATTATTTGCCAACTTGGTTGATATTTCATTGAAAACAATAGAAGCCCCGTCAATCACACAGTTCAGAGTTAATAAAAGCACATTGATTTTAATTCGGTCGATTTTAATCTTTGCAATGTATAAATATGATATATCGTGTATCTGGTACAAGTACAAACATACAGAATATAAAATCTTTCTCTAAATAAATAAATTATTATTAGGTGATCTCATAAGCGATACGGTGGTTTTTCGCATATTAGATTGTCGCGCATTCGCAATTGTTCTTGATAGCGATGAATTTCCCTTTATTTTTATAACTCTTCTACTTTTCCATTAAGATCTTTATACGAGTTTCATAAAAGCCCGATAGTAGCTTCCATTGTTTCCAACTCGACTGTCAGAAATGCCTTGTTGCATTATACGTACGAAATACGACGAGTTGACTCATATCTTCAAATATCTTATTTACTTAAAATTATTCAATGAGAATTGATTGTAAAATACATCCAAATAAAAAGAAAAATATCTTCAAATTAATTTCTACGGCAAAGTGCATCGTATCGTTCGATTCGAATGAAATAAAACGATAGAAATTTGTATGATTCTAACAGCGCAATCCAAAATCCTTAATGAAATGCAAATCAATCAGCGACTGTCTTCGATTGGTTTATTTGTAAGACGGAATTTTTACGTAATGCGATTCAATTAAAATGTTACAGTTCCGATTTGATAAACAATTCTTATATCTCTAACGTTACAACATGGACTTCTGCGAATAGAGAACGGACTTTGCAACTTTTATGATAAATTGTTTCCTTTACAAGCGAATAATATTCGTGAATTCAGTTATTACTGTCTGTCGAGCAAAACTGCGGCGCACGAGATCTTTTTTTCCGACAAAACTTTTAAAAAGCATTTCTCTAGTGTTTGCAGAAACTTTTTTACCCGCAACCAGAATTTTATTTCGCTCGCGGACGCCCCGACAAAGTTTCATACGGATCATCTTATCTCGTTATAATATTCAGAATATTCTCGATCATTCTCTATAGTTTTTATCCAAGACGATACACGCGTGTACATTTGTTTAATGAAAATAATTAACGAATTTTTCAAAGTTTGCTTCGTGTAATAAATTCCATGGCAAGGTATAAAGTTTAGTAATATCCAGCGTTACAGTAAAATAGAATTACATTACAAAGTTTGATAAAATTTATAATTAACAACGCGACATATTAAACGCGTAATGTACATTTCATTTTTGAATTTTAGCTATGTTTTTATGTATTTATATAGTCTTATGCGTAACGTAAAAGAACGTACCTAAAATTCAAAAATAAAATGTACAGAAAAATTCCCATGTGAGAGACACAAGTATTGGTACTAGAACTATCGGCGATTATAGTGGAGCATTTGTACCAAAAAAAAAAAAGAAGAAAAAAGGAGAACAAAGTGGGAGGGGAAGATACATGAAAAAATATGTAATACTAGAAGAGAAATAGATTTTTATTCGAATATTCTACGAAATCAATGGGATGTATAATTCAGAAAGCCACCGTTACAAATTCCTAAAATTTCTACGAAAAATTACGAGTTGGTTATTTTGATTATTTTAGCAGTTCTAGCGTGGACTATGGGTTTTTATGCATTCATGAGAAGCCTAAGTTTGAAACTAAAAATGGCAGACAATAGATACACATATCATATCGCTCTACAATTAATGTTTTTTGTTTTACATCCTCAATTTCCAAGATTGTTAAAATTTATACTTACCAATTAGGAAGATTTATAATTATTATAAAAAAAAATAGTAATCAATGTAACAATGATCCGGAGAAAATTCTCTCTCGCGTAAAATATATAACACGCGTAAAATTGGTTACGATATTAAATGGACGATACAAATTTCTGTTATGAAAATTAGAGCCTATTTTTTAATGATGTCGATAAAAATACAAATTTTCATAGACGTTCGTAGAGACTAGTAAAAAAATTGTTTAAAATATTTGCTTTCTCTTACTGTATCAAAATTAATTCTCACAAAATTTAAGGAACGTCTTTATTCTTTCTGCAAATAATGATCTGTGTTATCTATGTTCCTATTCTAAAAATATCGAAAAGGAAGATGATATGAGAAATATATAATAGAGGAGAAAGTATTTCATCGAAGCGAAATATACGAAGAACAAAAGACGTTGTGAGTGTAAACGAGTGGAGAAATATGGGTTGGTGAACATAGTACACATTTCCGTCAAATTAACGAAACTGCGAATAGTTGGAAAGTTTTCAGAAGCCGGCAGAGAATCGTTTCTGCGACACACAATAGCAACTGTAACAAAATGCAGTGGTTCGGTCTGATAACGATGCTCTGACGTCGTTTTCACGTACGCATCCATGTTGTTCCCTTTGCGTTGTGTTAATTGAAACACTTTGGTACACGTTCAGAAATCTCTGTCATCGTTAACAATGTTCTGTGCACGGAGAATCTTTGTTGCCTTCTCTGTATGGTGTACGCTTGAACACACGCGATCCAATTTGGGCATAATTTGTCAACGTAAATTGTTATGGCTTGACTTTGATTCCTATTTCGACGATAGATACTGCGTAACTTCTCTAGAATTTCGAACAATTATTGAGCCAATTTTCGGACAAGTAAACGTTTTAATTTTAATTCTTGGAAGCCTAAATTCGACTTTGATCTTCAACGTTTCGGGCTTAACTATTTCTTGCAGAAGTAATAGAACGAAGAAGAAAAAAGAAAGAGGAAGCGAAGAAAAAGCACGCGATGTACGAGACAAATAAATTGAAGAGATGAGAAAAGAGACGAGAGAAAGGAGAGACAAACGAATAGAAAGTATATCCAATAAAGATGAAAGCGAGAAAGAGAAAAAAGGGTGGGTCTGGAATCGAATGGAAGGCGAGACAAAGAAAGAAACAACGTAATAAGGAAGGGATCAGTTAGGAAGATACAGGGTGGCAGGGAGACATGGAAAAAGCAATGGGCAAGGAAAGAGAAAGAACGAAAAAAGTAGAGAGAAATATGAGAAAAAAAGAAAGAAATGCTTAAACGTAGATGTTCGATGGTGCGCATATTAATAAATGTACGCAGTTGGTGTATTACAAAGATTTTTATAAACATTGTTACTCAGCCACATTCTACAACTTACCAGCAAAGAGTAAATGTTCTATCGTTATATGATGTATTGGCCTTTTCAAGAATGGCTTTATCAGAGTCGTTAAAGGAATTTTTTCCGAATTAAACAACGTATTAGACTATGTAGAAGAACGACGTAGTTACCGTAACAAGCCAAAAAATAGATACCATAATCTGTCGATTATTTTGTCGTATTCGTTAATGTTAGTTTGTTAGAAAACGCATTCGCTGCTAGTTCAGGCTAATTTGCGGTTCAGTTAAGAAAAGAACTAAACGCAAGTACGTACATACGTATGTGAGAATCCCTCAGCAAGTAGAATTTGTACTAAAATTAGAATCTCGGAACGTTGCATGACTCTTACGTAGATGAAACGTCAAAGAATAAGCAGCTGAATATCTTCGGTAGGAAAATTGCACGTTTCAAAGAACACAACAAAGACGTTTCGAAACGATATTAAATCGTTTAAATTTCGACATTTCCCTGGAAATTCTACATCACCGTGCGAATAAACTCGACGAGTCGACACACCTATAGGAAAACGAATCGATAGAAGTCGACCACCGTGACGAAACAATCGAACACCGAAATGGGAACTTGAAAACTAAATTGCACGAGACGAATCGTATATGGCGAACTTTTTCTATTATAGTGGCGCGAATGTTTCTCAGCTAAACCGGCGAGGCTGTTCGAAGGCCGTTTACACGTTGGCTGATTTAATTTGGATAGTTTTCAAAGCAGCCATAAATTTCATCTAACGCAACGAACATCGATGTAGAAGTACGGGCCGCTGAACTTCCATTTGGCTGTCAATGATTTATGTTCTTTTCACGTGGAATATCGTCGCGAAGGATGCATCAGGTTTTAATAGGCTATTCATCGAAATCGAACGACGTATCGTCGAAACAGGAAATTAACTGACGGTGGGAAACACTTGAGTCCAGCTACATGTTCATCCTCTTCCCGTGTTCTGTGTTTCATAGCTGGTTTTCGTTCGCTCGCTCTGCATCCGAATTAAAAGCGAAACGACGCGGATGTTCGCGTCGCTGGAAAATTCCCTGTGCGGTTGCTCGTTGTTGATAACAGACAGACCCGTACAATTATATTATTTAATTAGGCTAGATGTGTCGGTTATGTACGTAAATGTGTAGACATAAGTCGCATCGTTAAAGTTTATTTTCGCTGATATTATACTCCTTAATATGGCGAACTTGATTTTCATTTTTTCGTCATTCTGTATCCGCAATAACCTACGCAAGCAGTTAATAGAAAAAAGAGAAAGAATATATATATATATATATATTTCTTTATTTTCAAGTGACATGCTACACATTAGGTGATTAAATCGAAGCGAAACGAAGTGGAGAACACGTGAACGCGTGGTAGGAAACGATCCATTATATCGGTCCGTTTATATTATACATGTATAGTCGCTAGCAATGAATGCTATTGTACAATAATCTCATGCAATTGTTATCGCAAATACGATTTCACACGCTAAATCACGGGATGAATCGATTAAATGTTACTGTAATCGTTTTCTCGTTATTACGTTAAATACTCGTCGGTTCAATAACGAGTAAATAATTACCGTTTATCATCTGTCCGATAACATATTCGCTTATCGTTCTGGAGGAAACGTCCCGTGATTTGTCGTTTCGCATTGTATTCCGAGTTATTCGTTTATCGAACGCGCTATGAAAATGGAATAAAAAAAAAAAAAAAAAGAAATAGAAGAAAAGGAAGAAAGAAGAGATAACAGATAAAATTGAACAGACGAAATAAATGAAATAAAAAAAAAAGAGCGGAAGAAAAAATGAAACAAAAAAGGGAGGTGACGAAAGTCATCGCTTTTTAACGTGTCAGCATGTTCGAACATCCTATTTTGTGGTAATTCGTTCGCAGATTGGAAACTCGGCCGCGAGAAAAGAAGCGAGAGACGTTAAAACAGCTTTTAATTACTTTTTTGACACACTATTTTTAGCGGACCGACTTCTTCTCACTTTGTCTCTAAGCAGACGACGGAAAACATTTTATCAGACTTCCTTCCTACGTTTCCTACGTATTTGTTGAATTTTAATGATTGTTTAATTCAGAAGTACAGGAGGCGCGATCTTAGAACCATCCTGTTAATTACTCTCTTGCTGTTCTCTCGTTCTCTTTCTTTTTTTCGTCTTTCATCTTGGCTTCGTTGTATAAATGTTATTATACTCTCCGCGTTTTTTTCTCTGTCTGTGTTAGCTTTTAAGAACACGGTGCATGATTTCCGGGCCACGTGTTATCTTCTTATTACACGCTTCTATTGTTCCATTTAGTCGAGTGACTTTGGAAAGGATAACTAAGGGAGAAATCGTCGGGAAGCAGATATTTTTCCACAATGTTTCCTATCGAAGTTTCGAAGATCCTTGTAATATGTATTTAACGTTGATGAAATTAGTTTTGATTGGAAAATCTGATTTGGAATCGATTGTTTTTCTTTGTGGATTGAGAAAAGAATTTCACCCTGGACGATACAGTGAAATATTTTCTTGTGTCTTTTCTCGTTGGGGAGAATTGTTAGAGTATCTTTGGTATTTCTTCTCTTATCATTCGATATATGATTCTGACTTATTATTATGTAGTTACTATTATTATTATAGGTAATAATAACTCGAGATATGTATCTTTGTATCTTTTTCTACTTATACGTTTTTTTATTGATTCGTGTTCTTTCACATTTACTTCATAGAGAAACGTTTCATTTTTATAATTTGCGCGCCATGTGAATTATTTATTCTCAATTTAGTATCATCGTTCTGTGAAAAATAAAATATTTGCAAAATTTCAGCGTATTCAAAGGGGCCAGAACTTTTTGAGCAAAAGTATTTCTGGAATCTGTAAAGAAAAAATAATTTCAATTAAATTGTCAGAAGCATTTGTATTTACTTATAGGCTATAATTATAGGCATAATTCTATTTATACGTGTGACAATTTTTCACATCATCGGCAATATTCTCAGAATATCAACATCGATATTTCAGCGAAACGATATAAACCAGGCCCCCTGTCCAATGACGAATTCATGTAAGTGTCTGAAGCAAATGTTCAGACCGTAAGTTCCAAGCACGTGTGTAGCATAGAGAAGCATGTAGAACACGAAATGCTATTTAACATGACTGATTTAGGTAGAGTCGAGGAAGTTGGATGGCAGAAAGGTAGGCAGCTGTACGGTGTTTCCTGAGAACAATGATCAATTAGGATTACTCTAGCAGGTAAACGTTACGGAGTTTGCAGTTCCGACATGAAGTTATGACCCAAATTCATTTTACTACTTACAAGGAATCATCTTATTTTCTCAAAGTAACTTCAGTCCATAAAATACAACGTTCTTAAGCTTCGAGATTTGGTTCATCTTATTTTTCTATTATTAAAAATACATTCTAAGTTTAAAAAAAAAAGAAGAAGAAAAATATGTAAGGATTGTTGTTATTACGCATGATTTCCTATTGCAATTTTCTAGCAAATCTTTTCGTGAAATATTCAGACTAAAATTGGGACATGGAATATCGAAGGCCGCAACCGGCTTAAAAATAAAACACGATACGCGATAAATCACATCATTCCTCTTCTCATCTTTCACTTTCGCCTTAGACAATGATTAGTTACAGCCAATAGTTTCAGTAAACCGATGCTCGTTAAAAGTTGACGACATTCGTTACCCACACGTCCCTTTTTTCCTCTTAATCCTTCGCACGGTGTCGTAAAACGGCTCTACCTTCAACATGTAGCAGCGTAGAAGGTACTGCAAGCGAATAATCGTAAAAACGAAGGAGTAAAAGCATAGGAAGAAATGCCCGGCATGTTTCCCAAAGATACGACTGTTTGGTGCGAGAATAAAAACGCTACGTAGCTCGACATGAAAAATAATGTGCGCGGTACTGACGTGCCACGATGGACAGTAGTTGGAAGTGGTCGATAGAAGAGGGTGAAGAAAAAGAATAATACCGTAGAGCTTCGTTTATAGGATTCAACCTCTGGATAGCTATATATTCGAAAGTATATATGAATTATCGTCTGTTGAGCGTTAATGAAAAAAAAGAAAAAAGAAAAAATACATCTAGTATATATCTATAATATTTTATATATAAGGTATAGATTATACGTGTAGACGCATACGTATATGATCAATCACCATAAGTATACATATATCCATCCACCGCGCTCGACTTTTTAACATGTAATATTTCATCCCATTCTTTTTTTCCTGTCGCATAGCAATTATGAATTTCTAGAAATATTGCCTTCTACCATATCGATGGAAGAATAATTGTTCTGCCGTTGATCTCAATTTTCTGTACGATATGACCATGGTGTTTTGTTACATTGCTAATGAAATTCCACAATATTTCTTGTAACACATAAACGTTTTCTGTGATATGTCTTCAAGTATTTTCGCGAGCCACTGCATATTATACGTACGTTGTGTCTTCATTGATTTATCCTTATCCTGTATGCAGTCGACTATTTGAGTATATGATAAAATATGCATTTAGCCGGATGAAACAGAATGATCATGGAACGCGTCAATTTTTCTGTCTGTCAGTCGTCCTCGTTTCAACAACTGTACCAATGATTGGAAATACTTTGGCGAGACACGGAGTTCGACTGCGTACATTTTTTATCGGTGATATCATTTTTAGGCAAAGACGTTGGCAATGAGTGAAACATTAATGGGAACGATTCTCGTTAGGAGCGAACGCAAAAGGAGAGAAAGAGAGAGAGAGAGAGAGAAAGAGAGAGGAGAGGGAGTTGTCTCGCAGTTCCACGTTTATTTCGTGCGTTTCTTTTGCTTTTACGAGCAACGCCGCTCTTAGAGATCGGACCGTGCGTCATTTCATCACGTAGATATATCCTTCCCTAGAATATTTCTTTCCTTTCTCCGTTTTTTCCTTTTCGTCTAAATCTGGAAATTCAACGAGAGAAATGAAATTCTTTTTTTACCCACCGGAGTTCGATATTGCTTTTATGATATTTTGAGAAATTGTAGGTCAAAAGTATAAAAAGGGTGATGCGTATTTATTCGTGTTGCCATCCTTCGACCTAATGTTCTTTTAAATTTGATTGAGATAACGAGCGGAACATGACAGAAAACGTCGTAATTAAGAATTTTTAATTAAGTGCCGCAGTTTCGTCCGAACCGAAAACGAACACAGTTGATGCTTACGACTCGCTTAATTACGTAATTTAATTGCGTTGAATAATAAATGAATTACTTCCTAACGAATTGCATGATTTTGAAGCGTCTAAGCATTACGATCTTATAGCCACTATAATGATTTCTATAATTATGGACAAACATATAACTATATATACGGCTATATACAAATTTAATTAACGAAGCTATAAGTGGTCGTTTTCACATAGACAATTGCATTATTAATTTTCTATATTTATTTATTCCGAGTATAGAAAACACAAGCTACTTTGGAGTATGCGAGTAAAGATTCTTTGTGACGGTCATTTAACACGTAATTTTTCTTGTCAAAGGTAATCGACATTATGACCAGTACTATTGATAGTATAATAAACGATTGATGGGATATAAAGGTTTATAAATTGTGTATCCTCGCAACATGTTTGCGGCGCAACGTTTCCGAGTTCCTTGACTCATCGGTTTCATTGAAACACGTTATATCATTAACGTAATGCGGCTCATTGATTTTACGCCTCTATCGAATCAATTATAGCATAGATATTAATTGATTTCTGGGAATGTATAGGCAGTGTCTATTTTAGTTCTCGTACGATGGACGAAAATAAACAATCAGCCCTTAAGCAATCGCCATATAGGATTACAAAGACATTATTTTGGTCTTCTTTCATTTTTCAGCGTAATGCTATAACAACGCAGAGTATAGCACAATTTTTGCAGTGCTCGTTCGTAATAGTAGGTTACATCACGCAAAATAAAAGCAAAATAAAAAGGATTTTTCCTGAATCTTTACACTTTTCAATAATTTGGTCGTCATTGGCATTCTCCTTAATTTTGAATACATTTAATACACTTTCATTTCGTATGTATCTGCCTGGTAACTTAGTATTTGTATTATGAAAGAAATAGAAACATGCCATTATGTATTCTTCTTATTACTATTGTATGGTCTGCTTTTTTATTTGTACACGTTGTATGTACATCCTGTTGACGAAGTATTCTACCTAAAGATAATTCCACTTAATCACAGATCCTAAAAAACATGTTAGTGAAAAGTTAAAAAAATGAAGCTTGCCACGAAACTATTCTTTCTTGTATATTCGTATTTATTGGGCTGGCAACTAACTAAGTCATTAGGTGATATTGACAAAATCTGCGACCACTGCCAACCCAGAAGATTCCATTTAAATTGCACGTGAAGTATATTCTATTTTTACAAGTAAAGAAAATATTTAAGCTCGAAGTGAAATACCTTGCTCGAGTATGCGGAAAATATTTAGCTATATATCAGAAACCGGTAGTTTCAATGTTAATTTACCTCTCTTATTCCGACAAATACGCAAATAATCTTAAAATTCAACCAACGAAATTTAGGACAAATAATGATTTCCTTATTTTTATACATCGTTTGGCCGAGCTACTTGAAAAGTTGATAATCCTGATTTGGAGCGTGATTTCATATTCTCCGATGAATACATTTATTTAGTCAACGCTTTAAAAAATGAATCTTAACTGTAGGACGATGATGTAGCAACGAGGAAAATTAAGGGAGGCTACTACCATTCTATGTGTGTTAATAACGGAAATTGGCAATTTACGAAACCTCTTTTGTTCAGGTATAAAAAGAAAATTATCGGGCGAGCCTTGGCCACAGGGTAGCAACGAGGTTGAGAGGGATGGTAGAGGCTGTAATTTTCCGCGTGGCATCTACCACGATAAATATTTTTGCAGCTAGTATGCATGGTAGGAAATTGGATATATATGTCGGCGACTGAAAATTTTGCATATCACCTGTACTGGATGGCTGTGATTCGTGAATTTATTAAAAAGATTATAACGTTTGCTCGCCTCGCTGAAATTAAATTTTTTACGCGCGGCTCTAAAGACAGAAAAATTGATTAAAATCATCTTCCCATAAGGAAAGATCGTAATTTTTAATAATACGTTTATTTTTACGTTTATACGTTTATTTTATATCTTATTTTTAATCCTCTTGGAATAAGTTTTCAATATTTAACGCAGCAATTATTGTCACGCTTTTGCACGAAACCAGTAGGGGGTTGCCTTAAAAATTCATGGCAAAATTTTCTAAACTGCTACGGATATTATATGTCAATCATTTCCTCTAGCGTATCCCATTTATAATATTCCTTAAGAAAAGATTCAGTTACATCATTTTTCCATTTAGCTTCCTTGATTGAAAAATCTGAAATAAGGAAACACTACCGTAGTAAATTAAACGAGATTTGCGGTAGTAACGTTTCCATAATAGCCTTAAAGTACAGATTGTTGCACATAATTTTCGCTAATCGTATTTGGTTGGTTTAGTTTGTCAGGATTAAGTTTCCTAATGGAAAGAGGATCCTGTCCTTTATCTTTCTTAAGAAAAAGAAACAGCACGAAAATAAACGGGTTACGTAACGGAATTTATAGAACAAAACTGTTTGCAAGGAAATTATTGGAAAGAAGAAAAATATGCCAAGGTGGCGCGTGACCAGAATACCGTTTAAATTCGAGTTTGCATAAAATATGAGTATCGTATCGCCGTAATTTTCGATGCAGCCTGACGAAAAGAAACGCGTATAGATTTTTGACCGGTGCAAAAAAGCTCGTTCACGGCAACAACACCGTTTTCGGTGTAAAATTGCCTGTAATCGACGAAGACCGCTTTTGGTAACGCCCAAACCGAAACATTTCAGTTTCCAACTATGTAGCAGTTTCGAATTTGTTCCTATGTGAAATCCTATGTGAATGGCGTAACCAGATTTTGTGATATTTGAAACCTGCGACAAGCGTCTGTGTACAAGGTGTTTCATACAAAATGAGTATCTCTAAACTTTAACCGTAGATTTTATACGTCTAAATTTGACGAGATAGCATCATGCGTAAAAAAAAGTCAAACTAGACCTGTTTTCATTTTGAAAGTAACAGTGTCAATCTTTTTGATTGACAATGCAGGTTTCGAACCAGGTTATATGTATATTAGCGTAGGCAAAACTGATGGAAGTTATGTGGTTTCATAGTACATAGAAAGTACGATGGTTTATGAAAATTCATATTTTTATAAACGAAATTACACGTAGATAAACGAACCATACGTGATTTGTTTTATGATCTGCAGATTATATGGGGCACGTACTTTGGATATTTTCTATATTTTTGCGCATTGAAATTTTTCATAAATGCCTCAACGTTCTTAGTCTAGTCATATCGTAGAACAGTCTTTAATTATTTCTACAGGCTACGAGTCACGTAATTATATAGAATAATTAATTATAGGAATATTTTTAAACAATTATCTCTATTTTTTTTTTTAATTCTTTTCTTCCATAGTTTCATACTACAATTTATTACAAGAAATATCGGGAAAAGGTTGGTTTAAAAATTCCTAAACAATTTTTACAATTTCTGCTACACAAAATGGATTTTGTTCTCGATAGTCCTAAAGCATTTTCGTAATAACACCGGGAGTATCGTAATTCAGAATCTCTGGATATTGTGATAAATATAACAGTAGTATAGCGATCCGAAATTGGAAGAACGCGTTTGCGTCTCGCGGGGGATGATTTTTCTGATTTGTGTCGACACGACCTTTTGTTCCGCGTATTTTCCACCATTCTACGTTCATGAAATATGTAACTTTCTGACTTTGCCCATTATTCTTATTTCCCTGCTGTTTATATGTTCATGTTTGCTTCTTAGCTTCATCAAGTAGCTACCGTCCATGCTTCTACTATACAAATTTTATTGCCTCTCGTCGTTTCTTTCATTTATTCCACTCGAATCGAATACTCGCTGAATATAACATCCGGCGGAATTGTATCATCCACTTCGTCATTATTTACATAACGGCCACTCTGATAAGATTAAGGCACCAGTTTTTCAACGATGACTTATACCTTTCGATGATTTATCTCGCATCATTTCCATTGATGCACCCTTATGAATGAAACGAGAAGTTAATTGGAAAGATTTAATCGAAACGAATGATATTCGATTTTCGTTTTTGTAATTACTAAAATCGTACAAGTGTTTCTGTTAGCTTTCATTGACTCTGTAACTATAACTTTAACCGACTGGTCGTATGTACACGTTAAGAGTTAAGTTTCTGATAAAAGTGGAGACTTGGTACATGGAACGCGCAATAACACGAATCACAATACTCGTCGTTCCAAACCGAAGAATTTTTTCTCTTTTTTGCACTTTCCTGTATCTGTAAACGAAGATATTAAAACGGACAAAATAAACAGAACACCCTGTATATCACATTCCATGTTTTCATTAAAATATGGCATTCGATACGTTCACGTTGTAACATATTCACGTTTAACACGCGTTCATGATATTCGTTCTCTGCGTTGCATACACCGATAAATAATATTTTCGTAAAATTTCTATCTATAGCATTTTAAAATTTTGTATGCGTGCGCCGTATGAATTATAATGAAATTTTTTCGTAATCTCCGGATTTTTACAAGTCGCAGTTACAGATATGTATATATGTACATGTATAGACCAGCACATAGCTCGTAAGATTCTAAACGAATTTCATGATACCGCGTGTCCGTCATATTTAACAAGAATCCAAAATCAATTTCCATCGCATGCATGCGAGCGTGGTAACGTCTGGTTAGCAGGACCAAATGGAAGCTTTCCTCCTAACTAAGTAAACAAGCATTATTTGCATTAAATTATACTTAACGTGCTTCAAAGTATGTTTAAACTTGTCGCGAGGCATGATATTTATCGTTGCCGAGATTCCAACGATCGATACACATTACGCGCGAGCATACTTCCGCCGTAGCGACGAGTGACTTCCTGCTTCTTCCGTTGAAAATTAATCTTGAATTTTTCAAACGATTTCAATCGTCGTTCTTTTATCGATCGGGTAAATATTTCTATTCGCTTTACTTCCTCTAGGATCGTACCACATTACGTCATGTGACACAAATATGTCTTAATTTCTCAATTTAATCACCCACTGTATTTATTTGTTTATCTAATATCGCTACACACCTTTCGTTTATTTATTCGTTAATCGTTTTGTTCCTGTTCGTACGATTGGAGTGATACGACAAAAATAAACTTTGATTTCTTACTTTTCGTGTACTTGGACATTTTTCTCCCCTTTGAAATCACCAATCAAATCGATGAAGTATTTTTAGGATAAAGAACAATTAGCGTAGAAGAAAGATAAATACAACATGTTTTTCACAAGATATATTGTAAAACATATTGTGTAATTATTACCTATCAATATCTAAAATAATAAATTTATCGGATTGTTTAGAAGGTTGGTAGTAAAATAAAAAAAAGATCGAAGAATTAGTGTAACGTGTATCGAGATTTATAGAATGAGAAATGTCATCAAGCTGAATCAGATTATCATATCGTTAAATAAGATATATGCATCTTTCTTTTTCGATGACTTTGTGTTATTTATCGGACGACTGATCGCTGTCTTGATAAACAGGCCTCAACGTTTTATAAATCGCATTATGTATTCTGAAATGTCGGTTTGCATACATAGCTTGATCGTCATATGTAGAAGAGTGTCGTTTACTTCAATTGAGGAAGAGGCTGAAGAGCTTCATACGCAAGGGAGCCAGGGCTCTGCTTCATTGTTTGGACATTTCCAGGAATATTTTTCCGAGGAAAGTTCGCTTCAGTAGTAAAAAAATTGAGGATTTTCGCTTCACTGTGCAGGATGGAAATGTAAACTTGGAAAGTATATTACATATGTAGAAGTTAATCAAATGGAGATTCGAAAAAATAGATCGGCTACGTTGATGCAGTAAACTATTTTGCGAATTTAACCGTGGCAAGAAAAAAAGCTTGCATGCATTCCGCGTGCATTATTTAAAACGTTTCAAATAACGTTCTAGAATAAAACGGGCGGAAAGTTTTTCCCGTGAAATATTTAATTTATACAGTTTGGTTTAGAGCAATTGGTTGAAACAGGATTTAATTTTTATTTTAACCGGCGCCCCGGGAACGCGTTGTTTCGAATATGGAAGCAGAACATTTTTTCGAAATTTAAAAAAAGAAAATATCCGACGAAACGTGTTCGTCATATAGATATCATGATAATCAAATTTGTTCCATTTCGTCATATCCGTTTGGTCAGAAAAATTATTCCCATCGTCAAAGGAACGTTGTTCCTTTTTCGAGGAACGAGTACGGTGTATCGCGAATAATTTTTAAAGAACGCTGGAACGAAAAAACGTTATTCTAGTCATCGAAATACTATGATACATTGTATTTGTCTAATTAATATCATAATAGGCGTATAAACCTTTTTATGGAAATATAAAACAGCACGTTAATCGTGACAAATAAACGTGTATCAATCGAAAATTTGCAACATTCTAGGCTTTTGTAGGAAAAATTCACGAGAAGTATTAATCGTATGAACATAGATTTTAAAGAGTTTTTTTTGATAGAACAAGATTGAACGTGTTAAGAGGAATTTTCAAAAATCAGTTGCAAAAATTCGTTGCCGTGAAAAGCAGAAAATTTCTCGTAAAAAGGATCGTAATGGTTTCAGTGAGTAACAGGAGGTAGACGTATAATTCAACAGCATTGAATCTCATAAACTCAGAAATCTCTCATAAATCTCATATTACTTTTATTGCACAAGCCAATGCTATTATCAGAAATATTATTTGCTCCAACATTATGTGTTCTTAATGCAAAGTTTCAGAGTATTATTAGTAAGTAATCTGAGAATTTATAATTTTGTAGTTATCTCATACTTCAGGATTTCCTTAAATCGTTTCTCAATCTCCAGAAGCTCACTAACTGTGCTATCGTTTGTGGCATGCACAAAGCGAATAGTAATTCTCTTGTATGGCTACCAATATCCTGGAATTTTACAGATATTGCTCAACCGTGAGACTGTTCGCTCGCAGCCGTTCTCTGCCTTCGATATCAATATCAATGATCCACAAATTCCAATTTCGAATCGCATAAAATTCTTTCGTGTCCATTAAACGTCGAATGTGCATGAATCAAAAGAAAGGGAAAAAAGGAATTAAAAAAGGGATGAAAAAAGTCGAGTGTGAAGCCAATACGGACCAACACGACCACGTCGATAATATTCTCGATTTACAGTGTGGGTACTCAACCTTTTCGCGAATGCATATCATCAGATTCAACATTGAAAAATTGCAGTATGCATCGCGAAGAGTAATATATCTTATAACGTACCTACATTGCACGAAACTAAGACTATATGCTTATTATAGTAAGCGTTATTCGACTAGGCTTAACATCTCAAAAATTTTTTTTTTTTTTATTTATTTGTTTACATTTTACAATTTGTCCAGTAGGACATTTGGTAAAATATTATAGCTTAGTGATATAGTAATATAGCATGTGGATGGTTACCCCCAGTGGGATACCATCTTCGAATTCTCAAAATTCAACTTCGAACCTGGTACAGAATGATCAAACTTGTACGTTGCAAGATACTGTTAGATTTCAATATGATAATTAAATTCGAAGAATGAAAAACTACCGGGTATTTTAAGTTCAATAATAATAATAAATAATAAGAGCAATAAACACGAATTATGATAATTTTAACTGAGAATATTAAGCTTATCCGATAAACTTCTTACCCATTGATGAGAAGGAGCTGTATATCCGTAGAAAACTACGGTCATTTAATATATGGATATCGATTGTTTGATTTTGTAAGGAAAATATACGGATGTTTATCTATGGTACACAGAATTTCCACTCCAAAATTCTGATGTGTTGATCTATGTACATTCCTTTCCGTATCTCTTAGCTTTCACGCTATTTGGTCTGATGAATTATTCCAATATCTAGTTATCTCTGAGGTGAATGTTTTCCCAGCAATAGATATGTTCTTTATACACAAAAGAAAACAGTTATCTGTTATCCTTTACCTGCTGTTACTGCTTGTATTTATCAAACGTTTGGCAAATATGTTATTTGAAAACAATTTACTTCTTAAGTAAGATTTTCGAATTACGTTTCAAGCAATTTTATTTCCAACTCACGTCTTATCTTCCTCGGAGTAATTATTTGATCTTTTTACTTGTCGTTTTATTTGGAGTATCTAATTATTTGACCTACTTTTCTTTTCTCTCTCTCTTTTTTTATTTTATTTGGAGCAATCGTTTGAACTTTTGAGTCAATATTTTCATGTCAAATATAACGTGCTAGATTCTTCCTTCTAACTCTCGCGTTCAATAATCCCACTTTGGTTGAGAACCTCTGATTTATAGCATTCCCGATCGACACGGAAAATCGAGTATGAGATCTCGTTTAAGTGCGATTTCCGCGTCGATCGCAGCCAGCAATTTCCACGCGATAAATAAATCTTACGGATCGTCAGCGACGTGCCCGTTTTCCAAGTGGAATCCGAGCATCAGCCGCGTGTACCGGTAACGAAGATTGATTCCGCCGGTGGCCCCAGACTTTGATGAATCGGCGTTCGTTCATCCGCCGAGTTTTCCATTTAAGTTTCACATTGATCCCTTTAGCCTACCCTTTTCGCCTGTTTTTGCGCTTCGTGAAGACGTTCGGACTGATAATGCGCGACCTTTTACGCTATTAAGATGATCGATCGCCGCGACGTTTTCGTCCATTCTGCTGAACGGCTTAATTTACAGGCTGCTAATTCACATTTGGCTTTTAGGGCACGTGTTCTGACCGCTTGTGTTCGTGCTCGTTTCAGACGTCACGATCAAGGGTTGACAAGAGAATGCGAGCAGAAATACTAAATTAAATAAAGTAAAATTTGTCAGAGGTTCTCGATCAATTGTAACGAGCAAGCTTTCCAACATTTATGGCTAGCAATGTGCATATGAGATAGATACTTTTATAATTATTATTAAAATTACTTCTCGAATAAAAATGTTCGACGGAGGTATGATACGTTCCACTGGATTTACATTTTGCGCTTTTAAAAAGAAATGAATAAAGTAGAGTGGCTGAGAGAGCAAAGGGACGAGAGAGACGCAACGCTAGAGTGAGATTTGCCCGCAAATGGTCTCGATCGATCAATCCAATTTGGCCGAAGAATAGTTTGAAGGTGTCTGTGCCATCGAATTCGAGTGGTCTGGCTCTAAGATCTCTTTCTCGATAAAATTACGTCTCCGACGAAGCAATTAACCGGTACCATATAAAAAAGGACGGAGAAGAAGAAGAAGAAGAAGAAAATATCGTATCTTCGGATCGTGTAGAAAAAAACGCATAGACTCGTCTCATCTTTTCCTTTCTTCCTCTCTCTTCCTTTCTGTACAAATTGCCCGACTCACAGAGAAGATCGTGGCACGTTTCGGGTGACTCATGTAGGTCAATATAAACCGTGACGGCTGAGCAATATCGGAAAGAAAAAAGTTTTTCTTTGAGAGGAACTGAAACGACGGAGAAGAGGTTCGACGAGGGTCTGCCGACCAGCCTTGACCCTCTACAACCTCTGCCGACGCTCCTCTACTCGACCGCGTTTCTTTCGTCGAGAATCGTCACAATTTTAAAGCACTGTTCGTACATAGTTTATTCAAGCCTATCGGCGAACGATAGAGCTTGATGGTTTTTGTTTGACCTCAATGATCATCGTTTTGTCCCTTTGATCATCGTGTAGACAATGGAAACCGATGACCCTTCTAAATCGTTTGAAAGGTGGCGAACAGGATGACGTGATTTATACGTTCACCATGAATTCCGTGAATCCGCTGTCATCTTCTGTCTTTCCACCCTCTTTCTTTCGTGTTTCCTTGTTTTCTTCCTCTTCTTTCTTTATTTTTGTTTTTTTTTTATTTTTGCTTTTTATAGCCACGCGAAAGTGTGCGGATTCTGTCAACGTTTCCATTTGGACAGGGGACAGGGACAAAGTTTCATGGAGCACAAAAAATTTCCCAGTTCTTGCAACGTGTTCGTTCGTCCTGTGACGTGGCGCATTCATTACATCGATCTCGCGTTCTTGCAATCAACGAACGTGTTTTTGTTACGTTCTATGTACAACTGCTATAGATTATTTGGTGAACGAACATTTGCCCCAGTACGTTCCCTTTTCAATTTAATTTCTATTTCTTCGTTTCGCAAGTGGAGGAAGAAATTTCTGAGCTCGCTGATGCTGTAGAATATTACGTGAAAATAGGGATAACAAAGAAACAAGGGAAATGGGTAGATTACCGTATTCTCGACACGTAACTTTTATCGATTATGCCATTAAAGAGCCGCTAACGAGGTTCCGGCTGTTTTCGAACCCCGTTAAACCGATTTCGCGAGCGCTTCAGCTTTTTCTCTTTCTTTTTTTCGAACAACCCCTACAGACTAAGAGGATTGTACGGAACGTGGATCTTATTTTCCTCGGGTTTTACTATCGTTTACTTCGTTCAACAACGATTTAAAGCGTTATAGACGACCCTGCTGTACCCGAGACATTCTTTAACAGAGAATTTCATTGAAATTGCAGAAACACGGGCCCCGGATGAAATGTGCTGCCTGCAGAGTGGTAGCTCACGCTGTGTGCGCGGTGAGTCTGAACTTCGCTTGTAAATCTAGCTTCCGGGATGTCGGGGTCCGCCAGTATCGGGAACAGACGAACACTCACCACCACTGGGTACACCGACGGTCACAGAAGGGCAAATGCGCAAATTGCGGCAAGTCGTTCCAATCGAAGCTGAGCTTCACCTCGAAGGAGATTGTCGCGGTGAGCTGCAGCTGGTGCAAGCTGGCCTATCACAACAAGGAGGCGTGCTTCAACGTTCAGAAGATCGGAGAAAACTGCGAGTTAGGTATTCACGCGTCTATCGTAGTGCCGCCATCCTGGATCGTGAAGCTTCCCAGGAAGGGCAGTTTCAAGAGTAGCTTGAGAAAATCGCCGAGAAAGAAGAAATCTGGAAGCGGTGCTGGCACTGTGTCCAACAGAAAGAAATCGAAAGAAAAGGATAAGGATAAAGAACAGGATAAGGATCAGGGGATGCTTTGGGTGGTGAAACCTATACCTACGCCATCTGTGAAACCGGTGCTGGTTTTCATTAACCCAAAATCGGGCGGCAATCAGGGAGCCAAGCTTTTACAGAAATTCCAGTGGCTGTTGAATCCGAGGCAAGTCTTCGATCTGACCCAGGGCGGACCCAAGATGGGGTAAGTTCATGCACAATAAATAGACTGACAACTTGGATATATATTTTTATCAACGTTAATTTAAAGATCTGTTTCATCCGATTTAAATACGAAGAGTATAGGAATACGAGGTTTTTCTTTTATTTTCCTATTTCTCGTTTAGAAAGAAACAGCTTTAAGATTTAATACAAGATTGTTGGTACATTTGGTTTTGGAGCTAAATGTTTGACGTACATTGGAAATGTTGAGCCGAAATAATGGTATAGGAACACTAAATTTACACTTAGAATTTATATCAGAATAGTTATGTATTTATTTGATAAGCGATTTCAAAGATATTCATCGATACACACTTGCACGCGTCTCAGCACTTTCTTCCATATTCGACTGTTAACCGACTGAACAGTTTACATTCATTTGTTTTCGAGACGCCGCGCACACACACACACACATACTTCCACACACTGATATTCACATACAAGTATTACTACTACGCAGTTAACCTAGTCTAGCCATAAAATTATACATATCTCATTAGGAAATCTTAAATTACACGCAGGTTTCGATAAAATCGCTAATACAGGGTGGTTGGTAACTGGTGGTACAAGCGGAAAGGGGGTGGATTCTACGCGAAAAAAGAAGTCGAAAATATAGAATAAAAATTTTTTTTTTTTAATTTTTCCATCGTGACAACGATCTACAGTGAGGTCCGTTATAACGTACCGCACGCGTACCCAGCGAAAATTCAAAGTCGATTTTCTCGAAAACAAAGCCTCAAACGAAAACTTTTTATTCTATATTTTCGACTTCTTTTTTCGCGTAGAATCACCCCCTTTCCGCTTGTACCACCATTTACCAACCACCCTGTATATCGGTAGTACGATTGTGACGATTTTTTAAATGTATCTACTTGCGATCCTTTCATATGTTCGCATACTGTATGCTTCTTGTAAATCTTTACGCATTTTGATTTTCCATAAACGAGATATATCCTATAAATATCCGCACTCTAATAAGAGATAAGAGAAGATAAAACGGAGATGGTGTATACGTATATCGATCTGTGGTACTGCGTTCATTCAAGTGGTAAGATATTTCACGATGTTGTGGAATCGTAAATTGTGAGACATTACCTATAGGTGAACGCATTTGACGTGTATCGCTAATTGAAAATATATTTTATATCCACCGTTGGCTATTGTGGATGTTTACGATGGGCAACTTATCTCTCGAACAATTCCTTTGTTGTTCCAGCTTCTCGACATTTTTTTTTTCATTGGAGAAACTAATTTCTTTATTATTTTCTTACGTTGTTTAGTTTCTCATGTTTCAATGACGAATATAATTTATTTAATTAATTTCTTTCGTTTCACTTAATTCGTAGAATATTTACCCTTCGAAGGATCTGTTTTAAAGGGCAGAAACGGAAGAAATATTTTGCATGCTATTTTCTATTTCAGTAGTCAGGGTTATGGTAAGGAATTAGGTTAACTGAATGGAAATTCAGTTGAATTAGTTCATTGGTCTTGTCGAAAAGGCGAGAGGGATATTGGAAAATATGACAAATGAACAAGGGATTTAATTAAAGTTGCACTTTCTGGCTCGCAGGCCTAGTTGAATAAAGGTGAAGCTTTTAGAATAAAGGTCGTCGCTACGGTATTATCGGAACTTCCTTTGAGAGTTTATTCAAAAGTTCTAGCGTTTCATTTGGTTGCTTTCACTACGACACAGTAAACAGCATTGTCTACGAATATACCGTAACTTTGTGCATACGATGATACAAATTTCTTGAAACTTACCTACCAATCAACTTTCCTGTATTTTTCTAACGAACCACTTGTAACATTTTTCCTCGCTATTCATCGAATATTTGAAATGTGTTAATTATGCAAATGAAATTTGCTACATCTGACGATAACGAAAATAGGAACAAGTAGCTTTCTTTTTACTTTAACATTGATTTGCAAGCGATATTGTTGTCGAAATTGCATTTGGTATAGGTATGGACAAACATCGTGAAATGTAGTATGCATGTGATGGCGTTATCGTCTTTCGAAATTTCACTTTTGAAATATTCGTGTATTACATTGAATAAAAAGCATGTTACAGTGGATTGAAAATATGACAAACATTTGTTACGTCGAGTGAAACGCATTTAATAATGCGTTAAAAATTCTTCAAATACGTATCACATACGCTACAAGCTGCAGCTTGATTTTATTAATCAAGTGTTTGAAAATAAAAGCCATCAATCGGTTAGCTTCATTTTATTTCGAACGATTCGAGATATCCAGCAGTGAATCGACGAAACTATTCGGACAATAATTTTTAATTACCAAATACTCGGTGCTAGGTGACTCGTGATAATCACATTTCGGTTAAGTTGTTTGATTTTCTAGTACGTTTTAATTAAATACGTATATTTGTGTGCACGCGTGCATGCACCTTTATACTCCATGTTATAAAATTATTTATCGCATAATATACGTAGACAATAACAAATATCCTATAATCCTACAATTTAATCGACTATTGTTATTATCGATTGTTCAACTACCTTTGCGATCTCTGCGAGGTATATACATGTGCTTGCACTAACTGATCCTTTCTATGTGCAATATGTTTCCAGATTTATTTCGAATTTCACCAATACAATCTTGATAATCATTACAGCGTAAATAAAATTTTAGTCGATAAAAGGTGTCTACAAACGTTTGAATACCTTCGCGAACTTGTTGTTATAACGCGAAAGGCAAATAAAGAAGAAACTGTTTCCTCGAAAAAGAAAATATTTCCTCGCTTTCAGGTTGGAATTATTCAAGACAGTTCCTAATCTACGAGTTCTGGCGTGTGGCGGCGACGGTACGGTCGGTTGGGTATTATCGATCCTGGATCAGATCGGTGCATCTCCTCCACCAGCGGTGGGCGTGCTTCCTCTGGGAACCGGAAACGATCTGGCCAGGGCATTAGGATGGGGCGGCGGTTACACCGACGAGCCAATTGGGAAGATTTTGACGAATATCGGAGAGAGCGATACGACGTTGTTGGATAGATGGCAACTGGTAGTGGAGAGGAATCCTGATGCGCAAGGCGACGATGATAATGGCAAAGGCAAAGAGAATCTACCTCTGAACGTCGTTAATAATTACTTCTCTCTTGGCGTGGATGCGCACATTGCCCTTGAATTTCACGAAGCTCGAGGTTAGTCTCTAAGGTCTCATCCTCCAGCCCTCCCGAAATAGGTTTTCCCTAGCGGTATGCAACAGTTTGTTTAAATTATTTAGAAACGTTCCGTCGGTACCGTTGAACCGTCGAAGAACCCTGCAAAGTAGTTAGGGACCTGTTGCTATATTTCATGCGAACGTCTTTCACTGAAATGCCATATTTTAGACCCCTGAGTGGCCGTGTGTTTTCTATGTGGCTGGGAACGAGAGTGAATGTAGAGTGAGAGGATGTAAGGACGTTTTGAGGGTGAATGGTTGTGAAGGATCGATAGTTTAGGGGTTAGAGAAGCTTTAAGAGAAGATGTGGCAGAATTCTTTGCGAGGTTTAATCCGTTAACCCAGTTGATCTCTTGGCTAGACGTTTTTATAATTATGAAACAGGAGAATTTCAACTGGTAAGGAAATTGGCTATCTAATTGACAAATTAATTTGTCTGATCCGGTTAATAGATTGAAGTAAAATCCTTACATTGTACATCTTTTTGTTATCAAGTATCAAATGTATTTGTAACAAAAGTATATCTATAGCTTCCATTCAGCTCGTTCGAATTAAATGACGATAGTTAAATATAATTAGTTGTCGGATCTGAATATTTCGACTGGTATAAATATTTCAGATATTCCGACTGTTACGAATATTTCAAGCATATCGACTGCCAAGTAAAAATATTTTAGTCGAGTCTCAAAATATAAAGTTGCCTAGGAAAGAGAAAGAAACTTAAGAAACAAGTTAGCCGATAAATCTATTTGCGGAGGACCCTTATTGAAATGCGCTGAATATTTCAACCACTATACCAGTCATAAATGTTATTTCTATAAATGTTGAAAGTTGATCAAATATTTATATGGAAAGACAAAGTAGTATAAAAGTATTCGACTGTTTTGCAGAGGCGCATCCAGAAAGATTTAACTCGCGGCTACGAAACAAAGTGTTTTATGGTCAAATGGGTGGTAAGGATCTCGTGCGACGAAAATGGAAGGATCTCTCAGAATTCGTGACGTTGGACTGCGACGGCCAGGATATGACGCCGAAATTGAAGGAGCATCGAGTTCACGCTATAGTCTTCTTGAACATTGCCTCATACGGCGGCGGAACGCATCCTTGGGGTGCTGCGAGTGGAACCAAGGAACCATCGACGGAAGATGGAATGATCGAGGTTGTTGGTTTAACGACGTACCAGCTTCCGCTTCTTCAAGCAGGTGGACACGGCACCTGCATTGCTCAATGTAGCACAGCTAAGCTGGTTACTACAAGGACCATTCCAATGCAGGTAAATTTTCTTCATGGGGAACCTTTTATCCTCAAGTGCTATGATGAAATATCAGGTCTCGATACAAGTATTCATTTTCTCACGGGGTCTCGACCTATCTCACTGAAACATACAAATTTCGACTTCTTTATATTACAATTATAATTCTTTATATTTAATTATAATTGTAAGGATCGATCAAAAAATTCTAATTACATTTATCGCTTCTGAGTTATTCCAGGAGCTCTGCCAGCCGCGGCAGAGACTAAACTATCACTTGTTACAATCATTTATTATGCTAATATTTCATTAAAAATTGGATATTCGATTATGATACACGACAGTGATTATCTCGCGAGAGTGATTATTTAGATTTAGGAGATAAGGTAAAGTTTGAAATCAATTTTTTGTGTATTAAGGAAACTTAAGAAACGCGCAATAAAAAGCTTGGATAACTAAACGGTATGATATAGCGATTTAGTGAGTTTGAGCGAGTAAATAATAGCTTAGCGTGTAATGAAAAAAAAATACAGAAGACAAATTGCAAATAAATCAGACGTCGTGAACATAGAAAATACTATATTACATAATCGTTTATGATAAAAGTCCAGCTCAAATTACTTTATTTATTTATGTTTCTTGCGTTCTTCTGGCAAACCCTAAGAATATCACAACTGAGATATAGTTTCTCAGATTATCATGAAATAAAAATTTAATCGCACGCCAAATATCATTTATTGTATACAACTAGAATACCTAATTGTATACAAAAAGAACTATAATTCGTACCTTAGGTCGATGGCGAGGCTTGTCGACTGCTGCCATCCATTATAAATCTAAAACTGCTAAACAAAGCGACAATGCTGGCGAAACGAAAGAACGCGAGCAAACCTCAGCAAGACGTCAAACTGGAGAGGTTAAAACTGCCGGTGATGAAGATCAAGA
The DNA here is from genome assembly GCF_051014615.1 of Bombus vancouverensis nearcticus. Classification (NCBI taxonomy): domain Eukaryota; kingdom Metazoa; phylum Arthropoda; class Insecta; order Hymenoptera; family Apidae; genus Bombus; species Bombus vancouverensis. Next base: position 16,500,747 of record NC_134912.1, on the reverse strand, counting down.
TGTTAGATTACGAGAGGTATCATCACGATAAAGACATGTTGAAGAAGGCCGCGACCACATGGATCGCAGATCCACTTGATCTCGACGCCACCACAGACCTAGAATCGCTGAGGAAGATCCTGGCAAAAGACCATAACATGGACACTTGTTGCTTCCTCGACTGTAAGTACGACTATACGGACTGTTTGCTCCTACGATTCACGAGATTTCTTGGCCACATGTAATAACTTTAGATTTCTTTTCTTAATAAAAATTTATCTGTAATGCTTAAATAACACGAAATAATAGTAGACACTTTTGGAAGATTGCTAAATATTTACAAAGAGGGACCTATCGTTTATTTCAATAATTTTTTAATGTCTTATCAAGGTCGTCAGCCTTGAGTAATATTGTGAAGGATTCAGTTAGGGATCGTCCTTTGCTAAAGAATTATTATAAAAAAAAGAGATTTGTTCAAAGGTAAATAATTTTCTGTGCATAATTTACGTCGTACTTACCATTCGGATCAATTTTCAGCGTGTACCGCGGAACGATTCTTTAGGATTGATAGAGCTCAAGAGCAACTCCATTACGTGACTGATGTAGCTGTCGAAGCGGTGTACGTCCTCGAGGAGAGTGCCTCCAATCAGTTGAACGAGCCTGATGGGACGAAGATGTCTACGAGCCAAGAATCGGCAGCCGCTGATCCGTCGCCAAGGTACTTCTCATTCATCGAATTAGAATTTCTTATTTGAATCGTCTTCGATCGATTTGTTATGACGATTCTATCATATGATCCTTCTGCTGATACGTAATCAACATTGTACTGTGCCTTTTGTATTGGTCGAAAGTAAAACGATATGTAATAATATTAAAGCCATTGATGGAACATGTTAATGTTGTTCTTTGTTCAACATATACCGGCTATATAGAATTATTGTAAAAATTAATTCCATCATATGGTGTTTAAATAACTTTCTTGCTTTATCTCTTATGCTTATTCTATTGTTACAAAATTTTAAGTTATTAGTTTACGTTCTATTATAGTAGAAATTCTGTAGACAGAGTCTAATCTAAGACAAGACATTTCTGTAATTTTATCTGTAATTTGTATGATATTTCCCTTACTTAATATAAATTAATAATTAAGCTTTAAGCAGAATGAATTTTGAAAATCTAATATATAAAGCCGTTGATTGATACGAAATGATTTCAAACTTGAACGATACTGTATAAAGATAATTTATATAATCTATATAATGACACATTGAACGAGATGTCAAAATTAGAGAAATGTTTTCGAGTAGTCAATACACTTTAAACAAAGAACAATATCTTTTTATGTGATATAGCAGTATAATTATTTGTCTTTCGTCTATATTGTCCACAGAGAGATAATTAAATAATTCCGCATGTAATAACAGTGATCAAGAGCTACGCAATTATGACTCGTAGCTTCAAAATAAATACCTTGTTTGAACCTTTTATTGCCACTTCACATATTCGTCCGTGTGTCCATGATATCTGTAATGGTAATGCAATCGTATCATTAGATTAATAGAAAGAACGTGTAATATAGCGAAGAACGACCAAAGAAAAATGCAGCCATGACAAACGAGAAGCCTAAAGAAGAGCCAAAGGCGCAGCCAGTTTCGGAACCACAGAACGCAACGCCTGAAACTGCAGCGCCTGAAACTACAGCGCCTGAAACTGCAGCGCCTGAATCACCACCTGAAACTGCAGCGCCTGAATCACCACATGAAACACCACTTGAAACGAAGATACAGGACAAGGATCAGGATACTGCGAAATCTCATGAATCGATGAATAAAGACGCGCCTCAGGATGAATCTCCAAATGTGAAGAAGGAGGAAAAAATATCTGGAGACGCGAACAAGCAAAGCAGTTCCTCAAAATCAATCTCTGCCACGGTTGTCTCACAGTCACAAAATCAAACACCACCTACCTTCATTAGGTAAGCTATCATCATTTGTTAAAGTCAATTTGATATCACAGCACATGAATGTATAATTAGAAGTTTATAGCTAGTTGTACTAATAACAAGTTTATCTTGCAAAGATTGGATTATGTAATTCCATGGGACGTTTATTTAAGAATTTTTTTATTGAAGAAGAGCTACTGATAAGAATGCAAGTTTATATGAGAATGCAACTTTCAATGAAATATTCGATTGAGCAACATTTGAACTGTAAGACATAGCAAAGAGATTAAGTTTCTATCTTTTTGCAAGTTTAAAAATGGTAAAGTGTTAAAAGTTCAAGATGAAGTAAAATTGAATCTCTCGTATGCACCAAGTTGCTCTTCATTTTTTAGATTAATTTTTTTACTTAACGTAACGTAACCAGTGCAAGATAGAAATATAGAAAAGGATATAAAATATGCGTTGTTATTTAGTCGATTCACGTAACCAGAAAGAAAATAAGTAACTTTAGAGAAAACAGTGTTATGTGTATCTGAAATCTCTATCATATGTAAAATCTCCACCTTGAAATCTCTATCTTTAACAATAATACCGCCAACCATTCATTCCGCATTCCTTTTAGCTGCAGGGATCTATATCTTTGAAAATAAACCCGCACGCATTCACTTCCAAACCGACCACTCCAGAGAAACTTTAATTTCGTTCCAGTGCTTAGGATGTTCCTTTTACTTGGTTTTCTTGATTACTGTTGCGGAGGAATGCTAGTTAATACGGTATTATACCGCAGCGAATACGTTCGTTTCTTTCTAGAGTTTCCCTGCGCCAGTGAAATGGGAAAGCTTTTGAAAATATTTAATTTTTTTCTCTTCTTCTTTATCTTTTAACTTCTCCCGTTTCGGTTAACCACAATATCAATTTTTTGCCTTACTTTTTCTTCACAAAGCTTGAAACCTCCGTACTATCTATCCTATAAGGTTTTATATTGAATAAAATAGAAGAAAGTTAGAAATTAAGAAAGAAAAGGAAAGTCAGAGAAGAACGATTAATTTGAATACAAATAGTATAAAGAGGATAAAAATAATTTTGTTCCAGTCCACGAGATAGACTTTTTGGCTTGAGTTCTGAGGTTCACACGTTTCACACGAGATTACTGGAGAAAGCCAGCGATGGTATTTTGAAAGCAGCGAAAATCGGCGATCTACAGGCTTTGAAAGAATTTCACGAGAAAGGATACTCTCTTCTATCCATCGATTCCTCTGGACAAACTGCTCTTCACCTAGCGTCGAGATATGGTCACAAGGATATTGTCAGATATCTCATCGCTTGCGCACCATCGAGTATTCTCAATATGATCGACAACGACAAGTAAGTTGTATGATATAAAAACAGGCAGAAAACGAAGGTCCAATGTATAGAAACGGATAAAAGGTGAACAAAAATTGATGCGATAGAAACAAACTAAACAAACGTGGCTACCACGAAAGGGCAGGAAGAAGGTTTTCCATGACATTTCAAAGTTCGAAGAATTAGCTTCGTTTATAGCACAAGGCATAAATAACCGACTATAAATGCTCTGGCGTAAATCGGAAAATTTTTTGTTCATGTTTCAAAATCTTTTCAGTATATGCAAACTATAATACCGATCAAAGAAGAGATTTATTCCAGGCGCGTAAACAGAGAGCAAACGAAAAAAAAGAATGATCTGCACTTTCTAATTGCAGAGGTCAAACCGCTCTGCACAAAGCGGCTCAATATAAACGTCGTTCCATTTGCTGCATGTTAGTGGCTGGTGGTGCTACTTTAATCATCAAGGATCGACACGGCAACACACCTCGCGATCTAGCCCTGCAAGCGGAGGACCGTGACCTCGCGGCGTATTTATGCAGTAAGTGTTTCCATTTTTTTCTTTGGGTACCCTGTTACAGAAAAAAATATTCCGCTAGTCTAAGTTGCGAATATGATGACGTAGCGAAGCACAGAATGGTAAAAAACTAGGGCCAGTCGAGAGAAATAAAAATCTACGTTAATAGCTTTATCAGATGAGCGAAGGAAACATTTTCTATTTCATATATTGTATTATTTTATGAAATCAGAATGTTATTTTTATCTCTTCCTTCTGAAGATTATATTAATCTTAGTTTTATCTCCGGGTATTACCTCAAAAAAAGAAAAAAGAAAATAAGAAGAAAGTTTCTCTTTCCGATTTTCTAGTCCAGAAGTTGTTAATCTAGATTGAATCTATCTTGAATCGGTCATGAAAATATTTAATCTAGACGGTATATAAAGTGTGAAAATAAGGAATGGCCGATATCCAAAGGAAAGGAAAGGATTCTAGACTCTCATCTTTGATATAATTCTAGGTCATATTATCCCATTTCTTGTTGCACTCTGATGCAATTTGATATAGATAAGTATTAAATATATCCTCCAACGGCCTTGAAAATTTTCCTAGAAACGGTCTCGCGAGAATAAAAAAATATTTTTTGTGACATCTATTCTCCCGATAGTCGTGTATTTGCATGAACTCGGAATAAATTGTTTATCTGTTTTATCTCTCACAATTTGTACAAAGCCGTAATATGAAAGGCCGACGATAAGATTATGCAAAGTTTTCTAAAGAACTATTCCATCGACTGTCCTTCATCGGAAAGAAAGTCTTTGAGAAGCTATTCGATCAAACATCCTATCATACTGAAATCCTTTTTGCCTACGTAATGCTCCCAGTGGATCGTTAAATCGGCTTTGTTCGCTGCTATATAGGTCAAGAGCAGTTCCAGCTGACAACAGAAGAAATGGAGAACGCGCTCTGACCTCCGGCCGTAATTGGTAGAGCCTGAGCTGATCCTGAGTAAAATTCTATCTTCGATGGAACAACCAGAGGGAGATCCAGGCGAACGAACGACGATCGTCATCGACATCGGTCATCAACGATACACGTTCGTTTTTCCTCTCTCTCTCTCTCTCTTTCTCTCTCTCTCTATCTATCTCTCTCTTTTTGTTTGCGTAAGTCGCATGTGATAAATCGATATTTATTCCATCGACAGATTAGCGATGTCGACGCGTAATTTACCAAGGTGCTCTCCAACCTTTCTCGTCGGAGCCTCGAGATCCCTTTCTACGAACGTGTAAATTAATTACATTCTGCATAGGTGAACAATACATAGATACATACGTGTTACATATGTACATACGTACATGTGTTGTATAAAGATTAGGAAACTTTTTCGATCGATTACGAGCCTCTACATGCATACACGTATATATTTTTAAAATCGTACTCTCGTATAGCTAAGGGAGGAAGCGTATAATAATTTGCGTACGCATATTTCCTCTTGATTTACCAACGACGAAACCGCGCGAACAGATTGTCCGCAAATTTTTTCGAAGATAGTCGCACGAATGTCGAGGAATAATACACGCGTGTGCAGAAGATTCAAGTGTAATTAGGAAACTTTTTGCTCATTCGCGACGTCGCTGTTGCGTGTAACGTATCGGCGAGTTTTAAGGGTGTGGAACTTGACGGGGCACGACCCGAGAAAGAAACCGAATTAGTGAGAGGCTAGGTTCAAAGGAATATGATAATTGGAAAAATGAAATCGAGTAGCTGATGTATTATAAAGACTAATCTTCACCGTATTCGTTTGTATGATTTTTTATTTTATATTTTTCTACGTTCCATTTTCTAGGTATTACGAGTTGGCGAAGTATAAATAAACTATCTTTATCAATTTAGCTCTGTCGTTCTACGTAGACGCGATTTTTACAATTTTTCGCCTCCGCGTTTTAGTCGCGAACGCTGTCGTCTTCTTTCAAACGCGGAGGACACGTAGTTTCTAGGGATTAGCGTTCACAGAGTTGGACAGAATTTTTCGTTCCAATTGAAATTAGAATTATTCGTTCGATCAATGTGATCGTTAGGATCGTCGATCCACCGTAGAATTCTCTTTGTTGTCCGTTGAAATTTTTCAGAACACGTTGTTATCCTTGTTGTGCCTCCATAAATTTTTCTTTCTGTTATTACTCGATCGATCGTTCGAGCTGTACGAGCCTACATTCGAGGAAACGTTTTTGATAATCGTGATCGACAAGCGAAATATTAACCGTGACGGTTATTTGTTGAATTTCGTCAAGAAGGAAAGAAGTTCTATCCGACTCTGCTGGTATACAAACGTTTACTTAAACTATCTTGTTAAATTGTTCTCTTCGCTTGTTCTAGGATACCTCGTCGCATCGGGTATACATATCTTTTTCTATTTAAAGAAACAAGTCCCGCGTTAATATACATATTATATATATATATACATACATATATTTTCTACGTACGTTAAAATACTGATATAATATTTATTGTTCTTAAGATACAGAGGTTTCTTCACGATGCTGTTTTTTCTTGTCATGTGAACATTTGTCGAACTTCTTGACACTGCTTGGACACACACACACACACATACACACACACGTGAACACATGCGTACACACGATTACAGACACGATTTCAAGAAAAAAATGGAACTACTGAGAGAAGGAAAGTGTGCATGGATTTAATAGAAAAATCTATGAAAAATATTTGGGAAGTTGGATAATACAATCTACTTTGAAAAGCTTCATACGTGGGATTAGCGTGATATAATCGATTTAACGTATTTGCGTGATCACCTGAAATTTAATCGACATATCTTCTACCGTTATATATGATATCGAGATACAATCAGGAGTTTCGTGATGGAAAACACCGATTCAAACGAAATTGCGCCAGTCAGTCGATGAACCAACGAAATTCTTAAATCGCAGTTTCATGTGGAATCCATAACGGAGGTACCTCCATCAAAATTTATGGACAGAAAAGTTGTCTTAGGATAAAATAATACAATTGTAAGCATCGATCGTAGAATAATTTTCCAACATCTCTTCCATGCCAACACAAGTATTCTTTTATCCTTGTAACACACGTGTATGTTATTCCATTTGAAACAACTAATTGAATATTTCAATCCTCTGCAAGCTCTTTAACACGCAGCTTCAGGGTGTATTTCGATATAATTACACGATAACTTTTAATTCTCTTCAGGCGCATTACAAGCAGCTTTTCCTACGAATTTTTATCGAATTCACGTGCTTGGAGCGTGAGAACGCGATTTAAGGATTCCATTATTGACAAGAGATCCATTGTATCGCGCCTATCCATAAAAATGATCGGAAGTAGCGAAGTCTTCGAGAAACGTAGCCAAGCAGCGACGTTCACCCATTTGAGCGATATTAAAATCGATTGAGAAACGAGAACAAACAGAGGTCGGATAAAAATGATAGGGGGAATAATGATAAACGAATGGATAAGCGATCGAGGAGAAGAATTATCATAACTCGGTACCAAAATGAAAAAAGGGATCAACGTACGAACACCAATTAGCTCTTAAAAAGACGGTCTATCGTCGCTTATTATATTATACTATTACTAGACTACTCTAATTTTATTGTCGAATTATATCGTATAACGTATACATATGGTACTCGTTCGAGCATCGTTCGTTCCTACGGACACGTGAGATCGTTTTCTTCAACACGATGGAGTTACGATAATATACCTTTAGACGTCTACGAGGTAAGTTATACATGTTGGACACCCGCGAACGCGTTCACGAATGTTTAATATCAAATACTCTCTCTTTCTTTCTCTCTTTCTTTGTCTCTCTCTACTCGATTCGCGATAGCGTTAAGTATTTAAATAATCCACTTCGAAACGTATTGTAGATGATAATAATTTCTTGTTTCATGCGTGTTTCGTGTGTATCTGTTTCTGGCGCTCTCATCAGGAAGAGCCGTTTTTCATCTTCCAGTTCTATCGACCCGCATATATTTTTATCGTTAGGCGAATGATCCAAGGAATTCCTATGAGAAACGATCTTCGAACGTTTCAACGATTTAATGATCTAGTGATTCGCGAGAGGAACTCGATATTACAAAATTAACAATCAACGTTAGATCGATGTACGACGATTTATATAAATTGTCCACGTATCGATTCGTCTGAATTTTTTCGATTCGTATCCAGCTTCGACTTTAATCGCGTTAAGAAACGTGAAAAGTACGAGTACGTAGGATGTACAGTAGGTTGGGTGAAATAGATCGAGAGAAATCGTATTCGCGCGTGTCCGCTCCTCGTTTGTCTTTTATCCTGTGTAATTAAACTGATATTTTTAAGTGATCGTGTTAGAGACCGAGATTAGAAAAGTTCCGCGGCAAGGAATCGTACGTGCGTATACGGCCGCATATCAAATAAATTAATTGTAAGTATGTCAGTAGAGAGTGCTGGTATATCCAATATAGCGATGGTGAATCGATTCTAGAAATGCCTTCGAGCGTAAGATACGTTGTTCTGATTATTTTTTATATGTAGCGTAATCACGATGCCTTTGTAACTCTATCCCGGTTAAATTGTGCATCGTTCATCGAACGGACGATCGATTTTCCATTGTATTTAATGCCCCTATTATTTAACGAGAACAAACCTGAGGTCTTACGTTCGATGAACGTCGCAACGATTTAGAGAAGCACGAAGAAAGAAGAAGCCAGAATTGTACGCTGAAACGTAGCTTTAAACATTGGTTGAACGTTTTATTCGATCGAGAGAAGCTTCGTCTCGCTTATTTAAATTAAGCCGAACGAACGGAAATGTTTTAATTTAAATGATATTGAAATTTTCCAAGTTCTCAATGAAACATTCGTTAACTCCAACGTTATTTGAATTTCATTAAAAATTTCAATTAAACTTGCGTTCAGAGTAAAAGATCCTCCCTCGTTCTGTTTTTCGTTTCCATTCCGGCGTTTATGTTCCGTTATCCTCGGTTCAAGTTATCCTAGAACAGCCATCGTTTCCTTTGAGTTTCGTCGAACCGTCACGTCGTCATCTACGTTAACGTACATCGTGATTATAGCCACCCGTGTAAAATTTCGATTCGATGTGCGAACGTTTCTTTTTAGGAATCGATCCACAAGTAAGATTGTCCTTGCGATCGTTCTATCGTTTCTCGCCTCGCGAAGATCCTTCGATGATGCGCGATATCGCGCGTCGAAACGTGTAAATCGTGAAATCGAACGATAAGATTTAAATACTTACGAATCGTGTTAAATCGTCGTGTTATTAAATACGAAAGTTATAAGAAAAGATTTGTTCTTTCTTTTCTCTTTTTCTTTTTCTTCTTATCTCATCTATCGCCTAATAGGATCGTGATGCATTCGAATCGTTTCAATTACTCGGAGATTTCGATGCGCGTTTGCATAACTTCCTTACGGATCGAGTTTAGGCACCGGTTATAATATCCGAATTTTGCACTTTTTGAATCGTAAGTCACGTTCGTGTAGATGTTTCAAAGAATATTTTCCTAGATTCTAAGATCTGTACAGAAGCTATAACGAAGAAATAACGAAGGTTACGATAAATAAATGCTCGATGATGATGTGATCGATCAATGGAGCGAAGTAGTTAACGAAGGATAAACGAACAGCGTTATTAATGTTAAAGTTGAATTTCATTATTAGCTAACGGAAGTTGCGAGTTTATTTTAAGGGATCATTGTTGGAACATTGTGCGGTTAAAGGTCTTTTTTTTCAGATATCTGGGGAATAATGTTTATTCGAGATTACTATAGAAAATAGAGATAAAATAGGAATAATTTTAATCGTAGAATAATACAATATTATTCTTAACTCTTAACGAATATGGAAACAGACAAATACGTGTAAATACTTCGAATAGAAGATATTTAAATTTCATGCCACTTGTTCGTTGCATCAATCGATCGATAATCCCGATATCGCTATAACAATTGTCTCGATAAAAATTTAGTTCTTCTGGAAGATATATCCGCTTCGATGAAAGGGAGAAGAATCTGTTTTACGCGTTATCCAATATCTTTTCGAATCCTGTACATATCGGAAAGTCTCGCACGCGTGTGTATATTGAAATCTCAAATAGTCAGAATTTAACATATTGAATAGAAGAAAAAGGAAAAAGAAAAAAAAGAAAACGATCGATTATATCTGTGGAAATGTTCGACTTTTTTAAAAATTGTCCGTGACATTTTATTCTCGTAACGTAACGTAACGTAACGTCAGTAGTCGATTTATTCGTACGTGCGTATATAAATGTATTTTTACTGAGATTATCACGATTAATCGATGGTCACGAGGCAAACACGTATTAAAGTTTTCACAGACGAATTCAAATTTTCTAATTCCCTGCGATCTTCATCGTAAGTAAGGCGACGTTTTAAACGGTTTTCCATTGCTTCCCAAATTTTTCGACCATTTCTCTTCGAACGTAACAGAACGATTCGAGATTCCCTTTGAACTTTCTCGTGTTAATCTTACGCTTTAACCTTCGTCGACGTCCAATAAAGCGCGACTCCTGTTCTCCCTTTCTTTTCCCTTTTGTATTTGTCATTTTCTTCTTTTCTAAAGCGATGATCAATAGAGAACCGTTCTATCGTGAAAATTCATTGCGTCACGGTGTTTCTTAGAAATTCAACATTCCGGAACAAATGAAAGTGAAAGCGTCAATATAGATTGAAGCATGCTGTTAGTCGAACAACATTTAACTTTGAAATTTTAATGCCAAAGCAGGCATTATAATATTCGAGAAGCATGGAAATATCAGTAGATATTAATGTTGTTATTCGATGCATTTTGAAGCCAGAGGTTTGAGAATAATAGCGCGTTTATGGCGATCGAGGGTAAATTTTTTATTAACGATACCTGAAGATATACAGGGTGATTTACCTGATACGGTGACCCGAATTTATTGTACGCTATTCGTTATACAAAAATGTATATGGCACGAAGATCGCATAATTTCAAGAAGTAAAAGCACGTTGTAAGAATTATTTTTTTCGTTGACGATAGTCATACAAGGTTTTCAAGATCTATATCTTTGCGGTTGTTAAAAGAGTATTAAAATTTGAATAAAAATTGTATGCGTCAAATACGACATAGACTTTCCTTTTTTTTTTTCATTTATTCGTTGTTAAATTTTCCTGCTTCGATCATCGTTGCGTGATTATAAAATTATGTTACGACGTAGCTTGCATTATATGATAAACAATTCCAAGTTTATATCATACTTTTGCTTCCAAAGAGTTTATTGATATTCTAAATTTAGTTAGAATACTAATGAATACATTCTGCGACCTCCAATGGAAACCAAAAATAAAACTTACACCCGGTAGACAAAAATAAAGCTTATATCGAGCAAGTAAAAATATTCTTCCACTTATTTCTTCAGTAAGATGTGCATAAAAGATCGAGGCGTCAAGAAATCGAATCTAACTGTATTATAGGTATGACGACTGGATATTTTAATTTGGAATTTCAGCTTTATTTTCAAGTTCCGTACTATGAATTTTCTCATAGCATGAAACATATTGATCTTGCTCGCAGTCGCTGACAAGAATCTCGAGAAACACTGTAACGCGACGATTAAACTTCATCATCGAGTATATTTCTACAATGTGTATAAAAATACGAAGAAACGTTAATGCTTATATGGAATTTCACGAGATTTATATTATCGTACATGATCTGTTATAGAAATAAGGAGGTTGAAGGAGGAGGAGGGTAACGTTGGCAAAAGATCAAGTGGTTCCATCATCCTTCCAGAAGGACGAATGTAAAATAATTTCATTTTCTCGTTTTTAGCAGAATTCCTCTTATTCGAACGTTATTCCTTTGTTTGGATAATTGCAGCAATAAATAAATAAAAAAACGCCATAAGTAAATTCAGATATATTCGAATTAAAATACTCCAAATTGAAATGCTTTGGTACGAGGTAATTATCGAGTAATAATATTCTTAACTCTTCTATATTGCATTGTCTTTCAGCGTATTTTGATCTGCGAACGAATTATGATAATAAGAATTTAACTTCCCCGCTGCTTACATTGAAATTTATCGCCTAAGATGAAAAATTATATTAAATTCATTCCAGATTTCAGACATTGAAAATGCCATCAGACTGATTGTGCAAGCGAATCTTCTAAAGGACAAATACCACCGATATTGCTGCGAAAGGAAAGAAAGGAAATGTCTCTGTCGATGTATCGCTTCTCAAGGGAACCTGTTACTTTGATTTTTCGAAATAAAACCTTTGTAACTACAATCTCCTTATTTTTTTATAACAGATCGCGTATTTGTAATACGCATACGAACTATCCAATCAAGTAACGAGTAATACGAGTGTTTTTAAAAAAAAATCGCGTATTAAAAGAGGAGTCTGGAAGAAGGATATCAAAGAATGTTAAGAATATCGAAAGAACAGTCTACGGACAAATAAGAAGCTATCTAGAAATAAAGGAGCAAGTATCAATAACTGAAATAATTACTTTATATGTAACTTTGTTAAACGATGAAAATATTCGTATTGCTCGTGGAACGATCTTAAGCGACTACTTAAACGAAGAGATGAAAAAGTCAATGCCGTTCGACGTTCGCGACTGTGTATCGGGTTTAAGAGAGAACCGGAACCAAGAAGATAATGAGAAACGAGGGACGTTCCCGAAAGTTCGAAAGTTTCCTTCAGATCAAATCGACTTATCGATGTAGATAGATAAATATTTTCACTGATTTCCTCTCGGAAAGTAATTTCCTCTTCGTCGTCGATCATAAAACCGTGTGCCTATCACTCGGTTTTAGTATTATTATTCGTTAGGGGAATAATCGTTCTCGTAATCGCATCAATTACCACGCCCGCGATTAGATTGAAATCGCGACAGGCAAAGCTTTCACGCGAGGTCGATCATCAAAACCGTGAAGAAGGACATTGAAGAAGCTATTACTAGTTAATGCATATGAAATGTCGTTTCTCCGGAGTTTCAATTTGATAGGCAATGGACCGGCGCATGAAATTTCCTCCTATCGTCAATTATTCGATTTCAGCGTCAAAGGAAGAAGAAATTTCCTATGAATCGCGTTAGAAATATTTCGAATAAAAATATCCAAATTATGTTTCCTGCGATTCTCTTACATCAGTTTTCGAGAAGATGTTCTAAAAGTGAATATAAACGAAACTTGACATTTGTAGAGCATTAAAAACATATTCTTTACGTATATTTCAATCTTTTAACATACAAATTATCTTAAAGGAAGTTGTAACAACGCCAATTCAAGAATCTCTGAATGTTAGAACTAGCAATTCTTATAAATTCCGAACGATCAAGTTAATCGAGAAGGTGCATTGCATCGTACGAGAATTACTTTCATCGAATAGATGACGTTTCGAACAAACTACGTGTCCTTAAAATGTAATTGGGGAAAGTGACGTTCCGTATGCATCAACCGAAACGAATAATTCCGCGTAATGAACGAATCGCGAACGTATCACGAGTAGAGCAACCAGAGGAACGAGAGTGACAAAAAGGTGAATAAACGTGAAGAATAAAAAGAGAAAAAGGAACAAAAAAAAAAAGAAAAATAAAGAATGTGAGATGATAATCGGAGTGTGTGCGAGAGTATGAGCGTGTAAAAATGGCGCGGAATTTCCCAAAGAGGAAAAAGAAACACAGTATTGCCTTTCTCAGGGACGCGGCCTTGGCCCGTGAGTTTCATCTTAAGTTCTTAGAGCAATAAATCGGCGACAATCACGGCGTTTCGGGCCGAGTTCGCGTCGCTGAAACATCTTCTCGTTTGTCCCGTGTGCGCGTTTCCATTTCTGTCCTCTACGCTTAGAACGACGACGACGAAACCACGCTGAGCCGCGATTCATGTGAATACTTAACTAATTTCGCGCGCTCCACTTAATACAACAGTGCCTGCTCAACTGTCGCAGGTGAGGAACTGAGGAAATCGTGTTGTCGTGAAGTTGTGTAGAGGAAATAAATATATATACATATATGTGTATATATATATGTAATGGTGTAATATTTTGGAAATCAGGCGATCGATTCGCGAAAACTTGAAATTCTATCGAATTTACATATATATATATTTTTTTAAAAAATTGTTAGTTGTTATTTTTGGGGTTTTCTTTCAAGTGACTTCTTACTAGTGAATGAAATTGGAAACGCGAGTGAAATGCAGGAAAAGTTATCAATTCGAATAGCTGTGTTACGATATGTGGCATAAATCTGCACGAAACTCTTGGAATATCCGTTTTTAACAAAAATTTAGTATCTCACGTAGAATGTGAACTTATAGTTTTACGCGTCTTTTAAATAATATACCAATACATCAATAGATTGCGAATCTTTATGTAAATTCATATTCCTATGAATATAAGTAAAAAAATGGAACATAGAAAATTGTTCTACTTATCAGATATTACAGAGCTATTGCTATATTTTGAATATTTTACATATTTTCGAATGTTACGTGTATTCGGTATAAGGTGTTTGTGCAGTCATAAATTCTCATAAATGCATACAAATTTTAACGTATTTAAATATTAAATTGAACGATATCGTTCCATGTTTCTTAATAGTTATTTAATTCTTACGAAATTTCAATCAAACGTGACAATTGTCCTAAGACTTTTGAACGGTGGTGTACGTGTAGATATTTGAATTTTGACGAATCAAAGGTTCACTTATTTGTTCATACACAAAGGTTGTAATAGATTATTAAGATAAAATATGACCTAATTTATTTCCGTAATAGTGTTTCCTTTATTATTATCGTGCTATTATTTTAGAATTATTTACGTCCTCATTATAGCATTATTATTTATATTTATATTCTTATTGCCTTATTATTTTTGTCGTATTATCGATACGAGAATTACCGAATCTGTCAAAATAAGATTAAAAAATTATTGTCTGTTGAAACTATGCAAATGTTTTTATCAAAATTGTATACAATGTTAGCTTTTATCAAGGTAGAAGTATAATCATATATATTTATTTATTTTCAACACACGCGTCTAATATAATTGTTTACCATGGCACATTACAAGTCGGTAGTTCTAATATTAATTAATGTTAATAGCGTTAATGTACGTTACGTTACGCGTAACTCGAAATTGTTCAGCATCGCGTTTAACGTTATCTCCACAAAATCCTATTAATTCACTCTGAATTAATCCCACGATCGTAAAGTATCCACGTCGATACGAATGAGAAGATAGCTAAATTCTTACTAAAATCTCTCCACGGTTTGTAATTTTATTGAAAGCAATATTAATGGAAGTACGATGCATAGGACGTCGATGCACCTTGACATGCGGCAGTTAAACAGGCTTCGATGTATTTCCGGTCCACGCTCGCAATGTCTCGTCGACTATCGGTGGCGTCAGGATCGATGCATACAAGTGGGTTTTGTCGCGTGGATATTTCTCTTTGCGTGCGTATTTTTCTTTTCGCGTGAGCGAAACTTGCGTTTCAAAAATAGAAAAAGGCGCAACGTTATAATCTCACGACGCGACGGTCAATTTTCGCCGTTTGCGAATTCTCGCGTGTCGCTGATGCATTCGCGAGCATTGCGACATTTAGCTGAAGATAAAATTCGCTCGCCCATATCGGGCTTTAGTCGCGTGAAACTTCGTATTTAACGCTTCGCTAACCCTTTCGTTGCTGCGGGTGATTATAATCATCCAACATCGAGCGCTTTCTAACAAAGGTGACTATAGTTACTCGTAAAAATGTCGTATTAGTCGTTAACTATAATTAATAAAGGAAATTTCATATTTTAGCTGTACTATAATTATTTGATACAGCTGTAAATAATGTTTGACGTAATACTGTTGATCATTAACGTTGATTATAGTCATCCGTTAAAATTTCGGATTATTATAGTCACCGGATAATAATACCAATTGTATTTAGTTAACGACCGTGACTGAACATAGCATAGTTTGATATTTCTGGTTAATACATTCACTGTTATTGACGCTCATGTTGCGCTGATTCAAATATTTGAGTAATCCTGCTGACGCAACCACTGACAGAATAATTTATTTAGGGAGGCAAACAGCGCAGTGGCCAGCGTAACGAAACGAAAGATTATTGCTTGAAACGAAGACATTTGCTATGAGAGAAAAATCCAATTCGAGGAATGGGCCATTGCATTTTGGCAGCAGTGAATATTTCAAGCGAGATTTTCGTCTAGAATTGTACAATTTTTGTATTTTGTTATATTACTTTGATATACACTACGAGTCAAAGGTTTGAGATTATTATGTGTTTCATAGTCTAAGAACTTTTAACAATATCAGCTTAGAATATTTTTTAATAATAAATCTGTCGAAACGAAGCAAACTATTATTCGTATCTGCTTTATTTTTACATTAATTTCGAATAAACGAGAAAATTTCAAATTTTTGCTCGATAATGTATGTCACACGGTATGTTTTAATATTTTCCATGATAGATTGAATAATTTATAGAATTTAATTATTCTGACGCATATTTCTTTAGAATTCGTTATGCATTATGTAATACGTTGACTGCTGCCCGATTGTCCTACTATTTCATTAAAAAACAAGTTTGTTTAAACAGACTACAGTTGCATTTAAAAGACTGTATATATTAGTACGTATGATATTAAGGACATTTATTTAATTTAAATACTTTAATTAATTCACGTTGATGGCAGTCAACGTGTCAATCTCGAATGACTCGAATAAAAGACAAAATTTACATTGTTAATAATTTATAACGTGTATAAGGTATAGTTCTACTGTTATACTATCGTTATGCAATAACGAACTATCGTATTAATCGTTAATTGCATTCTAACGAAAGGGTTAAAGTGTGAAATTCGTGGACAATGACAAAAGAGAACTACCCCTTGGCTCTTTAACTAACAGATTTGATACATAAAACCCTAATCTTTCTCTCAGAAAATTATATGTGTGCAATCTTTTTAGCATTGGACGTTGTATCAATCTTGTCGAATTTCGCTAAATCAATTCACGTTCTCTAGCTTTTCTCGCAACGAATATAAGCAAATTTTACGCCTATATTTTTTACGATAATAGGTATGCTAATAAAGATACGATAATATATCAATAACCAGTTACATTTGGATGTTTATGCATCTACCAAAAAATTTACAGAATGCACCTAATAATCCGCCACGTACAAAATATTCAAATTAATAATAAAGGATATAGAAAAATATGCATTTCTTTAGACGTATTTGCAAGAATGCAGATTTGCGTAAACATCCACGGTTCGCGTATTAATTAATATTAATAAATCCAATCGAGTGAAGCGACATTACCACAGAGTAATGACGTTACGAACAGCCTTTCCAATTTATCACGCTTTCTTTGAAAACATTTAACAGGCGCGTTCCTTCGCAAAAATCAATCGCGCGTAACACAGCGAACGAAACTGCATTTCCGTCTGTCTGTCCGTCTAATCTGTCGAAATAGTAAGGGAAGAAAGTGCAAAAACACAGACAGAAAGAAGAGAAAAAGAAAATATAGATTAGGAAGCGTGAACCGATTCTGAAGCGAATCGAAACGGAGCCAGGGGAATGTTTAATCGATTCGCGCGACGATTTTAGCCGGTAGGGTTAAACGTGCGCCACTAATTTAGACTGCAGCTGGTCTGTTTTGACTGCGGCAGAACGGGAAAACAAAAGGGGCACTGTTGTAGCTCGCCGTGCATTGTGAACGTCGACCTAAATACTACGATTTTCCCCTCGGTAACGAGCCGAGCTTAGTCCGTTCGTATTTCATTGTCACGAAAGTTGTTGGGTGGTCTGTTCTATTCCTATATTCTGTCCACGTCAAACGTGGCTGCTTGCCGAAGTTGTGAAAATTCTCTCCGCTGGTACGATCTACGCGGAAGAATCTCAGAAGACTTATTTTAATTTATCTAATCGTCTATGGCTGATCATGATGCTGGTCGATCGTTGAATGACGATTTATCAACAGTCTCGCTGCTATTGACGCGTACGTTGTGTTACTTCGTCCCGTAATTGGTAAGATGGGCTCTGTGAAACCCTAGGAATCGTTATTTTTAACGTCGTATTGTTAACCAACGTATAACTTAATAATTATCGGTCTACGGTATCGTCGTATAGGCCACAGGACGCTTGGAACAGGTACAGGCGAATGTTGGAATTACAAAGTTAAATCGACATTAAATTGTCATCTCTGCGTATACTTTTGGGAAAACTGAATTACACGTGTTACGTTTTGGAGATTTTATTACAAAGCTATTTTATCGACGCGTATGTGTAGGACAAAGAGGAGTCGCGTAACTTATGGACGGAAGTGCATATATATACAATTCATACCTAAGCACGTTTTGCAAATTTCTGGTCATTTCTGCTAAAATGATCGCTACGCCAGTTATGGATTAATCTTAATATTACATTTCTTCTTTTATGTATTTTGATAAAGTAACTAAAGAAACAAACAATGGATATCCTAATAGAGTAAATATCATTAATATATAATAAAGAAATTTTTAATGGGAAAGAAGAAGGGTAAAATTGTATATGCGGTGATCGCACGTCGTTAATAGCAGTGAATATATTAACTGGTTTGTGCTGAATGAATTGAAGATTTCTCGGATTTTTTTTTTTTTGAATATTAAAGAAGGTTGTTTAAGTTTAATGAAAACTGTGAGTTTGGTAGAATTGAATTGATTTAGAGGTAGATACATCTGCATTTTTGTAATCATTGGGACATTTATGGACAATTGAGAAGTTATTGAAACGTATTAAGACTAAATTATTATATTTCAATTCTCAGAGTATAAAGTATTTATATATTCAATACCGAGGTAAAAGTCTCGTTAATTATGTACAACAACATTGAACGTTCTTCTCTTGTCTATATTCGTCAGGATACTCGATTCTCTATTTTAATCAATTCTATCATTCGTATTATTAGGTTTGTCACTGTATTTGTGGATAGACTTCTAAAAATATACTATTTTATTCGTCTCGAGATCTTCTACGATTTACATCGCATTACAGTGAGATTGACGCATATTTTTACAAAATTTTTATACGTTTTTCACCATTGTTCTGTACGAATAGAAAATTCTGACCGATTAATAAGTAAACGTTCCCATATACATAAATGTCCTATGAACAGCAGTGTACATATAATAGCAATTAGATTTCTTGCGTTTATTAAGTATTATTACAGGTAGCTTCTGATTTCTATAATTATGACGATAAGCTCTATACGGGTGATGATGAACAAGTTTGTAAAGTATGTTTGTACGAAGTTGGAGGATCGAATCACAACTTTGTCAAGTAAAAGTGTTTGGCAATAGACAGCGTTTCGAACCAACGTGATTACAGGAACGATCGTGTAATTTGCAATGACTTCTTTAATTGCTGCTCGCTATTTTCTGAGTCTATGTAACTCGTACGAGTAACTTCTCATTAGAAGGATGTATCAAGTGATTACTTTATAAGTAATAAAAAGATTTCTGATTCTCGAATCTGTGCTTTTCTCTGTTTTCCTCAACCTTAAACCAATGCAGTGCACCACGATGTTATGCTATGTTACACTTTGACTACGATACCGTGAATAATATTTATTCCACGTGCGTTACAATTGACACCTTCTATTTGCCTGACGAAGAGCAACACATTTCACTTTTCCAAGTAAAGAATGTTTTCTTATGGCGTGCTAACTGCCGGTTAATCTGCTACACACGATCGGTTTTATTACCCGTACCGAAACACCCTGTATATTTTCAGATTGATTTCAACTTTTATCCGTACAATTACGATAATTGTATCTACTTACAGCGTCAATGAAATTGCAAACTGTATCATGTAACACGTAATATCTGTATTAAGTTGTCCGGAAAGTGTCTTTCTTTCGCAAACGTGTTCTTTACAACAATGCACCTTTATACAAACGTGAAACCAAGTCTGTGAAATGTATTTATCTCAGCAGAACAAAATGGATCGTACGTAATTCGACAAAATAATATAAAACAAAAAACATTGTGCGTCTATTATTTCCTCATAAAATGAAAGAAACTTCTCGGACAACCCAATATATTCGTACAAATTTTCCATAACCGATATTTCACACGAATACTCTTATGTATCGCTTTATGCATGTCGAATAAAGTTTATCGAATATTTTATTATCTTGAATCATTTGGTATTTAAAATACCGGATATTTATTCCTTACCGTTCAAGAAATTCAATTATTTAATTTCATTAATTCCCGTTCATTAGTTAACAGCTCTGGCGATTACCCAATCCCACTTCGAATTGAAAGTAGATAAGGACCAAGTTTCGGAAGAGTCAATTGCTTGAAATGGATACGGATCCTCTGGTCAGAGAGAGATTGCATGTTCCTACGACTTTCCTATGAGAGCTTCCTACGAGAGTTTCCAAACTACTTTTCAATATTAAGTTCGCGTCGTAACTTTGATTTGACCTATCCGACTTCAAGGAAAATTTACAGGCGAACTTTCTCAACTACCATCGAATTATCAATACGGTTGTCGTAAAATCTCGTTCAATTTCCTGCGCGCTTTAAGATTTTGGCGAGAACGTAATCTTTTGTTGCAGAACGGTTTCAAAGTTTGCAAATGTCCTGGATCAATGCTGTTTTACCAAAGCTGCGATTTTAAGCGCATTTGAAATTGTATAGCTCTTTATGTTTTTGTCAGTTTCCTCTTCTGTTCGCGGTTATTCTTCCAGTTAATTATTTCTTCCTTAGTTTAGTCTGAGATTGCCATTTAACATTTCGAAAATGGTTCTTCACATTTCCTTATCTTTCTTCGTTTTCTGAAGTATATCCTTTGTCGGGATAGAAATCAATACAGGTAAATATATTTACGTCTTTACACAGATTTCCATAGGTCGTTATGCATTTAAGATTTTGCGTAACGAACAGCAAGGATTGATCAATTATTTCGAAGAAAAATATTCTCAAACTTATGATATATACCTCGGAATAAAGTTTAAATTTGTTATCCGCGGCCTTTCTGCTGTACGAATTAAATGCAACAAGTTGTATCCGCCGAAACAAGAACCCTCCCTAATTAACCTTCGTTTGTACTCCTTTGTGCTCATCTTGTTAGGAAACTTTCGTTTTTTATGTATTTAACGGGAAGAGTTTCGCTTCGCTTTCATCGTCTTCCTATTATATCAGGAAGCAAAAGTTTTAGGTTGCATAAGACAAGCCTGTTGCCTAGTTAATCGATAATAAGTAAACCTTTGGAGAAATTAATATAAGTTAGTTTAATTTAATTCATTTTCTTACGCGTGGGTAGTAGTTAAGAACGCTGTATTTTTCTGAAAATGAGGAAACTCTAGCGAATAAAACCATTGTACATTGTAAATTCGAGGGCTTTAAATCAAGTGTAGGTGAGTTTAAAAGGCTAACTAAATGTACTCGCTACATACGAAACATGCGGAACATGCGTAAACATTCCACAACATAAACTGCGAGCAGAAACAACTCGAGTACTTTTATCAACTTGCAGCATTTTGCAATTGAATTTTCAAAAACATCCTTCGTATTTATTTCTGTTATTTCGTATCTTTAATTTCTTCATTACAATCCTCGTCTGGAATGTTTCAAATGGGAATAATAATAATAATAATAATAATAATACCACTGTGTATATAATGGTAATATTTCGCTGTGTATATTAATTAAGTTCAATCGTTAAAAGGAATATAGAACAATAAATAACATTTAGTTATTACACAATTATAATATGCAGATCACTATGCATAATGTATAAATGTACTACCATACTGTTTGTAATTCAAACAGAACTAAGCCACAGGAACTAGATCAGTTTTAGATGAAAGGCAACTCCTCGTCGTAACCAGTTACCATGTTCCTCTCTGGGACATCCAACCGGAAGCGAGGAAATTAATACGTCCCTTTGAGAATTCGCATAAACTGGAACATTAAGAATATCTTCCACGTCGCTGCTTCCTGAACGGCTGCCCACTGTTTTGTTTCTCGCCTTATCCCCGGTGTAATTTTCTGGTAAGAACGCAATTTGACAACTCGGTGCAGTAGCAACGGAAGCCGCGTTCGCGTCCACATCCTTCAGGTTGCCATCTTCTATCAAAGCTCCTAAATATAAAATATTTCGTATCATTTGCTAAGGCAATTTTACGAAAGAAGAAAAATTCGTGTCACTTCGATTCCCTTTTTGATATTTTCTACTTTTTACTATCAATTTGTACTTCGCATTACGTTTGCTATTAGGATTATAGTTTTTCCATTCTTATATTAAAAGTATACATTATACGACACGTAATTTCATATAAATTAATCCAGGAGTCTATCTAAGAAGTTTTGAAATTTGAAATTCTGACATTTTTTTTCAAGCAGTGAAAGACACTTTAGAAAATTCTTCGTATTGTTAGTTAATGGTGTTAACTAATGATCATTAGACGAATAAAATTACCAGATATCAATAGTCCTTCGATGACTAACGATATCTTCCAGTCGTCGTTCCGTCGATTTTCAAACCAGTTGACGCAAAGTCGAAGATTCTCCATAGGTTGACGCGTTTCTCGCGCGGTGTGCTGTTTGAGAACAGTCAGAAACGCTCGTGGTCTTGCCAATCGCGATATATCGACAACAGACCAGGAGATGGTCAAAATGGAATTTAAAGTTTGATAATTGCTCAACAACCCTTTAACGAAAGGCAAAGCTTCCTTTGGGCCATATTTCCAGTTTTCCATCCAGTGTATGGGAGTCTAGAAATTAGTCAGACAAATGTTCGTAATTGTATGATTCTTTCGAACCTTCTAAATGCAAGATAAAAATCGAAAATAATAGCAAAGTAATAAAAGATCTAATGACTCAACGATTGATAGATATTCGTAGTTAGTTTCGTAAGATTAATTTGAAATTTGAAGAAATTTGTTTGAACCTTAGTATCCTCGAGGCGCAGGTTTTCCACGTCAACGCGAATAACATTCAACGTCTTCTTGGTCAGATTTATTTCATCGATAAAGAAATTTTCCAATGGATTCTTATTTTCGTTGTGTTCGCTGGTCGTTGACGATCCAAAGATCGAGATGTGGCGGTCGATTAGTTCCTTCAAATCCCTCTGAATTTTTGTTTCCGTCTTTTTGCTGCTCTTGTCGTTACTGACGGACGCTTTGATTAAAATTCCTGCCGACAATTAACAAACTTATAGTCAGTTCGTAAATTACATTTCTATAGAAAAGGATGAGAGATTTCAGTTACGGAATGATTGTTCTTGTTAGCCCTGTATTGCATTCTCAAAAAAAAGAACAAAAATTCCAACAAAACAAATTGTCTTCGTTTCTTAGTCATCCCAGTTGTATTAGGTTGTCCAAGAAGCTTCTTCTGTTTTATAAGGAAATAATAGACGCACAATGTTCTTTGTTTCATATTAGTTTATTGAATTATGCACGAATCATCATACCTAATTCAATAAAATAATGTAAAACATAAATTTTTGTTCATCTATTATTACCCTATGAAATGAAAGCAACTTTTCAGACAACCTAATATCATTTCCTATTCTCCATCGAAAGTATCATGAGCTGTAATAACTAGACTGCGGATATTCGCGCAAATTCACATCTTCGCGAATGCAATTTAATGTAGAACATAGAAACTTAACAAACGACTGTCTTACTTACTAAATAATATACTTAATGACTAAATTCCGGGTTTATTTATATATTTTATCACGTAATATACATTCCGTGCAGTTCCGCATCCTCGACTCTCCCATAGACACATAAGAACCCACAGTCTACTACTAATATTTGCTGATAAAAACTAAACCTTTCAAATGCGTTAGCGCAGCCTCGGCAGCAGTCCTCTCCCAAGCTCTATGCGCGTTCGCAGGCAATCCAAAGCATTCTTTAGGCGAATCATTTTCCGGAACATGTTCCAACGCCTTAGCTGCCTCCTCGAACGAGCCATGAACCACCCTGAGGACGTCAGCCAGCTTTCTACGACCGTCGAACACCTCAGAAGTCCAAACGTCGCCAACGATCGAGCACAACGCTCTCATGTCGTAGTCGTCCTGAAGGCGACCACCGTAAATCGCTACGTCCAACAATCCTCTGCCAGTTTGCCAGTTTCCATTCTTATCTTTACTCTTCGTCGACTCTATTTCTCTCACTACTAATTCATATGCTGCTTCGAGATCCGATTCGTTCCATTCGTACGACCGGATCCAACCTTGAGGCACGAATTTTCGTCGTTCTTGAAGTGTTGCGTGCAGCCACGACAACAACAGGCTGCCAGGAACGTTCACGTTCTTGTGCTTTTGACAAAGCTGTTGCAGCGATCGTTTTACGTTCCTCTTAACACCTTCCGGTGGCTCGTAAGCGAGTTTTAAACAGAGAGCCGCGAGACTAGGGTAGAATCCCAGGCATTGTTCGGTGGTTAACCAAATCCTTGTAGCGGGATTTTTGTTGCTGGTGCACATGGGTGATCTGAGAAGGCTCTCCAGTCTGGGAAGCCAGTTGAGAGCCAGATGCAAATTGCTGAGCAGTATCCAGCCTCCGTTCCTGTTTCATCGACAGATCGGTCGGCTTAATCTTTCGTTAATTGAACTTTTCCATAATGACGTTTGATTACTAGGTGAAATTATATCGTTAAACTACGTGGTGTACGTATTCGTTGCGAGATTTCTTAACTTTCGGTTACGCGCCTAAAATTTACTAATCGGCATGAAAGTATGCAGGAAGAGTTGAAGATCGAGGACTTTCTTTTTCATTGAAAAGTTGACACTTTTTTAAAATTATCGCTGAAGCTTATTATACAGCACAAAGATGGACAGGGTAAGGTGTTTGTTTGGAAGCAAGAATAGGAAATTTCGCACGCTATATTCAGAGAGGGGAGCAGTAAATAACACGAAGGTTGATAATTTAATCGCAATGTATACGCTACGCACGTAAACAATATCGAATTACGTGATGGAGGTACGTAAACAAAGTCCATAGCTGATTTAGTACGCCATCGTGAAGACTATGGCCTCAAGCCAAAACATTGCAGCTTTCCTACAGTAGGTTGGCGAAGATAACGAGACTGCCCAAAGACATTGTTTAACATATGTGAACGGAAGTTAGATCCGAAAGTTGAAAATCTCGAGTCGCTGAAGCATCGTATTATGGATTTATCGTTTATTAATGAAGTGAATCATTGAAATAATCTAAGACTGTATCAGCCATTCTGTTTTCTTCAACAGGATACATCTGTTTTATCGTGTGACAAACGTTTTGATTTCGAAAAGTATTTGAAGTAACGTCTGTTATTAAATATCGAACATTAATATCGAATTTTTTATTCAATATAACCAGAAAGCGGATAAAACTTTCCTCTGAAACACGTTCCAAACGACATTTATCGTTTTAAATATTAAATATGAACCTTGACTTCTTTCACGTAACAAGGGACATAATTAAACTTACAAAATTTTTGCTTCTGAACGCTTCGTAAGAAGCTACGCTTTAAATATCAGATATAGCTAAATAAGTAACAATTAAGAAAACAAAATTTCTTTTTGGAATAATTTTCAAATGACACTTCTTCAAATACTCGATATAAAATTGTATCATTTGATATGCAGAAAGTATGATGTTTCGAGGACAAAATATCTTTTTTTTTTTATCATGATGACATAAATTCATAAAATCTATGAAGCTGGAAATTTATATTTCATAAAGTTAAGAAAGGCGCATTACCGACAAGCACTCTCCAGTGCGAGTTCAGCCTGAGCAACTTGACCCTGTCCAAGAGATACTTCGACGAATCCTGTGGCTGAAGCAACGTGATTATTCGCTAATGCTGCCAGCTCTGAACCGGGATCAGCTCCCGGTGATAGAAGCAGCAACACAGGATATGTACTTTCGTTTTCAGCTACTTTCCTCAAGGACCAGTGCGGTGGTGCTAAATTTTTCACACCTTTCCGAACGAAAATTATATGGAGAATCAGAAGGTAAGCAAAAATATATATGTATATCTGTAAACTCTTAAACGCATGATTATTCGAAATATAAAATCGCATTGAGTGTAAAATTCTCAAAAAATTGTAGAAAAATAATCTTAAAAAATCTAACTCACTTGGTATATTTTTACTTTAAAAAAAGATATATATAGAAAATATAAGAAAATGAAATAGTTCAATAATATAATAATCCAATGGCTTATCTGTATATTTACCCTGATACTTTATATGTTAGTAGCATAATATTAAACGTATTTGCGATATGATGAAATAAGAATGCGTTGGCAAATGGCAACACTAAGTCTTAATACTAAGTAGGTAATCGACTTCTTGTCATTAATACTTTTACGATTAAATTACTATTTTGAATAAATTATAATTTTTTAAATTTTCCTCCTTCTAAGAAAAGAAAGATTTTGAAATAATTATATCCCTTCCGGTTTTATCACAAGGTTGTTGTGAAATTTCCATATAATAATTATTAATAAGATTTTAATTAAACTACGCGTATAATTATCGATGAAACGATATAATTGTTATTAATAATAGAAAAATAAAAAATTACCTAATGCTTCCGCAGCCAATTTCGAGAGCGCCGTATGCAAGTAATCAGGTCGAAGGGTTTTTATCAATAAAACTTTTTGGAACGTGGTTAAATTGCTTTCAGCGTAAATATTGCTAACGTCGCTCAACCAGGATTGTTTCATTTTTGCGGCTATCTGAATGACAGGAAATGTAAGTGTAAGTAATAGAAAATTATATCACTATAATTTAAAAACAAGTTCGTTAAGTCAACTTACTTGTGGAAATGAAGAAACTAAAGTTCGAACTGATAGACGTCGTTCCTCGGGTACCCAATCGGGTATTTTGTAATCGGAATCTTCGTCGTCATTTAATGGAATTTCTCCTAATAAGAAATTTCTTTCAACGTCTGGCACGGAATTCAATGAAAGTGCCAATTGTAATGCTACTGGCAATCGATGTTCTCTATACACAGCCTTCGAGCAATAATGAAGAGTCAAAGCAATTAACCTGTAATGGATGTTCGTTATATATTATTTTAACATGTAATTGTAAATTTGGAAACTTCAATGTAAAATCATATCGCATATAACATACATATAGTAACATTAACGTGTAAATGTATACTATATCATGTACAGTAAAAATTCAACACATATATACAATTCGAGTGTATTAAATCTAGATTCTATCAAAAAATTATATTCCAATTTTTGCGCTGAAAATACACTTTGAGAAATTCTATAGTATACCGTAAAATTATATCATACATATGGTACATACGTATGTGTACTTCACAGTAGACTTTTATGCCATGTGATATTAATAAATAATTGGACATTGGAAACGATCCATTAATGAAATAAACAATATGTAACGAGTAGTTTTTTTTTTCGAGCATTTACTAACCGTCTTTCGATCAGCTTGTCTTGCTCCCTTTTATCTTGAGATAGTATCGATTTGCGGTAATCTTCCGCCTCCAAATAAATATCAGTGAAAGCTTCGGCAGAAAACACGTACAGTGGACTCAAGGCGGTAAGACCTTTCACAGTTTTATACAAGTTTGCAGCGAATTTAGCCAATTTCTCGTGCTCTTTGGCTCTTCTGTAAACAGTATATAAAAACAGAAACTAGGACAAAAAATTAAAACTTCGTTATGAATACTCTGTCGTGGAACTTTTTTTTCGAATCAGAAAGAGAGGCGACTGAGAACATTCATGTAAAGGAGTTACTCAATGAATCTCAAGGTTTCGTGAATTTAAAAAGTTTCACATGAAATATATACAGAGAATATTCCGCAGCGAAATCGCGAAACTTTGCCAGCATGGTCGGGAAACTATTTCAAGCAAAAAAATATTACATAAACCATGAGTAAATTTCAAGGAAGTTCGTTTTGAAAGTCTGAGAAGTTTGTTGGTAGAAGCGATAAGTATTACGCTATATGATTTACATTTAATTTATTGTATGTAAATTAGCTTCGTGCTATATATATATATATATATATCAAATTCATATCATTTTCATAGGTAATCATAATACTTTGACGAGGTTAAATTCTTGTCAAATTAATTTTCATTCCCACTCTGCGTGCATATAATAAAATAATAATATAAAATAATTTTATATAAGGGTGGTTGGTAACTGGTGGTACAAGCGGAAAGGGGGTGATTCTACGCGAAAAAATAAGTCGAAAATATAGAATAACAATTTTTCGTTTGAGGCTTTGTTTTCGAGAAAATCGATTTTGAATTTTCGCTCGGTACGCGTGCGGTACGTTATAAAGGATCTCACTGTAGATCGTTGTCTCGATGGAAAAATTAAAAAAAAAAAAATTTTTATTTTATATTTTCGACTTCTTTTTTCGCGTAGAATCACCCCCTTTTCGCTTGTACCACCAGTTACCAACCATCCTGTATAATAAAATGACTTTTGATGCGTATAAACGTAAAATAACTTAACTCAAATTGCTTGCTCATCGTACGATCTAACGATACAAGTTGAAGGTTCATGTTATTTCACCAGATAAGGTTTTTAATCATTTTCTTTTTCTTGTTTGCTTTAATTCATCAGACTGAACTTCATCGTGAGCAAAGATAATTGTACAATTCAATTTACTACAAGTAACAAAGTTCATAAAGGAAGAATAACAAATGTGCACATCTTAATTTCAAAATTGAAAAACCTATAATTAAAGAAAAACGTTACTCTATAAAAGATACACAGGGGCACCCGAAAAGCGTGTGAAACAATGTTTATTGGTTATTGAACATTAATAGACGATTTTACCGAGGAGTATTCTGCGTTAGATTTACTAACGAGGGTATTCAGAATGAACGGAAGGTTAAGCATGGAGCATGTGTATACACGTGTAATCCATATATATGTACATGGTTGGACATGTTAATCTGTTGATCACTTTCAGGATTTACAGGAGAGGCATAATTAATTCCGATAATACCGCTGCTTCGCGTGAGAATATATGTTTGTATTATCTACGAAGAACAGAAATACCATGGAATATAGTTTCATATTTTTGCAAGTGCTAATTTTATTATTCACAGAGAGAATACAAGGTTGTAGAACTTCTTTCAGAAACTCATCGTTTTTTACCTTTTATTTCAGGTTGAAGAAAGGAAGCTACGAGTTGTAACAAGGTCAATCGAATAGAATTTTTAATTTCACTTACAGTTTCAGATCATTTTGTTACAATCTCTGTGTTACTTCACAGAACAACGTAACTTGTGAAAAATGACAACGTGAGATCGCGCTCGCCATCTATATGCAGATGCGCTAGTTACAATAAATAGTAACTAGAAGATAGTTCTAGATATAATCGATAGGTTTAATCGATAGGTTTAAGATATTCTTTTTGTTCTTCTTTTACCCAGTCCGTGTAAGAAAGTGCAATAAAGGTTGTTCAGCTCAGAACGATATGATAGATTTATCCGAAGAATAAACTAATAGCTATTGTGATCCTTCCTCTAAATAGAGAAATGTCAAATACGCTTCAATTAACTTTATAAACTAAAAGGTACAAAAAAGATATGACGTTAGATAGACTTCTGTTTAACCTTCATCATACAATTTATAATTGGGAAGCTTTCTAAAAAGGGATCTATAAGTTTCTTTCTTTCTCTCTTTGTTTCTCTTTCTCTATAAATTTTTATTCATTTTGTAAATATAGAAAGGACAAAGTTTTTTGGAAGCCATGGTAGTTATCGATTCAAACGTAGCTAAAATGAAAAAACTCGGGTAAAACGTCTAGCATCATTTATTTGTTGGATGCTAGTTATTAGTCTGTGGATCTTTGTGCATTAATAGGAAATTTAAAAAAATGCTTAAGATGCACATAATATACGTTTACGATATAGAACAGCCAAAGTATAATACTGATGATATTTAAATGAATCAAATCTCTGCCTAGATCCTAGTTTTTTAGCTATATTTTTAAAAAATATGAATTTGCATAAATATCCACAGCCTATTAATTATATACGCGAATAATGAAATCGTGAAATTTAGAAAAATGTGTATTTGACAAATGTAGCTTCTTTGAAGGCTCAAATATTTCGACAGAATCAAATCGGACCGTGGTTTACGATATTCTCTACTTTAAATAGATTGTTGAACTCAACGTGTCATGGTAAATCATAAAATTGATCAATTTCACCATAGAACACCCTATACGTTCTTAACAAATAATTCTCAATAAACTGCGACAGACCTGGTGACGTCTTCGAAGCTTCGTCGACTTTCCTCAAGAGCCAGAGCTATTTCTTTGGCTTTCGATTGAGTGGCTTCCAACGACGACAGAAGTCCGCCCTGGGATCCTTCAGACTCTTGAAGAAGATCCTGACCTCTGGCGGTGGCCAGCTGCGCCAACAGATCTAATCTCGCGGTGTCCCGTTCCCCTGATAATTTTTCTTCGTGTTCCAGCGCTTCCTTCCGCTGCGTCGCCAGTTCCGGAGTCTCCTTCAACAGAACCTAACCAACGTGGCTAAGGTAATTAATCTTTTGCGCCAATATTTTACTTTCCACGAATTTTCAACGACCATCGAACAAGTTTTCCAATTTCGTTGTGGAGTCACTCGAAGCGAGTTATCGCCTGAACAAAATTTTTTCAATTTTACGGATGGATGAAAGAGAGCAGATATTCTCTTTGACGAGAGCGAACAGAATAAAGATGCCGCTTTCTGAGCAACGTAGTCATAGAAAATATACTTCGTAATTGGAATAATTTTTTAATTCCGCAGTTACGATAATACGATGCCATATCGAATCTTCGAACTCGTAACGTTAAATTAAACGGAATGTCATATTGGAAAACGATCGAATATAAATCAGTGTATCGTCATCTTGCTCACCTTTTCAACGAACCTCTCCGCCAGACTTTTGGTACCAGCTCCAAGAGCAATCTTAAACAAGACCGCGTCGACTTCTTTTGGAAAACCATCCAATTTATCTCGTCTGGTAGCCAGGAAAAGCTTGAAGCCTTGAGGTGCTGGTAATGTTCTTTCACCAAGTTTCAGAGGACGTCTACGTAACAGTGGCAAGAGGATCGATGGAAATTCGACGAGTTCTTCCACCAGTAATGGTTTGCCAAATCTTACAGCCAATTCTAGCGTAGTCAAAAACTTAGCATCTTCTGGTTTCGTTATCTCCATTCTTGAACCGACGTTGTTTTTCAGCCACGAAACCGCGACACCGGATGGATCTATGAATATGGGAACCAAAGGACCTCTGAGGGCACAGGATGCACCAACCAGACTTCCGGTGTCCACGGGTAAACCTTGAGCTCGCCACAATAGCCTCTCTCTTTCGGTGATTAGGAGATCGATGGCTGATTTCTTCCACTTGTCATCTTTTCCAGGATTCTGTACTCAAATATATTTTATTAAGTTCGATAAGGTGTAACGTTGATTCTTATTCTAACTCTGGAAATTGGTACTTGGTTATGCCGATTATTTTTACTATTATTTTTACAAAAGTTTGAAAAGGAGATATTGTTATATTTGGTTCGAATTTTGGAATTTTTAACTATTTAACCAACCTTTTGGTATTACAGATATCGTTTGAATTTTGAATTCTATTCGTGATTTTCCTGATTGTTTAATCGATTTTATGTTAACAGAAATATTATTCGCTTCGATGCCTAAAATTTCTAATTATTTGGCCAACGTCTAATTATTCAGAAACTGAAAATTAGCTTCAAGTACTTGCAACTGCTACAAATTCCTAGATTATTCTTAAGTACCGCTTTTCTTCTGTAAGGTCGCGAGACAAATCATTGCGCTTACTTCATAAACAAGTAAGGATGCGACATTAGCAGCCTCGACGTCCAACTTCTCTTTCCTGCCGGTTAATTCTTCTAATTGTGCTTGCCAATCACGATGTTCCGTGTCCAATTTTTGAAGCAGCGCCCTAGCTGTTGCTAGTCTTGCCTCTGTTGTCTCGGCACGTAGTTGAAGCGCAGCGGCACCCCTTGAACGTTCCGCGAGTTCCTCTTGAAGCTGTGCTACACGACTTTCCACAGTGTTAAGTCCAGCTGCTAGCTTGCCAATTTGAGCCTCAGCCGCTGACAAACGTCTGAAATGAATTATGCATAATTTATACATTAACCACATCGCCGTAAATTCCAGTAAATTTTTATTCATAAAATCATCGACGCTAATCGGAATATTTCTTTATCTGTTATTAAAACTTTTACAGAATCTTATTGCTATGGAAAGAATGTTATCTCTTAATTTTTACTCAATTTAAAGATTTTATTAACAAATGAGATTGATTTTCATAAAATTGTATTGCCATGAAAGCATCAGTTTTCAAAATAAAATAAAAATAAAATTCTATGCGTGGATCTTTCAAGAATAAAAAGTATAATGCTCGGTTATATTTTATACTGTTTTTCACTGTATAGTTTTCTCATATTATAATATTTCAATGTTCTATATAATATTTTTTAATCTCTGACTGCTGTGTATACTATATCGCCAAAGTGTTTCAGTGCGAATGTTGTTATATTTTATACTTATCGTTCCCTGTGTTTTAGTATAATGGCTCGGATATAAAATGAATACGTGGAAATATAAACCCACTGGGTCAATTGTCGTTGTTCCCTCTCGAGAGGCGCGACTTGCTGAAGAATCTGACCATATTGGAGGTTGGCGAGTACCCAGGCAGCCAAAGGTGCTGCAGCCACCGAGGCTCGTTTTGCGGTTTTCTCCTCGAAACTTTCCGGCCGCTCCTTGACCAACTTGGCAACCGCCTCCAGACTCGATGGTGTGCTTCTTCTCGCGTCCCACGTTCTAAATCGAACAAAGACGTTATCACGTTTTTCAAACCCGCCCGAATGGTCTCTGATGAAACAGACGATGAGAGGGGAATCTTGTTCGCGAATTGTCTGATCAATTTTGACTGTTAGTTTACATGGGTACTTTGTTTATAAGTATGAACAGAAATATCGTTCGTCGTGTTGGCAGTGTGAACGCACCTGTTACGAGTTAGACGATAAAGAAGGAGCAAATGTTTTAGTATGTACGTTACGAATCGATGACTGTTTATGAGATAAGATCAGGTGTTTGCTCAAATATACAGTGACGAGCAAATAAATAGTCTTTGTACCAGATTCAACTTAATTTCGTTTACAACTGAAGTATTAATATTTAAAATAAAAATGTACAAGTTGTTCCAGATCCACAGTGTTTCAAAATACAAGAAACCTATCTTTAAATTCCACATTGCACGAAAAAAAGTGCTGCATTCAGTAGCGTTAAATTTCATATCGCCACATAAAGTGCATTTTTCAACAATAAATGGAAGACGACGTGAATCGAGTTATGTTCTGTAACTTTACGGGCAAGCTGTGTAATTTGTCGATTTAAATTTTTGCGATTTTACCAAGCAACGTTTTTATCGTCAAGACAAATGAAATAAGGTCTGACGAGAATTAGTAATTGTTAAAGAGCTTACCTTATTTCGTCCTTGATACCACGTTTTGCTAAGAAAGTCTTCATACTATTCCAAGAAGTGTCTTTTATGCCCATTAATCGAAGGACACCCTCGAGGACGTCTCTTACAGGTGCTGGAGGTGCTCTTAAAGAACGAACTTCCGCCAATGCATCAGCGCTGATACCAGCTACTGCTTGTGCCGCTTGTTCTACTAATGGCTCGACTTTTCCTAATTCGCCTTCGATATTGGTCTGTATATCAAATTCAATTTATTTATTTTTTTTAACTTAGAAAATTATATACCTACACGCTTCCAAGAACAATAGATTTAAATAGAAGAAATTTTTTACTTGTACATTAAGAAGAGAAAAGGATATCCTTTGTTATTTTCATGGTATTTTTTATAGTGTCTAATTTTTTAACAATTTGGCGATGAATCGTGTGAATTATGTATAACAAAAATGTATTTACTTTAGTATCTGTGCAATATTAATGAAATAGACTGAAGCAAATTAAATTTGTAAACGCTTCGGTTTAGTGAAGATTTTAAAAAACAAAGCGCGTAGTATAAATGAAAAAATGACGTGCTGTGTGTAAACATTTCTTGACAATTGTATTTACCTTCCTGCGAGCTAATTCTGCACTTTCTCGTTCAGTTTCAGCCTTCAAGTTGGCCATTTCTCCTCTTTGACCTGTGGCACCTCTCATCGTCGCCGTGATTTGTTCGAGAGCTGCATTGGCACGCCCTTGTTCCGCCTAAGAAATTAAGAATTATCGTAATTAGCGCGAGAAAACATAATGTATTCCTATTAATTAACTAAAGATTAATATGCCAACGTCGCTTATATCCACAAAGTAATATCGTATTGCAGTAAACTCGATAGAAACTAACGAACAGGACGTAATACAATTTCGTTGCAACGTGCGAAAGCGTAATGCACCTCTTTATGTATTTAACCAAAAATCGTTAATAATTATCTCGGCATCGTTTATACCCTCAAGTAGCATCATCATAGTGAACTCGATGGAAATTAGCAAGGTTAATGTATACCTCCAGTTCCTGACGCTGTTTCGAAACTTCGTCCTCCAGTTTAGCCACTTGCGCCCCGGCTTCCTTCAACTTTCCTACACCAGCTTCGAGACTGTTTAATTTCTGCTCCACTTCCTCGCTCCAAGTTGCGTGTAAATGCTTCCAGGTGTGCAGTAAAGCAAAGAACCGAGCCGGAGCTTGCTGCTGTCGCGGAGCTTCAAGATGAGCCTTTACCGCCTCTTTGATACCAGGCAACGTCTCCTCCGGATCTTCGGCTTCGATACCGTTTTGTTGATAGGCTATTTCGGTTAAAGCACCTTCCCAGGACCACCATTCGCTACCAACTCCAGGACCAATCAATGCGCAATGTCTAAGGAGACCCGAATGCGACAACCAAGGCGAACGAAGCTCTCCACTGTCCAAGATTATGGTTACTCGAAGATAATTTCGCAAACCTACAAAATTGTATAGTTACAGAAATATATGGTGAGGCTAGTTGAATTTTGTATCGAGTTCAGAGTGTTTGGAATGAAACGGTAGGCGTTAAGATTGTACAGATGAGAACAGAGTTACGATCGAAGACAAAACTGTCTGTACAGTTGGAGCGTAGAAACAAAGGAGTAAAGTATTTTATATTATTAAATATATTTAAGTATCGTAATTGTATACTGTACATAAATAGTTAAGTATACTATACATAATAGTAAGTACCATAAGTAGATGTTTTGTTTCTGTATATTTATTAGGATAAGTGTCTTGTCGAAGTAATTTTTTGTCATGTTACGTACGATGATAGAGATATTGCTCCAACATGCCCGAAAAATCTTCTCTTCTTGCCACGTCAGCCAACGGCGCTATTAACCCGTCAAGTTCCTCCACTGTAAATAATCCTGGGAGTTCACCTCTCGACACTATTGCACTAGCCAAAACAGCCAACCCAGCTTCTCTCATATGATGCTCTTCTAGCAAAAGCAGAGTCGGATCACCATCGATTCCAGCAGCTTGAACCGCCGTTTTCACCGACGTTCTGCCACGGCCTGGAACATTCAATTTTCATGCGATTTTCAAGTAGCTACACACGATGTTCAGCAGACAGCGTATAAGTGGAGAAATTATTATTAGACGGCGGATTTTTGAGCATTTATGGCATATTGAAAGATGTCAAAGTGCATAAAATGCGGATAACACAAAAGTTTTTAAAATATTTATGAAACCTCAATACTAGGACATCCTACTCAGGTTCTATATTTTCTCTTTTTTTTTGTAATATTCATAAAACTATTTGCAAAATAATGTATGTCTAATAACGAAACTTTACAGTTTCAGACTTCAAGTAGAATAAACATCGAACTGCGCTTATGCCTTTTTTCAGCGACGAATAATTTATCCCATAATATTCTATTTTATATATGAATTTTATCTTCGTACATAAATTTCCCATAAACATAGAAATTACTTATACAGTACCAGGTCCCGAGTTTATTAGTCGAAGAGAAGAGTACGTGGCAGCGAGTCTCACTGCCGATTTTCTTCCAGCTCCGGGTCGTCCAATCAAAATTACACCCCTTAAACTTGTACCAAAAGCCCAACTTAAACCTGGAAAAAATATAAACCGAAAATTCTACGTTTTGCCATCGTAATATAGCAATAAAAGACAAAATCGTAACTATTCAATCACTATTCGTGATTATTATACAGAAGAATATTTCTTCTACAATATTCCTCATTAATGCGTAACTTATATATTTACAAAATTGATATATATAATTTGATAGAATATATATTTTATTAAGCGGAAATTCTGCATAGATATTTAGTTCTATTAAATTTACTAGTATATCAACGAAGATTTGCTAAAACTGATAAAATTTATAAACTTATTTTGTCAGACTTGATAGAAGATTTACATTTAAATACAATCAAATTTTATATAGATAAGAAATTTTATTAAATTCATTATTATTATTATAAATATTATAGTGTAACAAAAATATGTCTAGTTTAATTTATCACGTGTGAGATACAAACAGAAAGAGAGAGAAAGATGAGAAACAATATTCCTCCTAATTTATCAAGATCATAAGATCATTATGAATAAATTAGTAATTTATCGATAATCATAAACCGATTACGATTAAAAGGTGTGGTTAACAACGATCTCTCTAGCGTTATCTCGTTAAACTTACAAAGTGTACAGGTATGAAGCAAATGATCGGTGGAATAAGCTCGTTTGGAAATAGCGTAATATTAAGTTAATTTAATGTGCTTACCGGCTACCGTGTGCAACAGGTGAGACGAAATCGATGCCTGTACCGGATCGCCTTCCCTCGCGCATCTCGCTGCTGCGTTAATTATCTCCTTTCGCCATTGTTCCTCATCCAACGGCAGCAAACCATTGTTTCCGTGTTTCCATATGTACACGTCGCTTCCGGCCACCACCGACTTCGAGCTCTTCGAGTGGATCACAGATTCCAAACGAGCCTGATCTCTGGATGTTAATCTGGCACGATCGAAAAGACAAAGATATAAAATATAGACAATCAAAGCACTTGTCGTGCTTAGAAATCTTACTCTATTGGTGACAGAGAAATTGTCAACTTGCGAAGTAAGCTTCTTCGTAAGCTTCGAACTTACGGACATTTAAGTTAAAAATTTGCAGTAGGAAAAAGTGCTGTTTCAAAGGTATAAAATCGTGAACGTAAAAGTACGTATTCGAGCTTGGAAATTTAAGGCGGAATATCCATTTCGTTGGAACTTCAGCTGCGAAAGTGCTCTTGCCTAGGATAAAATAGGCGTTTTCCAACATCCAACAAATGACGCGTGATATTCGACTCGCCCTTCGGAGAGGGATAGTACTTCAAGCTGTCCGCCCATAAGATCAAATCTTTGGGAGTCCAATCGGTCGTCGAGCCGTGAGAAGATTTGATCGATCGAAAAGCATCCAGCATGACGGGTACCGTTTCAGCGATCCAAGATTCGATCATAACTTGATCTCCTTTCAAAGAGTCTCTCAGGTGCAACTCCAAGATGGCAACGATATCTCTCGAGCTTGGATATCTGTCTCACAAAACGAACAAATTCTTGTGGCTTAAGTTGCTATATGCATCGAATATAAATATAAAGATATAGAAAATTAATTGTCGAAATTCAGATAGGCTGCAATGTTACGAAATTGGTTGGAATATATTTCTTGAAACAATGAATTTTTCTAGTTGAGATGTTTCGTGAAAGAAGAAAGTCCTTAAGATAAAATGATGAATTCGAGAAATTACGAAGGTTTTAGGTCTGGCTTTTTAAATACTTGAAAAACATAGAAAATTGATTAAATTATTTCGGCACGAATACTCACGGCAGATAATGAGTGGACAAAAGAGCTTCTAGTCTTGGGTGCAATCTTGTGGTTGCATCCGCTGTGCATAGGATCGTTAGTGGAACTCTTGCAAATTCCAGATCTTCTTCGTGAAATCCTCCTTCTTGAATTAATTCCCGAACTAATTCCTGAATAAATTACACTCTTATACTCTATATTACATGCAAACGTTTTGTAAAAACGAACGGATGAAATAAAAAAATACGAACAGATTACGCTACCTGTAAATCTTTCGACGCGAGATGCAAATCTTCTAAAATCAAAACAACTCTGGATCCACTTCTAGGTTTGTACGTTCTTCCGTGTGAAGACGAATTTAATTGAACGCAACTTCGTTTTAGTTTCATCACCAGATCCTGAGGTCCATAGAGAGAGGAACCTTTTATCAAAGTCGACTGCTCGATGTTTCGTATGGAAGAAAGTACGACAGATATCAGGGCACTCTTTCCACAACCTACTGGACCTCTTATCATCACCGGTTGGTTATTTTTGATCAATGGTAAAACAAACGATAAGGCTTCCTTCATTCCGCCTGAATTATACATAAGCGACAATCCGTAACTAATAAATTTATTAGCGAATTATAGATTAAACTATAAGTAAGACTATTTTCAAAAACCATTATTTTATCTTATTCGTATTATCTGTTGTAATATATTATATTTATTATATCACTTAGAGCAATAACATAAATTTTTTAATTCAGTAGATTTGTTCAGCAGCTACGTTTATTTCAAGTTTGTTTAATCGAAGTACCTGACAGTGAGACAGGACCATCGTCAGTGTCCGTAGATTCGTGAGAATCCCCGATAACTTCCAATCTATCTGTGTCTTGATTATATAATACAGAACATGGTTTCTGCGGATCTGGACACCTAAAATTCCAGATAGTACAGAAGTAGCATATCAATTTTGAACTGTGTTTTTCACGCAGAAAGAAGATAGCGAATCAAAGTCAAGTTTGGAAGATTACTTTATCCTTATACACAATATTATCTTAGTTTTCGAATAGTTCTATTCTCAATATTAAATATTAAGCAAGAGATATTCTGTAAAAATGTCTGGCCTTAAAATACTGTAAGAAATCTGCAATTAATTCTTCCTTCATTTTCGTTTTTTCTCTGTTTATAAAATGTCGAGCAAATGTAAAATACAATTTTTGTTACGGCCATCAAAGGAATACACTGCCATAACAGCTGAAGAAAATTAAATCTACTTTTTAATTCTTTTTTTTTTTTTTGTTAATTTTTAGACGTGTAGGATATCGTATCAAAATTCAAGCTTGTGATGAAATTTTCTTCCAAAAGAGGAGAGTTTGGGCCATTTTGTAACATGTTTCTTTGCATTAAAATATCGTCTGAAGAAACCTAAACGCTTCATCTTATAATCGTCTATGAATCACTAAACTTCGTCTGTTGTTAAATGCCTCAAATTGCTGTATAATTCTAGCAATAAAATTAGAAGTCTTCCTACCAGCAGTCAGTAAGTTGATAAATCAACCGCGCCAATTCGTCTTTAGTGCTTTCATTTCCTATTTGACTGCATAAAGATGCGAGTAGAGCGTAAGAAGCGGAAGTACGAGTATGACAGCTCTTCAAATGGCAAAACGTCGTGTCCATTAAGCCCGATGCCGAGGAAACGTCCGCATTGATCTTCAAACACTCGTCGACGCAGGGACAAAGATGGGAAATCGCGAGTTCCTTCGCGGCCTCCGGAAGTGCGTTCAGTCGCGACGACACCAGCAAAGAGCTGACACTCGTCGAGCCCAAGTGGACTACGCCTAATCGCGACACAGTCGCAGGACTCGCGCCGGCAAGTTTGTGAGTTTCGAAAATGAATCTGTTTCAGAAAATTGTGTGGATGAATATTTTAAAATTATTGCTAATTTTTTAATTAATTACTTAATATCCAACGTGTATGTTACGATTTAAGGATAATAACAGGATTAATATACGTCCTCAACGCGTATGTATAGTTTTAATAAAAAGTTCTACGTCGCTAGATTTGATCTCGTTTCTGTATAGAATATTAGAAAATATCGTAATTTGATAAATGATAATTATTTATATATTTTATAATCAATATTAAATTCGAAATATGTAACAACTTTGGAAAGTTTGACAGTCTGTGTTCCGTAAAGAACAATTTTAGATTTGTACGAGAATTTTTCAAATGAGCGAGTACGCGAGATATTAAATTGCTTAACTCGATTAACAAAATCGTTGTGTCATAGAATATTTGTAGTGTATAGAGACGAAATTCGAAATCTCTAGAACACGAGTCATCAGATAATTTGGGAGGATAGAAATTTACTTTGTGCCAGAACCAAGCTTCAAACCCACGCCATTGGGCAAAGTCAGTAATCGATTGTCGTCTAAGGCAGAATTTAGAGCTTCTGCCCAATCTGGTTCTACGTCGCCGTTCAAAATAATCCAAGTTACGGAATCTCCAGCGGATACAACAACGTTGGATAACAAACCTTCCCTCCATTCCCTGAAATAATAACGAATTAAAGAGATAGCTGTTTTTGTCGAGATTAATCTGTAAAAGAACGATATGATAAATTACACATGTCATTTCGCATTAACTATACCTACAAATCGAAATATTTTCCTCATAGTTTTCTAATTAAATCTATCGAAAGAATTTGGCATCGAAAAACCTACAAAATTTTATCCGAAAATGTATAATTTTTATAATAAGTTATAATTTTATTTCTTTTGCATTGAAGTATATTAATACAAATTACTATAAAAATATATAAATAAAATTACCGTATATTTATGTAACAAATCAGTAATTATATATGTATATAACGAATTTGAAAGAGTTAAATTTTCAAATTAGATTAGGTACTATCGTAATCTGGATTTTGTATTTTCTAATCGTTCAAGACGGTACCTGGTTTGTGGGTCGACGCGACCCAAAAGTCTCGATTTCGGCATCGCGCCAGGAAATACGTGAAACTGAACGATAGTTTCACCGATTTTCATTAGCGCATCGCATAGAAGTTTCCTGATAGTAGTTTTACCGCACCCCGGTGGTCCAACAATCGCTACACCCGTTCTGCTTTTCAGCTGGTCGTACAATTGAATACATCTATTTGCCATTTCCTTGCTCAGTTCCTGTTCGGCGCAAAGTTCGAGCAAAGCATTCTGCAGATCTTGTCTTTCGATCAACGTGGACGACGATGGACTTACTCTTGGGAAAACATCGTCTAGTAGAGAGAGGAATCGTGGAGTGTCTTCTTCCGTTAACTTTGGTAACATCGAGGCCCTAATTGCAGCCACTAATCTGTCATATAGAACGAGAAGTTTTTGTATTTGTATATTAATATTTTTAATAATATTTTCAATTGATTATATTATTCATAAAATTACTCAAACGTGACGAGAAATCGCACAATTGATAGAAAACCAAATTTGAATCTATAGAATACAGCGTTCTTTGTGTTATGAAGAGAATTTTCAATTGGTATGAGACGAATCAAGTTTGCATACGACGAATAACTATGGACTCATTCTAACGAATTGAATTGATCGTTTCTTGAAGTTTTCAGTTTAAACAAGCTTCGATGTAGGTTTGGAGATAGCCATTATTAGTAGAATATAAAGTTCAACCTCAACATCAGTATGAGGTAAATGATACCAAATTTGATTGCTTTGAAATTTTATTAAATTTGAAATTCTTAGAATAAGTCCAATAACGTAGGTAGTCTAAGGTTTTTGCACTATGTACGAAGATCTTTAATTCGCGTTAAGTATTTGTATACCGTTTTTTAATTGTAAAAGGATTAAAAATCATTCTTAAATATTAATTCGCATGTAATTTTACCAACACTTTGAAGTGTCCTCATTACACAAATTAAACAACAACAATTTAAAGAATAAATATGATAAATGAGACTTCGAACCTGCTGGTCTCATCCAAGTCAGTTTTCGTAGGAATAGCGTCGAGTACGGATCTAAGTGCCCTAAGACCCCAATCATAATGTGGCTGATTGGAAAGCAGTATCTCCGCGATATCAAGCATTTCCACGAGTTGCTTGGCGAGTGTCGAGGCTTCCAAGAATCCGGCACATTCTAGCAATGCTTTCACAATGTCAGACCTGTCCGGGTGTGCCATTCCGATCGGTCTGAACAGTCGCGCCAGAGAATCCGGAAGCTTACGACGTCCGCCGTATTCGGAGCCAGCCGGGTTCATCGTGATGAACACGCAACAGTGTCGATCCAGATTCACTTTCTGATCGCCTAACAGTACTTGAGACGAACCGTCACGAACTGCTTCCTGAAGGGGTCTAACGAGCATAGCTACAGCGCTTAGTGTTTCCTCCTCGAGGCGATTGAACTCGTCGAAACAACCCCATGCGCCGGCTTGAGCCAAACCCCCTAGAATACGCCGCATACTTCCGGCGTCCATTCCTGATGGTGGAATATACAAATGAGCGAAGCAGTAATAAATTATGCGAAGCTAACTTTTACGTTGAATCGTAAACGAAACGTTAAATGTACGCGAGAAACTTGTATAAATTCTTTATAAATGTTTCATAAATATTTTACGAATATTTTGTAACGTCTTTAGACATAATTTCTGAACTTCTCGCAAGTACCCTCTAAATATTTGATATATAATAAAGAAATTTTGAGAATAGCGAAGGTTGTTAAAAGTCTTACTCAACTGTCTAATAAATACGTGGAAATTAATTTTGTAACGCTGGATAGAATTACAGACGTGGTTACTCAACGTATTGTGGTCA
This sequence comes from Bombus vancouverensis nearcticus, assembly GCF_051014615.1. Taxonomy (NCBI): domain Eukaryota; kingdom Metazoa; phylum Arthropoda; class Insecta; order Hymenoptera; family Apidae; genus Bombus; species Bombus vancouverensis. The sequence goes on along the minus strand of NC_134912.1, from coordinate 16,458,313 downwards.
TATAGGCAGGTGTTGAACCGCGAAAAGGAATTGCTAGCTCGTAAACGTCGAAATATTATTACCTTCGTCGCAATTGAAAACTAAAACAAGCCTTCCAAGAATAGAGCCGAGTGCTTTCACGCTTTCAGTTTTTCCGGTTCCAGCTGGACCGGTGGGGCTGCCGCCCAGACCCAGTTTCATCGCCTGAGTAAGAGCCAAGAAACACCTTTCGGTTAATGGCGTTTGAACTAATCCTACCGCTGCGCCTTGATATTCGAAACGGTATGGAAATTCTGCACCGGCACACCGTACAACTGCTCCCTTGTTCTACAATTAATATATTACAGCTGAAACTTGTATTTCATCGAGATCCAATCTCCTTAGCTAATATTAGTTCTCGCGAAGCACATTTCTTCATTAATTTTCTTGAATTAATTTGAGAATTAATTGAAAGCTGTTAGCTGAAAAGTATAGAGGTTCCTTCTTTTTCTTTTTTTAAAGACAATCGTCTATTTTGTGGCTATTTAAAGTTAATATCGAAAATATATCGGGAGCGTGAACTTGACATTGCATTTGCTTTTTCAAAATCACGTAGGTTTACAATTATGATAATAATAACGTAATAAGACAAAATTTTCAGAATTTCAGTCGATCATATTTCTGAACTTCCACAAGTATAGTTCTTTTATTTTCACAATCAACGAACTTGTAATTTCATTGTCTCGAGACACGTTTTCGTAATGTTAAGAAATATACAGAATTTTTGTCAACGTAAAACGTCATTTTCTTAGTATTTGAAGTTAATTCAAGGAAAAGCAAGGTAGAAATGAAATAAAGTAAAAATAAAATTAACTGAATGGATGAGAATCTTACGGTCCTATAACTTCTTAGTTGCCTCTGCCAGGCCCAAACGGTGCTTTCTTCCCGTTGTGTGACGTTTAACAGATTTCTAGCTATCTCCAGATGGTGAACGGTATCAAGCAGAAGCCCGCGTGCTTTTAATGCTGTTAATTTATCACCAGCATCTTCTAAGCCTCTGTATCTCGCTCTTTGTGTCTCCAGATATTCGACAAGGTTCTTTAAAGCTGAACCACCTTCCTTCAAGGCGCTTTCGCATCGTTCCGTGAAACGAATTTTTTCTGATAGCAGTAACACCTTAATACGTATGAAAGATAATTATTAATAATATCAAAAACATGTCTAATAGCTTTGGATTTTTCCCAATAATCTTTATTCTTTCATACATCTTTTCTTCGATCGTTTATCACTTTTCTATTCAGTGTTATATGTAAATTATGTTATATGTAAATTTTCTACTAATAAGAAGCTTCAAGTTAAATTAAAAGATCGCTCGATAACAGACCCAATTTATTATTCAATTTTGCTGAAATTAATATAGACTTATTATTTAGTATTTAGTTTAATTGTTCGTCCAATTGATTATTATTTTTTTGTTACGAAACTAATAAAATAATTAGTAATTATATAATATCTTTATATTAGGTTTTGTTTAAAGAAAGAATTGCTAGTTTACGCAAAAAGTATTCAAGCATCTATAACAATATTTTTATAATTTATTTAGCGTTATTTTTTACTGTACATAGATGAATAAAAAATTAATTGATTTTACTTGAGTTGGATAGGATGATGGATCAGGCGTAGCATCTACCAAACATTTTTCCAAACTTTGTCGGAGTGCATTTCTCATTCCATCCTCGAGGTTACTCAACCAGCGTGGTAATGGGTCCCGAAGATCGACAGGCTTAGGTAACTGCAATATTTCACCTTCTGGCGATACAACAGCCGTCAGTCCATTATCGTCTTTTATTATCGAACCAACCCCTTGGTATAGTTTCGATAGGTGAGCTTCCAGGCCTCGTCCACTGGCTGACACTAATTCAAGAAGGTCTTCGTCGCTTAAAAAGTATAGCCGTGGATAAGACGAGCGCTTCTCCTTTAAAAAAGGCGATATGAAGTTTCAAATATAATCATAATATACCACATTCTAGGAAAATAATGGCTAAACAAAATTATTGTACAAAAATATAAATATTAATAAAATACAAAGTCATAAATAAATAATAGTAAATCCCAAATAATAAAAATAGATATCTGTTATACCTCCAAATATTCGTCGAGGCTTTTCTGACACCTGTCAAGTAAATCTTTCAGATTCGTGAAAGCTGAAAGTGGAAGTCTTCTCAAAGATGACACTCTCGGATCACGAGACACTTCGCCCATAAGATACCTAAATATTTATTTCATATACCATAAGACACCTAACCTGATTAATAATTTCCAATGTAATTAAGATAAATACAAGACATAAACCATAAAAAAGCAACGCATAAAAGAAGTTTCGATTAAAAATATTTGGTAGAATCTTTTGTGTCAAATTTACCAATATAGTTTAGTCGTTAAATATTGATTACCTAAATTCTTTATTAGCCCTGGACCATCTACCGGTGTCATTTGGGGCTGCACCGCCTTCGTAGACTGGTTCTAAGTAAACCCACTTCCTCTGTATGGTACTCAAGACCTTTATTCGTTCTTCCACTTCGGACAATCCAGCTTCGCATCTTGCAACTCTGGCTGCGAACCTTTCGTAACCTGACGCGCCCTTTGCACCCTCCAACAGCAGCCTCAATTCACCTTTTAACCATCGGATAAATTTCATTATTATTCAGAAGAAAGTTCGATGCTTTGATTAATCGTTTTCGTTAATCAGCCATTCACCTGCTCGAGCTAACAAACTGCCGTATTCTTCAACAAGAACGATACCGGCGTTTCTACTGTCCTTCGATTCTTGAAGTTGCAGATGAGCGGACGCTTCCCAAGATTCCAATTCCATTAAGCCTTGTCGAATTCCGCTTTCTGCCGCAGCTTTCTTCGTTATTTCCTTTAAAAAATCAGACATTAAAATATATAATAGACGGGGCAAACCTTCTTAACAATCGAATCTTTCCATTTTCTAATCCCCTGACTGCCACTCGAAAGGGAAGTGTTTTCTGTCTATAGTCCGATGACACAGCTATAGTTGTCACAAATACAGAGCACGATACATTAAATGTAACTATAGAATCAACGTAGATCCCCTTTATATCATTTATAGTACAAAAAGAATACTAATATTTAAGGAACCGTCAGTCTGTTTTAATTTCGATAGCACAAACAATGTTATGTGATATGATAAAATATAATTATTACTTTTTAGAATGATAATTTGATAAATCATATATAATGTGACAAGCGGCGCTTCTTAGTCTTAATAAATCCTTAGTTTTAATAAATTAAATTTATAAATAAACTTTTATGAAAACGCCTATCGGCATTATCAGCAGTCGAAGAATTGAAATTATAAAATAGACATCTGACTTATCACCTTTATTTTATCAACATTGTCCCGAATGTTGTCCGCAGAACGAAACAGATGACCCAACGTGATATCCCTCACGCTTTTGACATTTTTTAACTCCAAGAGTGACATCAACTCTCCCCAATGTTCCTCTGCAATCTCGTCACCACGAAGAAGCTGTAACCATTCGATGGTCCCTCTCACCTCGCGAACCTTCTTCCCAACAAACGTGTCCATTTCTAAACTATCTTTCTGGTCCATCGATTGTTCTTTCAGTCGATCCTTTAACTGAACTTTTATTCTACTTTCCCAGGAATCGAGCCAATCATGAAGTCTAGGTAGTCTTCTTCTAGCCACGGTCCACTCTTCATCCTCCTGATTCTTTAATTCTTCCAGAAACTCAGCTTGGAATCGACAATTAGATTCCTCTACCTCCATCTGTAGTTCCAATGTTCTCATATTTTCTTCGTTGTCCTCTAGGACGTCATCGACATTCAGTTCGATCTTTCGACAATCGTTTGTCAAAATTTCTAATTGCTCCTTCAGGTATGTCCATCTTTCTTTCATGGAGATAATCCAGTCTAAGGTGAGGATTTCCGGTTTCGAGGACCATTTCGCTTGCCACCTTTCGATCTCGTCTCGCAGAGCTATCGCTCTGTGACGAAGATTCACCCTTGCATCCTCGAGTTCACGATCTATTACAGCCTTGTGACGCTCCAAGCGGTCGGCTAGGTCTTGCCAAGCTGTGTACGCTGCGCTGACGCCTGTTTTGATGAATTTTTCAAGTTTATTTTTTTTTTTTTAGGTTAATTAAATTTTTTAAAAAGTTTGAGAATTAAAAAATTATAAAATTGAATAATTTCAGTTATTAATGACGGTGTTGGTGCTATTCATAAATATATGTGAGCTTGAATTATTATAAAAGACACCGCGATTACGTGGATGTAAGCTGAAGTTAGCAAACTACATTGAACAAGTTATATTACAGCTTGTTATAATTCAAAACATGTTCGACAACTGATTGACATTTTTATGCATAATATATGTAGGATATATAGGAAAGTAATTTTCTGTTGACTTCGTCCTTTTTTATTTTAAGTCCGCGGGCAATTTAAATTTTTTAATAGAAACACCAGCAAAGTCCTCTCTTACACGCGAGGGCATCAGGTATTTGCATAAAGAATCCTTTCTTATGCTTCCCTCTCTGAGAACAAAATTACTTGTTCCTATTTTATTTTCGCTTCCTGTCTACCTGAATATTGAATCCTACTACGTTACGTATGTATGATCAATAGAAATACAAATGCGATTTGATATGTGAAAGAGTATAAGCTCTTACGTTTTCAAAATTATTTCCTACGGGCAATCGAATTGACGCTATGAGTACGTATGGAAACATCATGGAACAAGGAAATATTCTTTGACTTACTTTCATATATTGCTTTCATATAGCAACAATATTACCTTTCGCATAATACTTACGTAATTTTAAAAATTATTTAGAATCTTCTATAATTCTTATTTAAAATAATACATTGCTTAAGGCAACTGACGAATCGTTTCGACTTTTATACGCTCCCCGTCTACCTGTACATTTCCTTAATTATCCTTTTACGATGAATATTCATTACACGATGACATATTAAACTTCTAAGAATTCTTCGTTTCTATTTGCTCGATTAGTGCAACAAAATCGTTCACAGTGGCAATACTTGAACTATTTCCAGCAGTATACGTATACTTAAATTAAACTTCGCTGGATAAGTTAATAATGATGTAACAATTCTGTTAGTCATAGGACTTTTTTCCTTACATTCACTTTGTTTCACAATTAAATTTATCCTACATCGTATCTTATTATTTTGACTGTACGTCATGCAATCATATTGTCATTTACCTGGCAGCACCGAAGAGATTTAGCTTAGTGTCATCGATAATTTATTCTATGAGAACCATAGTTAATTAATTAATGCAATAAGCACCGTAATTACCTTCGAGCTTCTCGCTAGTCCAAGCAGCCAGCACTTTAGAGAGACCAGCAATGGCTTCCACCTCTTCAGCCATACCGGAAGATTGCGCCTGGATTCGTGCATGAGCTTCGTAGGCCGATCCAACTTCCTCCACGTTTCGGGGTCTACGTTCGAGTTCCTTCGAGGCGGATGAAAGAAACTCCACGATGGCAACTAGTCTGGAAGAGGCTTCCACCCTTAAATCGGAACACAAACGTTCCCAATAACGACGAGAAGCTGATTCTAAGTCGTTTCTGGTTGTTGCCGTATCCACGCTGATGCACCAGATCTTCACTTCGCTTCCGCGTAACCTTCCGACCTAATTTAATTATTAAACTGTAGCTAAGTAGTTTAATAAGAAACAATAGCGTAATAAATTTCTGGTAATATTATCTACTAACCTCTTGAGCCCATTGCTTGGCGTCTTTAAACGCTCTTGTCCATTCTTGCGGTGATCTTCCTTTCAGCCTTTTCATTAAAACTTTGACTATTAAGTAGTTGTAAATATGAAAGTTCATTAAGTATAGAAAGATATGAAACATTAAATTCTGTTAACGTTTAGAACGCTAGCCTCCTACGTAGCGTGTAGTATGAAAGTAATTTTAATTAAATCGCAACTAATAATATTCTTATTACGTAGTATAGGGTCTTGGATAAAGTAATTTACTAATGCATTAGTATTGAGGCCATCCTGTAAGTAATTAGATCGTCTGAACAGAATGAAATGAAAAAGAAAACTCGAAAAAGATTACTACTGTGCTTTGTATATCATCAAAGGAGCCTTCTTCCACGAAAGCAGCGCATCAACTTGTTCTTAATTTTGCAAGAAGTACGTACCTTTCAGCAGCATCGATCGTCGCTGGCGCAGCCAGGTACAGCCATTTCGTTCGCAGCGTTTCCAGAGCGGAAAGAGCGATTTCAGCCTGCTTATAAACGCCACCGTACAAATAACAGCTCCTTTGTATCAAAGCACCGAAATGCGCTTCGGCCGCGTCGCCAACTCCTCTGAAATTCATGGGGATCGATAGGGATCGACGGATCGACGAGTACAACTTGGCACGGACCTCCTCGAGGGACGGTCGCCATTGCAGAGACCCGTCCCGGAACGTCAATTCCACTTTAACTTCTGGCAACTTTTTCAGCAACGACGGCAACGCTCCTCTGGCGCAGAGAAAAAGTTCTTGTTTTATTATTCTATTTCGTACGCGGATTATCTATGAATACGAAAATTAAATAGACCGATAGGACTTGACTAAGATAGAAGTGGAGGGATTTTTGTTTCGATTTTATTTGACAAAGGAAGCTTCTTTTACGTATCTTCCTTTTATGAGGAAATAAAGAATAATGGAAAGTGTGATGTATAGTTTAATTGTTGAGGATAAATCAAATCAATTATTCAAAGTTTCTAGTAGCTTCTAAAGCGATTCGGTACTAGTCCATTTGCTTAGAATTATTTGAAGTAACTTTTTAAAGTTTCAGTGTCGTTTAGAGTAGCTTAAAAATCGTGTAGAACTCTTCGAACATCGCTAAATTTCAAAGATTTTGCAAATGAAATTTTCAAAATGACCAAGTATTTCGTTTCTTTTAACTAGATCTCCAATTACTATAAAATAATTACAGTAGATTTGAGCTTTCCACAGTTTACCTATAAGCCACACCTAATGCTTTGAGCAGTTGTCTATCCCAATGTAATTTCCATGCTTTCGTATTTCCGTATTCAGCTTCGACAGTATCGACGATCGTCCTCATGCTCATCAATGCGTCTTTCCAAGCATTCTGGTTTCCGATCATATTGACAGCGTCTCCTTTCAGTAAATTCGATACCAGGTCCCGTAAAGAACTGTGCTTCGCAGCTAACTCCGAATTCTGTTGCGCAAACTTCCTCACCTTTCTCAATGAAAAGTAAAAAACTAGTTGGTAATCAATTCTAATTAATTTACTGTCTACTTTTACGCTTCTTTACGGTATCTATTACATGTATAAGTCAATCTTCAGTAAAATAGGTCGAAAGTATTAAAAATGAAATATAAATAATTTGTTTTATTTTATTATTTTTCAGTGTTTCTGAAGTGTTTCTTCTTTTTTAAGCCTTCAAACCCCCAATTATTTAATTTATATTTCACTATTATATTTATCCTAGATACGTTGCAAATGTTCACATGATACATATGCTATACATAAATATATTTTCGTAAAATCGGTGTGACATAAATGCATTACAAACTGCAGATTAAATGAATCGCAAAGAAGATTGAAAAATTACCAATTCTTTCAACCTAGCGGTATAAGCATCAACAGCCTGAGGATCGGACCAAACTACACCAGATTGTTCTTGAACGGCTCGTGCCAATTCGAGCGCGGTCGTGAGCATTAAAGGTCTCTGAGACGGTACCATACGATCGCCAATCGTGTTGTGAAAGGTGGCGACCTGTTGTAGAGCTCTGGCACGTCCAGCTAAAGAACCTGCTCTTTCAACTAGCTCCCTCACTTCACGAGGAAGTTCGACGCCTTGACTCGAAAGTGCCCTAGCTTCTCTGATCAAAGTCATTAGCTTTGGATCGTACGTGACCCTCATCATACTGGTGCCAGTTAACTCCACCACCGCAGAGTCAGTGCCTAGCGTCAGTTCTTTTCTCGCGACAGCTTCTTTAGTTTCTTCAGTCTGACAAGCGAATTGTGCTTTATAGGGAGACTATAGGATAATATAAGACCTTGAAATAATACAATTACCCAAGTATCAACGAAGCTTTGTCTTTTCCTTTCAACGTCTCTCAGAGCTGTCGTTACTCTCAAAGAGATGTCATCGTAACCAGGAAGATCCGCAAGCAATTCCTTTCCTAATTTATTTAAACTTTCCAATCTTAATTCCGCAGATCTGGCAGCTTGAACCTCTTGAAGTATTCTCGGACTATCCAACAAGTCTGCCGTATCCGGCCCGGCCAAGCAATTCTCTTTAGATCCGCCGATCAATGACGCAGAAAATGAGAAGTTAAAACGTAAGAGCGTGGACAGAAGGTTATAATATTGTAATCGAAATCATTCTGAATTCATTGGAGTTTCGATTCCTTTTCTCCTTTAGAATTACCTGTAAGATCCCCGTAAGCTGAGAGCAAAGCCTCTCGTTCTCCGCGTAAAGCCCTTTTTAAACCATCTCTCTTCATTAGTTCGAAGTACCGTCGAAATTCAGCGAGTAGAGAGTTTGGAGTAGTAGCATCGGCAATTTGTGACTTTAGTTTCTGCGCTACTCTTTCTTCAGCGGGTACCAGCCCTTCTTCGATCTTCCTCTTGAGTCGGTTCCATTCAACACACTTGTCGTCGTTATCGAAGACTACTGATGTACGTATAATTAATTGCGTGTCATTATGTGCGTAAATATAATCGGGTAATATAATTAATATAAGAAGCATCCGCCGCTGGATAGATTTTTCGTCATATATTTGTTAAATTATTTGTACGTTTCCTAAAAATTTATCAAGCGTTTACATTTATCATAAATCATTCTCTATGTATCTTTTGTCGTTTTAAATACTCTTCCGACTAGTTTTGTATAATACTATGTTTTTTCAATGTAGTACCATTTTTTGAGATTTTATACGTAATTTACCATACATAATTGTTCTACATTAAAAAGATACTATTGTCGTATCCCTTTATTAGAATATTTAATAAATATACATAATTCTACATATTTTCGTTAATATTACTGAGGAAAAATTTATCGACTTCTGAACTTGCTGCAATGATCACAGATTACGCAATAACGCGTGTATCTTTTGCAATAATTAAATGTTAACAATGCAGGGATACCTTTAACATCATCGAAACAATGCATCAAAGTATCCGTGTCAAGTCCAGATCTCTCGTTAGGAGTCAGCAGCCTGGTTAATTGCCTATACTGAGCACGTAGTTCCCCAATCTGCCTAAATACCAAGAAAATCGCCCATTGAATCCAGCTACAAAGCAGGAAGAGCAAATTAATAAGAGATACCTGAGCCGTTTGCCAATACGTGAACATCTTTCGGGGACGTAACTATCACCCTTCCACGGATGAACTGAATGATGAGGCCAAAATAACGTAGTGAATTTCTCCACCATGTCTGTCCATTTCTCGCAAATTCCTGCACCACTTGATATCGCTTCAATTTTCACTCGATCGTCGTTAGTTCGAATCTAATTTGAGGATGAACACGAGCAACTTCATCAAATTTTAGAAAAATATATTAAGTCCGTGGAATTCTCTTTCATAAATGCTATGCTAAATAAAAAACTAAACCGATGACCGACTAAAGTAAACTGATTTTTGAAAGATACAAAAATGAAATGGATAAAGAAAGTAAACTAGTTCCTAGCAGTTTCATTTAAACGTAATTTATCATAGAATATTAGTTAAGATATTTTACCTCTCCGATTGTGTTTCTTACGAGAGATACCACTTCGTCTCCAATAACATCCAAAAAAGATTTCATACGTTCCTCGGTGTATATTAGATCTCCTAACTTCCACAAGTCGTCGGTGTAGCCTGATACTGCTTCAACAGCGTCATCCACGCTAATTAGCCCATCTCTGTGTACGAAAAAAAGGAATATAGCAGATAAAATATACCAAAGTGAAAGTTATTTATTTTCTAATTGCAGCACTGGAAATAAAAATTCAGAAGTCCTCCTATACGTAGTTGTTTAAAAGAACAAAGGATCCCAAATTTTTGTATTAAGACTAAAACCTATATGCTATATCATAGAGAAGAAAAAGAAACAAAACTTTTCATAATTACAATTAGGTAAATTAATATGTTTAATTTCTTATCTCAAATTTTGCATGCCAATTGTAACAGAAGTAATGCTTTCACGCGCAATGTTTCAAAGATAGCTAGAAAACGTATCTCCATAAAATTTCTCACGATCCAACTACCGAAGAATTCACTGAAATGATCTCTTTTTACGACACCTAGCCACCGCTGCGCTCTCCAACTCGGCTCGGATGCTCCTCAAGGTTTTTACAGCCTCCGCGTAAATCGTTTTGTCGTGCGATCGTTTCGCATCCTCCCATGTCTTTCTCCAATAATTCTCCTCCTCGACGACGGAAGTCGCTGCTGACGAGCCAAGAAGATTCTCCTCCAGCTTCTTCAAATAGGATGAATTGAGACCAGAAGACCGAAGTGTTGGCGCCCATACTTGACGCAGAGCTTCGAGCAACGTCGATCCTTTTCCACTGCCGGTCGTTGTAACTTGAACGAGGTCGTGGAAATTCCTTTCTGTCACCGATGCTTCTGTTAACTATATTAAGCTTTCATTCATCAGTTCGTTCGACTTTCTACTTTAGAAGGTATTAAGCAGTTTAAGATCGTTGTTCTCTTAGACGCTATAATTTTATTTAAACGACTTCACGCGAATCACAATGCAATAATTGTGTCGTTGTTATTGAATAATCGAAACAAAGAACAAATGTTTAGAAAAATATCGAAATGGCGTGCATTTTTATCGTTTAATGAGATGTAGCTAAATAAATGACAAATGATATTCTACAATTCTTTGTAACGCGTTGAGTAATCACGCTTCTTCTATCTTCTGCTTTTATTTTTTATTTACCTTAAAGAAGACCAGACTGTTCCTCCCAACGGGTAACTCGTTACTCAACTTCAACCGCAATTCCTCGTCCTTCGCATCCGCCGGTTGTGCACAAAGAATTCTGCACGCGGCTCTGTCCAAGAAGTTGTCCAACACTGTTTGCTCGTCCGCGATCGTCTCGTCGTCTTTCAGGGGCACGCCGAAGAAGTGACCTGCGGTGGACACTATCAACGATCTACGCTTGTCGAGCACCACCATTTTCTTCGTAAATAGTGGAAATTTCGTGTATTCGTGCTGCGAACGTTGTCGTCACGGTACCATTACGAAGTTTGCACGAAACACCGACGAAGTGGCCGTCCTTGTCGCGTGGTGATCGTTCGAGTTGTCATGACGACTCCCGGTCAACACAAACCGGCTGTCATAGGTGCCACGTGCTAGCGCAGGATCGTAGCATTCGATTTTCGATAGCGACAAAAACAACGGAGGTGATATTTTTGTTGGACGTGGCGAATTCGGAATCATTCAAAGGGTGAACAATTTTTTTTATACATTTTTTTAAGTAAAACGATCTTATTTGGAAGTACACGGACGTTTATTGATTTGATACAGTGTCTGTCAGAGACTTTTCCAAACGAAGAACAACGCTATTGTACCATCATGAAAGTTTCCGAAGTTTCACAGATCTATCGAACAAGTATAGCGTGAACACTGTGTCTTATAGAATTTTTACAAGAATCGTATCAATGCATAGTTTACAATTAAATAGAATCATTACACCATATACAGGGTGATTGGTAACTGGTGGTACAAGCGGAAAGGGGGTGATTCTACGCGAAAAAAGAAGTCGAAAATATAGAATAAAAATTTAAAAAATTAAAAAAATAACGTCAATCGAGACAACGATCTACAGTGAGATCTCGTTTACAACGAGACGCGATAAAGTGCACGCGTACCGAGCGAAAATTCAAAGTCGATTTTCTCGAAAACAAAGCCTCAAACGAAAAATGTTTATTCTATATTTTCGGCTTCTTTTTTCGCGTAGAATCACCCCCTTTCCGCTTGTACCACCAGTTACCAACCACCCTGTATAACTGTGATCAGAAGTTTCTAGCTGTTACTGAAGATGACAATGTTGTGGTTGTCGTTACTATAAAAATAAAAATGTTTACTTAATAGTATCATTTAGCACGTATTGTTACCACGATGGTTATATTTTTACACGCGAAAGAAATGTTCATTCCTTTCTCATATTAAAATAATTCTAATAATAAAATAAAAAATCACTCGTCTCTCGGGTATTTTCGTCTATTCCTTTACAGTTAGGTAGATCTATCTTCGCAATCTTTGTAGAACGCATCGTATTCATAAACAAATCGTTGGAAAACGAAGCGAAAATCGTTTAATTAATAACCGCGCTGCAACACTGGCGCGCGCAACTCTAATGAAGGCGCGAGGATTCACGCATGCACGAAGTTACCGGCATTGTTAACGTTATTACCGGCGAATATTTGCATAATCGGAGTATAGCTGGCATCCACGCTTCGAATAAGCAATCGGAGTACATTCCGATGAGCGTCGAGGCCGATTTATGCGCTCGCGTGCATACGTATGAACTGTCCATGCATACTTCCGCTCGCAGCAAATGACGTGTACGATTGGAGAAGAACCTCTTGGTCGTACCACTTGTCAGAAATATAATTAATGAAACAACGGTTAACAATGACACATACAGAGATCAACGGAACTGTATTGGTGATCACTATCCTTTCTTGTAGAACCACTTTGTAAAAGAAAAAAGTAAACGATACGATTCTCTGCGTAATTTTCTTGCGAAATGTAATTTTTAAACGCCAAATCCAGCTATAACATTAATTTCAGTCCTTCAAACGATTATGTAAAATTTTTAACGATTCAACTTTCTAAATGATCGTAATGCAAAACTGGAATTTTTGTATCTGTTTATTCTATTGGATTGGCAACTATGTGACTGCGGATTTTGTCATTAGGCGGTAGTATTAGTTGCCAACCCAATAGATTAGTCTTTCTAATTTTGGTTGAATTTTTCGTATTCATCGCACGCTAATGGAAATCTTATGTTTCGCTAGAAACTGTCCACGTTACGTTCGTTATTTACCTTTATCGTGCAACTATTTCACGATAATGAATCGTAATGTATTTAAATTTTACACTCGAAAGTTACATTCTACGTGGAATCGTATGCTTTACAAATGTATGCAGTATCTTGTAATATAGTACCTAATTTGTCGATACTTTTACTATTCACTTTGTATCGTGGCGTTTGAAAAATACAGCTACGTGACGTCAAAAATTACGCACTTTACGTCGGACATTTTTTTATTTTAAAAAATATCTAGGTAATGTTTGTTTGAACATATCGCCCATCGAACTTTTATCTGTTCCAGATCAATTGCGTCAGTAGCATTAGTTAATTGACGCACCGCAATGCGTATATACGTCAGTAGCAGCGAAAGCGTTATTTAATGTCATTATCTTGAGAAAATCGATCTACTTTGTATTAATTAAAAAGGTTCTGGTACTTTGATTTTCATCTAGAATCCTTTGTCTCTTGTAATTTCTTTCTACGGAAGTCTTGCATTTGGAAATATTTCCCATAACGTGGAAACTGAAACGTTGGTTCAGCGGAGTTTCTTTTATGAAAGACGAAGAAATATCTATATTAGGTGAAATTTGTATTCGTAGAGATCGTAAAATGCATAGAAAAAATGTATGAGCGTAGACAATAAATTGATCGATGAGTGATTAATAATTATTCACTGTTGGGCGACATCGATGACTAAGTGAAACGAATCCTATCGCGTTTTCGCAAAGTACGACACGTTAATTGATTTTAAACATCAACAAATGTAACCGACGATTTATAATTCGTAATAATCGACGCGCACAACTGCACGTCGCATACAAATATCCTTATCTTCTCCATTTTCACATGCTTAAAATTCTGCGTACGAGATGATCCATTTGCCTTGATCGTTTGACATCATTTCCTAGATCTTCCGGGCAAAGGCTACATTCGTCCGTAGTTCTTCCTCCGTGTTGATAAAATTTAATACAGAGGAAGATATTGAAAAAGGAACGAAGCGCGAATCTTTGCTCTACGTACAAATTTTGTAGAACCCAGCGTTGTTTCATAAACCACGAAGCTAAAATTACGTTCTTCCATCTGCTTCAGCCGCCGTAGCAATTTCTTCCGCAAACGACCTGAAAGTGAACATACGCAAAACATCCAAAAAGAAGTCTGATCCGGTGGGAAATCAGTTGTCGCTGCAGGAGGAAGTCGTGTTTCCGTACATAGCAGTCAAATGCCGAGGGACATTCGTTTTATCTCGCTCGTTCTCGACTGAATTTACCATCAAAAAAAAAAAAAAAAAATACCCTCGTTAGAGTAGCGAAACACGAATTCTTGGTACCAGGATCGGGCCACGTGGTCACGTAATCAGCGGCTACTCAACATCGAAGTGCCGCTGTAAAGCTCGTGGTAATATCAACGCATAGTTTAAATCGACTACGCCTTCATAAAAATGAGCTCGTTATGCGCAGTATAATTTATTCCAAAAATATTCTCCGATAAGATCGTCATAAATTAGAAGGAAACACCGCGTTAATATATTCGCTAACTGTTTGCTACGTTTACTTCGTTTAATTGGTTTCGGATTATTTATTCGCTTTGCGATTATTTGATAAGTATTTGGCAATTTTTTTTTTTATTCTTCGTTAACCATCGTCGTTTCCTCTTAAACGGTAAAAACAATATGACAAATCTTCCGTAACAATTGCAAGGTGATTAGGTATTATCTATTATGACAGAGTCATGCAACGAGAAAGTTGATGCAGCTCGTATCTTTACTCGCGCGATAGGAAAGTTGGCGAGGAAGAAAACCGAGTAGAATAGAAAAACGTGCCAGGAAAAGCAGTATACATGGGTGGCACGCGATATCGCACCATGACGAGGCGAACAATGGGTCCGACTCTGCAGGCTGCGAGCGCAGTGCCCGTTTTATACATGCGAAGAGAAGATCGTGGCGATTAGACGCGCCAAGGCCGCGTTTACTCCACGATTTTCCTCGCGTCATTCGTAAGAAGTATCGGCAACGCAGCGATAGATCGTTGCGACCATGCTAGGACGCGTGCTTTCAGTCGAGGCGCGGACGCCGTTCCGTGTTCTTCCTCTTCTGTGTTTTTGTCCGAGCTCGTTTTCGTTTTTTCAGCACGAACGGTCCACGTCGGCGGCCTTTCTCTTCGGAGATCCGATCCAGTGAGTCTACGACTGTCGAGGTGAGTTCCTAGATAAAATACACTTTCCACGCTTAATCTTTGGATAGTTCACGCGGTCGAGAGGCACGCGTTTATTTATCGGTCAACCGGAGTTATCGGAAGAAATGAAGTCTTCAGTTTCCGTAGCAGTTTCTCGGCAAATTTTCGTAATTCGGTTTGTGGCTGATTCTTTCAAATTGTGTGATTTAAAACAGGTTGGAAACGGAATGCTATTTTGTAATTGTTTCGTTATCGTTCATAGAGATGTGACTTCTTTTTCATTATAGCATCGGGCCGAACATGACGAATGAAATATGGTCAATAATTTTGATTAAAAATAGACCACGTTTGAGTGTATCTTGTTCGTTGTTTGCCATGTAACAGATAGTTATAGAAAGAAGTATAGAACGTATGAACGTAGAAATTAACATATAAATGTAGAAACATCTGTATGAAGAAACGCAAGTTTAGATACGTACATATAAAGCTCAATCTATAATTTCAATTACGTTGCTAATAACATTGGAAATATGTATTAATAGCGTACATGTAGTTGCAGGGAATTTTCAATGTAATTATCGTTTCTCAGCTACGAGAGTGTAGAACAAAGTCCTTCTTAACAGGATATATTTTTAATTATCTTTACATAATCAAAACATCAACAATCGGTACTAACTAATCTTGCAAACGACGTTACGTTACTCTGTACACACGTTCGTCCAATAAAATCAAAACGAACTTGTAAAACCGATTTCTTAATCGAATCGCCAAGCTTCATTTGTAATTCATACTTCTCACAAGTTTTCTGTATCAAATTAAGACGAGATAAAAATCTGTGCCCCGGTCACGATTTCAAACGACCGACGACGATTCTCCTCGCTCCGGACATCGTTCGAGGTACCCAAAGAATTACATCGAATTAAGTTCTCTGCCTGCTCGAACAGCCTTTTCCTTTTCATTATAGTACAAGAGTACCGGTACCTTCGTTATCGCACGGCTATTTTTACACTGTCGCTTATGCAACGAAAGATTGGCCATAGTTTTCTGCAACTAGGTCCCCGAACGTGCCCCGTTTTCGATACAGTTACGCGTAAACGCGAGATTCGCGTGATATGCTCGGTGTATTCACTCGAGCCGCGAAAGTGGAGCGTATCTGAAAGTGTGCCGGTCTGCGTCATCGACAGGCGTAATTATATTATGATAAACACGGTTTCACATAACCGTTAGATAAGTACTGGTATGTTTTTACCGAAAACTTACTTATTATTTGTCGTTAGTGCCGTTCGGCTTCACCGTAAACAGATAGTATTTGTGTATCGTTGATAAAGAAATCTTCGGTATGATATTTTTACGATACTATTATTACTACTCGTACAAAGTATTCAACGACAATTATCGAATCTACGACTCGAACAGTACGGATTATACATGTTTGTATCCCACTCGCATATTTTCCCATTTACGTACGAACGTGTAAATTTGAATGGCGTTTCAACATTTTCTCACGCGACTCGTAATCCCAAAGTCTATAGAAACGTCGGATATTTTCTTCAAATTTTACAATTTTATACTGCGTATCAAGACTCCTTCGATCTATATTTATAATTTATTGCACTTTTAACGCATTCATAGACGTATTTGTTATATATTCTACGATAATTGTAATCGCAGCTGTCAGAGCAAACGGAGACACTTCGTGGTGATATAATTTTAAGATCAGTGTTGCGGCACATTGTTTTCCTCCGCTTATTTGCGCACATCTTTGTGTTTTCATAGCAAATCCAACGTTACTCGATGTTAATCTTCCTGCAAACGATTACGTATACCGCAATCTCGTTTCCCTATCCGCATTTATTAGTATTTTTTACTGCTTTCATGCCGAATTACAATGCCGTAAAAAGTTTCCTACGTTATGTTTATAATCCATGAAATCGAATTTTTCTCGCAAACGAGTTACAGGCAAAAACGAACATACGACGGAAGTTCTTTATCGATAGGCTTACACTGTTACCCGATGTTTATACAAACATCATATTTTTCAAACGCATCTTCGCGGAGTCTAGATCGATGCAATTATATTAATAGCTTTCCTTACATCGCTTATATTTATCATTAAATCGTCGGTGTGCAAACGCACTTTAGTTTTATCGAATCGTAGCACTTACGAGTGTCGTTGAACTTCTCATTCACGATAAGCCATTCATGGAATTGAGCAGAATTCATGATAAAGCACTAATTCACAATCTTTTCCTTCTGCACCATTAGATTTTCGTGTAGATCGTTTTCTTCTGCAATACAGTTTCATACGATCATCCCCAATCGATACGGTTTGACCCAATTACGTTGCTAATTTCTACACAAAAAGATTTTTGATTTTCGGAAAGAAACACGAGCATAAAATTGGAATGAGAGAGAACGTGCGCGAAGAGCAATTTCTTCATATCTTTCTTCGTATTTAAAAGGTATTTTTAATGGGAAAAGTAGATAATCAGGTCAAAAACAACTCGAAACGCGTTTAATTTGCCTCGTGTTAAATTACGATACGTTTGCCTCTTGTCATAATATCGACATTTCGCTGCTCCTTGTTATCAAAATTTGATATGCTTACTCCGAATAAGAGAATTTACAAATTTACTGCGGTATGATAATATTTATTGTACGAGTTCTGTAAAGTTTGATTGAATTTTCTCAAAGCTCGAGTTGGTTTAGAATACTTCAAAGACTCTCGGACAGCTGTAACATAGCAGAACTGTAGCAATAATCGACTCCCTCGATCTTGACAGACGTTCACTTAATCAGTGGCTTCATTGATCGCGCTCGTGCTTACGTACTGTCATAAAAGACACGATTTTCCGCGTGTTTGAACAAATAGAAGCTGAAAGAAACGTAGAATCATGTCGCGCAATTAGCAGTGAATCACACGCCGTGCATTTTAAACGATCGTAGGAGCAGTTGCGTCGAAAGACCAGCTCAGGTCGTGTGGAATTTATCGTTTTTTCTTCTAAATCGAAGAAAAGAAGCTTAGTTCGTCTGAATTTTGAAGGACTCTATCGCCTATACGATACATCTACTATCTTTGAAAACTCGAATATTTTATTATCCTTACGAAGCTAAATGATATTTTCAAACTTCTTGTTCGATAGTCATTGACGTATCGTAATCTTGATCTTTCAAGTGTTAAATTACTTACGATTTAAAGACCAAACCCACGCATATGACTCTTACTAATTGTAAAGGTGAGTGGTTGAATAGGCTGATAATTTTACAAAAAGTGACAACATTACTATGTACGTAGAAAATGTAGCGAAAAATGCATAAACCACTCCGATGAATTATACATAGCAATAGACTTTTTCACTTATTTAAATGTTGTAGAAGATATATTTAAAGGCGATGGAAACGCTTGCAGAAAGACAAGGCAGTTAGAGATGGACAGAATTTTTGTTGGACTTCGATGAACAAAATTCACTGGACGTTCAGAATTTTCTGGACTCCGAAGGATTTTTGTAAACTTTCGTTTCGAATTTGTTTCTTCATTTCATCGCATTCGTTTGCAACATTTTACAACGCTGCAAATTAAACTCTTTCGTGCGAGTCATAACGAATAGGCTGTTAATAAACTCCATCCACGATCCATTTTCAAACTTAGATCGAACCTCTGAAACAAAGCAGATATAACTGAAATTAATTAATCGATCTAGCGGAAATCAAACGTTTTACCTGATCCACCACAACAACTAACTGAACGTTCAAATGATGATATAATTTTTTAAGAGAAGCCCTTTTTAACCAGCATCTTCTAACAACAATTTTCCAACGAAGGCGTTCTAACTACTAAACATTAAAGTAACAATGTTTTTTGACATTTTGAAACGCTCTAATATCATCCGTATTTGTCTCATTTCCACTATAAATATATAATAACTCTTCCCACAGCAGAAATCAAACGTTTTACCTGATCCACAATAACAACTAACTGAACGTTCAAATGATGATATAATTTTTTAAGAGAAGCTCTTTTTAACCAGCATCTTCTAACAACAATTTTCCAACGAAGGCGTCCTAACTACTAAACATTAAAGTAACAATGTTTTTTGACATTTTTGACATTTTATATTTCTCTTATTTCCACTATTAATATATAATAATTCTTCCCACAGGTGTAAGGATAACAGCCAATTAAAAATGACAGACCAACCACCAGGCAAAGGGCCGCCAAGTGCCATTATGCTGGTGTTTTCAACCCTCACACACATCCTCCTATTGGCGCCAGTGATATACATTTTGGTTTTGGCCTTTGGAAAGTACAGCTTCTTCTCGTGGCATCCCATTTGCATGAGCGTCGGAGTAAGTAGCCAACTTGGCCAACGTTAATTGCACAATGGAATAATTAAAGAAGCACGTGGATCAGGAATGTAGGTGCTTGACTCCTACGTTACATCGGTAACTCGATACGTTGAAAATTACATTGCACAAAAATTAACGGTTGAAGCAACAGGTTGCTTCTTATTCGAGAAGAGGAGTCGCTGCAACTCTCTTGTTTAAAGTCGACAAACATCCTGCAGCAACGAATGCGTTTCGTAATGCCACGGTGGCAATAAATCTTCTGTTTACACGCTGCAGAGTTACGGAAATTGATGTTTCTCAGTTTCGAAGCGAAGCTTAAGAGAGGAAAGCTTCGCAACTTAATTCTCCAACGTCTTATGCTGCAATCTCGTTCTAGTTGACGAAAATAGTTTTAACTTTTAAGAAAATCTTTAGCATAAAATTGAAGCGAAAAGTTACGCGTTATATCGATAACGTTATTTCCATATTTTCCTTAAGCGTCAAATGCTATTTTCCATGAAATTTCACTGCACACTGTACTCCTTTATCTGCAAGTTCAATAACGCCAAACGAAGTAAGACAGCTAATTGTTCTATTGTTATTCGATATTAAACGAGAAATAGAAGAGTAGCTGTTCGCGATATACGGCTGTTTAGAAATAACATCACGGCGGTATCTTTACAGGACGAGAATACTAATATGGAAATTCTCATGCAGTGAAATTTTACGATAGCACCTAGTTAATTTGAGAAATTGAAGAAATTTCTTAGCGATAGAAAAATAAAAATAAAAATGTCCCGAAGAACGCCGTGTTTACCGATTTGAAAAATCATCGATTGAAATGAATCCTTTTGATATAAGTTTCTGTACAAAGGAAGCTGTCGAAATAGACGTTTATAGAAAGTGTGGAATATGAAATATCATCCATTGGGAGTAGAACGCGGAAGACAGTTTATGTGGATAACCGCAACTTTTTCATTTTGGTGATAAGGCAATTCGTATTTCACACCAACTGCATAACGAAGCATGTAATATGTCATACAAGTTGTCTTACGATGTGTTTAAAATATCTTCACGACTAATTACAACATCGGCGTACGCTGAAATCATTCGTTTCATATTTTATTTACGATGAGGATTAAACATTTTTCTGTGAAACACAGAATCACAGCCGTGATTCATGGGACTATTAAAACGTCGCGGGCATCCGATCAATTTTCTCGTAATTATTGTTTTCATGGTTGCAAATATCCTGGCACGTGACATAACGCAAAACTATCTAATATCATACGTATAGAATACTATTAATTAATACAACTAATTAACACTATCAGTTAATACAATACGAATACTTTCTTGTACGACTATACTTAACTTGTTGTACGATTATGATAAGTACGATAGCATACGCATGTAAAATATTAAACGTAATTTTCCACGACATTAATGAAAGAACAAATATGGTGAAAGATATCTGCAACTTACAGCATTGTTTACGTTTCCAAAGCTAAAAAAATAAAATGATCGTGTGTCTACCATTCTGAAGAGTTTTGTATGTAAAAGACATAAAATCCTAGACATGATTAAGCGACCTTCGTCCAAGTGTCTCAACTCTTAGATCATCCTCGTACTTGGAAGAATGCTGAGTTCTGCTTATTCGCAAGTGTTCCGAACAATGTTCTTAAATAAATCAAATACAATCGAATCTGGAGTATGCAGTATGTTGGTAACAAATAGGAAGTAAACTTAGCAAAGATCTGCGATAAAAGAAGAAAAGGAAGAAGAAACGAAACCACCCAACTTCATTGATTAATCTAATTACTAAGATTCTTTTTTTCTTTTGTCTTTCTTTCTAATGATATCATGTCGATTCATTATCTCCTTAAAACATCGTAGGCGTGCACACTTGTACATCCACCGAATTAAACGGTGAAGGAATCCACCGTTGACCCAGATCGACAAATTGGTTGCAACATTCTCTGAGTAAACTAAAACGATCGCTATTTTCTCTGTCGATTGCCGTCGATTGCTGTCGATTGCTCTGCCTATCAAATTCGTCAAACACTAAGGCTTCGTGTTAGAGCTCGTCGTTAGGCCGAGTTTATGACACGGCCAGGAATAATTGCTATTTTTGAGAGTTAGGACATAGCGCTTCTACCATCTGGGTATCAACATTCAGATGGTGCACTAACACAGTAAGTGATGTAAATGACGTAACACTATAAATTGAAATTTTAAGAAACACGTTGACTGGCACGATGGTCATCGCGTTACTAAGCTTTTTAGAACGATTGAAACAAGATCATAAACCTAAACATTTTCGACAGTGCGAATGATTTACATAACGCTGTCGGAAAAAGTGGTCAAATGCGATACAATAGTTTGCAAAAATTAAATGTTTAATGATATACTATATTTCAATCTAGGACCGCCCTCTAAAAGACTCTTTGCGACTCTCTCCCGCTATACAAAACATTCCTCATAACCCAATGAAAACATGTTAAAAACATAGATATTTTAGAATATAAAACTAACTAAAAGTAACACCTTGACAGTCACCTAAAAACACTTCGCAACTCCGTTGTGGAATCTGGTACCTAACAATCTCCGCTAAATCTACTCAAACCCTACGAAACTTTCCACATGATCGAACTGACATCCATTCCCATAGCAAAACTTATCTGTTCCCTTTGTTCCCATATAAAAATTCTTTAAATGCCAATCGATTAAGTAGCAACTTTTTCCTCGATACAGGTGGGTCTTCTGATAACCGAGGCGATATTCAGCGTTTCCGGTGAGGCGTATGTCGGCTGGAAGGTGTCCAGGGCCAACAGAGTAACGATTCACTGGATCCTGCACGCCACCGGTCTAGCATTAGTATTAGTCGGACTGATCATCATCGTAGTCAACAAGAACAACAACAACAATCCGCATTTTGTCACGCCTCACGCGATCCTCGGATTGGTCAGCATTATCTTGGCGTTTCTAACAGCCGCGTTCGGCATCGTTACCAACAATTCCAGGTGGCTGTATCCGCGTTTCAGGCCGGTTCTTCTGAAAATCATGCACGCGTTCGGTGGTATCATAGTCACGGTGCTCTTGCTTGCGACGTTGATCACGGGCACGTACACGAAATGGTGGCCTGGTGGCTATACTGGAAGAAGCTTGACGTTCACAGCGTTCTTCATCGCGGGTTTCTTCATCCTTCTGAAGCCGGTTCTAGGAGCTGTTTCGAGAAGCAGAGTGGTTTTCGGTCCGCCACCTGCTACCACCTAATTACTCTGTATAATATCGTATATTATTATAGCAAACGTCTACGTACCGTAGCAAAGGGAAACAATTTCAACGCTTTTATCCAGGATCAACGTACCTTCGACAACTTGACTACGAAGGCACAGAATTTCAGATTTTCAAAGCCAATGAAATACGTTAAAGATTTATGAAGTACATGGTAAACGTGATGTTCGTACTCGTCGATGAACGAGAAAGATCCTCATCCTTTTTGCATATGCGATAAGTATAGCGAAGCCTGAAGTAGATTCAAGAGCATAATTGTGTTCAGAGTTTGTTTGTAGTCTGTTCAATAAACGCGATTTATTTGCCTTACGTTACTCTAGATTCGATCAGAGATCAGCATAGCAATAGAGATCGATCTATAAAAATATTCTTATCGGATTAAGTATTTCGTGTCGATTACATTGACATAGATAAGAGGCTTTTATCGTGTCACGTAGTAAGATAAGATCTAATCGAGTTAATTGCTACAATTGACTTTCAATCGAAACATCGTAATCGAGACCTCTATACTCCAAATAGTTTTATTTTTTATGATTTCAAAATCAGTAACAAAAAGAGTATGTATTTCTCGTACGCGAAGCAAGAAATGTACAGGATTTCTGACGAAGAAATAATTATTTTCTAAATCGTTCATTCTGAATTATTTATCATTCTGTTACAATGTCAAAGGGTTAATCTACTTATAATTCAGACATTCCGTCCTCCAATGATTGTACAGCGATTACGACAACCATTTTTAAAGCTAGATTTAGATAATTTCTTTAATTCCTAAGATGTTCGATACTTTTCAAATATCCAGCTACAAAACTCTATTGATGCTAATCGTAAAGTTCAAAATCAAGGCTTAAGTTAAAATAAACGAGTGATAATTTAAATCCGAGTAAACCATGTTTAACCAGATACTCGTAGAATTATTCATAAATGAACGACAAGAAAGATTTGTTATACCTCGGTTGTGTTCATCGAACAGTTAACATGCCAAAAAAGAAAAAAAAAGAGAAAAAGAAAGAAGGGAAGAAATGAAATGTTCATATAATAAATGCACCAAAAATGCTTGTAAACTCACCTGGCAAGAGAGAAACGTATATTTTTAGATATATAAATAAGTAGTACATATAAGAAACGTTTACCAAAAAGATAATGCAGATTTGTAATATTAACTTATTAAGATATTATATAGTATCGTATAATATTATTTAAAAATAAAGTATATATATATATTAAAATAATATTTGCTTGGACATTTAACATAAGATTATTAAATAAACGAATAGAGAAGACAATAGACGCGGTGGCATTATCGTCAACCATATATATCAACACTTTATTAATTACACACGCATCATATACATATATATATATATATGTATATATATATAGAATTTACATAATGTATATATCTTCCGCAATGCAATGTACATGTATATTAATACAATTTCTTATCCTCGATATAATCTCATCGTCTCTTATATATCGTGTTTTTTCCACTTTCTCTCGTCTTTCCCCTTAATTTCTCCTTTTCTTGGACTAACTTTTAAAATTTCTCACAATCGTCAACGTACGATAAACATCCGAAATCGAACCTAATCACGCGTAAAACTGTCCTCTCGTAATCTATTTATGTGGACAACGTTAACGTTGTGCAACAACACATAATGTATTGTACACATATATGTATGTATGTACATATGTATACGTATTTGTGTTTGCGTATTATTTAGGTGCAAGTTTATTTGATATAGACAGAACACGACTTTGGATTTTTCGTTTAAATTGCTTTGTCGCATTCCTTCGGTAGCTTCACTGCCTTAGAAGTTACATGCATTTGATCGTGCACTCGTCTATACGTTTCCCGTGTGCCTCTCTGTTTCATTGAAAATATACAATTTGATCGAGGTATACGTTAATTCTAGTAAAAACAATAGGATCGATCGAATTAACTAAATCTAATTTAAAAAATTCTAAAATTTTTGATAACATGTATGTGTGTTACGTAATCAACTTGTAGAATATGTAAAAGCAACATTTGTAAACATCAGTTGTAAATATTCGCAATTTTCTCTTATAGAAACGTCGTTTTCTGTGTTCGTAATAGTTTTAGATTTGAAATATTTAAAGTCTACTAAATTAAAAATTTGTTCGTACGTGTGATTTATCCAAGCGCTAAATGCAAAGATAATTAATCAAATCCAAGGAAACAAATCGTAAAATCTGAAATGTTTGTATACGTATCTTAGAATAATGGCAACGTACGTGAAATTTTTATGATACAAAAGAAATTCTCTTCTTACACGTACATTGTGTATAGCGTCCAATGGCAGAAGAAGATTAACGCGAATAATGCGATATCTTATAATAGCAGAAATAAAGCCTGTAGCAATTAAGAATTTCTAAAAATTTGATAAGTAATAGTATAAAGATATGTCAGCATTTTTTATTGATCAGTAGTATAAACTTATATTAACAAAATCACATGACAACAAGGAAATTGTAAAATACCTTATAATGTAACTCGCAAAAATGAAATAAATATGAAGATTTACAAGAATTACTTGAAGAAATGGAACTGAAAAGGTTTCTGAATCATAGGCTGATTTTAAAGGTAAACACTTTTACATTGATATTATCTGAGAGACACGAGTAGCGTATCAGAAGCAAGCGTATTAAAATTGCTTCTCTTCGTCCAGAATAATTTTCCACAAATCGCAGTTTTAATGCTACTTCTTCAACATCCAACGATTTTCCATAGACACATGCTCGCCAACGTACAAAAATCTGTCTTATTAACGCGAACGAATATTAATCCTATCGTTTCCCATAAAACATAACGCATCTGCTACCGCCTAACACTATCCTCGCTCTCGAACGCTTTTCTCTTTCTCGATTAGCTCTAGGACACGTTACTTTGTACTGTTCGCTCTATTGGTTGCTCTTGGTGACGTAAAATCCGAAACATTACTCGGTAACCCTGAATTCACGCATCGAAATCCTCGCACGAACGATCTCTGCAGCAACTTAGAAACGAAATAGCCAAAGGAAGATTATTTTTCAGTTCGAGTACTTTGAAACGTAAATCTATTAATCGATAAACACTTACAAATCATATTAAATATCAAATATGATTTTATTGGAAATTATACACAGGAGATAGTTGCAATTATTTTCTTCTAATTATATTTAATCAATGAAATGTACAAGCCATTTAAACCATGAGACTTTATACTTTTCATTGTAATAGCAAACAAAGTTACCGCATCGTTACCGATAATTCTACGTCACCGAAATCTTAACCCTATCTAGGACAGTCGACCACGTGGCCTGACCGGTTTAAACCGGCAGCTAATGCTCTCTATTTATTAATTTATATTATTTAATTATTATTATTATTCATTACTTTTGTATATAACATAACTCTTTTTATAATAATAAATATTGTTATTGTTGTTGTCAATAACGCGCTAAATCTTTTGTTTAAATTCCTTTTTAAACCTGCATTAGATTCGCCTATCTAGCCTAAGGACATTAAAGTTCTGTCGAATGCTTATCTATCAGTCACCCTTTCTTCCCACGAATCCCAAGCACTTTATATCTTCTCTTTTCTCTCGCGATTGTTTCTCCGTACTCTTTTTAATCGCATTTCTCGAGCTGGCAAAATCTCTCCATCGATCGAACAATCGTTCGTCAGGGTTCCCTTAAACGAAGAATTCTTGCTTCTTCTTTTCTTTTCTTTTCTTTCTTTGTTTCTTGATTATGTCTCGGATATGGCTAGTTGGAGTGCGTTTCTCGCGTTCCTATCGGTATAATTTCGTTTCTGTCTAATCTGAATATATCAGTACGTGTATCTTCATTCAGATTAATTAAGTTACTTGAATTTCAAGAGGACACTTGATGGAGAATAAAGGGATCGTGTTTATGAACGTACGTAAAAAATATCGATTTGTAATTAGAAACGTATATGCATAATAGAGAGATTTTATATATACGAAATATAACGGAATGTAAAGTTTAGAAGAAAAGGTATCGGTACATATCAATAAGTACTAAAAAAAATCTGGAAATAAGATTACATCACTTAGCAACTATTATTTTTTTTTCTTTAAGTCAACCAACAACTGGAAGGTCTCGAGTTTGTTTTTAAAACCTGAAAGCATATTTAATTCGTTTAGTCAAGTAAATTCATTCGTACCGGTATGTGAAATATTGCAAATCATTTGCTATCAAGAAATTTCGGTAATAGATGAGAACAAGCATAGAAATTCGAGTAAAATAGATGAGAATTCCAGGCTGGTTTCGTATTACTCGAATCGAAATTTGTTGAATCGAAGTAACTTGACTAATCCAAACGAAGCTTATGCGGTTAGTCTAATGCTTCTTCCCATTAAACGAACAGTAGCGGAAATATTTCGTTGAAAAGGAAATGAACGTTTCATCGAAAACAGACGGATCTTAATACAAACGATAGATTATTAAAATCTATGATACTTAATGGATAATTGTATACTTGGTATTTTGATCACCGTGTTTTGTACCTACTCGTATGTTTGTAAAATGGAGGATCGACAGGATTTCGGGCATTCAATTAACTGAAAGACTAACTGGGATACAAAGTCCTGGGTTTCGGTATTTGAATATGAATCGATTCGATAAACTTTCATTGTCTTCAATGCGAAGCTAACGAGCCTCGATTGGATACGAATTCCGATCTTGGGATTCGAATATCGCTCTATTTAATGTTTTTTTTTTTATTTTTTACTTTTTTGCCTATTTTCTGTGAAGCTCTGAGTATTAACAACGACTAGATTCTAAAATGTTAATTAGGTCACCGAGGATTCATCTTGTACGCCAATAGTGAGAATCCTCCTCCACTTGTTCATCCCTTTGAGCAAAGGATTAATGGCAAAGGACGAATATTTACTCTTAACGTCCACTTTCATTACTTACAAACCATATCGATCGCAGATATAACGAGAACTGCGATTTCTTACGAACGAGTCGTATAGTAGCAGGAGGCTTCGAAATTTTCATCGTTTGCAAATTTCATGTTTACGTAAAGCTCGTGAAACTTATTCTAATGAAAACGGTTTGCTGAAAATTCCTGTAACCACGAACCACCGTGTAAAAAAAAGACTTTTAAGAGGCAAAGTTTCGCGGCAACTTGTATTTTTTCCTGTTCGTTGAATTTAACGTAAACAACAAGTCAAAGGATTTTAAAACGATACTCTAATTTTAGCTACGCTCATTTTATGCACAAACGAAAAATACTTCGACGAGACCAATCAATTTGTGATAATAAAAATTGTGTACGTTACCAATGAACGCGAACACGTGGACCGTTAAGAGGACAAAAAGTGGAGTTAGGCCCTTGTTACTCTAGAAAAGTACACTTACACACACTTTCCACACTTTTTTTCGTCGTGTTCACTCACTCAACGAAACGCAGCGAAAAAAAAAAGAATCGCACCACACAGCTTCTCACGCGCACGGATATGAGTTAACACATTTTGTATGTCTGCCTTTTCGTAATTTGAACGCAGCGAGATTTTTTTCTATTTTTCTCGGCTTTAATGTCTAGTTAAATTGTTTCGTGACGTTTGCTCGCTCAGAACCTCCCTCTTTCTTGCGGTATATCAAACGATGAATCGTGTCGTGTATTTTTTTATTATTTTCTTATACTTGTCTTTTGTACACGTAATATAATAAACTATGCGACGCGTACACCAGTGTACAAGCGCCTATAAATATAATGTAAATATTTAATATACAATAATGTGTATAATATACTATATATGTATATCCTGTAACGTGTGTATATGTATATGTGTATATGTATATACATATATACGTAAAGTATACCGATAAATGTTATACATATGATACAGCTAACAACACTTTACAAACGGGGTCACATAAAAAATAAAGAATCACGATTTCTCACGTTTATTGACTGCATATGTACGCGCGTGTCCGGTGTACTTGCGAGACATCACTGACTTAAACGTTTATTTTATAATTCCTATTTTTAGGAATTGATCCGAAACGCTTTTCTCGCTGAACCGTGAAACGACACAACCCTCTCCTCTTTCCTCCTTCTTCCCTCTTCGTTCTAAACACCCTTCCATCATCACACTGTCTATGGTTCACACAAAAATAAATATATATGATATATATATATATGTATATATACGAATATATTATATTATATATACATATACATATATATATATATACAATACACGGTTTCTTCTTCCTCTTCATTTTCTTCTTTTTCTTCCTCTTCTACACTCTACGGAACAAGCGTTCGATTCTCAGAAGCACGCAGAACAGCTATTAGTCTAATAGACTAGGTGAAACCCTGAAAAGTTTACGCAGCTGGAAAATAGATATTATAATTGATAACGGGAATTGGAGGCGTTATACACGCGGAAACACTCGACAGTCGATCTACAAGAAAATAGAGTTCTTTTCTTTGTCTTTTTAAGTGTAACAAGGACAGATCAAGTGTTCGTCGTCCTCCAATTGTGGACGCGATCGAATTGCAAGTTTAAGCGGGCGAAGTATTCGTTGGCCGAAAATATCGTACGTAAGGGATCACGACCTTTTAATTTCTGTTTTCTTCTTTTGTAATTTTGGAGAAGGAGCTTAATATGTGCATATTTAATTTCTATACAATTAATAATAATATACTTAGTAAGTTTCTATAATAAGTATGTATGTAAATATGTAAAAGAAAATTAATGCAAAACTCGACGAAATTATTTGTAAAGAAAGAAACTAATAGGATTACAAAAAGCTCTAAACGTACATTATCTATTGCTAATATAATGATTTTCTCAATTAAGCCTTCTTATTTTCTGCCAACCAAAATTATTTAAAACGAAAGCATCGATAAATTTTTTAATGAGAAGTTCGTACCTATTTTGGTATATATTTTTCATCTTGTCTTGTGTAAAGAGAAATAAAAGTGACTTAATGGCTTGTGTTATCCCCTTTACAAATATGGCTACCACCTATCTATATTAATAGCAAAAAATAAAAGGAACTCCCCTATGTTTCTAAGCTCAGTTTATAGACTACAGAATTAAACTATCGAAGCAGCTGCTTCTCCCTGAGTCTCTTAACCGAAATAACTTCTGCGTACAACGATCGAAAAATATAAGCTTTTAATATACAAGCCAAGCAAATAGTCGACCTGCTTATGCTACATGTGACAAATTTTAAGATAGAATCGAAGAAAACGCGATTCCCTGTCTAACGATATTATTAGCTAGAAATTGCGAAATAATTAATATTTGCAGAAATTAATTTCTGAATGTTAAAAGTAATGAAACAAATAATGAATTGAATATAAAAAGTAACGGTAGCCACGTCGATATAACAAATAATTATAATTCAATAAATTTTCAAGATATGGAAGCTAATATAAATTTTAAAAAACTTGTAAATGTTACATGTTACTTTTATTTACTCTTTTCTTTTAGTATTTCAATATTAATTGCACAAGAAATTATCCATATTTATTGCTCAACAAATTATCCAGCCATAAATCTTTTTGTAGTACGTGATCCTATCATTACAATATCTCAAGTAGCGTAGTTAATTGTTTATCGACACCTGTTTACCCTGTTCAGAGACTACATCGAAGGGTAAACGTCGACCATTAACTTTACTATCCACGTCGAAATATGCAGAGCGGTATAATTCGCATCGTATCATTGAAACCTTTGTAAGTAATTGTCGTACTTCGTCCGTTTAAATTCGACCTCCCACTTCCGATCATATTGCGTACATTATTATAACGACAAATAATTCTCTTCTATCGCTGAACATTATATATCTTTGACGCTCAACAATTTAATCCTTTAAGCATTGAACCACGATATTTATTGACTCTTTGTAAAAGCTTCAATCTTACTATCATCGCTATCGGTAACGATAATTTCTAATTTAAAAAAAGTCAATAAAATAGATCATCATAGTTATGAATTATTCTTCTCTATTTTCAGTCTGTGAAAATGGAAATAAGAGTATTCAGCTTCGATAAAATGTCATGTTTATCAGTCGTTGGAGATATCGAAAGAAGTAAACCAAAAGCATAAATAGATATCTGAATCACTTACGCTATCGTACGCTTAGTACGTAATTCTCTTACGTAATTAAAATTCCCAGAGATTTTCAATCTCACTTTAAATTCCATTGCTACGATGGTGGCAACGCTGAAAGGATTAAAACGACTAAAATAGTGCAACAATCGCGTCTTTAACAAAAATATTCTATACCCCATCAACTAACGATTGTTGCGATCTCTCGTTTTTGGAGGACATCGACAGGTGAACGCAGGAAGAAGGATAGCGCTAATCATCCTCGCTTCAGCAAGATAATACTGTCTAAGACCGCGTCATTTTTCCGCTTTCTCAGCACTTACAATTAGATTCGCTTCCTTCCCTTTTTAAATCTCCTCGACTTTCCAATTCCTCGAAATTTGCGCTCTTGAACGATCACACTTATTCTCTCGATAAACGGTACAGCGTAGCTGGTACTTAGGTATGAAACATTTCGCGAGTCAACATCGAAAAAATACCGAACGCTCGCGTAACTAGAAATGGTGCTTTACAAAAAACCAGATGGTGGCGACTGAACGTGTCGGATAACAACAAATATTCTGCGACAAAATTGTCCAGTGGATTAATAGAAATTTAGCCTGTATTTTCTTCTCTCTTTTTTCTTTTTTTTTCTTTTTTTTTGTGTTTTGTTTGTTTATGGCGGGTGATACGAGATTACATAGATATGAATTGCGACGAGGAGGAATTAACCGCGAACTCCTCTTGATTTTGACGGCTAAATCGAACATGCCTAATCGCACGGAACGCCTAAATTGATCCGCTGTGCAAGTGAACATTATCTTAGATAAGATACCTTACACGGGAGCAATTGAATCGTTCAGTGATTTCCACCTGAAAAAGGTGAAGTGTCATTGCTATATCTTAATAATTTGTATAATGACGCTTCAGCGTAGGTAGCGATAAATACGTAACTTTCCTCGCTAGAATACGTTACAATTATTTAATTCCATTATTCTTCTCGTTATCCTCTTGATATTTTACCGTCCGTGTGTGAGATTTTTTTTTTATCATTTTCTTTGTATTCTTCGTGTCCTTATGTATGTACAATCGAAAGCAGTGGAGTAGCGTAATTTTTCCTAACGGTTTTACATCGCAGCGCGCGTGCTGGAGTCGTGTCACAGTTTCTTCACGCAGCACCTTCGTCACATCGACAGTCTTCTATCTAGTCGCGATCGATAAATTTTTTTTAGTCCTTTTCTTTCCTACATTTCATGCGATTCGCTATACCGATTACAAGTTTTCACATACTATTTTACAACGAAATAGTGGCCATTTAATGTTAAACGACGATAATGGTTAAATATTCTTACGAGTCTACGTTGGAACTGTGAAACTTGTAAAAAGAAAGCAGAATATCAAACATCTTCTCTGGTAAAGCAAACGAGAATGAAAATGAAAATTAAGAATTTTAAAATAATTTAATAAATTACAAAAATACTTTAATTGTCATATAATTAATCGTAGATTCTATTTGAATGAAAGATATAATTTAATAGGATTGTGGGGTTCGAGTATATGAAAAAATACACCGACTATTCCTCCTTAAAAAAATAAATCCATAGGAATATCTCTCTTCTATTGGAACGTTCAATACCATTCTTCGTTTGACCGCCACCCGATCGATCATCGATCCTATCTGCGATATGCAACTACCTGTTATTGGCCTGTTGTATCTTTGGCAATAGATTTCTGGGCAGACTCGTCTTTACAGATAAAATGAACATCGTGTCAGACTTGCTGGGATGTGATCAAATCGGTTTTACTAGAATTCTTCAGGATCGACGGTCCAGGAAGCTTCTGAGTGGTGCCAGACGTGCCCGAGGGTTGTATCATTGGCTGACCGTTTACCAGGACTATGGTGTCTCTCACGGAATTGTATCCTGCTGGTGGGCCTACGTTAAAATTATTTCATGAAACCTAGTAGATCTAGTAGGTTGTAACATATAAAATGTCTGATTTTATTTTATCAATGTTTCCCAAATTTTTGCTATTTCAACAAATGTCTGTATCTTCGTAGATGATTTTAAAGCTAAAGATTTTTTATATCGTTTTAATTTTGTAATTTGTGCGTGTAGAAATGCATTTCTCTTAGCGTTTGGTGAAGTACGGAGTCGTTAAACGTCGGACATTCTATATGATACAACACGATAAATATTTGCTAATATTAGTTCGTGTATGTACATGTGCAAAGTTTTACTTGAAATTCTGTTTGGACTTCTCTAAATATGCATGACGTTATTCTACACATTGTACGCAATTTCTGTTGTTTCGCTTCCATTAACATCATGATATGAAGCTACTAATTAACGTTGGTTTATATGCAAGAAGTATACGTTATAGTTAGGATTTGCTTATCACAAGAGCAATAATTTCTCTATTATACGATGATAATTATATTAGGAGAATTTGATTATATCATTACATTCTTCGTAATAAAAAAATTATTTGAAGAATATTCGCAGAAAAATTTTCCGAAAATGTTAGTCATGAAAAGAATTCCTTCCGCGAAATATAATTAAGAATTAATGAAGTACCATTGGGTGATTAATAATTAGCAATTATTCTAAATATATCTAAATCGATCGTTATAATCCTTCACCGATAAAATTGCCACTTGTTACTTCGAATTCTATCAACCGATTTAATACTGTATAAACTATTGACATTTTGTATATGTATTTTGCATATTTAGTTTTATCATAGTTGACAGATTACTCGTCACATTTGTGCTTTACAAATAAAACAATCGTGTGTTGCTAGCGTTTCATTCTATCATAATTTGGTCGACAACTATACGACTGACGTATTATAGTTTTAAAGTACGAGGCATATATTTTCTGCAGCACCCTGCATATCCGACAATCGCGTAAATAAATGTATAAGTAAATACTCGGTCCAGACGTATCTCATTATCGATTACCGTCAGCACATGATGTAAGCGGAGACCTCTACACAAATCCGAGATAATCTTGTTTAATATAAGAAAAACACCGTTTCCCTGTGCGTGTACAGCGTTAACCTTCGCTCGGGTATAATGTCATCGAGTGTCTATCATTGCTTATTATATCTAAATTAATTATTATCTGCTACCAGCCGAGTTAAATGCAATTAGAACCGAAACTGATGAAAATTGCGCCTCGTACGACCATGCATCCACCACGCCGCTCCACGCCGTGCCGTGTTTAATAACGTAATACACGTCCTGTCGGATGATGTTTACTTGCACACGACTGGAGCTTAATCAAGTCCTTGATTACCTGGCGACGGTGTATGAGTGAGCGTTCTCGATGGGGTAGAAGGGTTTCTGGCCGCAGGACCCCAATCAGAAGTCGGTTGTAAAAGCATCTTCGCGCGCCACCAAACATTCTTCCCGTTGCTTTTCTTCGTTTTCCCTTTTCCTGGTCTTTGCCACGACAGCCTGTTGTCGAGATCGTCGTCATCATCGTCGTCCTCGTCGTAGGCAGGACGACGACGCCGATCCCTCAGTTGATTCTGTAATGAATAACGTATTAATGAATGTATTTCAGTCTGTTTATATCTGGCAACATTTTGATAATATTAATGAAATTGTTGATAAAACTATTAGGATACCAAGGATACCGAGCTATACGTATTGTAATTATTACGAGAAACAAGAGTCCTTTTTTTTTCTTAATTCTGAAGCGTCATTTACTATGCGCATGGTTGATAGAAATATTAACACTTTATTGATCAGCCGGCTTTTGCTATAAATAAAAACTTGTCACGAGATTGGAATGGAAGGATTTTTAGAAAATGAAAGGAAACATTGACGGTTTTCTTCAAATTATCATGCATTTTAAATCAATCGAGATATTGATATTTTACTTTCAAAAATACTGCACTTACACACTTTTTCGAAAGTGTCAAAGCATTTTCGATATTTATTTAGATAGAAGGAGAATGCTTGTAAGGAGAAATGAATGTAAAGGTAAATGATCGTAAAAACAGCGTGAAGTGTAATGGATCTAGGGAGATACGATCTCCAAATCATTACTGTCAGTGTATTGTCATTCAATGCAGCTATTATTACTTCGCTTTATTATAACTTAAATAAAATCATATAGTAACTACGCACAAAAACTCTAACTCTAAACTGCCAATTGTCACGAAAAGAGGAAAAAGCTATCGACCGATATGCTAACTAGTGCACCTAAGTACTTTGTTATATTAATATAACTGTTTCTGTGTTACAATTATACATGACAAAACACTCGAGAACTGAAAGAACTTCTGCCTATGCAATCAAGGACTCTTATAATCGGCGTGCCAATAATCAATATTCCAATAATCCACATTCTATTGTATGCACCGATCCTGAAACTCTCATTCAATTCCTCCGACTTCAAGAGACCAAATACTTTAAATGTTATCGTGTTCCTAAATTACTCTGTAAACGACGACACTCGTATTTCACCGCGAACAACGTCGAACGATTTAATTTTACTTACGAGAGCCACGCCAACGATGACCAATACTGGTATTATACCGACAACCCATCCAACAACGTCCGCCCATTTTGGATAAACGTAGCCACCGTATGTAAGCGGTTCGTATTCGACCCAATTAAAAAATAGGATGAAGAAGAGCGTAGCTGGTGTAATCACTTTCCACATCCACGTCCAGAAAAATCTCCAGGGACGACTACGAGGTCCGATCATCTGCTGCACGTCGTCGAGAAATCGATCCGCACCGTAGATCCAAGCGACCAAGATACATTCGCCTATGGCGATCAATAACACCGACCAATTCGCTGCGTATTTGTCCATCAATTGCAACCAGTACATACCAGCCTGGAAGTGCAGCGAAATGTGACATTTCAATTACGAGCAATCTTCTGAAACTAACCCTCGAATGAATTATTTTTATAAATATAGTAAAATGCTTTGAAATTTTCAATTTATATGTCATAAATTCGTAGAAAAATAATTTTAAAACTCTATCTCATTTTTTTGTAACTTTTCACTTGGGAAAAGAAATTATAACGTACATGGAACATATAAGCAGATTAAATATTGTGAAAAACGATAATTATTTTATTTATCGTACTCTAATATTTCTAAGATACTTCAGAGTATGGGTAACAGATATACATATAAAAGGAGATAACAGCTACGAATAACACTAAAATATTCAGATTGTAAAGACAATAAGACGATAATGTAAAAAGTAGTATAGTTTCATAAATGGACGGGCAGTGTATCTGTTAGCTTACGGCAATAATTTCAGATACACATAAATACACTCGAAAGCTCTATCTGATAAGTATCGCGTACTTGTTATATATTAGTAGATATAATTATGTTGTCAAGTGACAAGATTATGCATTACAGATTATTAATTACAGAATATTAATGTAATATGAAATTACCTAGATATGTGAATTAAATATAATAATTAAAATACATATATATTCGTAGGTTCCTAATATTATCTTCATTGATATAATAAATTTCTATAACTAATATAACTAATATTTTTATAATGATCACGTATTTTGAATTTAGTCGTGTATTACTTGGTATTTTTCAATCCTATAAATGAAAAATGATTAAAGTTCGATGAATACAAATTTTTATTATAGTTATTAGTAACGTTTACGAATTCTTTTTCCTACGTCTGAAATTATTTAATTATCCTTTTTGGTATCAGTTGTAGAAAATAAATATTCGCGGTTTCTCCTATGTACAATATAAACTTACATTGGTAGTGAAAATGATACCACCGGCGTAACCGAATACAGCTGCTGCCAGGACAACCCATAATTTGTAATTTCTCAATGCTGGAAAGGCATCAAGGATCGCTGTGGTAACAGTTTCCATCAGTGCGAATTGAGAGTCGAGACCCAAAGTGAGCAGCATCACGAAGAAGAGCAGCGACCAAAGTGGTGCAACTGGTAAACGAGCTACTACCTATTGTATGATATGTTTTTTTAATAACAAAAATATATAATTAACACAGCATACTTTATATATATAATGAATATACAAAATATATCTTTTAATGATTAATGCATAGTGTTTATACAAATGTTTTTGTCTGATATATATTTTTAAATAGTGTAACATTTAATATTAAAGGTATTAAATACTAAATTTTAGAAAAAGAACATTTAAAACGTCCATAAATACAGAAATCTGTAGTTAGTACACTGCAGCATAAAATGTAGCAGTAGAGTGAAAAGTAAAATAACAAAATGCTGTTTCAGACGTAGATACTTTCGTTTTGTATGAAAATAAAGAAGCCTGTAACCTGATCTGTAATCCTAAAGTCTTTCAGTTCTCCCTATAAGGTCGATTTCTAAAATTTACTTCAGTCTATCGTCTTTTACTTCTTTTATCGAATCTGTAGAAATGAATTGTATAAATACTACTAATACGTAATAAACATTGATTGTACAATAATTATTAGACTACGAATATTCATGTAAATTCGTATGTTTCTAGACACAACCAAAGAAAAATAGGACCTAAATAAAGATCTACAAATATTATAACGAATATTATATATATTTTAGCACACTACACATACATTTCTGCACGCTTAAATTTTCCTTAAATGTATAAACTGCAATCTAGTAATTATAATTACACGTATCATTTTAACAACTCTACCGAAATGTTAATAGAAATATTTTGAAGCGCGTGAAGAGTAAAGAAAAATAAATGAAACCAAGATACAATCTAAAGACATGATCAAATACGTGATAAATCTTTAAAAAATATTCATCAAACATAATTTCACAAAAAAGAACTTGAGCCTGATCTAAAATAAGTTTACAAAAGGAAGAACGTTTTATGCTAATAATAATTCTATATTCACATACCTCAGGATAGACAATGAAAGCCAGTCCAGCACCCTGATCGACGACAGACGCGACAGGAACGTCAAGCTCGTGAGCCAAGAATCCGATCACAGAAAAGATGACAAAACCAGCGAAGAAGGACGTGCCGATATTGCTGACGGCGACGATCAACGAATCCTTGTAACAATTGTTGGTGAATTTGTTGTAGGAGCTGAGCGTTATCAAACCACCCCAAGCAGGGCTCAAAGCGAAGAAAATCTGCACAGCGGCGTCGCCCCACACTTTCGCGGACATTAGCCTTTTCCAATCGGGCGTTAGATAAAAGAGAATGCCCTCGTCGGCGCCGGGAAGTAAAATCCCTCGAATGAAAAGAGTGATCTACGAACAGAAAACAGAGTTCTTCGTTTACAGCTCTCCCCGTGGGTTAGAATCGTCGAAAAATAGCAAATTCTGCGTGAGACTGACTTAGAGAGTGAAAAAAGGGGTGTGGGGGAAATCACTCGATATGATAAAACGCGTATTAGTAGGAATTGAAAAAAAGTTATTAACAATTATTGAAAGTATTAACAAGTATGGAAAGTGAGTCGGATTATAGAATTGCAGAAGAAAATAAAAATTCTAAAGAAGCGTCGATGAAAATTACGCTTACCAGAACGACGTATGGGAAGAGAGCAGTGAAATATACAACCTTTCCCGAGCTTTGAACACCTTTGCTCAGACAGAGGAAGACGATAATCCAAGCCAACAGGAGATTCACTGCCATCGAGGGTCGAATTGAACCTGTCTCCTCGATGCCGCTACTCATCCCCAACACGTGATTGCTGTGTAACGCATGATTGAAATGATATATTAGAAAAGTAGTTTAATTCGCAACCAATAACTTTATTTTCTGAATTATTTCGCTTTTATCACTACTGAGTCAATTACACGATGCAAAGCATAATTCTTCTTTTATTAGATTTAATAGCAATACTTGCGAGTGTACTCTCCTTACTTGAAATATTCCTCAGCAGGTGGTCTTCTAATGGCACTAGTGATGTTCTCTATAGTCAGGCCCATGGAGGCCATCTGAGTGGAATTTAAACATCTTGTTTTGAAGTAGCTCATGTTTTGAGACATACACGCCTCGGCAGCTTCTGGCATGAAGCAGTCTTCGGTGCTCCATGGTGGTTCGCACTTGCTCCATGGCAGTTTACCAGCTCCTGCACAAACCAATTAATATTTCTTTATCGATATTAAACACTGATGTTTCGATAATGTTTCCTTGGTCTAAGAGGCATGCAATGAATTATTTTTTATTGCGATCGTCGCTAAATAGATAGACAGATTAACGACGACATATTTCAATGGTTTCATTATTTATTATTCATCTCTCTTCATGCTGCCTCGTCATACATCTATCTATTTGCCCAAGAACGAAAGAAAGAAGAAAAATTCACAAGGAATACCGCGAAACCTAGATACCCGTTGGCACTTGAAACGCAGTAACCTACACTCGGGCGAATCGATAATTCACGCACCGTGATACTGTGTTCTCTCGTTCATAAAACTTATCAGACACAAAAATCCTTTTATCCTTAAAAAAAAAAGAGAGAAAGAAAGCAAAAGATATGTAACATTATGGATAATACTATAGTTAAATCTCACCGGCCACGGAAACGAAGATGTAATAAAGGGTCCAGGCGATGATCAAATTGTAGTAGAGCATCACCACCGAGCTGACCAACACCATTCCATACCCCAAGCCGCGGAGTAAGGGGCAGAAGCGTTTGTATGCTGCCACTGGGCCAAGGCTCGCGTACTGCCCTGTGGGAGAGAATATTGCAAAAGAGAAAGGAAAAAAACAGCTGAAGAAATGGATCGATAAGCCATTTGTGCCAGGCCTAGCTGTGCACCTGCAATTTACACGGAATATCGAATCGCAAAACAGGGGTCGATATCACGAACGGTTCACTGGTTCGCCTAAAAATAACGTTACGTAAGCCTGGTAACGAAGAACAATCGTTCATTGATCGTTCTATTTCGGTAAATCAACAAGCGTGGACATTGGTTGACCTTGAGCATAAGATGACCATAAGAATGAGGTTTGCATTCTTATCGCGTAGCTGTATGTCTATTTCCGTGTGGTTTCGCCTCTGTCTTTACGGACGAGATATCTTGCGACGTAATTTCGTTCATGCGAATGTTATAAGCGAAAGATCTCGCGAGATGTCTATTTTTTTTTCGTATTTATAATTGAACGTTGTTTTCTATGAAAAAACCATTCCGTGTATTTTGTGATATATTCGAGTCTTCTGCGAATTTATGGATAAGATATCTCGCAATGTTTTAGGTGAGATAAAAAAAAAATAGCTGCATGCTTTTGATAGGAAAAATAAAAAGTCTGATACTATTTACTCTGCGATAGATCTAACGTTAAAGTGTCACGTCTTTTATGCTTCGTCATCGTAATGATGTAGTTTCGATGTGCTCGATGTTGCCGATCCAACTCGTAATATTTAATAAATATTAATATTTCTCATTCGATTTATGTTATTTCCTTTCCTTCTTTCTCATTTTTCTGACGTAAGGGAACAGCTGATCGCTACTCTTGGAAAGTTTCAACGCGGATTTCACCGATATAGAATTAATCGATAGTTATTTGGTGGCGTACTGTGGTAGCTTCGCGTTCCAAGTATTCCAAGATAGGTGCGACTGTTTTCTAAGAATTTTGAACTGGCCACTACAGAACAGGCAGATTTAAAATAGAACTACTCGATTCTTTTGATTAACCATCGCGAGACTGTAATATCCGTTGGTCTTCCGAACACGAAACACGAAGAACATATTTATTTTTCAATTTCGATAATTTTACAGAGAGATTATACTCGATCGGATTTGAAAACGGAAACAACAGCTGTTCGTTTTCATGTCATTTCATAGATTATGTAATACCACGGTTTAGCAGCGCGTAGTTTATATCCCTTTGCAATATACCGAACATCCTTCGCAATATGTTTTATCCTAATACTCTAGTGATTGTTAGTTACTTATTTACATTACATTAAATAAATGATATTCTCTTACACGAAAACGAAATCACTTGATTATCCAATATAACATCAAGATTCTACAGTGTCAATATAATGAAATACTTGTACATTGTAACAATGTAACAATTAAACGCTTTACGTATAGATAAAAGGGATTACTTTACTTACCTAAGGAAAGCTCCATGAACATGAGAGGAAGCCCGGCGATAATGAGCATTATCGTAAACGGTATTAAGAAAGCACCCCCTCCGTTCGAGTAGCACAGATACGGAAATCGCCAGACATTGCCAAGGCCGACGCTGTAGCCCAGAAGAGACAACAGGAAGTCGAATTTCCCTGTCCATGTACCGCGTTCTGGGTGTTCCTCTTCGCCAGCCTGCAATGGTGCCTGGCTGTTCGCCACCGAGTACTTGTCTTCGTTCTGCTACAAAGCATACATTCGAATTCTTTTATTCCCATTCTGTCTCCTTTTACTCTTTTATGCGATAGAAATGGTTCTTTGTGCTCATCAGAAGTTCGATAATTCGTCGATGAAAGATACGGAGTCGAATTCATAAATGTTCGTGAAGGTTATGGTCAGCGGTTCTCAACTCTCGAGTTGAATTTCCAATGAAATTTGAAGTTTAACGTTCGAATATCAGAACAGCAGATCTTTCAACGTCAAACAATTCCACGATCTTGTCTAGAATCATGGGGAAATTTTAAATTTACCATTGTAATATTAACGTATCAAGGAATTCTAGCATTTCGCGTAGGAAAGTAAATTACTATGTTTACTCGTGGAGGGAAACGTTTTGATTCCAAGAGCAGGACGAAGTAAATTAAAAAATTTGCATGACTGCGATATCTGTTTCTTATACTTACTCATATTTGGATACAGTAACGAATCTTGTAAGATAAAATGTTACGATACGTCTATGAACATATTCTGTAACGAGTGATTTCCATAATACACATTTCATAATGGCATCAGGCAATACCGTACACGTTTTATCAGATAATAAATCAAATAATCCTTGATTTAAAATGTACTTAAAAAGTCACGAAGAATAAGAGAAAATAACGAGCCGCGACACGCTAAATAGCAAGTACTTAACTTCGTTCATGGCGTAAAAGAAATTGTAATATCGTTAACCGTCGAATCAGGTCAGACCTCCTAGAACCAGGCGGATTCCGCGTATTTTCCTTTAACTCGTATTAACTTTGAAAATCCTGTTCGAACATTCCTATCTCCATCCTAGCGTCTTAATTATATTACCCGCTTTAACTTCGCCCTCTTACTTATCGATCACGAGGAATATTACCCTGGAGATTTCTTTGAAATACCAGCGCCTTCGTTGAGAACCGCTGCACCGTGTCAAGGCGAAAGGTCGCGAAATTTTCGCCATTTTCCTTGGTATCGATAGTTCCCCAATGGTCGATGGATCGACGTATGCAAACGATGTTACGTAAACGAATAGTCGAAAGAACCAAATCACAGAAATTCTACGAGGTTTCTCTACTTACAAAGAAAGATAACGCGAATAGTAACGACCATTGGGAAATCAACGCTAACAAATTGCTTCGACGTTTCGATCTGTCGTGTATCGTCTAATTTTCACGACATCTTGAACATTACATACAGATAACAGCTGGGTGTAGCTTTGTAGGACACGCGTGTCAAGTGCAACGTGGATGATTTATGGCTGATGATTTACGTTCTCCACGCCGCGCCGTTTCGTACTGTTATATTTAAATTGTCTCATTCTTGGAAACACCAATTCCTTTCGCATGCATTTGTCCCCTTTTCTCGATTTACCAAATATACTAAATATTCTCTTCTCGTTTACTATAAGCTATTTATTTGTAACATTATTACAATTACTAGAACCATCATGTAAATATTTCTCCACAGAATTTACAGTAAAAATGTAGAAAAAAATGAAGATATCAAGATATTCAATATTTCTGTCATACTCGCATGCATTTCTTTCCTCTTCCTAATTTGTTAAGTGTAATATTGCCTGTATTTATTAAACCATTTGTTTCTAATATTTTTGTAAGTAACGTGACATCGAGATTACTAAAATTTGTCAATGGAATTTAAAGTAATTGGAAAAATGAAAAATATCGAATAAAATGTAAAGGTGGTAAATATCTTGTATTTTGTAAACGAATATCAAGACACTCGGTCATTTGATAGGATTTATATTAATATGATTCAAGGTCCATGATATAAGGATTAATTCGTCAAAATTTCGTCAAGATATTTTGAACGATAGCAAACGTATAAATTTTTCATTAATGGCATTTTGTGTTCAACTATGTAGCGTGATAAAGTACGCGTGCACTGCGTGAAAGCGTGAACTTTCCATGATATTAATATCTTCTAGCCATCGAGGAAGGGCGTGATAGCAGACTGCAGATGTTTATGCAAATTCATATTCATCATGGACATAGCTACAGAAATAGAACTTAAATGCGATTTAATTAAATATCACAAGTATTTTACTTTTTGCATATTATGTCTATATATATACTTTCTATACATTTCTTGCGCCCCTAAACTTATCATAAATTGTATTGAAAATATTACTATGAATGCATAAATATACGCAGTTTATACGAGTACCTTAATTGAGATTTCGCTTAGAAATTGTACCGAGACTTTTGAAAATCGTAATAAATAATTGGAAGCCATAATTAAAAGAATATCTCTCTTGCAAGAAATTCACTAATCAATCTTGTTGTAAATTATTTTTTAACCTCGATAATAGTAACCTACATCGTTTTCTAACTTATTGTAATTGATAAAATTATAGAGTATCGAACGTTCTTCGAAAATTATTTCTACGAAAATTTATCGATGAAACAGAATTCCTACTCCGGTAATTTGGAAATAACGAAGGCGGAGAAATTATAAAAATGACGAATAAAAGTCTATTTGATATTAGCAGCTGACCTTCTTCCAAGTAAGAGCATGCTTGGAATTGATTTCGCGGAAAGTGATGCGCATTTAAGACGGAGGTGACCCGCGTTCCAGTAAAATTGCAATAAACGTTCGAAATGTCTTG
Organism: Bombus vancouverensis nearcticus; assembly: GCF_051014615.1. Classification (NCBI taxonomy): domain Eukaryota; kingdom Metazoa; phylum Arthropoda; class Insecta; order Hymenoptera; family Apidae; genus Bombus; species Bombus vancouverensis. The sequence continues at coordinate 16,414,462 of NC_134912.1, read as the reverse complement.
AAACAGTTAGCAGGTGGTAATAAATCATGAAATCGTAGCGCTGATATTAAATGCCATATGATATTGAAATTTGATCAGGTATTTACATCCGAATAATTACATATGTATAATTTTTTATATCTCGACGATATTTGTATTTCGTTTTATCTTTTTATTGTTAGTCGGTCGAAAAGATGAGGTTTGTTTTATTAGTCGGAAAAACATCGAAAGCCATCGAAAGCAAATGCTTCTATGTATTGCTAATGCACCAATCAATGTTTGTGCTCTTAATTATTTGGGATTGCGTACCTTGCCTTTAAATTCCATTTAACAGGATCTCTTGAACATTTTCTCTTTCCTACGTCTCTGTGTACATCATTTAATGAATTAGTAAAACATTTTTTACATCTCATTCGTTTATATAAGCTAACTGTATATATTTTTCCTTAAACATTGATTTCAATGGATATCTTTGACGCCGTGTCTTTTTATTGAAAAATTTAGTTCAATTAATACAAGGATACGCGATATGCTACATTATTTACATTCTCTTATCTATGTCAACTCATTACACTATCACACTTCACTAGTAATTTTTCATAGTCGTACAATTCGATCAATTTGCAATAATTTCTGATTCAATTATAATGTTTTCTCTCGTAAACAAACAAAATTATAAAACGATAAGGTGCCTGAAAAACGTATATAGTTTTCTTTTATGTTTGTTCAATATTTCTCACAAATGCTCGTTTCTATCGTTACCTCTAATTACTAGGCTTTAATTTTTACTACTTAACGTATTTACCATTTAGTGCTTAATTATCGTGAGTCTCGTGTTTACACTAATCAAAGTTGTTAACAACTTTAATTAACTATTGTCGTATCGATATTTCACATTATCGGTGCTTGGTATCTTTAGAAAAGAAGGATGCAATATATAAAAGAAAGATCTTCCACAAGTAAATAATCTTTTCTTTTTCAAATAATTTTGCTACCCTCTTTGTGTATTAGTTATCGTTTTCCGATATTACCGTTATCAAATGATGTTAGCTCAATGCTTTGCATTTTCCGATGGTTCCATTTTTCTCTACCCCGGTGTCAATAAATTATATAATAAATTGTAATATAAATTAGAATATTTACAAATTACTGAGAACAGTAGGGTTAATCTCTTGGCGGTATGATAAAATGACGAACAATTCCCAATATTTGCTGCACTAGTGTCAGATAGTGTCTATAGATATATATCAAGTCTCTATAGAAAATAAATAAGTTACATACGATGATATTTGAAATACAAAATACATACTATTATATTTGACGACTTGCTCGAATCTCTATCTCTCAGTGAATCATGTACCGGTGTAAAACGTCGTAAAAATCTCCAAAAACTTCCATAATACTTTCTACCTCCGATTTTTAACAAAAGCTAAACGAGCAAATCTCCTTTACTATTAGATAGCTAAAGGAAAGAAGAATAAAAGAAACGCGAAGAAACGAGAAGAGATTGGCAAAGAAAATGACTAACCATCCGCTATGTCAGTTCAAACAGACTTTAATCAGTTCGAACGTAAAGAGAAAGAAGATCTAAGGAATCTGTATTCGACTCTGTCTTATCGTTAATTAACCCCCTTTACCTGCAAGTTATTACGAAGAGGAGGAAACAATTAATTCGATAAAATGACCGTTTTCGTGGAAAGATTTTCATCGGACGAACGTTTGTTTGTCTGGCTGCGTAATCGACGTTCGCATTAAGGTCTTTGCCGACTTTAGTGTTTTACAAATTCTCGCGGACGATTCATTAAAACGTTTGCCTTGACGCTCAAGAACATTAAGTTTTCGCGAATCGATTAAAAGCCGAGAAACTCATTCAAGGAAATTTCATTTTCGAGATGGATCCCAGCTCTCCGCTCGGAGAGCTGTTCAGCTCTGGCCATCGATTTTCCCTCGAGCTGTGTTCTTCCTCAAGAACATCAGACCGATACTCCTCGCTCGATAGTCGAATGAAAATCCTAAATCTTCGACGGTGCGGCGAAATGTCAAGCAACGACAGGAGCTGGATGTTGCGACCGAATTCCTCGCGTTTTTCCGCTTCGATGGGTCGAATCGAATATCTTCCTTACCAACTTTCCTGGATATTTCGCTGTTATTGTGGTACGTGTGTTACAATCGAACTAGTTTCGCAAGAATTCCATTCGACGTGTATTGATTCGATTTTAATGCGAAACTATTTTTACAGAGGTCGATATGACTCGTGCTTGCAAAGGAAATAGGAAACATTACTGGAAAAATTTAAGGGACAGTACAAAAGCTGCCAGTAATAGAAAATTTGGTAATTAAATGAAAATTGAATAAGATTTTAAAACTTCAATGTAGAGGAGATGAAAGCAAGAATCGATAAAAATTATTGTAAGAAAAATTGCAAAAGCAAAATTAAGGCTAGTAACTTATTTTTCATCTCTCCGAAGTAAAAGGATTAGAAGGACAAATTTTTGGAAAAGGAATAAAATGATAAAATCACAAAAATTGTAAGTGGTATTATGAAATATTGAAATGATCATTTCAAAAGAGACTTGTGTTATTGCATTTACTATGCAACAATGCCTTTTTCTATTAAAAAGAAAAGAAAACAGTGTACAAAACGAATGATTAAAGGCAAACCTTCTATTACCACGAAAAAGAGAGTGTAAATTTAATGGTGTTGTAACGAGGACGAAACGGATGGATCCTGGAAATGAAACAAATGGAGAGGAAATTCAATGGTCTTCGAGGCGTCTGTAAAACGATGTAATTTTAAAGCGAAAATAACGAGGGACCAAGAAACAATGGTGTCCGCGAGGTTGTATAAATGTCGCGTAGCGAGAGTTGACTGGGGGTTGGCACAAAGAACGACTTGCATCTTGAACGATCGTACGGACGAGAATGCTTCGTGCTTTCTTAGTGTGTGCGGGTAATTTTCAAAATTCGAGTCTAAATCGAGGAAAAAGTCCCGACAACTGCATTCTCCTGGGTAGCTGTGAGCCGCCGCTTTCTTTCTCCTTTGTTTCGAGATCTTAATCGTCGTTTAATTTTCGTTTAATTTTCCGTCTGCCATGTTGAAGTATTTCAGTAATATACGTTTTAGTATAATAAAAAAGAAGAAAAAGAAGAGAAATAAAAACGGCGAGGGAGAAATAATCGATATGATTGATAAAATATTAAATAAAATCTAATTTTCATCTAAGTTTCAATTAATCTAAATTCTGAATAATTGGATTTAATTGTTTTGGTGTATAGTTACGTCTAATTCAATCTTAATTTCTATGTTCAAATTACAGAAATATACGTGGAAGAATCAAAGAAAATGATACGATTCATAACATATTAAGTAAATTCTTATTTTCATTGAACTAGTCGAACAGATTTAGTTGATTTGGTATACCGTTATGCATAGCGTGATTATTTAAATTACAAGGAATTGTACGAGAAATTTATAATACTTACGTCCCAGCATTCCAGATAGGAACGAATCCTTGGTGAGGACTCCTCCATTCTCTAAACTGGCACCGAACGCGTCTACGAAGTCAGACGAATCTTCTCCTCTTCATGCTCTGCAAACGTCTGAGAACTCGTACTGGCGCATCTGTTCTTGATTCACTAGTGTCCATTGTTAATGTATAGCTTCGTCCAAGCGGTAAACCTCTATATATCTTCCGTTTCATCGATTTTTCTACACCAATTTCTTCCCTCGATGTTCATTCTTCAGAAACTTCTTTTTGTTTATCTCCTAAAACAACACACAAACACATACATTAAACGATCCAGTGTCACAATACATTACTATCTAGTTGGAATTGCACGCTTGAAAAAATTATATTTCGCTTCAAACAATTTCCATATTGCTCGTTAACATCATTTTTGCTGTTTTAAACAAACATTTACGATCTTTCTGATCTTACGACTGAGTTCAAGCGAAAAGTTCGTATCAAGCGAAACGGTCGGTGGTAAATGATAGAAAAAAGCAAGTCGAAAAAATCAACATCGCTAAACAGTAATTACTCGCGTCCTAATTGCTGTTATCAAGTTCACACCAGATACATGGCCAGGCAGTAACGTTGCTACTTCTTGTAGCTGACAGATCGGGTCACGCCGTATTTCTATCCCACTCACTATTTCCATCATTTCCTTTTCTCGTCGTTAATTGCGGAACTCGACCAACGATACAATCTAGTGGAAATATCCTTTACACCAGGATAAATAACACGGCGGAATATTCTTCCCGAACGGCTATGCAACCTTCGAGTAAACCGTGTGATTATTCATCTTAATAGGAATTGTCGAATATTTTATCGAATGATGTAGTGTAATTATATGTGAAATAATGTAATGCACTTCGTAACATTGACAGACTTTCGTTTCGAGCGGCAGAAGATCCGCGATATCGACATTTATGAAAATACGATTGAAACGCTGTTGAATGCAAGTTGATTAATAATTCATCGAATATCGTAATTGAAATAATTAGAGTACGATTGAAATGATTAAAGAATTACTATTCGAAAAATGATATTCCATTCAAATGAAATCTCCGTTAAAGATGCTACTTCGTATTAAAACCACAGGGTGATTGCTTTGTTTTAGATGTTTCAATCATCCCCTTAAATTATTTGATTATTTAAACGAATTAATTATTTCGTAATACGATACACGATTTATATTACCACATATCGATTGTTCTACATTTATAGTGCCATATTATTCGTGTAACAGAAACGTGTCTCAACCCTCAAGTTGTTCATTGACGTTTCAAATTCATTCACAAATTATTCGGTTATTTAAATCAATTAATTATTTCATGACAAAATACACAATTTATATTAACTGTTATTAACTGTTTTAAATTATAACAGCCTCCAATTGTATCCTCGAATTGTTGATCAGCTTTCGTTATCTTAAATTCATTCCAAATAATCCCATCAATCTTTAAATATGTACAGCCATGCATCGATTACCCTAACAGCTCTGTTTCCATAATCTATTTTACGATATCGTTTTAAAGAGGCGCTACAAGTCGCTACAACAAGATGCAATTTTCTCCGGAAAATAACGCGTGCGCGTCCCTCGCGGCACCTGGGAACATTCCGCTAGGGTAGTTTTCATCGAATAACACGTTCGCGGCGCAGACACCCTACAAAGAAATGAAAACGCGGTATGGATCGCTTGCACGTTTGCATGGATGTTTATAATTTACGCGATGCAATTAGGATTAATCGAGGGTTCAAATAAAGATCGAGGCTCGATCTTGAAACTAGCGAGAATAGACTCTGAAATGGATAAATAGAATGTTACGAGGAGATGATATCAAGAAACTAGATCATGGCTACGATATTCCATGAGAACGCGGGATATGGTTAATGTTAACCGTTAGCTGTTGACCTTGTCCGTGGCAAACTTTCGTCTTTAACCTGTTCGTTTGCGAAGGGGTGCGACTCAAGTGCGCTCTCGCTGCGCAAAATTTTGCCTCTTCGTTCGTTCCTCGTCGAAGATGGCAATAGAACATTTTCATAATCGTTATAGAAATTAAATATATCATTTTTATCGCGTTTCGTTGCGAGTTTGCGGATTTAAGCGTGATTATTAACTTGCAATTTGCTTGAAATATCATATATTTAATTTGAAATTGATAAAATATTGTCTAGATTATAAAATAAAATTACTCTAGTATTTTAACGTTGTCTGATAGTGATAAATACTGTTTCACAGTGTACACTTAGTATACATTAATACAAATTTTTGCGAATTTTATGTATTTTAAGTGTAGAATTAATATTCGTAAATGACAATTATTTGTCAATCGATTTAATGTAAATAGGAGAGAGGATCGATCCGAAGAAACAAGTTTCAAGAAACGACTTGATAATTTTCAAAAAATTGTTGATTTACCAAAGATTTAACGAAAGGTTCATGTGTCCCCAATCGTTGAGGTAAAAAGTAACTCGAGCGCGTTTAATACACGACGTCACTACAGTCACGCTTAAATGTCACCCGGCTGGCCATGGTGGCAGTTCACCCAGTACGCTATACACGTACCTTTGCTCACGGTCTTACGTAAACTCGATAGTGGATTCTACCTTTACGAAATCTGTGTCAGTGGAGCCTGCACCGAACTGTACGCGAAGCTTTCGAGTAATCGCATATCAACGCGATCTGGATCGCAACTGAAACCGAATTTATACGAAACGCGTGAAATCATGGCACTGTTCCAAATGAACAGGTAGTTGAAAATCTCGCCAATTCACCTCTGGACGATCCATTTTCGATTCAAACGAACACACTAACGAACGGGAAAAATTTCCACGCAACGAGATGATCTTTCTCGAATCACAAAACGAAATTTCCGACAGTGTTTTAACCGGCGAGAGTCGACCCGTAACCGTTACGTAACCGCGGGACGAATGTCGTTCACCGAGTGGCGTTTCGTCCCGGACGAGAATCAGCCCTCGAAACGGGCGCGTTCAATCGCACGCACCTGATTATGCTCGGTGACGCAATCCAGTCGGTGCACATCCTCCACTGGGATTCCACTTGGCCGGTGGTCGATCAGCTGTCGTCGCGGCTGGCAGCGGTGCTCGCGCTGCCATCGGAGAACTTGGCGAACCCTGTGCCAAGGTCAGAGACACGCACTGTCACTGCTTCTCAAGGTCACAGCGATGAACCGTACCGCGCGTACGTCCACGGCACGACACGAGATAACACACAATCAAGCAAAACGATTCGACAAACCGAACCTCTTTGCGAACCTATCGTGCGTTCTTTCTTGTTATTCCACGTCACACCGAGTACATTATAACGTTACATGGTGTATCAAAACGATGATACCGAGATCGACACCAAAATCATGTATGTTGTGTGTGTCTCTGTATGCAATGAACGAGAACAAGACGAGAAGAAGAGCGAAGAGGCAAAGATAGACGAGACTAGACGCGGCGAGACCAGACGAGACGAAATGAGACGAGACGAGACGAGACGGACGGACAGACAGACAGTGGAAACAGTCCGTGCCCGGGCAGCCAGCCAGCCAGCCAGCTTGCCTGCTTATGGGAGAGCTTTTCTACTTGCAGCACCCCCAGTCGACCCTGTCGAGCCTCGAACTCGACGGATCGATCGATATTACTGCTCCTGCGAGCTGCGTCCTACCCTAAACCTTGCACTCTCTCTCCTCGGCCACTTCACCACCTACTCTCCACCTCCGAGGTGCCCACCTTCCACTACGTAGCTATCGTTTACAGCGAAACTCTTTAACTTTCGGAATGCTACTCGACCTTGCGTCGCCACTGTCTCTTTGTGCTCTTTTTTCTTTCCCCCATTCCTTCCTACTTTTCTTTTACATTTTTTCGCCTCCGTTCGTTCCATCATATAGGTAACTCGTTCGCCACGGTACACATGCACGCTGACGGTCTCGTTCCTGATGATGTAATTAGCGGTGTTTGCTCTTTTGATTTAGGTAAGAGGGACTCGTGTATTTCTCGTTTCCTCCAGACCTCGTCGTCGAGCTCGGGGTTAGTAATTGCTCGGTGCTGCAGCACATCGTTTTCGTAATAGGGATTTCTTGAAATTCTCCTCCCCATCGCTTCGTATTTCAATACGTTGATTGCCAGGTGAGATTTATGCGTACCTTTTCGTTTATATTTCGTCTACGGGACAATATCCAATTATTATAAAACATCGTATTACGATAAAGGTTATCTATTGATCGTCGAGAAACGTATCATTTACTTAACGTGTTATCTAGTAGTATTTACAATATTTAAGAGCTTCCAGACGATACGATATTCGTTCTATTTTAATCATCCTAAAATTAGAAAAACCCGTCAGATTAACGGTGACCATCCTGACAATCAACCTGTTAATATTTGTTTTCACATAGAATCTTTTTCAATATATGTTTACTAACCATCGGTAATTTTTAATATAAGCGCACCAGTGTAAGGTTTCTGTTCTTATTTTAGACTTCTTCACGTTGTGTTCTTTCGATCGCAAGGTATCGAGCATAGTTTAATGCAAAGTGTTTCACTGTGCATGGAAAAAGTGGGAAAATAAGGTGAATAGAGGAAACAACGCCTCTTCGTTTGAGGTCTCGTTTCCAAGAAAATAGAATTTGAAAACTTGTCGAGTACACGGTGGCCTTGTTCTCGTGAAAATCGAGTTTGGAATAGGTGTCGTCGACTCTTCATCGATAACCACGCTCAACGCGTACCATTGGGAGTTCTCTAACTGCAAGTGCAGGTGTACTTGACAAATTTTTGAAACTCGATTTTCCGGGAACCTGGACCCCGCACGACAAAACTTTATTCTTTCTTTTCAACTTATTTTTGAACGTAGAATAATTTCAGGCAATTATTATTCTACGGTTTTTATTACGCAGTGGAAGGTCAATGTAGTGACGACAAGTCTATTTTATAAGCTGGGCAAAAGTATTGGTGAAATAGAAATTTTAGAAAAGTGTTTTGCAATATAAATGGTGCTTAATAAAAAAATATTGTTCTTTCTAAAATTCAATAACAATGTAATTTTTAAGAGTCGAAAAATGGTCGTCTGGTATCGACTAATTGTTTACTTATTAAATTTTTAAATCTAAAGGCGACTAATAACGTCAGTAAAAAGATAAACGCTTTTGTTAAAAATTTATTTTTAGAAACTAAAGGTAGGAACATAATAAAATAAAATTATTTGACTATTTAAAACATGAGAAGTTAATTCTAGAGAAATAACTTTCATGCTGTAAATATTGTTCAAAACGCCAACAAAAATTAAATAAACTATGTGGCCTTGAAATATTATCCATTTTTTAATGCAAGTTGACAATGTTAATATTTAGTGATGGAAGCAAGAACTAGCGTTACTTTTAACTGACTCTATCGAGTAAAAAAACCAAATAAAAACGTAAAAATCATTCGTATGAAAAGCTTCATTGAAAAATCACGCGTACAATAAACAATAGAGAAACGCTATTCGATTCAAATTTCAAGAAAATATGAAAAATTCATCATTACGGTATGCGTGATTCCTCGTCTATTTTCTTAAAACACCAAAGTTGTTTTTCCTCTTTCTGATGAAACTCGAGCGTAAAAAATTGACATAAAAAATTTGAGAAGTGGCAAAATAATTTCGAAAATAGAAGACAGAATTCTCTTTAATATTGTGTTTTTTCGGTGATTCTCTATCCAATTATACTTTTCTAGCATCAAAAGATATTTCACTTTGAATGAATTATTATACGCATATATGATTTCTTCTTTTAAAACACTAGAAATCTTTTTACTTGTTGACATGAGAACAAAATTGGAACGTGGAAGTACCAAAGCCACACTGGTTAAAAATACAATGAGGAATTAGAAATTCTTTTCTATTCGGCAAAGTGTTCAATATTTTATGCCTTGGTACAAGACCAAAACAAAAATCGAAACACAACCAATTCGAATGATTAAAAATGGTTCGCCATTCGTTCGTATTAGAAGAAACGAAATAAAAAGTCAATGTTCTATTTCCATGCACCTTCTTACGTCACCTTTCGTACACACGTGAACACTTCTTATATTTTATGTTCGGGTCGGCCGACCTATCTATTTGTTCATCGATCACGCTCTCTTTTCTCTCTTTTTTTTCAACTTCGAGTCATCTTTCTCTCTTCCTTCATTGCGATGCTACGCGTAATGGAAGTATCACCGCCAGCATGACGCTGGGGTGAAAAGTCCTTTGTTCTAGCGTATCAGAAAGCAGAAAAAACGCGTTACGATGATTTGTCAAGCCATACAATTTCACTGAAATATGCCACGGCGCGTGAAAGGAAAAAATTTGGAGCGGTATGTTATCGTTGAATTAGACAAATACACCTGCATGCAACGTGGAAAGGTTTTAAAATTATGCTTTGTTTAGGTACTTTTAGTTTGTCATAAATTTAAAACTCCAAATTTACATTTTTTTACATAATTTTTTAAACTTTGTATTTCGCGTGTAGTAATAAAAATCGACAGAGCAGGTGGAATTTTAGAATGATCTCTTCTACCTTTCGCGTTAAAACAAAACTTCTGAAACCGATGAAATTTCCATTTTATAATTTCCTGAATTTGTATTTTCTATATTTGGGCAACCGTCAGCTTTCTTGGACGAAGGAAAATTTTTCTTGGATTTTTCTAAGAAATATAAATATTATAATTGATACTTTCATTGTTAAATATACAGTAGCTCACATTAGTATTCGGAACTGTGATACGCGTGACATTATTGGCGGATATACTTGTCTATAGTAGCTAACTAGTTTACTATGTTGAAAAATAAGCTACAAGTACCGTATAGCAACAAATATTTTATTTTATCGAGACGCATATTTTTTCTAAATTTTCGAATATTGATCTCAGTTGTTGTAATTAAACACAATCTTAACACTATAAAAGAATAATATTTCTTTACCAATAGATTTTTTATTTACTTCAAAAAGCCATTATTTCTTTTGAAATCTTAACATGCTGCGAACCTTTAAACAGGAGTTTAACTCTTTGAACTATTCACCTTTCTCCTCTAACATTTTCCTTTCGTTACAATTATGAAGAAGTTATAGTTTATTCAAATTGCGCATATCGTTCTCTGTATGTGTAACGTCTCTACGTAACGATACCAAGCTTTTTCAATTATTCGAAATGAAGGAAATGTACAATGAAACGTTCCACATAATGAAATTTAGAAGATATTATTATTTCAAAATTATATTTCACAGAATATTTATTATTTAACACTTTGAACTGTTCGCCTTTTCCCTCTTACATTTCCACTTCAATTATGCTCCAATTCGAGATACAAACCACAGTACAGTAAAACTTTCTACATAATGGAACTTAAAAGATACTTCACAGAATACCTGTTATACTGAATACTTTTTATAAATTATTATAGTCTTAACAATTCGTAAAAGCCATACATATTTACTGGCTCACGTCTCCAGTATAATGTTTCGATCTGGAATAACCGATTTCAGGTCTGATTAGGCGATCGATTCGTGCCTCCTATAGAAATTTACTCGGCCACAGCCAAATTACCGAAAGTAATTTACATGGCCTAGATAATACTCGCTGTTATCCGCTCGACGTGAATGGAAACAGTCACGCAAGTGTTAAATTGGAGGATGAACAGGGCGGGCAAGAGTTCACGTTCTTGAAGTGGCATTGTGAGGGGGTTGCATTGTTGCGATTCGATGTCATCCAACATCATATCACTAGTCGGTGTTCTTTTATTTCAATGTGTAACGATAGAAAATAGGGTTCCTGATTAAATAAAAGATTAAATAAAATTTGTAGCACAGAACACGATGCTGTTTCTAATCTCGATATTCTAATTATCAATCCTCTCAGAACCGAAATGTTTTCTACTTTGTAAGAAAAATTAGTTTCGTTTTTAATTATGAATAATAGAAACACATCTTTTCAGATGGTTTTGTTATAATTAAAATTCTAAGATCAGTTTTACCGAAGACATATATCTATTGGTTAACTAATACCTTACGAAACAATCTTTTTTATAGGCTGAAAACAATTTAGTCCTAAAAAGGTTAATAATTAATAATTATCGGATTTTAAAAAATAGCAAGATTGGCATGAATTTTATGTCGAATTTTTTTTAAATCGCGTTTATTTAACATAGTTAAGAGAGCTTGAATTATTGTTAAACAATATTTGGAAAGACATTATGAAAGTGCTTAAAAAAAATAGAAACTCTTGGTATAGCTACAAAGATAGCTTGGATATTTACGAAAATTTAATAAACTAACAAGAGTTTTATTACAAGAATGTGTTAACGATTGATCGGATAAAATCAAATGCTCGAGGAAGCAAAATTGCAAGAAAGTATCCATAAAACTATAGACTGTACATCGATAGAGGCAAAATTAGATTTTACAAGAACGTTCTTTAATCGTAGGTATCACGTTTTAGTTTAACGAACATTTTGCAATTTTATTACATGCGGCTGCTCGACTATGATAAACCGCAGCCACTGCCTACGCGTTTTTCTTAATATAGAAAACTTAAAGAATAGAATATGCACATGATTTTACGTTGATAGACAACGCCGACATTAAAGTACACTGTCATACGCTATATTTGGTATCATATTTGTCTCGTATCGTATTATATCACATTGTATATTATTCGCCATTGCCTACGGTTATCCTAATAATCTGAAAAATTTGTAATTCTATAGAGAATAATGAAGTACAAACAAAAGCCATTATCTAATCTATTAGCAATTTAATTATGAGGGAAAATTAGAAAAGTATCGTATTTATTTACACGAATTATTTGGTCCCTTTCAGAATCTACCGACTTAAATATCCAAAATATTGATTTTCACGTTTCTAGCAGTGACATGTTGTACCAAAATTTCAAATTAATGCTTATACACGATGTTATACACTGTATAACGTTGTATGTACTATCGTATACCGTGTAACTGTTACATTGATTTTCCAATCATTAAGGAGATGCACCTATTTAATCGTGTTAATGACATCATTAACCGTGGGTGTAAGTAGGTACTAACCACAGTGTACCGAATCATGAGTCGAGCTAAATTTTGGAGGATAACTGTAACAGCGGATGACATGGCAAGAATTTACTGCCCACCTACTCAAGAGTCGATGACGAAAACGCTGACGTCATAATCACGGTGATATAGCAACATGTGGCCCCCGCACAGATCTGATTTACGACCTCTACTAAACAAAATTTTAATGGCATAAAAAGGAATTAAATGTTATCTGTGTGGCGTGATAAAGTTCATTTAAAATAGAAATTAACATAAAAATGACGGAAACCGACTGATGTAGAATTTTTAATTAAGATTAGAATATAATAACGCAAGAATTCTAACGTGTAAAAATGTATCGTTGGATCGTGATATATATAAGTCGATCGATCAATTTCACGTTTAAGGACGTTGAATGTTTGTAGATCTTTCTCAATGAAGAATTCGAAGGATTTCAGAATCATTGATAAATATTAATTCACGTGTTTTATAAACAAAGACAGAGGATAAAAGATTGAAAATTAGTATGGACATCAGTATTAAAATTGATAATCTGTAACAGGGATTTGAAGTTTCGCAAAGAAAACAGAAACTAAAAGTCTAATCAACGCTAACTCTGAAACAAAAATTTAGAAACTGAAAATTGAATTTAATATTTTTCGACGCTAATGAAAATGGTAAAGATTTGCATATATAAATAGCAAAAGAGATATAAAAACAGAAAATCTTGTCTAATACAATCTTTCTAGAAGATTCAATTAATGTTTCGTAATAAAAAATTACAAAAGGATATAAAAACATTGTCTTAAATATATAAAATGGACTGTCGAAAATATTCAAGTTACTTGCACAAAAAGCATAATAAATCAGGTGAAGTTCTTGTTAATCGACGCGATGTTGTAGTCGAACCTCCGTCCCTCCGCAAATAAAAATATACAAATTCTACTTTGTATCCTTCTAAAAATTGCCAAAGGACCCCGCAAGAGCTACGAAACCCGTAAAAACGTCTTATCCGATTCGCCTTCAACTTTCTTCGCTCCCGACATCCTTAATCCCATCTTGACCTTCAGCCGTTCTCGTTCTCATATCGAGTTCCCTTTAAAGTTGCTCGCTCGAGAAGAGACACCTGCGAGTGAGGAGATTCGGTAACGAAGCTCGGCCCACCGAATACCTATGTATATCGATTGACGATTGGTATCGTGAGCGTAGAACGAGAATGAGTATGTGAAGGTCGAATCAGGTCTTCCACGTCAGCGGAAGTCGAGTTTCTTTCCTCCAGTAATTTTTATTAAAGAAGAAGCTGTGACAATTGGAATGAATCATAGCATTGAATAGTAAAATTTTAACTTTGATTTGGTCCGACTACAACAATTCTAAATACGATCGATTTATTGATAAATATTTGCGTCTATAATGGATATAATGTCAATATTGTACAAATTAGAGATACATTTGTGGTAAAAATTTATATATAAAGGTCACCGATTTGACCAATATTATTTTCTAGATAATATTACTAATACATGTCTGTAGCAAATATGCATGTGCGAGATCGTATAGGATGTATATAATATGAAAAATATGTAGAACGTTCAAAATAAAATACTCGTTATGATATTTTGAGAAAGAACGCAGAAAGAAAAGAAACACTTTCAATATTTAATGATAACCATTGAAATTTATTTCGTCTTAGAGTTTTCGAATGTTGGAACAGAATTCAATTAGATATAAATACCTGGAGCATATTTAAAAGGACGTCTTTTGTTGTTAATTAAACTTTATCAATCGCATCGATCTGATTTCAACGAATTTTATTCTCGCGTACATTCAAACCGTATATTAAATTTCGGAAGAGTGGTAGACTATTAAAATTTAACTAATTAAATTTCCTGCTACCAAAATCTAGATCTCTGTTTCACAGAAAAATGATTAGGAATCCAAAGAAATATACAAGAATATTAAATCTATTTAATATTTGACCTATGGCTCTGATTTTCCATCATTCTCGTCTTTCGCGTTTTATTTTAAGTTAAGTCAAAATTATTAATCCAGCAACTTGGAAAGAAGTCTCGTCTTCTTCACGAGTGTTGTCCTCGATGATTTGTAACGATAATCAATGCATCGTACTTGTTAATTAAACGCGGTCCATAATTTATCTCTGACCTCCCAGCGAAACGGAGGTAATCAAGTTGATCAACCATGAAAGGTGAATCGTGTTTACGCGTCTGGAGGCCACGATGCTACCATGTGTTTATCTAGCACGCAAATACATACGTGCGATCGATCCAGAGGTGACCAAGCCGAGATTCGTTAATAGGACCAACGTTAAACTGAATTATCGAGTCGCAAATGAAATTTATCGACAAACTGTTGGGCGCGATTTGTAACATTGTAATTATTCTATACACAGGTGAAATCTGTAAATGAATTAACATGTGCACTGTGTAGTGTGTATCACAAGGCGTTCAAAAAAAGAAAAAAGGAGGCTCGTTTCTGCTGGAGCTCTGGAATCTACAGGAACAAAGTTAGACACGAATGTCTTGCTGCCTCTATTCTCTTCCTTTTTATCATTCCTCTCCTTAGGCGCATGAATTTCAAGAGCATTTTCCTAAATAAATAATTGGGTGACGTACGTATTTTTAATAACAGAACGATATAGAAATCGAAATATTCTAAGTATATACAGGGTGGTTGGTAACTGGTGGTACAAGCGCAAAGGGGGTGATTCTACGCGAAAAAAGAAGTCGAAAATATAGAATAAAATTTTTTTTTTAATTTTTTCATCGAGACAACGATCTACAGTGAGATCCGTTATAACGAGACGCGATAAAGTGCACGCGTACCGAGCGAAAATTCAAAGTCGATTTTCTCGAAAACAAAGCCTCAAACGAAAAATTTTTATTCTATATTTTCGACTTCTTTTTTCGCGTAGAATCACCCCCTTTCCGCTTGTACCACCAGTTACCAACTACCCTGTATATCTATGCATTGTTTTGTATCAGATGTTAAATTATTTTGCGAAAAATATTCTTCGCTGTTGATCACAAAAATAAAGGTCCCTCCAAGCCGATTTTTGCTTTTCCCGCATCTTCTATTACGTTCGCCGCACAACGATATTGTGCAAAGAGAAAATATTGACACAGTAGTCGCACTTCTATATTACTGCGTAATATATTATCTCCGCATTTCTCAACGGGAAATCTCAACAAAGGAAGCTTTTCCTAGTATTAAATTACGTAAACAAAAGGAAACAAAGGAAAGATAAAGGTTGAGGACAGAAAATATGTGCAATTTTTTTCAGTACTCTGTACCGCGGATCTAAAGTCACGAGCTTGCAAATCCAATTCCTAATAACTCTGACTCTAAAACTCAAGCCGTAAACTTCCAACGAAGCTCGAGCTTTTAGACCCTAATCACCAACCGTTGGCTCCAAATTTAAGATTCCAGATCTCAAACCTGTCCAAGTCTAGGACCTTAAATTCTCAACTCTGCGACCTGTAATATTATGAAAACTTGGCCACTTGATCGAATAACTTCCAAACATTTTGTAATAATAATTTTTATCTCGGAACTTTGAAAAATCTTACGCATACTGTAGTGTATTCTGAACAGTGTTTAATCGCATTGGAGAGTTTTTGATCGGTTTGTGATTGGCTAGAAACATTCACTGGAAAACGAGATACTTATACATCGATACAATCGGATACTTGACTAAACTAACATACAGTAGCTGAAGAGATATTGTATGCATCCACCGTACTTATTATAGCGTTTACGTGCCAATGAATTAGATGATCTGCTAGTATTCTTGCACGACAAGAAAAATTCAATATGAAAACGAGATATAGAAGCTGATAAAAAAAGCTACTTCATTAGAAGATAATGGGACGTGCATATATTTTCTATAGTCACTGCATACAATAAACCAGTTGTTTATCTATTTCGATCGCTCGAACATATTCTCTATGATGGAACATGTTTTTTACGAATATTCAATGGACCAAGCAGGATGTACGATACAATTTCGTAGGGAAACAGGAAAGGAGAAAAAGGAGAAACAATCGGACCAAACGGAGGTGGCGATAACAGCGAGAGCAATGAAAAAAAGCGTGAAGTATCACAAAAAGGGGCGAATAAAAGATGAGAATAAAAATAGAGCGACAAAGAGAGGTAGATGGAAAGAAATACGCAGGGACGGAAAGATAGATAGACGTAGAAGGGGTGAAGGGTAACAAACGAATGGCAAAGTTGGCCTTGATCGAAACTCGGCCGCATCCAAGCGGAAGCTTCATCCCCTATCAAGCGACCCCTGGTCTCTGTAAATCCGTGTACTTTTCTGCTTCCCATTCGCAGAATCTCTATCGTGTTCGCCACCCCAGTTCCAGCTTTTCGACTGTGAAAAAAAGCCTGTTTACTTCATTCTGTTCCTGCTTTTTTGAAAGAGTTTTTGCTTTCGTCTGCGATAACGACAACGATTGTCTCGCGAGGCTGTGTTGGCTTCGAAAAAAAAAAAGAAAAAAGGAAGAAAAGAAAGGAAAAAAGAGAAAAAGGGGGTCGACTGTGGACGCTTTTCTCTTGGTTTGATTAAATTCGAGCCGTCAGATCGATAGATCGCATATTTTCTTCTGTGCCAGTGCGTCTTTGCTTCGAAGATTGAATAGACCTTCGCGAGAGTTTAATGATTTCCTCTCGCGATTCCAGCGGAGCGTATCTGCTCTCCACTGGTCTATTATCCTGCACAACTCTCGAATGGCCACTATCTGGCGTGCATTTCCAACATTCGATGAGCCGGAAATTGCAAGATCGTGACGAAAGTCCATAAATTGTAATCGCTTACGGCACATTCTTATCATATTTATCACTGAAACTGCTAAATCAGTCAAAATGGCAGTTTTTGTGTTTAGAATTATTACATTAAAAACGTACAGCTTTCGCTCAGACATACTAGTTTATTTTCGTCATATTGCTTTAACATCGACTGACTATATGCAATATGTTTCGGTATTAAAGGTAGACAGCGTTGATCCCAGTGTTGAAACTAATTTATGTTAAAAATACGGATCGATCTCGATAAGAATCTGATGTTAGTTTGTATTTTTATATCAACATTTTCAGAAAAAAATTTTGTAAAAATATGTGCTGAATTTATTTATTATCTAGAGGTTATTCTACCAGGCATAAAAAATATAATGTGTTATTTAAAAAAAATACGAAGGTGATCTTGAAGTTTCCTACACCCACGAAAAAATTATCCCTCGATATAATAGAATTTTTATAAATAAAAACTTTTCATATCCCTGAAAATAACACAACTAATTAAAGAGATCAAAATCGATGATCCACAATACTATAGTATTTAATGACCATAGGAAAAACATGATAAGTCTATTTTCTTTTTCTTCGTTTCTCTACTTTTGTATCATTTGTTGACTAAAAAGAAGTATTCTAATATAAAACAGTTGAAGAAGGGTATGACCTAATAAATTCGAAGAAATAAAAAAATTGTGGTAAATCCACAAGGTTTTGTAAGAGACGAATACATCAGTTTACATGTTAAGTTAATTTAACTAATCCCCTACGATATGATTTAATTAAAATTAGCTCAACATTATATACTTTGCGTTATTACCAGTTATTACCATTACCATACACTGTACAAAGATAACTTGCAACATCATCTCCCAGATATTATTGAAAATATGCCATTCGTGGAAGAAAATATAATAAATAAAAATAGCCACAACACACAGCCAGAAACGTACAGAATTGGTTGGGAACTCAAAAATGTTTAGTTTTGCACTGACCTGTACAAAGCCCACACCTCAACTCCATAGAGAATCTATGAGGATTATGAAAAAGACGAATGCGTGATTCGCATGATTCATTGCCATCGTCAATTATGGAATTGCATAATAGAATTCTGGAACAATGGGAACAAATACCTTCGGATTATTATCAAATTCTTGTAGAGAGTATTGCAAGACGTATTAATGCTATTTTATAAGCAAAAGAGTTGTGAACAAAATACTAATACTGTAAATATTGAACTTTTGATAACGTGGTGTAAAAATGGGTTAATCGATTCTTTTTACTACAGATAAATAAAGAAGATTTATACTGTAAAAGAATTTTTTACATTTTCTCTAATCACGACAATCGTATGTGTTACATTTATTTTCCATATTCCTTATTGTTTATGACGATAGATAATAATTTACAGAAAAGCTGTTACTATTGGCTCAGTTTTACTCCTTACTGCATATCAAGACGATAAGTTATAATTGAACTTGTGGTAACTTTTCGATGTGGAAACTTTCGTTGCCAAAAGAAAAATCGAACATCGATTTTTTGGTAGCTATTAAAAGATTTCGAGGGCGTATCAAATCGAGTAATGTTCCTTTTGCATCGTCTTCGAAGAAAACATACTGTTATAAACCTTTGACATATTTCGAGGATAGATATAGATGTGTATCATCG
Organism: Bombus vancouverensis nearcticus; assembly: GCF_051014615.1. Lineage (NCBI taxonomy): Eukaryota > Metazoa > Arthropoda > Insecta > Hymenoptera > Apidae > Bombus > Bombus vancouverensis. The sequence goes on along the minus strand of NC_134912.1, from coordinate 16,395,451 downwards.
AAAAATCTGGAGTAGTTGGCTCGGCACCAAATTACTGATGACACCTTACTCACACGAGCACCGATTTCTGTCTAATCAGCGACTCTCGATCATCCGGCTAAATGGTCCGAGCTATCTGCTACGAGAGCGATCTCGAGAACTTTAAATTACACTGTCAACTTAAAAACTTGATAATTCGTCGATAGCACACATTATCCATTATTCAAGTTATTGAGGAAATTTCTAAATCTGCAAAGATGAATGTATTTAAAAGAATGTAAAAATAATTTCGAGTGTGTTTAGTCGTCAATTTCAATTATGATAAAGTGTAAAATATAAAACACCACTTGAGTATAGAAATAAAAGTTCGAAAATATATCAGAAATTCCTTTTCTGCCTGTCTAGAGATTTTAAAACGAATAAAATATTCTAAATATAGATGTCCATCCTAAATTTATTTAATCTGATTTCCTACATTTATGTATCACAACATATCGATTCTGTGTTAAATTAATTATCCATCATTTGTATATAAAATAGAGCATAATAATCACATTCTATTTTCTTATCTTTTTATGTTCATATTCTTCTACGTTTAAAATATTTTTAATTCATACGCATGTGGTAAGAAACTGAGAAAATTTTTCACATCTTGGACCTGAGTAGCAAAAGTTATATGCGAGCACTTCTGAATAGCAAAATATTCATATCGTACACAGAATATTCACGTCCGCATAATATCATGTAAAACATAATCGAACAAAAGGGGAAAAATAGACACAAACTAAATAATTGCTAGAAAATCATATTCCAACAAGTATAATTTACCTCTGTTTTAACCGCATACACGTGGCGGAATCAAACTTTGATCTCGAAATTACTTTTTATAAAAATGTTGCTCTTTTCCTGTTTTTAAGACTTGGGAAAAATTCAAACGCAAAAATAATTGCAACCACGCGATCGTTAACCAAAACTTCCGTTTCTTCCTTTTCCCTGCACTTTCCGACCGTGTTTCCTTCCCCACAAAGTTAACGGAGCCACGGAACGTAATGCTCGAACGACGCGTGTTTTTAACGTTGCAATTAACAAGAAAGTGGTGAAAAACGTATTCAAGCCAGAGGTAAAAAATAACATATTTTTCCTTTCGTTTTTACGAGAAAATTATTGAGACAAACGTAATTATTATTTTAGTCGAAAGCAGAAAATTAAACGAATCAAAAATATTAATTTTTGAGTGATCTGGTTACACGGATAATTATTACGAATGATTAATATTTCTTTGTTTATACTGATGATCATATTATGTGATATCTCTTTTTGGTCACCAACAACCATTATCAGTGGTAAAAAATTTTTAGTAGTTGTGAATGTTTCCTAGTTTGTCAGTAAGTCAGTAATCATTATCACGGGCGAAAACTTTTTCTTATTATCTTCCATCATTGTCAATTTTTATTAACACTACTAGTAATTAATATAGTCATTATAATTGCACTTTGACCGTAGGAATCCAATTTTAATGTGTTTCCTCTAGGTATTGTTTATTATCAGTAATGTTAACAGAAATTGACGACGATTGAAAGTAATACAAAGAAACATTTTTTACAATCAAAATGTAAAAAGATGGTATAAAAAGAAATTTATGCCATCAATCAGTCCAAAAAGTATTGGTATACATATTTTATATTTCATTTTTGTAGTATCAAAGTGTTCTACTTATAATACAAGATTTAATATTCCTAAGACCTAATTAATTAGGATGCAAATGCTGTAATAAATACAATAAATAAACAGAATGTTCGAATACAGGTATTTGAAAATTTAAGGGATGATTCTTGATGTCGAAATAAGACGAAAATCAAGAATTAAAAAATTGCATTTTCGGCTTTGTATTTTAGTTATTGACAATTAAAGATCGGTCGAAAGATCCCTGTATGCGGGCAAACCTCCTTACATGAACGAAATTAGGTCAGCCTAAGCAACGGGGTGCACAGGGATCCTCAAATCTAACGATACGTGGGCAGCAACTTACCTCGTACAAGTCGTAGAGAAGAAGGTTATGGCATTTGAAGACGTAAACCATTTTGCACGACGTTCTGTAAGAAAAATCCACATTAAACATTATACCTGTCTAGTCATTAAAATCCATAACAGCATACCGGAAACCGTTTGATGGAATTTCCAAGTAAACAGGATTAATATTTCCTCCAATCTTTTGCCTCCATAAATAATTAATAAATAATAGCACATAAAGAATGTTATACAAATTTCATACGCGCATCGCGATAGTCCCGCTCGCAGGTATCCACAGAAAAGTCACATACGCATTAAGTATTCTTAAGACGCTACTAAACGTGAAAATGAACGCTATCTTGGATGAACCATGCATATTTTCCACACACATTACTGATCGCTACGTATCACAATATTTACGTATGTACATATACATGAAACAAATAATGAAAAAATTATTTGTAATGGTTATTTCTGATCAGAATCACTTAAAATCATAAGATATGAATTGCTATACTATACCTTTCTTAATTTTGGTTGTAACAATTATGGTCCCTGGTTGGTACGAAACGCAGTTTGCGTATATGTATAAAGGTGTGACCGGAGAAGCAGCATTATTCGCATGTCTGGCCAAGTGGCACCATTTGGCATCAATAATTTCACCCTTTTTCCTGTGAACTAATGGTTTCCTGTTCGCCTTAGACCCTCGTTTCGTCCCGAAAGCTCAATTTCCCTTTTATATTCGCCCCGAACCCGTTGAAAATTGTCGAAAGACTCCGCTGACTTCAAACTTTTCCAACCCAGGTTTGCTCCTCGTTTACTCATTGTCACGAAATCGGCCAAGGAATTATACTCGGCGCCGTCCGTGATAATGCATGCTAGATTTAGCATGAAATCGATATTCTCTTTGAGAAACTTCACCGTTAAATATGTAGGATCTTCTACCACATTTTTATTCCATACTTCGTGCTTTTAAATAGCTCGAAGTTTTGTAAGTATCCTTAATGCATTTTTTTTATTTATTAATGAATATTGCTAAACTTTTTCGTAATAAAAAAGCAGCTAAAACTAAGTGTAACAATATTATATAAATTCATACGTTTATACATATTTTGGAATAAAATATCGTAGGTTGGATTTACTCGAAGATTAATAGTTAACATAATCAACGTTATCAATCAATTAAATTTAGAGTAATCTAAATTAATGAGTAGATTATTATGTTTTTGTGCTTGCTTCGGAAAGAAGCTATATCCATTCTCATTCCTTTTGATATCTAAATATATAATGAGAATGTTCATTATACCCGATTACAAAAGGCAAATGAAGACGACGAAGAAAATTTTCCATTCAATTTCCAAATTTTTCCACTATACTTTATCACATGATGTTCTCAAATATAAAAAGAACGTCCTCCTTTATTTCTCTGTAAGAAATCTCGCTGACGGTATGCGTAATTTAGTTCATTAAAAATTCTATTATCTTTTTAAGAAAAAGGTAAATGGAATTCAGCATCGGAAGAAAAGAACGAAATATTCTTAACAAGTTTTCTCTGACGAATTCATGGATTAGATTGTCTCGTATCTTTTATTCGATATAAAGAGGAATTTTAAATGAGGAAACTTTATCGACAAAACATGAAACTGCTGTATATGTGTATATACATATATATGTACGATATGTACTAGATGGAGCTGAACCGAAGTTAAGTAAAACATTCCAATGTTTTGGTATTAATATATAAATGCAATTTAAATTTTATTGTGTAAAATATCAGACTTTCAAGTTCACCACTCACTTTTTAATCGACTCTTGTGTTCTTTTACAATATTCAAGATGGAGTTTCGTAATTTATAGATAACAATAACAAAGGAGTATTGAGACAATACTAAAAAACGAATATTAAGTATAGAGTTTATAGGTAAATTAAATTATAATAAAAAATAAGAAATGAAATGTTACACTAGGTAATTAAAAAGTATAAGACAAAAATATGCGTGACCATTTCTATACAAAAGAAATATTTACATATACATATGTAAGTATTTCCTGCTTTTACGCATATGTATGTATGTATATTAGTACGACCACGATCGATTATTAATATTAATGTATGTATAAACTCTATTAAATATATTTTATTGATATTTTATTGATAATATTGATTATTATAAAAATCAATATTAATACTCACTAAAAATTAATATCAAAAGCATTAAAACGATCTTGTCGCATGATCTAGGTCACATTTGGTCGAGTTATCGATAAATCGAGAAATATCGCTGTGCCCGATTAATCGAGAATCTCGATAATCGCAGCTGATCGTGGCCGTGTAGAACAGTAGACAGCAGTCAAGAAGGAATCGTAAAATAATTTTTTTTTCCTCCCTCTCGGTGTTGTAATATTGATTTGAAAAATTCGTGTAGCAACGAGATCGACGAGTCACACGATCAACGGACATTGTAACGGTTGTGCACTCACGTTCGCAGTGTTCACTTAACCTCGATCAAACATTCGTTTCAAGTTACAGACAAATATACCTCCAGCTCAAAACCATACTACGTTCTCTTTCTCTCTCTTTTCCTCTCCCTCTCCCTTTCTAATACTTTTCTATCTATGTACTTCGTCTTTCTTTCTCTATTCTATTCTAAAGTGTGTACAGCAAATACGTAATACGTTGTAAAAACGTATTAACTTGGTAACTCGAACATTGTGGTTGAAAACCGTCGATAAGAAAGTGTCTAACTAAATTTAGTGTTAGTGTATAAGTGGTTCGACGATACCCCGAAACAAACGGAAGAAACGGTCGTGGTGAGATTTCCTATTACGACCGACAGAGAGGGAGACAAAATTTTGAAGATTCACGGTCTATGAGCAACAGGGGCCAAGAAGACCCTGGGGAAGATCACGCTTCCAGGTGTATATTGATATTCTATACCACTTATCTAGAACTTTCTTCGTCATTGTTTACCCCTATCTTTTATCACTGGTTCTTCGAGTACGACACACTATTTGCATATATCGCGAAATATAATATCGTACGAATCTACGAGGCTAGACTATTTTTAACGTGCTTTGTTTTGGTGCAACGACTCCATTCGCTTCCCAACATTGAGAAGTTGATCCTTTTTCTGAACTGTCATTCTTTAATTGGCAACACCGCGAATCATTGGTAACATGTCACAAGCATGTGTTCTTAGTTAGATGAATTACAAGCATCGGAAAACATTTCTAATTTAATTAAATTCGCTTCTTTTATTTATGTCGTTACTATGCTCGATTTGGTGTCCGGGCTTTTATAGCAAAATTTTTATTTTTATGTTTAATACGGAAGAGAACTTTTACGCAATTCTATTGCCAAATACTAGAAATTCAAAATTCTTTAAATGTATATATAAATGTAATATAACCTGCTAGAAAATCATATGCATATACTTTGTAGGTTATGATTATGTTTAAACTCTTGTAATTCACTGCAAAGTACGAAAACACACAAATACTAATAAGTCTTGATTGAATTATCCTTTATGTATCAAAATGTTAAGATATTTTAACATTATAAAAGATATTGAATTGTTTAACTTACGTTTATTACATAATACTAATTTTTCTTTTGATTTTGTTTTAGAATATCTGTTACAGTACAAATATTGTAATCCCTACCTTCTGTTATTACATTATTAGGGGAGAAGCAAAGAGCCCTTGCAGCGACATGAAGCGTGCAGTTGCCAAGAAGTTGATCGAGCGATATTTTTATCAATTAACTGATGGATGTGGCAATCCTGATTGTGATAATCAAAACTGTGCATCAAGTGGAAAAGTGCATAACTTAAAACCTATGTTAACATTTATTTTTGTTGGAAGTATTTTGTTGCTAATATAATTTATATTTTGAACAGGTAACAAATCTGACTCCAAATCAAGCTGCTGCGCAAGCTATTCAATTATTTTCCCAAGAAGCAAGACTTTGCGATGGAACGCAACCTAGTAAAGTAGCTCGGACAACTTTAGAACCTGGACCAGCATCTTTAGCTAAGAGTTTGCCAGTTAAAAGCGTGAATCCGACATGTTCAGATGAAGGTACTGCATCAAATTCCAACATAAGCCCTGCTCCTTCAGCTACTGACATTCTTACATCCCCAGTAAAGAAGGACATTTCTGTTGATACAAATGACTTAATATCTCCATCTCAAGCTTTAACAGATAAAAGTACTCAAATTCCTTTCAAAAGCAAATCACTAAATAACATGGAGGTTTGTGAGCAATCAGTTTTAAAAGAAAAATCACCTGTTTTACTTCCTATCCTATCAATGGATAGAGATAGTCATTCACATCAATTTTTCAAAACAGATTACAATTGTAATTCCATTCCAAATAAATCAATATCAGATGAAGAAATTTTTCAGAGAATACTAGATAGGTATAAAATTCATATTCCAAATTATAATAACAATTCAATTATTAAACCAAAAAAATATAAAAGAACAAAAGCATCATCGACATATAGAACGAATGAGAAACGTAAACGTAATTATTCTCCAAAAAAACTTTCCTGCAAGAAAAAGTTTCATAAAAAATGTTATTCTCAATTTATTACAAAATTATTAATACTTAATTTGTATCTCAGATGCATTGAAAGAGAAAGGTACACAAAACGTGTTTTTGAAAGTCAATATAATTTTTAATATGACTATTTTACAAAAGTTTTAACAAAAACTGTTTGTCAAATTCATGTGCAGTTGCTATGTATATGTTAATAAATATTGTATTTGATTCTTACTTCTTGTTATTTATTTCTAACTTAAAATACTATACATAGTTAAATATATATTATAATGCATTTTTACAATTACATATAGTAGTAAATTATTTATAAATGTTTTGATAAAAATATTCAATTATTTTGTCAACAGGAAAGCAAGATCCATATCTTACAGAAGCAAAACTATTGGATATAATAGAAAGATGTAAATCGGAGGGATCTTATTCATTATTAATTCGTACATTGGGAGAGATATTTTCATGTGCAAAAGCATTAAGTCTTAGTTTCCAAAAAACTGTAAAAAATGACTCTCCTCTGGCTGCACTTCTTAATAGAGCTTCAGATAGTCTATTAAGGCCACCTGGTGATATGGATAAAGAAGCAATTCGATCTATTCAAGGAGAAGACAAAGAAGAAGACAGCAGTGAACCATCATCTACAGTTCCTAACAATGATGATACTAGCATTGATTTACCAGCTGTGCGAAGAGCTTTTGCTGCTCTTTGGTCCTTACCAGGTAAAAAAGTGTTTTGTAAAATAAACATCTTAAATAAAGCTTATCAATACATTGTTTCTTAAATTTTTTCTGGTATTTAGGAGAAGTGTTCAAATCTGCTTTAGTTAATGCACTAGTCACTTTGGCAGATAATATTGAACTAGATTTGAGAGTATTTCGTATTATGCCATGGGATAATATGGATAGCTTGTTAAACGTATTTTTAATTGTATTTGAAATTCCTATGCTTGGAAACAGTGAATATTTGGAACTTGCTCTTCATATGCTTTGTAAAGCACTGAGCTGTTTCCCTATTGTGGCACAAGCTAAACTAGCACGTGTGTGGGCTAAACATTGTAAATCTCGACTCCCAAGTATTTTACAAGCTCTGCAAGAATTAATAACTGTTAAGGTATAACTATTTAGTACAAATGAAATCATTAAAAGCTTTGATAGCGAAATATTTTTTATCTATAAGAGTTTTCATTTCTACAGGTTATAGGTGGATCTTTTACGCGAGATTATTGCGTTCAAGATGCGGACACTATTACTGCTCCCACGAAAGTTATGAAAATTTTATACTATGCAAATATGTTAGCTGGTGAATTAGATGAACCTGATTTAAATATAGATGAGGATGGTGAATCTACGAGTAACGACAAATCTGGGAGATCTCTGTCGCAAATTCCTCAGGTGAAATTATGAAAATTATTATGAAGTATCGAATTATTTTATGAATGTCGTACAAAAATATTATTAATATTTTAATAATAATGATAATTTCTTACAGGACCCATTAGCTAAGGAATTAGGAATTACTGCACTAGATGCACGAAAACCATTTATACCTTTCACTGACTTTTACAATGAACCACTTAGTGATGCGATAGAAATGGACAAAGATTTTGCATACTATAAGAGCGAAGAACCCATGAAATTTAGTTTTATGAATTATGCTTTTATCCTCACTCCCGCTACAAAGACACTGGGCTTGTATTATGATAACCGTATTAGAATGTACAGTGAACGCCGAATGAGTTTTCTACAGACTGTTGTTGGACAGCCTACTAATCCCTATTTAAGACTAAAGGTTTGTATATGTTTCATTTCTTCTTCTAGCACGTATTAATAATTGTTTACAATAGGTGAGGAGAGATCGTTTAATAGATGATGCGTTAGTCGAATTGGAAATGGTCGCAGTGGAAAATCCATCTGATCTTAAGAAGCAATTAGTCGTTGAATTTGAAGGCGAACAAGGAGTTGATGAGGGTGGAGTCTCTAAAGAATTCTTTCAATTGATTGTAGAAGAAATTTTTAATCCTGATTATGGAATGTTCACGACTCAAGTAATTTAGCGATTTCCATTAATTAAAATCTCAGAAAAATTTTTTAATTGGGAAAATTACTTATATATATATATATCTCAAATTATTATAGGAAGATACACAAATGACATGGTTTAATCCAACATCGTTTGAAAGTGACGCACATTTCACGCTAATAGGCGTCGTTCTCGGCCTAGCAATATACAATAATGTAATACTAGATGTACGTTTCTCTATGGTAGTTTATCGAAAATTGCTTGGTAGGAAAGGATGCTTTGCCGATTTAGAAGACTGGAGTCCTACGTTATATCGAACATTGAAGGAATTGATAGATTATACTGGAAATGATATGCCAGAAACATTTATGCAAACTTTTAGAGTGGCTTACAAGTAAGCTGTAAATAGATTAATAATTATTGAATAATCCATATCTAATAAACAATAACCAATATAATGTATGCTATTTCATAGAGATGTTTTCGGTTCAATATCTTTCCATGACCTGAAACAGAATGGTGACGAGATATTTGTGACGCAAGAAAACAAAAAGGAATTCGTAGATCTTTATGCGGACTTCTTACTTAATAAATCTGTCGAAAGACAATTCAAAGCATTCAGACGTGGATTCCAAATGGTCACGGATGAAAGTCCACTTGCATTACTTTTTAGACCCGAGGAAATTGAACAAGTATATTTAATTTATTTAGGATTTAGATATTTTTATCGTATCAATAATTATTTGTAATTAATGTCTCATTTACAGCTTGTTTGCGGCAGCAAAATTTTTGACTTTGCGGAATTGGAAGCCGCTACGGAATACGAAGGTGGTTACACTGTTGATAGCAAAGCAGTACGTAACTTCTGGCGTGTTGCACATTCGTTACCACCAGAAAGTCAACGAAGACTTCTACAGTTTACCACTGGAAGTGACAGAGTTCCAGTTGGTGGTTTATCAAGATTAAAAATGGTAATTGCAAGACATGGTCCAGATTCTGACAGGTGAAATTTTTAAATAAAGTTACATTCCTATTTTGCAGCATTACACAATAACTTGTAATTGTACAACTAATGTAACGCTTTATATTTTAGATTGCCGATAGCCCACACGTGTTATAACGTATTGTTGTTGCCAGATTACAGTACAATAGAGAAATTGCAAGATCGACTGTTGAAAGCAATTAATTACTCAAAAGGTTTCGGCATGTTATAAATGGGCATAAAAAAAGCTTCGATCCCCCTCCCCCTGTCTTTCAGAGTATATCGAACTTATAATTCGGAGTTCGAGATTCTCTCTTTTCGTCCCGCTATATGGAAGTATTTATTCGGATTTTATGCAAACACGTGGAAATGCTAAAAACCTCTGCTTTCGTAAGGTGAAAGAAAATAAAAAAGAAATACTAAAATCATCTCCTGATACCGAGAATACCTCGCAATCGATCGTTGTCCTCCAATGTGTTTCCTCCTTATGCAAGCGGAAACTGGAATTGCTGTACAAAAAGTAATACAAAATCTTTGCGATAACGTGCTTTGAAACTTTCTTACGTCTCCGTGTTATTTAACTCGTTAATGACGTACTTGATTGACCAGTCTTGCCGAATTGTTTTGATAATTTGTATTTCCCTGCATTGATTCAATGGAAAAGAATTTCCATTTCATTTCCGAATCAGCTTTTAAAAAACTACTACAATTTATCTCGTTAATTTTAATTTTATTCGTGAGATGCAGCATGATACAGTGCATACAGCTTAAAAATAATAGTGAGATGCGCAACTGTGATGTATGTGAAAATGAACCGAGAATGATCGGTCAAAATTTGTAGAAATATACGTATCGTAGATTTAGTAGATCCTATAGTTGATATTCGATGCCGCAAGAAAAAGCCGAGGAACACCCCCTTTGACGTTTATCGTCACATTGTACACAAGACATTTTATATATTGTAAAAGAGTAATGAAGAAGATAAAGAAAAACGCAGAATCATGAACGCTAAATCCTTTTTTCTTTCGAGTTTGTATGTAACTTTCCGCTTTCCATTTCCTTTTACATCACGATTTATCATTGTACGTAAAGTATCTAATTTATATATATACATATACGAGTTATATATATATATATATATATATAAATTCTATACAAATTATACACAACACACGGGAAATGAATTTGTATAAACGTTTGTAATCAGCGGCTCTCTCAAAAAATGCACGTGACAATATACAAAATAAAGTTCTATCGAATAATTCGTGCGCCATTTATTTTCGCATCAATTTAGGAACATAAGAAATCTATACGTACAAAAGCGAAAATAGTCGAATTTAAATGAATCTCGCATTGTAATAATACGTTGTCAAGTGACGTTAGATGCGGCGGACAATTTCACGCAATTTCATTTTGAATGGGAACATCTCCCCTTGAGGATAAATTAAAATGAAAATTAACTGATATTTTCGCCGCCGTTACGACCGACGAAGGACAAATTGTAACTGACATTGAATCGTACACCGTATGCAAACGGAAATCACGATTATGTGTACCGAAAGTGATCAAGCCGTGAACAATCGTGCATCCTGCTTTTTGAATATGAACGATTCACAGAATCAGAACAGTTTCGATTTTGTACCAAAGTCTGATTATAATGAGAAGTGGTATCTGGAAAATAAATGTCTTTTTCATAATCAACAAGTAAACGAGAAATAGAATAGTTCGAATACGATAAACGTTCTTTCACTTATATTTACAAATTTTTGTCTAGTCCTTGCAATTCTTTCTTTTTCTCCTTTTATATTCTTCAGTTTGTATCAATTACCTAAAGGGGGAAAAAAATTTGTAAATTATACGTTGATTAATACATATCGTACGTTTCACTAGTACCTCGAAGGGGACAAATATGGAACGAAGAAATTATGCACGGAGTGTCCAACGCCGTGTGATCTTTGTTCGCATTTCAAAGAAAAATTCAAGTCGAAAACAGATGGAAATAATTTAAATGAGAGATCAGGCGATTGGAAATGTGACGAAGAGCTTGGAAAGAAATCTTTGAAATGTATCGTACAGGATCCTCCGATTACCGAATGGAAATGGAAAAATCCTTACAGTGTTTCTGATTTTGATCGATCGAAACGTTGGTCTCGACGTAGTTTTACTTCAGGTAAATGTATTGTAACGCCTAGGCACGAATTAAAATTAAAAACACATTTAAGAAAGGAAATTATATTTAATTGGACGAATATCTCGATGTATTAGATATTAAATCTGTTTTCCTTTCGAAGGGGATGACGTTATAACGAATTTGTTACGCGATCTGCATAACAAAGATTCCCTAAAAGATCATACGAAGAACAATTTCTTGTATAATTTCCGCGAATACTTGGTCAGATATCAGGAATCTTGTGGCGTACCACGAACAGAATATTCTTTTTGGGCTCTTATTAATACGATGGGTCAAGCAACAGGTCGATCTTTTCTTGCATTGTTGTATGTCATACTGAACATTATACCTGTTGTCGAGGTATTGTTTAATGATAACCGATTTTTCATATTAAATTACTTGATATAGTTTGAGAAATTTCACTGTTCAAAATAATTAAAGCATCCTTCTATTTTGTTCGGCAAAGTATTTGATATTTTAACATTTCTATTTATTGTAGATATTGTAAAAATAATTAACGTACTAGATATCTTCAGTATTTTATTTGTATGCGATATCTTAATTGTTTTGGGCAGTACGTAGTTTTATTAATCTCGATGGTTTTTCAAATAATGTATTTGTTGTAAAAGCAAAATTTTTCATATTTTTAATCTGATAATTATATCAATTATACAGGGATTTCTTCTAAGCGCTGCAAAATTGAATATCTCTTAATTTTAAAACTTATAAAAACGAAATTTTTTTAAATAAAAAAATATAGCATTAGAAAATTGTTAACGCTATATATATATATATATATTGTTTAAAATTTTAATGTATAAATATTTATATAAAGATCTAGTACTTAACATCTACATGTCATATAAATGGTACTTTTTAGGTATTCCTATACTTATTGCGATTCGTTCTGGACAAAGTGATTAGCATAAGCAACAGCAAAGATTTCCGGCAGACGGTGACTCGATGTTTAATATTCACGACAGAATTATTTAGTGTTTATGTATGTCTAATATTTATATTCGGTTTTATCGTCTTACCGATTGTACACATGGTAATTGATATAGTAGCAAAGATCATGCTCTACAATTAATAGTAATAACAGTCATTTAGTCCTAATTGAATGATACTAGAAACAATATGGTTATTACGTGAATTTGTCATATAATTATTGAGAATCGTTTAAAAACTCACAATTAAAAAATTCCTGAAAATACACGTATCCAGCTTACCTTGTCAATATAAAGATTCGTATTATTTTATAATTAAATCGACGCTTTTATTTTCTAGGCTAGAAAATTTTAATTTATTGTTAGGAAATCTTCCAAAATTGTTTAAATTCTCCCCCGTGTCTTTCTTCAATTATACGAACTACTTTCTCTATAATATTTTTAAGGATGCAATATCACAAACAATAATAAAAACGTATATCATAGTATACAGTGCGATTTTATTAAAAAAAGAAACGTGTCGACAGCACATATTGGAAAGCGAATTAGTTTTCTTTCGTTCATTAAACGCATAATATATAAAATCTTCGCTATTGAGTTACTTGTGAGCGAATTGCCCCTTGAAGTCTCTATAAACGTACGTTTCGTATTCTCTACTTTTCCTTTTTTTTTCTTTTTGTTTTGAATGTATAACAATCTGAATGTGTAATTAACTAAAACTATTAAAATCTATACTGCTTCCGTCGAACTAAGATCCAAGTTAAAATTCTTCCATTTTGCTAGAAAACGAATAAGATTTTTCAATTTAAAACGCCCAATTTCCCCTCGATCCTGATTTTCTTTTCTACAAACGGAAGAAGATTCCATCTCGTGAATTTCAATCTCTTCCTTCGAACAGCATAGAAGAAAGAGCGTCAGCCTCGATTTATTTACAGGTTCTTAGCTCGACAATGACGTAGCGCGAGAAAGACGAAAAGAAGACCCTGCAACCGCGTGATTTTTTACACAACGATCGCGAGCAGACAGCTAACTGCTACGATGCAGAGAATGAAACTTCAATTCCTATCAACGCGACGGATACGTGTTACAAATGGAAAGAAGAAAACATATCGAGCGTCTTTCTGGGTACACGTTCGGTCCTTAATTGGTCATTTTGTACGAGTATCTGAACAATTGATCCAACGGCAGTCTCATTGATTCGAAGCGTGCTGCTTTAGGCAAAGAAACGAATGGATGTGCAAGAGTTTCTCTCCCACTGACGCATCCGATCAAAGTGCAAACTCGATCGAGCAGATCATTTCGAAATCACTCGAAGAAATCACCTTTACAGTAACTTTTCATATAAAATCTAGTTCTATCGAACGAACGCTGAACGCAACCGAATCATGAACGCAGGCAGGTACCGCGAATGCGATGAAACTCGCGTTGATGACCGCTCTGTCACGTACGTGTGGTCGAATGAATAATTATCATCGACGATAACAAAAGAAACTACCACTGCCATAGATCCGAGTATGTACTTGTTGCGTTGATGTGTTCCGTAAATATACATGAATCATGATCGTCAAAATCAACTTATCGACAGTATACACGCGGGAATGTCGCATTATACCTATTCCCATCATCGCTGTCCATTTGCACAAGCAGACGCTACATAAGACGAGACAAACGAGACGTGTCATCGCGTCCACGACGCGTGTATTCCTCTCGAGTAAAATAGAAATATTTTGATAAACGATACGTCGCGTGTTCGCGCTTTAAATCGTTGCACGTCGCGGGGAAAGGAAAGGTGAATGATTTTTAAACGCATAAAACCGCTGTACGCGTTCGAAGGCTAAGATCTCTAATAGACGAGTGCTGGGAAAATAACGGAAAAGAAAAGAAGGAGATGACGAGGCGCGTGAATGTAACTCGCGGCACCCCATCCACATTCCAGATCGGTCTTTAACGCGTCCAGCACCGACACGTTATTTTTGTTCAGGCAAAATGTTTCCCGAAGATCGTCGTCCCAGTCGTTGTCCCAACAATCGAACTCGTCGTCTTCTTCGTCTCGTTCGAAGTTCTTGAACTCGCTGTAGGTAGTGCAGCGGTCTTCTTGGTATTGTCTGTGCTTCCTCTGCCAGGATTCCATCCATCTGACGGAACACGTCGGTTCTTCAGCGACTTTTAATTAAGAACGAATAGCGGGAAAAAACATTTGCAAGCCTCGAAGTAAAACCCGTACGGGCATCGACGAAGATTCGAAAAGGAAAATGAAATATCATAGCCGACGCGTCGTTTCTTGCTTTTTGAATAGAAGATGCAAAATAAAAATGGGTTTATCGACTCACCCGATGTCGCAATCGCAGGTGAAATAGCTTCCCCTCACCGTGAGTTTCAATAGAAATCGTTTCCCTGGCACGCCTGGCTTGTACCCGTTAGACGGATTGTGAATAGTTCGCGCGTCGTTGTGATGAAGATGAATCGTCACGTTTCTTACCCATTCCGCGTTTTCAAACATTTGCTTGGGCACGGTGCTCACGCTTGTGTTGTACATGCCGAAGTGCAAGTGCGGATTTCTTATGCCCTGAAATAAATGCGACACGCCAGTCTGTTCGTTCGTTCGATAAATTTGCAATTTCCTTAAGAATTTCTAGTATTTACAAGTATTTCTATAAACGAGTTTCCTTAAAGTACAGCGTGTCTCGGCTGACTCGATCAGCTCGAACTGCTCGCAGGGTACACGTCGTATTGAAATATTTTTTATACGAAAGTTGCATAGTTTGGAGGAACACGTTATACGATGGGAATATCTTTTTTATGGGCGAAGGAATTTCGGAGATTTCCAGAGCAACTTTGTTATACTATATGGATGCTATATTATTTTACAGCAAAATAAGTAGAGAAGCGTCGAGTTCCGAGTGAAATGATATTGGCCTCCGTTAGTCCGAAACCTGATGATCACAGGGTAATTTCGTTTTGCTTCTCGCAAATTCAGTTTACGCGATGTCAAGTTGAAGATTCGATACGATCAAACATTTCCGTAAGACTGCATAAGGACAGGCAATTTTCCAATCGATCGATAGATCTTGACGGAGAATTTTCTGTAAGAAAGTTTATTAGAAATACGTACTCGCAATATATCTGGGTTTATTTCCTTCAATGCTCGACCAGTCAACGTTATATTGAACAGTTTGTTTGGGAATTTTCCTTTCATTTCTTTCTCCAAGTTCGTGTCATTCTGTACCTACAAAACAAAATTTCTAGATATAAATATGTATATAGCTTCTCTATTTATGTTCGACTGTCTCCGACTTGGTGAAAACGTTTTGTGAAAAAGCAATATTTACGATAGTAAAATTTTACACGTACATCGATGACCAGATGCCTCAAGCCGTTGTTGTACTCGAGAATGTTGGGGAAATTGAAATTCTTCACGCCGTTGTAAGCGGTTATATATAACTTGCGGAGTTTTGTAGCTTTGCAGAGTGCTCCGCTCTGCAAACCGGGAAACGTTTTAATTTCGACAGGGAAAATAGTAATTTTCGACGAATATTGTCTATCAAACGTTTCACGCGTATACAATCTACGCGTTTCTCGTTCGTATAAAAATCTGTAAAGTATTTTATGCAAAAAGAAAGAATAAACTTCCTACGACAATCTCACAATTTTTATACTCGTTTGATAGTATCTTATAGGATGCCGAGTATGTAGGTACGTATTTTTATAAACGCGATTAAAAAAAAACAAAACGAACGAAACTTAGAAATTTCATTCGCCTAATAAATATTAAAACAAGAACTCTATTCTGAATATCTTGTTTACACATATTTGCATATCATTTGCATTCTGCGCATTTTTGCCCCTTTAATATTATCGTAAATGCATACAAATCTGCAATATAACCGAGCAGAATTATGCAATTGTAATAAAATAACGATACTTCGAACGAAAGTTTTTCTAACAAAATCGGTCGGTGCACGTGTAGATTATCCTTTTGTAATTAATTATCGTATACAGATATTATCGGAGAATAAAAATTGCCGGTCAACGATAACTTTTTTGGTACGACTGTCTCGAAATTTTATTTCTCAAGCGAAAACTTACCTCGAAGGTCATCAAAGACAGTCTTCGTATATCCAGTTCCTCGAGACTGTCAGCGATACCTAAGAAACTAGTATTGCTAACGGCCGTGATCGGATTATCCGCTATATTGAAAGTTTTCAATTCAGGTAGGGTGTGCGTGATCAGTGGCACCACTGTCAGATCATTGGCACTTAGGTCCAAGTAATGAAGGGACGTTAAATTCGATGCCATTTCCGCTGGTATCGATGCCAACTCATTGTGAGCCAGATACAACGTTTGTAATCGTCGCAGTGGCAATTCTGGCACCTTCAAACGATACAGATACAATGAAATAAACGTTCCTTCGTACGAATGGTTCTATACTACACACGTTTACAGGTATTACGTACACTTAAGAGCGAAATATTGCTTAGATCAAGATACAAAAGCGAGTCCTCTAAACCGTGGAACGTTCTTCCGCGTGATTCCAGAAGTAGTTGTTTGTTGTGACTCAAATCGAGATGAGTTAAATAGGGCAGATCGGAGAACACACCATCATCGAGTCTGACTAATCGATTGTAAGACAGATCTAGCCACGTTAGGCTCTGAAACGGAACGGAAGTTTGCATTTTTGTTTCGAAGTTTACGAATTTACGATATTTCCTTTTTGCACGAGATACGATTCTTTTCGAACGATATCTCGTATTTTTTAAAAGCGGAATCTAACGATTAAATTTTGTTTTTAAATCTTTAACGATTATGAATTAGGGCAGGTATATAAATATGGTGAAATTTCACTTAAAATCGTCGAGGAAGCATTAAAATTGATTTAACAATCAATTTGTAACTGTATGTCTCAAAAATAAAAATCCTTCTCGATTCAAATAATTTGATCCAACAAATTTCTGACTGCCTACTCGACCAAGCCAATTAGTCGGAACAGGAGAAGAATTAAATTCTGAAGAATTAGAAAATTCAATTTTCAGCGTTATACTTTTCCGCGACGTAGTATAACGATTTGTACGTAAGTCTTATCTCGTTGTAAAACTCTACTCGTGTGCTGGACTTTCGCGTATCATTCGATCGCGCGTTAATTTCAAAGTACACGCAAATTTTTCCTCGCCGTTGGTCTAAGGAATTCAACTTTATTTATAAAATGCGCGCAACTAACTCGTAATCTAAATATCGCGTCTGTCGTGTGAATGCCCGACAAGGTGTTCCAAGACAGATCCAACATGGATAAACTGGCTGCAGCTGAGATGGACATGGTCTTTATCGGTAGCCTCATGAACTGATTGTGAGACAAATCCAAACTTTCGATATTGGCGTCTGAAAACATATTGTCTGGCAGCGATCTCAGTTTGTTATGAGAAAGATCGACGATTCTCAGTTTCTTCAGCGGTCTGAGCGCCTCTGCCGGTATGTCCATGATATTGTTCCAAGAGAGGAGAAGCACTTGAATGTTCCTGGTGTTTCTGAAGCAGTCGAAGTCGATTTCCATCAGCTCGTTGTGGCTCAGGTCTAGCCACTGTAGGTGCGGCATATTTCCAAAGACACCTTGGGTCACGTTGCTCAGTTGATTGTGAGATAAATACAGATGCGTCAAGGAGTATTCGACTGGTTTGAAGTAGTACTTCATTATGTCGGATATATTGTTGTAGCTGAGGTCGAGGACCTTGATGTTCGATTGAATCGTGCCGCCAACTGCAACGCGACGAAATAAAATCAGAGTTGAAAACAAGCGACGATTAATGTTACAGGAAAGTTAATTTATTTGTTGCGTATATCTCGAATATTAAATATATTCTCGAATGTTCTTAACGTTTTTACGACGTCGATTCGACGGCACGGGTCGCAGACCTTGAAGACTTGAAAGACCAAGTTTCCTAAGAGTTCGCGTGAAACATAAATCATTCTGCGCGTATTTCAAACTTTTTACCACGTAACAGTAAGCCTGTGACATAAACTTAAGGCGAAACGTCGAACGATCGAACGTCTAATCAAGCAATGAACGTATCGAGGATTAGAAATCGAATTGTTCGTGAGCGACGCGTGTTGATAACAAAGAATGCATCGAGATGAGCGCGAGAAAAAATTTAGCAGAGGCAATGAAATCGTTCTTGGCAACATGGTGATTCTTAATTCCTCCAATAGAATTCCCAATTCTATTTTTTACATATTCTATTCATTACATATTACAAGAGAAAATATACAGATATTTTTCTGGTATTCGCATAAGCATAAACGGAGCAACTGAAATTTCTACAATGACAACTTTGTAGCAAACCGTGTGATGGCCTTTACACGGACTTAAGAAACGAATTGTTAATTTATCGAGCTCGTTTTTTAGCAGAATATTTTAATACTTAATATTTAAATATTTAATAATATTAATAAATATTTCAAACTTTTAACGACCCAGCGATCGTTATTCGTATTTCAACGAATCTCTGATATTAAATATCCGATTTCCGAGGTCGTACGATCAGGTCTAGTCTTGTGGAAAAAAGAATTCAAGGATGCTACGTTGCGCAAGACAGACGCAGAGAAATTAGAGGTAACATCTGCCGATTTGTGACCGGGTTTTATCGATTTTCCTTTAGCAGGATTAGAGAGATCTGTTTCTAAGCGTGGCCAAAAGATTTCCACGATGGACTTACTGGTGGTGGGCGGTGTAAACGTAGTGCTGTTGATCCATAATTTCGGGATTTCATTGTGGCTGGCGTTAACTTTGAACGAGGACAACGTTCCCACTTGATCGAACGAGGCAAAATCGAACTCGGCTAGGTCGTTGTACGCGAAGTCGAGGAACTCCAAATCTGGCAGATTCTTAAATATAAATAATTACGATTTTCGTTAAATTGAGGAATTCTCCGAAACCACGAAGACAGATGTCACGAAATTGATCAGAAACTTTTGTATCTTTCTGCATCCTCCAACGTATCTGTTTAATGATATTTAACGCTAAAACGAGCGGTCTTAATGGATGATCGTAATTAAAGTCATACGACGAGAATAAAACAGGTAAATTGTATTTTAAACTGAAGAAAAGGCGACGTTAATCGTACCATTAACGTCTACGTACTCTTGTTGATAGTTGGAAAAAAGGAGAATTAATAGCTCGAGTGTAAAACTGATAGCGAGGTATGAGATTGATAGATATGATTTATTAATGAAATGAATAAATTAATAATTAGTGGATATGATAAATTATGTGTCAAGGAAATTTTATATTCTAGCAGGCTTTTGATTAATCGTCTGAAAACATATTATACGATAGGGTTATACGATAGGATTATGAATAAGATACGGTAAATAAAATGTTAATGTTACCTGGAAGGCTTCGTCCGTGATATCTTTTATCTTGTTACCCCGTAGGTTGATATACTTCAACAGCTTCATGTTCATGAACGCCCGCCTCTCGATTCTATCTATAGCATTGTCTTCTAAATTTATCATCGTTAATTTTGGTAGGTCGACGAACGTGTGGGTTAGAATCGTTTTGATCATGTTGAAGGAGAAATTCACCTCTTCCAGGTACGAATGTATGTCGCCCTGAATTAATTCAAAATGAAAATAGACGAAGCAGGTTGAAATGAAACGTACGATTAGAAAAATTGTACAATTCCTACCTGAAACGTTCCTTTCCTGATATTATCGATTTCGTTGTCCTGCAATTCTATTCGTTTGATCCTCTTCAAAAAATGGAAAGACGTATCTGGCAGTGATTTAATTTTGTTGTTGCTAAAATCAAGGTGCTGCAGGTTCGTCAGAAACTTAAATGGCGCGTTTGGCACTTCAGAAACGGAGGAAGAGAAACCGTGAGACATCCTCAACGTTAGAAGCGAATGTCCAACCTGACGAACAATTATTTTATTTGCATGAAAATTTCTTTCCCAATTCTTTCGCAATTAGTAGAATTTCATCGCGCAACGGATTATAGTCTGAAGAGACAATACTTTTCCTTTGATATTCTTCGAATAAAATATTTGTCGGTATCTGAATTCTCCTGTTCCGCTGCGTGTTGTGATATAAAATTCTATTAAATGATTATATTTTATCATTCTACGTGCTCATTTAGCTTCGTTGGACAAGCAAGAAAATAATTTCCTTCGTTCTTTTCTATGTACCGAAGCATTTTATTTATTCAAAGCGTAGCATTGAGAGAGAAATTGTTCGTATAATAGAAATTTAGTGATCCTTTCCGGTACCTACGATCTCTCGTTGTAGTAATAAAAGTTTACGTAAGTCAATAAGACGATACTCGAGATAGGTAAATTTACTTAGACTTTAGCATTAACTGAAATTTCGCAAAGTTCCACCGTGTATATTCGCGAATAGGTCAAGTACTCGCTGCGACGATGGATCTTTATAGAAGCCTGTTTTATTGGAATTATCTGCGGCTATCAAGGCCTTCGGTGAATCGGGAATGCGGTTCGAATCTAGTTTAATTAACATATTAAGGTAAATTGCTGATTCTCATTGATCAAATGTATTACGGTTTTGTATGGTTGCTCGGTTGAGAAATCGCTCCTTTCTCGCACGAAATAGTAAGAAACAGAAAGAACCTTGTTATCGAAAATACAGTATAACAATCTTCCAATTTTTATGACACTGATACGACGATTGATGGATACAACGAAACTTCAGATTTTTGTAAGAAAGAACAAAAAAAAGGAAAGAGAATAATCGTACTCGATAAGACGGGTTTTTTCTTAATCTTTAAACTAAAATTAAATGGCACTCGTCCGTACTTTATCTCACTGAAATTCGACGATTTCGACTGGAAAAATTTAATGTTAATTTAGTGATTATCATATATATTGTATTTTTCTGAAACTCTACGACCTCGATAAAAAAAATTTTACGTCAAAACATAAAAATTACGACGAACGTTTAACATTGAAATTACCTCGGAGAAAGCTTCGTCTTCTATCGAGGATATCGAGTTCTCCGAGAAGTCCAAATACTTGATTCCGCGAACGTGCATGAAAGCATGAGCCTTGATGGTATTCAGGTTGCTTTGGACTATACGAAGTTCCTTGATGTCCATCCCGTATTCCATAAAATCGTCCGACGATAACGTTGATTGTGGCATTCGCGAGATTGAAAGGAACCGCATGTTCCGCATTTGTCGTAAATCCTGAAGGGACACCACGCTGTTTTCTCTGCCGCTCAGGTCCAGATTGTACAGAGAATATTGGAAACCATTGAATACCTCGGCTAATAGCATGTAGAATAAGATGTCGATTAACGTAAGCTATTAATTTAGAAAATGGCTAATATTCGATTCGAGACATTGAAATTCGAAACTTTAGATTTTTGTAAGAAAGAACAAAAAAGGAAAGAAAATAATCATATTTGCTAAGGCGGGTTGTTTTAAATCTTTGAAGTAAAATTGGAAGATCGATGGAATTAATAAATCATCGTCGTAACGTCATCGTCTTTCATCTTACCTGGCGAAAACGTTTGAATCTTGTTCTCACGGAAGATCAAAGTACGTAAAAAATCGTATTCTTGGAAGATAGGACTCGAGAGAGAAGTGATATTATTCCCGGAGAGATCCAATAATTCCAGGGACGTCTCCAAGCCAGCCAAATCAGGAGAATTCACCTCCATTAGATCGCAATCACTGAAATAAAGTTCCCGTATTCTCGAATCCCTGAACGTACCCTCCTAAAACACATAGTTCAATATTTTCTCATAGCCTTGAACATTTCATTACACTACGTAACATACGTATTAAATTGTAATATTTATTGCGAGCGAAACTTCTATCATTTGGCATTCCAACGAATCGATAATAAATGGTCGACAATAAAAAATTCACGAATATCAAGTATCGTGAGTTTTTTATTTTGTCAAGAATTTTAGTTTCTATAAACGTATTACAAACATTGAAAAATTCAGATTTAAAAGATCACTGGACTGTGATTTTTCTATCCGAGAAACATTTTTAGCTAATTATTTTAATTATAATTTTTAGAAGGCAAATATAAATTATAATATTTGGAAAATCTTACCTGTACCATAGTTAAAGGATTACCATCGAGATAAGTTCGGTTAACTTTATGAAAATGCTGGAAATCACCAGATATCAGAGCTTCGATTTGATTATAATCCAATCGCAGTATATCCAGGGACAACTGCAGCCCTCTGATTTCCGACTCCTGTTGCTGGTTTAACATCTTCGATATTCTGTTGTAACTAAGATCCAACACCTTCATACGCTTCAGAGACGACAATTGCGCATAGGGAATATGGGTCAATTGATTTCCATTCAGGTACAGATATATCAGATGCGCCATGCCATCTCTGAACACGGAAGGATCGATTTCTTTCAGATTATTTTCGCGTAAATCGAGCATGTCCAAGTAAGTGAGGCCCGCGAATGCATCCGCCGGAAGTTTGTCGATCGCGTTTCGTCCCAATCGCAGTTTTTGCAAAGAATTCTCCAGACCACGCCAATTATCCGGCGTGATCTTTGATATTTTGTTACCTGCAGAACAAGTGGTAGCTTTTATTTAGTTTTCAGAATTGTTTCATTCCAAATGTACGACACGATGTTTTAGTAATTAATACGTAATTAAAGATTATATTAAAATAATATTATTAAGTATACTCTGGTATGTCAGAACCATATGTCAAAATTTGAAAGAGAAACAATTTTAGGTAGAAGAATTTTAGGATTTTATTTAGGATCAAGAATAATCTTTGAGTTTGATTCAATTAAGCTACGAAACTAATACAATTTCTACCATTAATTCACTCGTCCCTTTCGCTTTTCTTTCTTTCATATTTCTGATCGTGAATCAGAAATCTCAGCATCTAATTTTTACGATGCAATCTTATATCCATGTAATTCATCCTACATCCACTTAATTTCACTTTTGATTTCAAGTACGATGACAATAATCTTATACATTTTAAGATATCAATATACATAAAGTGCTTGTTACGATTATGTTATCTACTAATGAATCGTTCCTTAGTGATTCGATGATTCATCAAAGCTGGAGCGTTTTATCAAACCACGTTATCATCCAATTTTTCAAGATGACAATAAGGATACGATGAAACTAAATTGTTACGAACTTCTCTCCTTTATTGGAACGGAATTTTACTTTCTTCCTAATGAAACCAATTCCTACCGATTAAATTTACTTATTTGAACATAAACCGTTATATTTTCTACGAATTTATAATAGAAATTTGTCAAATCCAATTATACGAATCGTTCATTTCCCGACAAGTTCGGATAAATGGAATTCTACTACGTTAAAGAAAATTCCAAAGATACCTGTCAGATCGAGAAATTGCAATTTCTGCAAATGTCTGAACGACCTGCTGGGAACCTTCTCTAGGCGATTGTAGGGTAATTCGAGCTCCCATAACGATCTCTCAAGCCCTAGGAAAGCTTCGTCCGGGATGTCGGCCAGGGGATTATGTTTGATCCGTAGATTGTACAGACCTGAGAGGTAGAGGAATGACTTTCATGTGAAACTGAACTGCCACGCATCCTATGTATATATACATATGTATATGTAACGTAACGTAATCGATGATGCAAGGAATTATTCGTGACATACGGTCATTGCCCCTCAACCCCTATTTCATTCTTCCCTTGATCAACGATCTCTTCGAAATCCCCTTTTAAGTGCATTCTAGCATACATAAGCGAGTTAATGTTAACGATGTGAGGAAATTACTTGGTATTTTATTTTTCCGAGGGATATTACTATTTTTTAAGTTTCCGTATAGGAAGAATCACTTCTTTTTTACATTAGCGAATTACATTTTATTTGGTCTTGGCATTTTTTTAATTTTTCTTAAAACTTTGAATGTCGATTGGTCGTTGAAAAACAGTGACTATCTTGCGACAACATACGGAATATTTGAAAGTTGTAACAACCCAAATCGCCAGAATCTCGAATACTTCGACTCTTTCTCTTTATTATTGCGTATCGAAAGTTGTATATGAGAAATTATCGTTTATTCAATGTTATTCGCGATAAAAAATTATTCTTTGTTAAACGTCACTTATATGAAATGTACTCTTTCTTCAAAATCTTTTAATAATACGGTCTCTTACAATTTTAATTCGTACGCCATCGTCGTTTGTAAATTCCTTCTTACCTGTGTTCATAAGAAACTGTGGCTGAAGAAACATCAGTCCGTTGTTCTCCAACTGCAGCATGAACACTTTGGAGGAATTTATCGGCTGAGGTATCCGCGGCATCGGCACGTTGTAACAGGTGACGATACCCAAATCCGGGATGGCTTTCGAACAAGTGCAAAGAGGGTTGAAGAAACACGGTGGATATTGGACCGGAAGCTCGTGCATCCGAACCAAGGACGCCCACATCATCATCAACAGGGTAAATATCATCAGAGCATAACCCACTTTCACCATCGTTGCCAAATGCTGTAAACCCATTTTTTATTTTACCGTCTCGTTGATTTCGATAGCTGTGAAACTTTTCTCCTTGGCTGCGTATAGCTTGGTAAATTTTCGAAATGTTTAATTAAAAATTGGTTTAATGTTTCGAATGCTCGTGGACTCTGGAGCTATGAAGTAGAAAGAGCACAAATGTATCGGATTTGATGACTCGGGTTAAATATTTACATGCAGCGACTATAGAAAGTACCTGAGCCTAACTTTTGTAGGTTTTAGTTTTATTTTTAATTGTAAAACACACTGGCAAAGTTATAATAAACTGCGTCAGGTGGCAATAAGACGTTCCTTCTATTTAAATTTCATTCTATTGTATTGTATTTAATAGGTGTCTACAAAGTAAGTTATCTCGTTAAATAATATAATTCCACGATGACGACTTTCTCCGATTACTGCATTTTCGTCATAGATAATCGAACTTTAAGCAGTTTTTCGCAAACAAGCCAATTATTAGATACTACAACGTAATCCTCTTAACTTAGCTGCACGTGGTTTATGTCGTACATTTCCTATGCATATCTATACTAACTGAAATGAAACTTGAAAGAAATTCGCGCATTTTCTATCATTGTTTTAACGTCTGTTTAAGCTACATTTTTCAATTTTGTCGAACATTTGAAACCTTGTGAGAGGTTTATTTCGAAATAGATCTTCAGGGAGATCTTTGTTTCTTTGAGCGAAAGTCCGTTACCCCTTTCATTGAGCTTTAGCAAGTGAAGATTCAACGAGTATTATAAAATATAAACACATAAGATAAAAAATTGGAATAGAAGTAAAGCAAGTGAATGTAAGCCTATTTCTCGCGTATTTTTGAATATAAAGACCATTGAAATTCTAATATAATTACTCTGATATAGCAGCAACGATATTAACTTTTGTAAGCGAGTTAATAAGCGACTAGTTACGATAGCGAAAAATAAATTTGGATTGGATTTCAATGAAGTTTGACAAGATGAACGTATTTTAAGAAATTGGATTTATTTTATACCATTGTACTTTCATTTCAAAGCGTGAGTGCCTACATGTTTATAATTATCGTTTCATGCCAGAATTCAAACGTTCTTCGATTACTTTCTAGTAGTGTACAAAAGCACATACATTTCTCCATTAACAACCAGAAATGAAACCTCGTACTTAGAATCTTATACAATGGAACAAAAAAACAATTTCATAACAATTTCTCCGATGATCGAACGAGCAATAGCTCCCCGGTAAATTAAATCGTTTAAGAAAACACTGTATTCCTGGTTGTGCAAAGGTCAAACATTTTTCCCCGAAAAGATTCACAACGTGTAAAGATCACCACTTAGTTCAATTTTTGTTTATTCAGCATTTTTATTTAACATTCTTTTCTTTATGAGCACATTAGATCCTTTATACCACACGAATCCTCTCTATTTCTATTATTTTTCTTTTTGGTCTTTCAAAACTCGAATCCATAATGTTTCACTGTCCTTTGCACATCCACGATTCGAACAATTAACAGAAATTTTACCATGCTTTCTTGGATTAAGAGGACGCTACTCGAGAATCTCTATCGGAGCTCACGATCGTGGGATCGTCGCGGATCGCTCGCGATGATCGCACTGACTATTTTGCTAGCTAAGTGGCCGCTGCCACCCCGTATGTAATAGGGCTTCGGGGGTGCAGTCAGTTTCGGTGCTTCCCTTTACCCGATTATAAGGACGATATTCCATTAGGCGACGAATGAAAATACTCGCGCAAAACGTTAGTGAACATTCGAATTATGGCTATAGTTATTTGAGGATACGCAGGCACGTGGGGCGCAATGATAACATCACTTAATCAGATTTCACCCGGCTACTGTGTTGGTATATTTGCATCTTATCTTTCGTATAAAATTTATAATTAACCGATAGTGGTTCTAATAAAACTTATACATAATATCGCACTTTTATGATTTTCTTAAAAAATCTATGGTTAATTGGGTTTGTCTATGGTTAATTATCGGTATGTATTAGAAGTTGTTACAAAAGAACAGAAGTTAGGGTTTGATCTATTTAACGTAATCAAAACGGTGCAACAATCGAGAAAGATGTTTGTAAATTTAATAAATTTACATTATAAATGTGATTTCATACTTACGTAACATTCACATTTTAGCAGTTGAGCATCCTATAATTTGTTTGTAATTGGATTTTATCTCGACACTTGTTATTAATATCAATAAAGATGTTCGGAGGTAACGTTTCATAAATAAACTTATGAATTTAGTTTAAAATTAATCATGCGAATAAAAAGCAAAGACGCTTGAGGGTGCTGTAGATTAAGTCTTCTCCCTCGCTGCATCGTGTAATAATTTCGCGACTGCGACGTCTAGGGTACTCGGGCATTTTTCGTAGAATCGTCAATGCTGACGAACGCCAAAGAATATCTTACGCATATTCTAGCATCCTGAGTAAAACTGGGCGTTTTGGATAAATCGAAGCGCGTTTGTATAAACTAGAGATTATATTCCCTAGTAGTTCGTTTACAATCATCGTATCATTACGCACGCTAAATGTATAAAACTGCAAAAATTACTAGTAATCGCTTAGAATTAAAATCATATCTGTGTTCTGTTGGAACGTCATAATCTGTCAACCACTCTTTCGATAAACATTGCAGAGGGGAAAAAAGAACAAGAAATATGATAATATTACAGAAGACTATCGATTAAATATTATTTACTATATCACCCGCGATGTCGTCTGTTTTCCGGTAAAACTGCGAAACAGCTGGGTGCCAACTTCTCAGCATATGCACTGGGCATTGATATAAATATATGATTACTCATTCACGTTATATAAAACAAATATACTTTTCACACGCTCGACATAGAATTTGTACCAGTAACATGTCGTAACAATAAATATTGTACGTATATATGTGCGTGTATATATAATATATACATAATATTTATACGTATATTAAAACATTCATAAAAAATATGTATCTCTTGTGTGATCGTCATTTTTTTTTTTTTTGGCCACATCTAAAATTCACATGGATTTACGCGCAGTTCCGTTGATTAATTCCTGAGAAGTTTTCGATTCCTTTTCAGTTACTTTCTTGTGCGACGGAATTTTCGGAAGACGTGGTGCGATCACGAGTAAAGTTAAACCGATTATATGTGGAATCAGGTATACATACCTGAAAAAGAGAAACATATTGCGTGTTATATTAGAATTTCCTTCTGATTACGTATGTATATTATAAGTAGACTGGATTTTTATGAATACGACCAAAGAAGTGGTACGTAAAAAGAAAAATGAATTTATTATTACTTACAGGTACATTTTCACACTTGGTACAAATTCCAAGAGTATAAAGCTGAATGTCATATAGGCCATTAAGACTCGCGTTGTAGTGAACGTAAGCGCATCGTATAGGAACTTCATCCCCTTGGACCCTAGGAAGTATGGTCGTATGTTACGACGAGTCTGTTTGATAGTAAAGGTTGGTCAATGATTAATTAATGATTAACAAAATATTTGTTCTTTTCAATGATTAAAAACATATAGCAAATCAAATTCGATATTATTACTAGTTTTACTTACAATGCGTGACACCATGGTAAAAAAGGCTCCATTGGCGAATGTTAAATAGTAACCGGGGTAAAAACCATGCCATAAGGCAGAAAGAGCGTACGTGAACAGAAGTTTATTGTACTGTGTCCTTTCATATACAATCGACCTAAGCCACCTATTGGTTCCTTTATTCCAGTGTTCGATACTGTCCCTCATATTCAGAGACATCTGAAAAGTACAACTGTTGCATAGATTTTGATTCGTTCAGATCATACAACAATAATAAATCAATACATTATGAAACACAATAGTACGGATCAGTAACCTTAAACTTAGATCATAACTTCTATTACGAGCTCGATCGATTCAATCTAAGTGATGTCGTCACTGCTATATAGTACGTATTAAAGATTCTATAAAAAAAAATAGTGATGTAAATTTGCTTAGAATATTTTTATTTCAAATTCAAAAATAAATCGACTGAATTAGATATACGTGTGCAAATCACATCAAGTTTTATTTATAACTAATTGATATGCCAATTTTTTCCTGGGACCTTATATAAGCATTTTTAATAATATGCTTAATGAAATTTCTATTGGCTTGGTAAACGTGAATCAACACCGCTCAATGAATACAATGAAATCGTGATGCTTCTGACATAACATACTTTGAAAAGAGAAAGACATTGCTCGCAGTCGGGTTCGTATTGCCTCGCTATATCGTAAAAGCGACTCGTTTAATCATAGGATAATGTTTCACATACCTAAACCTTGCTCGAGAAACGCTCTTTAAATTGGTGAGAACCGCATCAAAATCTGTCCAGCGGTTCTCGAGATTACCCCAAACATACCGACGCTTACCGCGATCTTTATCTGAGTATGTATAGATATATATAGATTTATCTCTAAAATAATCGTATTCATTTCGAAAAATTTACCTCAAACCCATAAACATCAACATTGGAAGCTAGATCCCATTTGGGTTCGCCATTCTTGTCATAACCGTTGAACCCAATCCCGGAATTATTGCAAATGGCATCGGCGAAGATCCACGCGTGATAGTATTTAAAGCGAACTAGCATAGTGGTCACCATCAGGAACCACATTTTATAAAACACCGTGGTATTCTCGAGGAAGTCATCGTCTGTAAATAAAGTAAAGTCTCGTCAGCGCTCTGACGTGGCGACAATAAATATTAAAGAGACAATATATGACTCGAACCTTTTAGCTTCTGAATCGGGTATGTTGGAATGAAAGTCACGAACATAGCCGCGCACAATAAGCTCACTATGACCTTTTTTATTACGACCGGTGTCGGAGACGGTTCCAGGACTATCTCGTCGTAGTGAGCGGAATTTTTATCACAGCCCTTAAAAAGAATAAAAAATATCAAAACTCCGTGTTATGATCTTTATTCCTTTTTTCTTTTTTTTTTGTCGCTGTTGTTATCGAGAGCGTATAAACACAAAAAAAAAAAAAGGATGATTGAACAAAACTCTAACCGTCAAAGCTCTTGCTCCAGTTAGATTACGTCCATGAATAAAATCGATGTAATCACGATAAAATATCACCGGCCCAGCCATCAACGCTTGAAAATGGAAGACGTAGCTGAAGTACTCTAACGTCGTCGGCATCTTTCTAAAATAAGCCATGCATATAACAGGTTGGGTTTGACCACAGACAGCAAAGGAAATAAAATGATAAATGTAGGAATTATCCGGAGCGCAAGCGATATCATCATTTGAATAGATATGTGATTCAGCTATGTTGATGCGTATGTAGTGTGGAAGATGTGTTCTTCTGGGTGTGTTGCGTTGCATATTATATAATTAATGTTGTGGAATAAACGACCGGTTAACGAAGACGTCAACTCACTTC
Source organism: Bombus vancouverensis nearcticus (assembly GCF_051014615.1). Classification (NCBI taxonomy): domain Eukaryota; kingdom Metazoa; phylum Arthropoda; class Insecta; order Hymenoptera; family Apidae; genus Bombus; species Bombus vancouverensis. The sequence goes on along the minus strand of NC_134912.1, from coordinate 16,364,875 downwards.
ACGGCTTGATAACGTTGCGTTGGCGTGAGTTCCTCTTCACGTCGCGTTAACCCATCATGTATGCTGTACGCAAGGCTGGTCACTTTCTGCGTTATCACCATAAGTGGCCCTGAAATGTACACGATGTAACGAGATCTTTATATAGAAATACATATTTTTTATAAACCACGTACGTTCCTGTGGTATATTCCTGTTATACGTTATATATTTACTGAGACATAATTTTTATATAAAGTGTAATTCCTATATTACGATAAGTTACAAAGTAAAGAGTAAAATTAGAAAAGGAAAATTTAACAAGCAACATTAAATTAACCAGCGAGGTTGTTATTGTTCGTTGTAAACATTCTAATTGGTTGGTTGGTTGGTTGTAAATTTTCTAATAATCGTACGATAGCGTTCGTACGATAGAAACGATACAATGTACGAATTAGAAAACAATTTGATCATACAAAACAAGAATACAATGCGACATTTACGATAACTTAAAAGTTACGGTAAATGTCAAGGAACTTAAATAATATCTTTTGCATAATCGCGTAGCTAATAATTCTTTAATATATATAAGTTTTGATGAGTAACACGTCGAATGACACAAGTCAGCGTAACTAAAATATTCGCTTAGCAAAACACGCGATAAATATACTGTAACTCTTGTATTCGACAACATATCAATAAGAAAAAGATATTAATTATTTAGCGAAGGTGACGCACGTGTCTGCTTACCAGTGATATCGAGTGTGTACGAGCCATAATTGTACATCTGTCGATGGTAATGCACGCAAGATAAGTAGAGCATCGCCGTTGTTAACACAACTCTGAAACGTATTACCAAGATGAGTTGTTAAGTTCAAAGAACAATCATTGACCGTGATAATGAGAGTAAACGTGGAAAAACTTCGGCCTTTAACATTTAACGACTATTTATAACTTGTAATAAAAATTATCTTATTATATCTTATTATTATATACAAGTAACGATGTTCCTATTTTTGTAGTTGTGTTAATAAACGTTTCGGTTTTTCATAAAACATGCGCAGTTTACTAATCACTAGTTGAAATTAAAATTTATGAGTAGTTCTATATCTAGTGATCTATATCTAGAGTTTTAAAGAACAAGAAAGATACATTTAAATGTTGTATTATATAAAAAGTAAGAAGTAAATTATTCGATGGTAGAACTAGTCGAATTTACAAGAGATTATTTTTTTATGTATAAAGTATATAATAAGTAGAGTATTTTTTTTATGCTTAACTGTTTCTCTTGAACAATAGAACTTCTCATAATAAAATTAGTTAAATTATTAGGTATTTCTTTATTTGTAGGCTCGTCACTGTGATACATGGTAAGAGAGATATATAAATTTTTAGATAAATTTCGATATAAATATAGGTTCGTAATTATTGTTCAAACTACAAAGAGTATAATAAAAAGATGTTTTTGGATTTTTATTATCTATGAAGTATTATTACGAGAAATTATAAATTTTGTAAAGGCACATTTATGTTTCCATTGTGTTAGTTTTATTACGCGATACAAAAAGATTTGAAATTTATTCTGAGAAATTTATTATTTCTGGAAAGAAATTGCACCGTATTTACATGCTCTAAATTGATAACGTGTAAAACGGGACAGAAACTTGTATTTGTAGAATACTTACGTTTCTAGTCGATATTTTATAGTGTTCAAAGGACAAGCGAGGGAATTCTAAGTAAACCGTAGAAAATAAATCTTCACAGTAAATCTTACACTATGCTAAATCACATATTTCAACATAATTCACATATTTTCGTGGTTAGTGGGATAATTTTTCAAGAAAAATATTTTTCATCGGGGAACAGTACTTTGTCAAGCTGCGCAAAGCTTTCATAGGATATGAAATCTATAGTGACTAATGAAACGAATCAATGTGCCCCATAGTTATAATTATAATGAAAATATCGATGTAAATAACTTGCCTCTGTATATTACGAGGATTTTGTGTGCGCATTGCTATGTAACATAAGGCTGGGAGGCCTGCAAGGTGAATCGCCTGCCTGAAAAGATACGAGTTTTCTTTTTTAATGAAGCAAGGTGGTTAAATATAGAGGGGGTTCTCAGGATGCTACAAACATTCTTTTCCGTTTATCTTTTTTTTTTTTTTTTCTTTTTAGTCTCATGCACTAATCTATACAGTTAATTCTACTGTACAGGATATGTCCACTTTTAATTAATATAATAAATGTATTTTATAATGTTTTCTAAATAAAGACTTATTTCAAGCGAAGATCATTTTAACGTACGTATCTTTAACATAGCATATAATTATTAGATCGTGAATTTTCATGCACTTATGCAAAATTCAAACAGGAAGATATATAAAATGTATTCAAAATTGAGTTCTTGTTATAATTTTTAATAGGTGAAACAGATTTCTATTGGAATTTTATTTCTGCAGTTGATAGTTCATAGAAGAATAAATTTGTATAAAAATCCTCAGTCTAGTTATTTTCATATAATATGTTTATAATATGTATAAAGATCCAGATATTATAATTAGAAGGTTGGAAGAAAATCACACAATGTTCGGGGAAACAATTAATTGTAATCATTCAGATATAAATATCTCGACACTTCTTCAAATCGTATATTTAACAAAAAATCATTCCTATATCGAATTTTTCGATATAGATGGGTAATTATTTTGATTTCTCTAAATTTAATACATAGAATCGCTACTGTTCGTACCATGAAAAGGTATTACATCCAACTTAAGATAAGTATCAATAAATAAAGTTTCTAATGTATCAATTAATCATGGGACATCTTGTACAATAGCATGAGTGTATAAAATGGCCTTTTTGCACAACACTATCATGCTTATCAGAGATACGACACTTTTCTCAACTAATTGATTTCTCTTTATTTACGTAGATCTGTTTACCTGCCGAAGCAGAAATATCCAAGCGCAAGGCCGATGACGAGACCAAATACATGTCTGGTGGCTGCTGTCACGGCAACTGGACTAAGAAACGTTCTCAAAAACCCAGCCAATATCAGTGCTGTGAACTGTGTTAGTAGAAAATTCATCTGCACATAATCAAGAAAATGCATGTGTTACGATATTGGCCGATGTAACCTCGTCTTGAAAAAAAAAAAAAAAAAAAAAATTAGATATTAACACTTCGTAGGCAAACTGGATCCATTTTTACCGTTTTGCGCTTACAACGAATCTCGTAAGAATTCTGGAATACTTATCGATATCGCGACTAAGTTATACAGTTCCTTGTTGCGTTAAATATTTGAAATTTGTTACAAGAGAGATGAAAATTCACAAGAAAGAAACTCAAGCGTGAAATTTCACAAAATTTTGCTCGATGATTCAGTTTGCCTAACATCGTCTTATTGCCAAATTTTAATGTGATGTTCGAATTTCAATTCAACTATCCAAGCTTCAAGATAATTGCCAGTTTCAATACAACGTTCTTAATTATCTAATAACACGTTAGTTGAAATTTATTCCACCTCCTGCTGCAGAAAGATCACGGTTATTACGTTCAATCATTCCTTCAAACGTCAAATACTATTGCACAAGAAACAGGCATTCGATTTCTGTCAAACAAGACTTTAATATTGCGGTAGTTTCTCGAACAATGTAACGTAAAACGTAGCTTGGAATTTCATTCATACATGATTCTAACATTTCGTCATAATTTTAAAGATTCCAAAAGATCTAACTTATCCAACAAATTTCTTCAACACAATAAAACAGGAAATAAGAAATATACTCAAGTTCTATTAAGCTCGATTTACTCGACTACATTTGAAGAATCGGGAAAATAACTTAGCTCTTTACCAGCATAAATTTATCTCATTTACAGAACTGCAAAAACTCTTCAAATTCTTCGATCAATAAAATTTCCTAAGCGCTAAAGTCTATAAGAATAAACTTACATACATGTAGTAACTGATGGATTCTTAGAGTAAGGACAAGTAAAGAGGTATACTTCTGGCTATCTTTGTCTAGACTTATGTGGAAAAACTCATTTTTTAGATCTATCGTCGTAAAAAGCTGGGCGCCCTGCAACGCGTCTAAAACGTCTTCAATTAAAGGCAACGGAAAATGTGGACACTCGATGAGTTCGTTAAGCTCACGAAAATCGACGCAAACCCTGATGGAGCCATCTTTCTTTCGGACTACCACTATCGGACTCGCATACTCCGAGTCTGATGATTTGATGACGCCCTCGTTTGTCCACGCTTCCATCAGATCGTCCACCTCCTTTCTTTCCGACGGCGCCTTTTCTCAGTACATCCGGCGCGTCCTCGTGACCGTCGGTCTGACCGTCGAGTCGTAAAAAGGTCACCTCGCCCCGTTTGACTCGCAACTCTACATGGTCTAAGAAATCAGTACCTAACAGCAGGCTGTGTCTTGTCATTACCTTATTCGAGACAACATGCAGGGTGACAGTAAAGTCGTACCTGTCGACCGTCATTACCTTTGTAAACTCGCCCCAGGTACTATTGCCAGCGGAACGAACCATCAAACCTAAGTTTGCAGTTTCCCAGGGGTGGTGATCCTAACCTCGCATACTCATCCGGTCGTATAAACGTGAGGTCACTACCTTAGGCCCTTCTCCCCGATACTACATACATATTGCGCACTATGATTATAATTGCAGAAATCCTATTCTCAGAGAACCGAATCACTCTGAAAATGAGAAAATTTGTAGAATTCTTTAAGATTCTTCGCTTAACGCTGTTTTATTTTTCCTTTTTGAATTCCTGTGGTACTTCCCGTTAAATGATTCTTTTAAAAGGCAAACTCTGCGTTTCGTTTTCTTAAGTTCATTAGTCAGAAACACGATTAATATCCAACTTCTAAAAGATAAATGATTTACACCATACGTTCGTAGTTTGCATAATTGCAAGGTAAATTTTCAGAAACAGCGCTCCTAACATTATTAGTTTTCTCTGTTTTGTGATTTTCAAATCGATCAATGCGACTTCCCAGTGACGCAAATTTAATTAGCAAACTAACGTGTAATTACGTTTGCAGATAATTCCTTACATTTGTAAAGATATAGTTGAGTTGCGTCACTTACAAAACAAAGGTATAAACTGCCTCAAACATTAAGACTTCGGTGACAAACTGACGAACGACAGAAATGATCAACGGACTATGGATGCATTTTTCTTTCCTTATCCGGAATTGGTTATTTTCTGAGTCAGTCCTCACGGGGAAGAACTGGAATAACCCTGTGGTATGTAATGAAAGATATGTCTTGAGAAATCATACTCGGGCCAAGATTAACCGTTATGTCAATCCTATAGACCAATTGTCACAACATTCATGTTTCACGCTTGTAGATTAGAATTCTAAAAGTAGTGATCGCAAAACGTGGAAATTCTGAGTAACCACTTTGGTCCCCACGGGCTTCTCTAGCTCGTAAAGAGCAACAGAATGTGCATTGTACTCGTATGAACTACGAAGGTCGCGTATGAAAGAGAACACGCTAGCCTATATCGTCCCTATTGTTCTTCGGTGTTTATAATGCGTAGTATTCATAGGATAAAGCACAATTTTGAAAAAAAAGAAAAAAAAGCACTGTAAATTACGTAGGTAGAGCGTTATGTTTGAAGAACCATATATTACAATCTACATTTGATTTGATATATGATGATATGATTTGATATATTACAATCTACAATTTTGAAATGGTAGAATGTAATGCAGCATATAAAAATAACGGTGAAAGTTAAAAAAAAATGTTGCTTCGCACGCGAAAATTATTACGAAGATAATTTTAATTACAAACTATGTTCTCTGCGTGGAAATACATATATATTCTAAAATATTAATAAAAATTTCTCGTCTGATGCATCACTTACTTTATATTTATCTTAAATGTTCATCCGTGAAGCAAATATCGTAACATGCATACATTTGTATCGTTTCCCACGTGTGCAAATAAAAATAAAACAGGTCGGAATCATGCCACATTCCAATACATCGTATACGACGCTAGAATTGATCATTATGAAATTTCATTTTTTCATTCGTTATAAAATCTTCTTAATCGGATAATTTTGCTCGCATTTAAAGCGTTTTGTGAGAATAAGGCGGTATATGAGGTAATTCAGTGTTTCAAGAATATTAGATTTAGAGAGCTAAAAGTATCAATTACATGATAACGCGATGCTGCAATTAGAAAAAAAATATACTTATCTAATATCATATATAACATAATATCACTATCTTGTACACCTGCGCAAATTTGATTTCGAACCAGATGAATCATGATTAAATGTTCTTGAAGCCATTCGATTTTCGCACGTGCGTACAATTTATTTGCTAATATTCCCCAAAATTAAATCGTTCGTCGACAAACAAATTAGGACATTGAATATTATCTGGTTGTTTCTGACTATGCAGTAATCTTTCAGTTTTTGCTTCCCAATCTCAGTTTCATTTCAAGAGACAAATAGGATAATAATGTTCTGAGAAAACCTTCGACGTAAAATGGAAAAACGCCCAACTTGTAATTTTTTCGTAGAAATTTTATGAATTTATAACGGGACATTTTAAAGATTCGAATTATTTATTGCAAAATATATGTTATTGGTAATTGTATCGTTAAGAAATTATTGGAGGTTCCAACGAATTATTGTGGGGCTATTAAAATATTCAAAAAAAAATAAAAATTTCCAATTTATCAATTTCATCATTGCAAAATTTGAAATATTCTACGAAGACTTCTTTCTCCTTATATTATACGGATATCGGTATTTATCTAACGATCGAGATCAAACAATACCAAAGAAAAAAGATGAAATAAAGAACGTAATTGAAAGTTATACAGAATGATAATCTAATCTGTATTCTAATCGAACGCATAAGCAACGAACTCCATTAATAACTGAACATACGCATAATGTACACTCGTATTATTGACCTCCGATGACCCAAGAGTGGGATTCCCGGAGACAATCGCAGAGACAGACAGAAAAGCGGATAAGGAACCGACGGTGATCCCCCGGCTGGAATCGCCACGAAGAAGACAGGGAAAAAGCTTCAGCACAAAAATTGGTATATAAGAGCAAGCTCCAGCCGATTGTGGTATAGAAATCAATCAGCTCTAAAAACAAGAGCATCAGAGATCTTGTATCAAAGAGTTCCAAGTGAATCAAAAAAACAATTTCCAAAATGAAATTCATCGTACTGGCTCTCTTCTGCATGGCTGCATACGCTGCTGCTCAAGAAATTGAACCTGAAGCTGTGGAAGAATACTACGTAAGAACTTTACTATATAATTAATTTTAAAATTGCTACTTAAAAATTAGCACTAAATGTGATTGAAACAATATTACAATAGGATAGTAGTTGGATAATTAGTACTTTCATCTAATAAATGACAATTTTTAAATCTGTAACTCTGCAACAATTTGAAAACTGCGTATGGTTTGGTTACAAATATGCAACTTAAAAATGTCATTAAGCGAGAGTTGTCTATGAAAATCTATAATAGAACGAATTTGAGAATTTTGAAAAATTTTCCAACCCTACATCTTAAACTTAACATTTCTATCCTTGTGTCAAGTTAACGCTTCAAGCCTTTAGATACTATGAACGCATACATGGTACACGTGCACATGGCACAATCTATTAAATACCATTAACAAAAAAGGAAGAAATAAAACAGAGAAACATCGTTCAGGAAACTTAAATAATTCCAATAGAAATCCATTTTTTAAATCGCTTCCCTATCGCACAATTCGATTAATATTAGCAGTGACATTTCTCAAATTCTCCTGCATAATAACACCAACAGCTTACTAATAGACCAAATACAGTTACACGTGAAATTTTTGTAAATTAGCAATCGACCGATTATCCTATTTCACATAAAATCGTAAAATTATAAACTTTAAACGAACATTCTAAAAATTTGTAGCTTGTCAATTTGCCGAAGTTACTAGTTAATGGAATATTATTCAACAATTGCGATCAAGTATCGATATTCGAAACTTGCCTTACAGCCATCATATCGTGAACTTTCCCGTTCCACCTCTCCGTTTCAAATTCCTTTTCCTATCGAGCCCGAATATGTTCCATGAAAAAAGGCTCTAGTCCCGTTCTTCGTTAACTGTGAATCCACATTTTTTTTTCTCAGGGCTCTCCTCGTTTTCGACGACACGCCGACCCTCAAGGGTCCCTCGTTATCAATGGACAGAAACCATTGAGCGGACCGGATCGTCGCCCATCCTTGGACATCGATTATCATCAACGCGTCTACGACAGAAACGGAGTGAACGCGGACGCTTACGGTGGACTGAATATTCGTCCCGGACAGCCTGCTCAACCACACTTGGGTGTCCAAATCGGGCGTGAATACAAGAACGGCTTCATCAGGGGATACGGCCAGGCTGAACGCGGTCCTGGCGGCAGAATCTCGCCCAGCTTCGGCATTGGTGGTGGATTCAGATTCAGACGCAACGTCGATGACATGATGTCAGAGGAACTAGGATATTAGATCAATCTATGCGTACAGTTAACGATTAGACTACGGATTTTTCTACAAATTCATAATTCTTTTGGACTCAATTAGAGAAACTTGGACAGAGATCAGCTTTTACGTGATATCAATTACTATTAGTATTGTCCCGTATTAATTGCATTTATTTAGTATTTAATGATTATTTATTTCAGATATGCATTTACTTTGTTTCATTTCGTATACTTTATATAATTGATAAGACATTGACGATTAAGAGATTGTACTTAAAAGAAATGATAATAAATATAATGTAATAACATAAATGGTGTATAGTTATTTGTCGCCAATGATAAAGGTAAACGAACTTGTCGAGTGCGAATGAACTTTTAGCGCATTGAGTACAAGCGATAAGCGTTTAGAATGTAACTAGTGCTTTTGATAGCTGAGCTTGGCAGTGATGAGGTTACAGTTATTGGAATACACGTATAGCATAGAACAACGGAGGATACGCGGCAATAAAACGATTTTGCTCGTTTATTTGGATCAATGTGATTTTGAAACAACCTGTGCCGCGTACTTTTGGGAAAGAATTTCGTGAATAAAGTTAAAACATTACTTTTTAATAAAAATAAAAATAATGATTCTGTTACTAAAAAGAAAATATGAAAAAAACAGATATAAATTCGCTAATTTAGCCATTACACAGTAAATAAAATTCGATCCAAAACAAAATATTTGAATAGCAAATACTAGTAAAATCTTGTATATCTAAGAATGAAGTAGAATATATGATGTATCTTAATTTTAGACCCAGTAAATTAAAAGCACAGAACTTATCGGAGAAAATTAATCAAACGTAATACTTACAGAATTTATCAAACAATTAACTCTGGAATTTCTAAAACAGTTCCAAAGATAATCTTTGAAAGCAGAATACGATAATACTTCGTCGTAAAATGTTTAAAACGTGTCAGCTCGTAAGAGAATAAACTAGGTCTCTGATATACTAGCACGAAAAAAAAAATTTTTTCCATGCCAATAATTTATATATAACTTAGCAGTGTAGTTGACGTTACAAAGAGTGCTATAAAGAAAGATATTTGACATACGCAATCACTTTGTCATGATGCAATATCGTAATATCTTAAACTCCATTATGTATTCGAACATAGTTTAATTTCTAAGCAGTGGTTCGATGCAGGATGACCAATGGAAAGCACTGATATACACGTGACTGTGTTCTGTTGCGTCATTGTTATTGCCATAGGTGCTGTTTCACGTTCGAGCTTGCAATTGAGATATACATCGATACGAGCTTTTAAAAGGTTAATGATACTATTGAAATGCTTTATAAAATTATAAAAATTTCAGATATGGGTTATATTTGAAATATCTATACTTCTTTCATGGGAATTTCACGTGGAATTACACGGGAGTTTGATCTAAAATTCTATTAAAAACAACATACATATGTATGTTATATACGTATTAAGTTGTTAAGTATGTTATGTATTAACATATATATGTTATACGATACGGGTGATGCGAATACACAAAATCATAAGAATTAATTTCGATTTCACAAGAAAAATGTACGCTAAACAAATTCCGAATGAAGCTCGTAGGAACGTTTCTCGGTTATCGCTGACATCTTACTGATTTTATCATACCATTCGAACAATCACCTCATGAAGATAAGTTATCGAATACGGTAGGTCACCGTTCCGCGAATTATTATCTCACGCATTGCACTTTATTTTTCTTTAGCCGAAAGCATTTCTCTCGATTTTTATCTTTTTTTCGATTTTATTGAAAATGTCCTGAGTTAAAAAAAAATTTCATTTTCTGCCACTTCCCTTACATTTCTAACAATAAATAATTATTGCATTTTACAAAAAATGACTAGAGACATCGAAAAATATGGTTGTAATACGTTGTTCCTCCTACGTATTATCAACTTTATTATTGACACGTTTCACAAACAGCATAAGATCTTCTACCAGCCAAAAAATTATGGATTGTCGCCTGGGGATATTTATGCATGTGAGTAAGCAGAAAATTTTTTAATAGGAAATATATTTAATACACGATATATGGAGATTCAATAAATATCAAAAGTCACCAAAAATGTCCAGTATACCGAATAAATTTATAGTTCGTACATTTAAAATTCTTCGTAATTTACAAAATTTCTAGAACTTTATAATTTAACTCTACCTACATAAATTCTCTTAGCAGCACAAAATTATTTGCTTCTTAGTTTTGAAGGTATAAAATACAAATTTATCAACAAATACCTTTTATTTCGAATAAATCCGATTTTAATTTATTTAAAAATAAATAAATATTTATTTAAAAATAATTATTTAAGAACATCCGCAAAAATATGTTTATAATTAAACTCTTGTTCAACTAAATTTCTGTATATGAAATACTATATACAGTGTAAATTTTTATACTCCACCCGCTATCTGATACCAAGAGAAGTATAAAGCCGTATAAATTAGGCCTATCTACCTTAAACCGCCCTAATTGTTCGCAATGAATTTTGGAGCTACCATTTTAAATCACACTGAACTAGTTCCTGTACAATTATTCTTTTCTCGGATTCGTGCTTCTCGACAATTTCTCAATCCTGATCGAGAAAAACTTCCCCATTTCATCCGCTAAGAAAGGCACCAGTGACGAATAACGTATGTCCGTGGCCGATGAAATGCGATAACGCGACCAGCTGAAAGATCACTTATGTGATTGATTCTGAGATCACGTGCAGATTTTCCTTCAAGCTCGTTAGATCAACTTTCGTGATTAACCGATTATAGAGCGCGAATTCTGCGCACGCATATCTACTATCAAATGTCGTGATACCACATGTTAATACGATCATTGAAACATTTTCATTCGTGGCATTCTGATACATCAGCGACCTTTTATTCGCTTATACACTCTGTTAAAAATAATAAAATTGTTTGTGCGATCTGTTTGAGGAAGACGATGTCCGAATAGAAAATCTGCGGGCAATTGGATCTATTACCTTTTCGTTTCCGCGTAGCTGTCGAAATAAAATTCTGTTTCAAAATAGAACTCCGATGAGGAAGAGGGACATTTTTAACTTAGAACTGACGACGATTCGCATTCGAGTCTTATTTTTATCTGACCAAATTATACATTTAAAAATGTATTGCACATTACATAAATTTTTATTACATCTTATTCGCAGAATCGAAATACGGACATGGCGCCAAAGTCACAGGATATTGTCCATAGTATAATGCTAGTGACTCCCGTAGAAGTTAACGTATGGGTAGAATATATAATGCATATGGAAAATAAGCTTATTATACACAAACTCACACATTTACAACAAACGTTATGAACTTGCATAATTCTTATAACACTGTGTTATTCTTATACCGCCGTGTTAAAATAATTACACTCTCTTCGAAATTATATTTTCCATTTCATTAGTATAAGATTTCCGATTTGCGCAATAGCAAATTACTCTTCTTTCAAGTTGTACCGTAGGTAGTAGCTGTTTCGACACTTATGGAGAAACAGTTCATCAACTCCCTGAATGGCTGAATTGGTCCTCCAAGCCCTAATTAGAGTTTAGAGTGTCCTGTTCACAAATGACTAAATTGAAGAAATCTAGAACAAGAGAGCTGGCAAAATTCAACATCTAAGAAATAATCAAGAGATTGTACGAATCTAGTTCACGTCGCTTCTTAAAAAACAATGAAACACCAACCGATACAATGAGACTACTGTCCTCACAGATTTTTTTTCTTATACGCGAACTCACTTTCTTCTTTCTTCTGCCTTTTTCATCCGTTTTTTCGCAGAAATCAAAATGGGTGGGTATGGCGATAAGGGATACCAATTAAAGTAACGGTATTTAAAGTTGAACACACGTACGTAGAAAACACGTTTAAACCACATTCTTGCACGTAACTGTAACTTGTGTGACGCAACGGTACCTGATGTTCTTGCGCGAAGATGAATGGAGACCGCGAACAGTTAGTTCTTTCTTGTCTCAGCTAACAAAATAGAGCATCAGGTAGGTTTGAATTTCCAAATACCGTGCAATTAGAGGTTTGTTGGAGAAGAAACGTACGACTAGGAAATCCTTACTTATAGCTAGTATGACGACTCCAACTCTGAAAAGAAGACACGAGAAAATCATCTTGATTTCTCACATAGAAATGATAAACAGGAAGCAATTTGTCGGTCTTCAAGCGTTGACGATCAATCTTATAAAATGACTTTGTCATGTGTTTTCAACGATACGGACATCGATACTGCTTTATTTCTAACATGGTTAAAGGCGCTTATATTTCTCTTTGTCATATGTTGTCAAATGGAATATTGTATTTTGAAATAGTGCGACTAGAAACGAATAGTGTTAAAATGTAGTTTTATGTTGGAATATTTGAATTGCAATAAACGTGAATGAATTGTTTCCGATTTTATATAAATCATGGGCATAAAAACGAATCTGAAACAAGCGTTAATTCATTTATACGCTGAATAAATTCATAGAAATGAGTGTTCTTCGCATAAATAATCTTTTCTTTCTCGAGCGATTGTCTTTCCAGAGAGCAATACCATTAACGTGCTAACTTGTACAAATCTCATTTTTTATATAGATTATAATCGCATAAGCGGAAAGTTACTTTATATTAGAACGGGACAAATTTTAAAGAATACAACGGGGCAAACGGAACAATTTTATAAAAATATATTATAATTGACAAGAAAAGCGAATGTACGATATAATTTAATGTAACGTAACAGACGAACGTTTAATATGGATGAAGTAACAAACAAAAATTTTGGTTGCATACAAATATCAATTTTAAACTTTCTTCTGTCTACCACTGTAGATATACAAGTACATTATTAATTTTTGTAATCCTAATTTAATACGTAACATTTAATACACCTGAAATTTAAGAGGAAATTTAAGAGGATATTCATTTGGAGTACATATGTGTAAATTGTATGGAAACAGTTTTGTAAAAATTGCTCGGCACATAGCAACCGTAACAGAAATTAGATTGATAGTATAGTAAACGCGAAACGCTAAAAGTGAAAAAAAAAGATAGAGAAAACGCAACTTTTTAGAAAACTACTAAGTCAGCAACTTGTAGCAGACAGAAATGAAAGTACAGACATTGTGAGTTAAGATCAAAGTTTACTGAAACAACATATAAATTATTGCATAAACTGTTACACTGTTACATGTTATCTTAAATGCTTTTCAACGTTATAGGATCAAAACTTCTCCTGACTTTAAAATGTAATTACTTTCCGAATTATTTCCCAAAATTAACTTTTATTATAATTATCCAAACGAGTGATATGTAAATATACTTCGCCATATTATAACAGACCAAGTATATCATATAATACATACCACATAATACTAATGTTTCTTCAAATTTGTGTTAGTATAATTAAAGCCTGAGACTTGAAATAAACTTTATAAGAACGTTATAAAACCATGATCTCAGATTTACTGATAATAGCACTTCATTTCTTCAACACAATAAAACAGAAAATAAGAAATAAACTCAAGTTCTATTAAGCACCATTTACTTCGCTACATTTGAAGAATCGGGAAAATAACTTAACTCTTTACCGGCATAAATTTATCTCATTTACAGAACTGCAAAAACTCTTCAAACTCTTCGATCAATAAAATTTCCTAAGTGCTAAAGTCTAAAAGAATAAACTTACATACATATTGCGCACTATGATTATAATTGCAAAAATCCTGTTCTCAGAGAACCGAATCACTCTGAGAATGAGGAAATTTGTAGAATTCTTTTGGATTCTTCGCTTAACTGTGTTTTATTTTTTCTTTTTGAATTCCTTTGGTACTTCCCGTTAAATGAGTCTTTTAAAAGGCAAACTCTGCGTTTCGTTTTCATAAGTTCATTAGTCAGAAACACGATTAATATCCAACTTCTAAAAGATAAATGACTTACTCCATAAGTTCGTAGTTTGCATAATTGCAAGGTATATTTTCAAAAACAGCGTTTCTAACATTATTAATTTTCTCCATTTTGTGACTTTCAAATCGATCAATGCGACTTCCCAGTGAAGCAAATTTAATTAGCAAATCAACGTGTAATCACGTCTGCAGATAATTCTTTACATTTGCAAAGATATAATTGAGTTGCGTCACTATCAAAACAAAGATATAAACTGCCTCTAACATTAAGACTTCGGTGATACACTGACGAATGACAGAAATGTAGATCAACGGACTAAGGATGTATTTTTCTTTTCTTATCGGGAATTGGTTATTCTCTGAGTCAATCCTCACGGGGAAGAACTGGAATAACCTCGTGTCGCGTAATGAAAGATACGTCTTGCAAAATACTCGGGCCAAGATTACCCATTATCTCAATCCTATATACGGTTTGTCACAACATTCATGTTTCACGCATGTAGATTAGAATTTTAAAGGTAGTAATCGCAAAACGTGGAAATTCTGAGTAACCACTTTGGTCCCACGGGCTTCTGCAGTTCGTAAAGAGCAACAGAATGTGTATTGTACTCGTACAAACTACGAAGGTCGCGTATGAAAGAGAACACGACAGCCTATATCGTCTCTATTGTTCTTCGGTGTTTATAATGCGTCGTATTCATAGTATAAAGCACAAATTTGAAAAAAAGAAAAAAAAGCACTGTAAATTACGTAGGTAGAGCGTTATATTTGAAGAACCCTATATTACAATCTACATTTGATTTGATATATGATGATATGATTTGATATATTACAATCTACAATTTTGAAACGGTAGGATGTAATACAGCATATAAGAATAACGGTGAAAGTTAAAAAAAAAATGTTGCTTCGCACGCGAAAATTATTACGAAGATAATTTTAATTACAAACTATGTTCTCTGCGTGGAAATACATATATATTCTAAAATTTTAATAAGAATTTCTCGTCTGATGCATCACTTACTTTATATTTATCTTAAATGTTCATCCGTGAAGCAAATATCGTAACATGCATACATTTGTATCGTTTCCCACGTGTGCAAATAAAAATAAAACTGGTCGGAATCATGCCACATTCCAATACATCGTATACGACGCTAGAATTGATCATTATGAAATTTCTTTTTTTCATTCGTTATAAAATCTTATTAATCGGATAATTTTGCTCGCATTTAAAGCGTTTTGTGAGAATAAGACGGTATATCAGGTAATTCAGTGTTTCAAGAATATTAGATTTGGAGAGCTAAAAGTATCAATTACATGATAACGCGATGCTGCAATTAGAAAAAAAATATACTTATCTAATATCATATATAACATAATATCACTATCTTGTACACCTGCGCAAATTTGATTTCGAACCAGATAAATCATGATTCAATGTTCTTGAAGCCATTCGATTTTTGCACGTGCGTACAATTTTTTTGCTAATATTCCTCAAAATTAAATCGTTCGTCGACAAATAAATTATTTTTTATGCAAATTAGGACATTGAATATTATCTGGTTGTTTCTGACTATGCAGTAATCTTTGAGTTTTTACTTCCCAATCTCAGTTTCGTTTCAAGAGACAAATAGGATAATAATGTTCAGAGAAAACCTTCAATGTATCAATATACGTATCATTAATAACATTTAAAGATATCCCTCACATTTACAAAATTTGACCACCATAAGAGCACGGTTGCGTACAAAGTGACGAAGAACGCAACGAATTTAACACTAAAAACTTGTAATTTTTTCGTAGAAATTTTATGAATTTATAACGGGACATTTTAAAGATTCGAATTATTTATTGCAAAATATATGTTATTGGTAATTGTATCGTTAAGAAATTATTGGAGGTTCCAACGAATTATTGTGGGGCTATTAAAATATTCAAAAAAAAATAAAAATTTCCAATTTATCAATTTCATCATTGCAAAATTTGAAATATTCTACGAAGACTTCTTTCTCCTTATATTATACGGATATCGGTATCCATCTAACGATCGAGATCAAACAATACCAAAGAAAAAAAAATGAAATAAAGAACGTAATTGAAAGTTATAAAGAATGATAATCTAATCTGTATTCTAATCGAACGCATAAGCAACGAACTCCATTAATAACTGAACATACGCATAATGTACACTCGTATTATTGACCTCCGATGACCCAAGAGTGGGATTCCCGGAGACAATCGCAGAGACAGACAGAAAAGCGGATAAGGAACCGACGGTGATCCCCCGGCTGGAATCGCCACGAAGAAGACAGGGAAAAAGCTTCAGCACAAAATTGGTATATAAGAGCAAGCTCCAGCCGATTGTGGTATAGAAATCGATCAGCTCTAAAAACAAGAGCATCAGAGATCTTGTATCAAAGAGTTCCAAGTGAATCAAAAAAACAATTTCCAAAATGAAATTCATCGTACTGGCTCTCTTCTGCATGGCTGCATACGCCGCTGCTCAAGAAATTGAACCTGAAGCTGTGGAAGAATACTACGTAAGAACTTTACTATATAATTAATTTTAAAATTGCTACTTAAAAATTAGCACTAAATGTGATTGAAACAATATTACAGTAGGATAGTAGTTGGATAATTAGTACTTTCATCTAATAAATGACAATTTTTAAATCTGTAACTCTGCAACAATTTGAAAACTGCGTATGGTTTGGTTACAAATATGCAACTTAAAAATGTCATTAAGCGAGAGTTGTCTATGAGAATATAAAATAGAACGAATTTGAGAATTTTGAAAAATTTTCCAACCCTACATCTTAAACTTAACATTTCTATTCTAAAAATTTGTAGCTTGTCAATTTGCCGAAATTACTAGTTAATGGAATATTATTCCACAACTGCGATCAAGTATCGATATTCGAAACTTGCCTTACAGCCATCATATCGTGAACTTTCCCGTTCCACCTCTCCGTTTCAAATTCCTTTTCCTATCGAGCCCGAATATGTTCCATGAAAAAAGGCTCTAGTCCCGTTCTTCGTTAACTGTGAATCCACTTTTTTTTTTCTCAGGGCTCTCCTCGTTTTCGACGACACGCCGATCCTCAAGGGTCCCTCGTTATCAATGGACAGAAACCATTGAGCGGACCGGATCGTCGCCCATCCTTGGACGTCGATTATCATCAACGCGTCTACGACAGAAACGGAGTGAACGCGGACGCTTACGGTGGACTGAATGTTCGTCCCGGACAGCCTGCTCAACCACACTTGGGTGTCCAAATCGGGCGTGAATACAAGAACGGCTTCATCAGGGGATACAGCCAGGCTGAACGCGGTCCTGGCGGCAGAATCTCGCCCAGCTTCGGCATTGGTGGTGGATTCAGATTCAGACGCAACGTCGATGACATGATGTCAGAGGAACTAGGATATTAGATCCATCTATGCGTACAGTTAACGATTAGACTACGGATTTTTCTACAAATTCATAATTCTTTTGGACTCAATTAGAGAAACTTGGACAGAGATCAGCTTTTACATAATATGAATTACTATTAGTATTGTCTTGTATTAATTGCATTTATTTAATACTTAATGATTATTTATTTCAGATATGCATTTACTTTGTTTCATTTCGTATACTTTATGTAATTGATAAGACATTGACGATTAAGAGATTGTACTTGAAAAGAAATGATAATAAATGTAATGTAATGACATAAATGGTGTATAGTTATTTGTCGCCAATGATAAAGGTAAACGAACTTGTCTAGTGCGAGTGAACTTTTAGCGCATTGAGTACAAGCGATAAGCGTTCAGAATTTAGCTAGTGCTTTTAATAGCTGGGCTTGACAGTGATGAGGTTACAGTAATACACGTATAGCATAGAATAATGATTATACGTGGCAAAAATGATTTTGCACGTTTATTTGGGTCAATGTGATTTTAAAACAACCTGTGCCAAGTACTTTTAGGAAAAAACTTCGTGAATTAAGTTAAAATATTAAGTTAAAATATTATGTTAATATATTTTTAATAAAAATAAAAATAACAATAACAATAAAGATTCTGTTAGTAAAAAGAAAATATGACAAAGTAGATATAAATTCGTTAATTTAACCATTACACAGTAATTAAAATTCGATACAGAACAAAATATTTGAATAGCAAGCATAAAGCTGTACAAATCAGGCCTACCTGCCTTAAACCGCCCTAATTGTTCGGAATGAATTTTGGAGCTACCATCTTAAATCAGACTGAACTAGCTTCCGTACAATTATTCTTTTGTCGGATTCGTGAGTCTCGATAATTTCTCAACCTTGATTGAGAAAAACTTCCCCATTTCGTCCGCTAAGAAAGGCACCAGTGACGAATAACGTTTGTCCGTGGCCGATGAAATGCGATAACGCGACCAGCTGAGAGATCGCTTATGTGTCTGATTCTGAGATCACGTGCAGATTTTCCTGCAAGCTCGTTAGATCAACTTTCGTGATTAACCGATTATAGAGCGCGAATTCTGCGCACGCATATCTACTATCAAATGTCGTGATACCACATGTTAATACGATCATTGAAACATTTTCATTCGTGGCATTCTGATACATCAGCGACCTTTTATTCGCTTATACACTCTGTTAAAAATAATAAAATTGTTTGTGCGATCTGTTTGAGGAAGACGATGTCCGAATAGAAAATCTGCGGTCAATTGGATCTATTACCTTTTCGTTTCCGCGTAGCTGTCGAAATAAAATTCTGTTTCAAAATAGAACTCCGATGAGGAAGAGGGGCATTTTTAACTTAGAACTGACGACGATTCGCATTCGAGTCTTATTTTTATCTTACCAAATTATACATTTAAAAATGTATTGCACATTACATAAATTTTTATTACATCTTATTCGCAAAATCGAAATACGGACATGGCGCCAAAGTCACAGGATATTGTCCATAGTATAATGCTAGTGACTCCCGTAGAAGTTAACGTATGGGTAGAATATAAATATGGGAAAATAAGCTTATTATACACAAACTCACACATTTACAACAAACGTTATGAACTTGCATAATTCTTATAACACTGTGTTATTCTTATACCGCCGTGTTAAAATAATTACACTCTCTTCGAAATTATATTTTCCATTTCATTAGTATAAGATTTCCGATTTGCGCAATAGCAAATTACTCTTCTTTCAAGTTGTACCGTAGGTAGTAGCTGTTTCGACACTTATGGAGAAACAGTTCATCAACTCCCTGAATGGCTGAATTGGTCCTCCAAGCCCTAATTAGAGTTTAGAGTGTCCTGTTCACAAATGACTAAATTGAAGAAATCTAGAACAAGAGAGCTGGCAAAATTCAACATCTAAGAAATAATCAAGAGATTGTACGAATCTAGTTCACGTAGCTTCTTAAAAAACAATGAAACACCAACCAATACAATGAGACTACTGTCCTCACAGATTTTTTTTTCTTATACGCGAACTCACTTTCTTCTTTCTTCTGCCTTTTTTATCCGCTATTTCGCAGAAATCAAAATGGGTGGGAATGGCGATAAGGGATGCCAATTAAAGTAACGGTATTTAAACTTGAACACACGTAGGTATAAAACACGTTTAAACTACATTCTTGCACGTAACTGTAACTTGTGTGACGCAACGGTACCTGATGTTCTTGCGCGAAGATGAATGGAGACCGCGAACAGTTAGTTCTTTCTTGTCTCAGCTAACAAAATAGAGCATCAGGTAGGTTTGGATTTCCAAATATCGTGCAATTAGAGGTTTGTTGGAGAAGAAACGTACGACTAGGAAATCCTTACTTATAGTTAGTATGACGACTCCAACTCTGAAAAGAAGACACGAGAAAATCATCTTGATTTCTCACATAGAAATGATAAACAGGAAGCAATTTGTCGGTCTTCAAGCGTTGACGATCAATCTTATAAAATGACTTTGTCATGTGTTTTCAACGATACGGACATCGACACTGCTTCATTTCTAACATGGTTAAAGACGCTTATATTTCTCTTTGTCATGTGTTGTCAAATGGAATATTGTATTTTGAAATAGTGCGACTAGGAACGAACAATGTTAAAATGTAATCTTGTGTTGGAATAATTGAATTGTAATAAACGTGAATGAATTGTTTCCGATTCAATATAAATCATGGACATAAAAACAAACCTGAAACAAGCGTTAATTCATTTATACGCTGAATAAATTCATAGAAATGAGTGTTCTTCGCATAAATAATCTTTTTTTTCTCGAGCGATGTAACATGGATTGTCTTTCCAGAGGGCAATTCCATTAAAACTCTAATTGTTACATGTTATCTTAAACTGTTTTCAACATTACAGGATCAAAACTTCTCTTGACTTTAAAGTGTGATTACTTTCTAATTATTTCCCAAAATTAACTTTTATTATAATTATCCAAACATCGTTATTCGAAAGATTTAGTCGATTAATTCGAATATAGATGTTAGTACGAACTCCGCAATAATAAACTACACAAGCTTAATGAAAATAAACCCTATAGCATAAGCCATAATGAAAAAGAAAGTTACCACTGCCAAAACTAATCACTTGTACGCCTTATGTATAAATGAATATACATTAATTTACATAGATGCGTTCATATGGAAAACAAGCATTATGTTGATTAATAATTTCCGTGCACTTTGCACGCGGCTCTCGAACTAATTTACTTAGTATCAATGACGATTTATTTCGCCATGAGGGTCCAAGATGAATAGATCATGCTGAACGCGATACTCGGTTCGTCGGAGGCCAATGATCTCTGCTCGTTTCTTCGTAGTTACACGACACAAACTATACTTCGCGAGTATTTTTTTGCAAGCTCAGCTTTTTATTTCAAATCGTAATACGATTAACTGCATGCAGTTTTATGTTAAGTTATCTTTCATTAACTGTTTTTGTAGTCAATACGTATACCATGAGCATAAATTCGTGGCACGCAGGTAAAATTAAGAAAATTTTATTACTTAAAACAAGATGAAAATCAGGAATAACAAAATTGCGTTAGTTTTATTTTTAAGAACATCGAATATTGAAAACTTGGCAAGTAGACGTGTATTTGACTAATTTCTAACTGGATAAAAAAAGACAATTGGCAGGAGGCTATTCTACACTTTGCATGCTAAGACATGTCGAAAATATAGAATAAAACATTTTTTTATCTGACGTCACATATTCGAGAAAATAAAATTTGAAAATTTCTTGACCAAACACGTTGAAACTCTATTTTCGTCAAACCAAAGCACGTCGAGGCTCCAATGAGAAACTGTTATTCTATACTTTTTTCTTACATTTGTATATAAAATAACTTATTGTCAATTGCCTATTTCTGTATATCTAAGAATTGTTCAAATACACGTGTGCACGTATACTTGACGAGCTTTTAAATTTGACTTTCTTAAAAAAAATACCTCCAACGCAATTTTGTTATTCTTGATTTTCGTTTTATTTATCTATCCAGTCTGTCTGATTTTACTTGTACCATAAATTTATACCCACGGTACATATATAGATCATTCGTATATCTTTTATCGAATAACAGAGAACGTAACTATATTTTTCTGCAAATATATTTTTCAAGTGTACTTTTTTACGTTTAAGTTCAAGATACAAAATTTCCAGTACGCTGAACGTTACGCTGTATTCCAAGATATACTTACAGATAGATCTCACACGAGCAATGATTAGAATAATCTATATTCTGTACAATTTAAAGTTCATGGCGTGATGTTGAAAATGATATAATAAACATTTGTAATCGATATCACGATAACACGTTTACAAATTTTAAATTTAAAAAATTAACAAATTTATCTACTGAAACTATATGCAATATAACTGTGTGTATATGTGGAAAATACTCGAAACTGAAAAACACTAAACATGCATTTTAACAAGTAATATAAAAGGTATATTGTAACTACTATTCTGTCATTCAGTAATCAAACTCACTTTTCCTACTTCATATGCAACAACCGTTTATCTATCAAAGAATAACCATTAATATCAAGATGACGTCAGCTTGATAATTACTCACTCAGAGTGTTTATTATTCAGATTATGTACATAATAGATTATACAGATACTATTACTATTACAGAATTATTTCTTTCATTATACAAATAATATAAATCATCATCAATGAATATCATTCAAATCATGATGTTGAAAAAATACGCAATCGTGATTTCGCTATTTTAACTTTGGCATGTGATAACGGTTTATATGGAACTGATACGAAAATAAATAAGTTCATAGAACGATGTTATTTATCAGTTAAATACCTCATGTAACGCGATATAATCGTTTGAATTGCGTCAATTAAATAAAGCCATAGAGTAAATAAAGTAAAAAATATTAGTCAATCTAAATATTCAATACTGAGATTTGGATCTACGTGTATATATATTCTTACTTTACTATTTATCAACTCACTTGAAATTGTTGAATTTACAATCATTACGTATATACAACATTATACTTTAATAAGTTATTAAACTATCTAGACGGTAAATATATTTACTTTTCGTAAAATCGGTTTCATGTTTCTGTGCATTGTACCTCGTTTACGAAACTAATCCAAGGGATATATCTTTATCGTTAATATCTAATTAATAAGGATGAATTTTTCTCAACAAAATGCAAAAAATACGAGAGTTTTAAGAAGGTTAATTATGTTAACCAAAGTGATTATCGAAGGATCAATTTTTAATAAGAATGCTATTAATTAAAAAAATAATTGTTTTCTCTAAGACGATCGTACCCTAAAGAGGCAATTAAAATCAGGCTAGAGAATTAATGAATCACCGATTTATTAATCATTCGAGACAAATTATCGATATCAGCTAAAGGAATCTTAATTTAGGATATTCAATATTTAACAACTGTGACTAAAATTGTCCAAATATCGCTGGTATCAAAGGAAGAAATCTTTTTTCAATATAACGTATTTTCTAAGAAAACGATATCGGGAAATGATAAAAAAAATGTTTCTGGATACAAATATATGCTCGCGTAATATTCGTGATACGGTCTTGGATGAAGAAAGAGACTATAAACCAAACCGGATGAACATGTTTTTCGGAGCATCGCTAATACCTAATTTTATGTACAATAACGGAACACCTAAAGAACGTGGTCTTTTTGTGGATGACTAAAAGTTTATGGAAACGAAACGGGAACCAACTCACGTTGCTTCCGAAAATAGAGAACGGTCGGGTTCTCTTCTGCATTTTTCTAGACGCGTTGTAACATTTACAACATTAGTTCGCTATGTATTCTTTAGCAAGAACCGATCGTAGAGCGTGTTATATAACAGTTCCTCGATCACACCTCCACACAAACACTGAAGTTAAATCCTGTTCCTCGCTACATTGAGAACGAATCAGTAGAATTAGCAACTACGAAACAGGGTCACCTTGTTGAGCTCATTGTTAGCCGATAGCGAATGAATCATATACAATTATTATTGCATAGTTACCAAATAGTTGTGGAAAAACAATTGCATATTTCTTATTTGCTCCTTTCTTTCTCCTCTTTTTATACTAGCCTTGCACGAATAGTATGTTCGGTGTATTTAAACATAGTTCTTTGAAATTCTTTTATAATAATTGAAAATAGTTCTGGGCCTTCTTGTACTCTACTTTCAGCTACTGGTTGTACGATAACTAATAAGTAAAAAGACATATATTTTCAGGTGACAAAATGAAATGGGCCTTATAATTTAACACTGAGAACAAGAGATTTCCTTTCTTAAGAGTCCTCTCAAGTATACTTTTGTTATAATTTAAAAAAAAAATCACTGAAGGATAATGCTGTTACTATGTTAAACAAAAATCCAAAGATATTTATCTTTCGTTAAAAAGGAAAAGTTTGTATATGATTATACTCTTGTTGGTGAAAGTAATAGAAATTACTAATAATAATTTTTACCGAATCGTGAAAGGATGAAAATGAACCGTCCTTCGCTCGATAATTCATCAACTATATAACAATATTAGTAAATTAACAAGTTACAAATTATGTCAAGTTAAATTAAAGAGTTACAAGTGATAGACTTCTATTTTGTGATTATATTTTTGTGATGATTAAATATAATAATTAAATGACTTGTAATTTGTAAGATTTACTTGCAAATATTCATTTGCTTCATTATTAAACTCATTTTACTGTTATACAACTCGTAAAATTTCTTTCCATCCAGATTTTGTTTCGATGTTATTTGTAACCATTAACAATAATAACTTTCCTATCGTTCGCTTATTATTAAATAATAATAAAAAGATTTAATTGAATTTGTTTAACTTTATTAATTTCTAGAATAAAAAATGTAATGGTGTGGCATATGTAATGGCATAAATTTCTTCCGATAATAACTTTTAAAAGTTAATACTGGAAAATTAAACTTAAAAAGCTTATAATTTCTAACTTGTACAATTTCACTAAGAATATCAGTTCAATTGTGAAAAATGGTTCCGGCTCTATTACTTGTATTGTATTAAAATTCATTCAGTATTAATGATCAATATCATAAATGAATGAATCGACGACTCATGGAAATTCACCGAATTAATTAAAAGTGCAATTGGAAAAATGTAGCGATCAAGCTGTGAGCTCAGCACACGATAAACCCACTTCTACTTATACGTTCCTTGCATCGAATTGCACTGCTTCCAATCGATGACGTTCACGCATCTCACGCAGCTCTAAAATTAAAAAGCATCGACGACAGGTTACGACATCAGTTTATATGAATACAAATCCCGATAGCGTACTTCAACTTTCTTTTTCACTTTCGTGACTAAATATTCACATTTGCATAATTTGAATTATTTTGGTGCACTATTTCCCTGTAAAAATGATTTGCATAAGGTCAATTCACGGAGAATACGTGAGAATACGCAGATATATATATGTACATATAAACAACAGAAATTTACATATATTCCTATCAATTCTGAATACTTACATATTTCATCGCAAAGCAATATTGATAACTTGAATAGATACTTGGTAATAACTGCAAATTTGCAGAAATTATCGAAATAAAAATGATTATCATTACGAAGACGCTATTAATTGAAAGGATATATTAAATGATAGGATCTAATTGTAAAAAAAAATGGTAATAACATTATTAACCTTACAACGTAAATTTATGTAAGGCTATCCCTATATCCTACTTATTAACAACTATTCCGCTTGTCGTAGTGGAAACATTATATCTATTCGTTCGAAATTCGCTTGCTATAAATTAAGTGCTTTTAACACACTGTGAATGAAAATAATGGAAAAAAGTGGCCCGCTAAAAGTAATGCCAAGAAACGCTTCGTTTAAAACGGCTCCTTTCGAACCACTCAATAGCTGTGAAATTGCACCCGCTGCTTGTTACTGCACGGCAATTTTCAGGATACAATTACTATCGTTCAACCAGCAAAAAACGATAGCCTGACTAACACGTCTTTCGATTTATTTACACGTGTCAATTTCATGAAGTACTTACGAATGAATACTATTTAATCTGACTGATACGATATAACTGATATGTTGGATAAATACGATTATCAAAATATTAAATGAGTATTAGTAATAATAATTTACTTTAGTATTTTTTGCAAAGTAATATAATTGAAATCGATAATAATTACTTAATACGCAATTATAAATAATAAGCAAATAATAATAAATAATTATAAATTACATGTTTGCCTGAATTTTATAAATTAAGTGCTCTCATCATAACTTTATAAATTTAGTAATCACTACTGGTTTCATTTACTTTATTATATACGAATATTCGTATCTATAAATAATCCTTATATCATGAACGTTACACACGATTACACGCGTTCCGCAAATTTTACTGCTATCGAATTTTACTTTCGTCGAAAGTCAAATGTTTACTTATTAAGTAATCAGTGCACGGTGAACGTTCGCACGTTCGCTGCTTATGTGGAATTAGTGCACGTTGCACTCGATTTTTCCCAACTGTTGCATCTGATGTAGAACTCGTATAGTACAGATCGTCCCTCCCTGAATACACTCACTGGTCATTCTATTTACAGAATGACATATTTCGTGGTACGTTGGCACTTTCACGAAATTTCTTCGAAGTTCGTGACTTCTACGCGTAACTTCATCCGCAGTTTTTAATGATAACCTCATCGCTCTGCGAGACCTTTAACATTATCGACATTCACATCGCTGTAACACCTTCAGACCGTGTACGAACTTGATCTTATCGAGGGATCGAAGCACATAGAAATTGCATGCTCGCATTGTGGTTAGATTAAACGTCGAAACATTTACACAAAACACACTATATCCGAGAGAGGCTATTTTTAAGATTCTTGTCGCACCATATTCATATATCTCGCATATTTTTCAATGCTAAATTATGTGATGGACGTATGCTAAAAACATAGTAAATAGATCTTTTTCTCACGTTTCACAACTAGCGTTCGATAAGATACACTCCTAGATAGAATTAACCCGTGTAGAAAAAAGAAATTGCATCAGAATGTGCCTATGATGTAATAGGACAGGAACATAAAACAATACAAAAATGCAGTAAACGTAGTACGAAACGTACTAAAATATGTAACGTACGGAGACAATAAATAGTTCTTACTGAAGATATTTATATCAATTCCGTGTACGTATACCATATAAAATACAGCATAGAGAACTTATTAACGAATAGTTAACCGTTCGAATCACAAAACCAGCGGTTACAATATAGTTGTTCCGACTATCTAACAAACGTATTCCAAATTATGCGGAAGATAACCAGAGAATATACATAGCTCGCAATGTTGCTATCTCAAAAACGTTGGCTCCAAGTGTAACGAACCCTAACCTTGACATTATGAAATCCATCGTCAAGTATATACACAACATAAAACAAGGTCAATAGCAAGAAGGATACTTACTCAATAAAAACGACATATATCCATAATAATCTAAAGTTCGATCGATGCGCCCTCCTTTTGAGCGGTAGAAAGGTAAATAAGAGAGGTGGATGCCCGTGAGAAAATCAGAAAGAGATATAAATTTCGGATGAATTTCTCACCTGATCGATCGGCACGTCGATGAAATCAGCGAGCCAGGAAAATGTCCGGGAACCGTCATAATAGTCCTCCATGGTCGTGGTCATTGTCAATGGTCATACAAATCAAATAAATACGCGCGCACACAGCACCCGTCACGTTGACGGTACCAACGTGTGCCTTTAGAGGACACGGTCCTACTCCGTTCGGTTGCTCTCTCTCGAGGGAATATGATCGTTAGAACGCAACGACTCAACTACGATAGAGATGCGATGACGCCGTCAACGACGGTTCCTGAAATGCAGCGCCGCTACGTTCCGCGCCGGCTAGCAGCCTTGCCGGTATTCAGGGCCGTATCTACGGGTAGTATAATCAATTGCACGTGATGTGCTGGACTGTAGATCCTCGCTTATAGTTGAATGGTGAAATAGTATTTGGCTACGGGCCCGTAGATATCTGGCTCGTACATCTGGCGTGACTCGATGATTAATCAAATATTAACGACTGTGACGGAATTCAAATTTTAAACTATAATGTTCCTTTTTCATACAGAATTCTTTTAGTAATACACGTATTGCTTAATTGCAAATCTTACTAAATTTACGATATCCTTTTACATAATTTTTCACAATTCAAATAAATGTATTGATTTATAGATGACTTTTTATTATAATTTGCTGTGCATGAATTTTCAGATTTATTTTCCTTCATCAGGTTTTATAATTATATATGTGTGTGTGTGCATATGTCATATATTGAAATTATTTGTATCGTAAATATATTCATAGCTAACCGTATTTTATATTATATAGGAAATAAAATGAAACGTATTTGCCATACGTAGGTTTACTTCAAAAAGGTATACCAGATAATCGGAAAAATAATAAGCAAGTCAAACATACGAACGAACAAGACATAATCGCAAGAAACGAATATTCCAAGGAGGACATAAGATCATTAAAGTCTTAATACCTATTTGTATCTGGCGTTCATTCTTATAATTATTAAATGGCATTGTTATTGTCAAATATGTAGCATCATAAATCATAATATAATATCGTAATGACTTCATCAAAAACTTTTTGTAAAATTTTTCGATATAATAACAAAATTGAAAACTAATTCCTTTTTTTATGAAAATGCGAAGGCTTAGCTTTAGTGAAAACAAATTTATGGAAAAACCACAAACATATACATGTATTAATACAATAAAAATATTATCTTTTTCGTTAAAGAACACTTCATGTGTATTAACTTTCTGTATGATCCAACGGTCTAGAAGTGGGGAAGCAACGAGAGGAGGAGATAGAAGAGATGCTGAAGGAAAAACTTAATGCCAAAGCATACAGTCATGAACATAGAAATATAGGAATATAGCACAAGTACACTAGGATATACGAGAGGGAAATTTTCAAGAAAAGAAAGTAAGGAGGCGAACACGGAAAAAGGAAAAGGAAGAACTTAACTCTCTGAATAATACTATGGTTCTTTTTGCATATTTTATGAATTATTATTTTATGAAGTATTATTGTACTTACATACGGATATACGTATATATACGAATGGAACAATAAATACTTATACTTGCTTACTAACTTTTTATACATTTTAGTAAAAAATTACATGAATTATTTAAATAGGTCTTTTAGATCTTTACAACTACTATCACAAAGATAATCTAAAATTAATTCTATTGTATAATCATGTTATAAATATTTATATTTTAAATATAATATGCCCTATTTTATCATAGTTTAAAATATTAAATATTTATTGTTATAGTTTGAATGCATTTTTTTTTGTATTTAGTATCTCACATTATTGACTAATTTAATTAAATATTGTATTTTTCATAACAGGAAATGTTACTAGTTACTAGTAGTTACGTAGTATTACGTAGTTACGTAGTAACATCTTTTAATTCGTAAAAAAGAGTTACCTTGTATGAAGTATATAAGGTACTAGATACTCACTGGTAAACAATGATTTTGGTGATTATCTAATTATTAAGACCACGTGTGTGCGGGAAAGATTAAAATATTGATTTTATAAAATATTGAGTAAATTATTTTGTAAAATTATAAAAAATACAATATACTCAAACAATGGCTGCCGATGATGCTATGGAAGGCAATAAACTGGCAGAATCAGAATTGCAAGAATTTTTTATGGCTGAAAAGCAAAAGGCACAAATTCAAGCTCAGGTGAAGTAGATCTTATGCCATAATCAGAAACTAAAAATGTTGTTCTTGTTACTTATGAATTGTTTTATTTGAAATTTGAAATTTATTGTAACGCATTAGAGAGGTTAATTTATTGAACATTGTGTATATTGTGTATATTGAACATGATTTTTTATTGATACTGTTGTTTTATAATCAAAATTTTTTTAATAGCAATAATGTAATTTTAGATCCACGAATTCAATGATATTTGTTGGGAAAAGTGTGTTGATAAGCCAGGAGTCAAATTGGACAGTCGAACAGAAACATGCTTAAGTAATTGTGTTGATAGATTTATAGATGTTTCGCTTTTAATTACAAATCGTTTTGCACAAATTTTACAAAAATCTGTAGGAAACATGTAATATTAAACAAATTGTGCTTATAATAGTTGCATTGTTATTGCCTAATATATGAAATAAAGCTCTTTTTATCTCATTTATATATTGAAACAAGTGTTTGCGCACACACGTATGTGTTGAAAATAAAACATTACTTAATATTGATCAAATAACAAAAGCAATTATGTATTTTCTTTAACAAAATCATTTTTTTAAATATATTTATACAAAAATTCAATGTATATGTTACAAAATGTACATCCTAACTTACAAATAGCTGCAAAATTTTTCAATTTGTTTGAGGACTATAGAAATATAGTATATAACAACTATGATGTTATAACAAGCATGTTTTTTTTCAAGTAATACATGCTATTTTAATATCACATTATACATATTGAATAACTTTTAAGAATATAATAATTATGTTGAACTTAAGTAGTGCAATTAATTGCATTTATATATATAAATTAAAAATCTATAGAAAATTCTTCTGATTCTGTAAAGATGTCAACAAAAAATCAGAATCTCCTAATTGGTAGAAATAACATTGTAAGTATTTTTGCAGTTAAAGTATTTAACTTTCAGTTTATATATTCAAATATTTGAAATGCTGAATCTCATTGTTGGGGAATTCAAAAAATAAATTTAGCAATGCAATTATTTTTAATTTTAATTAATTTATTAAAGGAAGTTGCATCTCTCTTTTGCTACAGAAGATGATCAAATACATTTGCTTGAGCAATAACAATTTAGATAAATGCTTGAACATTTAATTTGTAAATTTATTTGTGATTAACTTAATAATTTTCTACTGAGTTTAAGGAATTGTAATGATAACGCCATAAAGAAGAGCACTCGCTTTTGGAATATATAACCAGAAAATATTCAAAAGTCTTAGGAAAAATATAGTACAAGAGATGTAACTCCATTTAAATTCTTTAATATTCTCGAAAATATATATTTTAATTGAAATATATAGGACTAATTTGTAGGTATCATTCTTGAATGCTGATAATTTACTAATTCAAATTCACAAAGTGTTAAAGATTAGTTTGTACATGAATCTTTTGAACTAAAAATAGATATTTTACATATTTCAGCTAAATGTAGGTTTGTTACAGTAGTATTTAATATTTTTGCAAAAATTAGAATATATTTTATTTGTTTTCAACAAAGAAGAACTATTCAAAAACTAAAAGTTAATCATGAAAGGATAAAATTTTAGAATAGAAGTATCAATTTATACAGGAACAGTTTACTTTAGAATATTAGTGTAGGAAATTGGAATGGTTATTTGTATCTTAAGATTAAATATTATGTTTTCTGATTTGTTTATAGTACTATATTAAAAATGCACTCAATATGCAATTAATATCAACTATAAAGTAAAAATAAATATAAATAACAATGTTTTTCAGCTCAACAATTGTGGACACATCAACTTTTATATGGAAATAGTTGTATAACAAAATAGAATTTGCATATACATTTTGTGTAAGTTGTATGTCCATTTTAACGCGATATATATGTATATATTATATATAATCTAGTATGTATTATATATAATATATATTTTCTGTGTATTCAAACATATATGTATTACATTATTTTCAATTCTCTAATTAATAAATACTTCTGAACATTGCCAGTGTTACTATGCATAACTTGCATTGAATTTTTAATTTAACATGATCAGATGCATACTGGCCTCTGTGGAAGACACATGTTGTAAAATGCATCTTTTTTCCAAAAATCTTTTGATTTCCATCCACACCAACCTTTGCTTATTATACTTGGTAAATGATCACGACCTGTATAATGAGGGTCCAAAATTAAGAATTTAACATCTCCAGTAATTTGATCATAGCTGACTCCTAAAATTGTATGTGCTAACACTCCTCCACCTATAATTTATTTATATATAAAATTTAAAAAAGTAAACGATTATTTTTACATCAGAGAGGAAGAGTTAATTACCAATCATTACTGGTGTACCCTGTGTCTGAAAGTGATGTAGTAGATTTGGAGCTAATGATGATACTTCTTCACCTGTAGATGCACAGAGTATTTTAACGCTAATATCCAAAAGACTTTCCAGTACAAAACCTACTTCCGTAGAGCCAATCCATTGTTTACTATCAATAAAATTTGCAGGTTTGTCTCCTATGTTAACTAAACATTTCTGTATTACACGATGAGAAGGTATTGGTATTTCAGTGTAACCTTGTAACCTGTAATGATTAATCTACAATTAAATAAAATTAGATAGAAAGTTTATAATTTCCTACAATTAAAGTTACCTGAACCATGAAATAATGGTTTGTAAGGATCTGTATGCACATCCCCAACCATTATCATCAAAATTATCTTGCATATAATGATGATACATATATGAACCTTGTACAAGTTGTACTTTTCGATTGCCATTTAATGTATCTAATTAAGAAATTCATGATAAGATATAGAAATAGTAATATGATATAATGTAGTGCAACATACTGTAATATAATATAATGTGATATCATCACTATATTAAACGTACCATCATTTATCGAAATTGCTTCGTGAGGATTTCTAAGTATACTCTCTGTTTGTGAATCATTATCAAATTTCACAGCATTTGCATAACGAAAATACGGCCTAGTCATATCTAATCCCAAAATTTTATGTAAATTTTCACGATATTCCACTGAAATTTAATCAGATATATATACATATATATTATATTATATAAATATATTAAATTTTATATTTTACACAAAATGGAAAATCTTACTTGTTTCTTTATCACTATAACCACTTGGATAAACTACTGT
The DNA here is from genome assembly GCF_051014615.1 of Bombus vancouverensis nearcticus. Classification (NCBI taxonomy): domain Eukaryota; kingdom Metazoa; phylum Arthropoda; class Insecta; order Hymenoptera; family Apidae; genus Bombus; species Bombus vancouverensis. The sequence goes on along the minus strand of NC_134912.1, from coordinate 16,331,985 downwards.
GATCAGATGCCCAAAACCTTGAGGTTTGAAGTGTATGGGTACTGGAAGTTTTATAGATGTTTCTGATTTTTGCAGTTGATTCTCAAAACATTTTTCTATCAATTTAATACTTCGACACATGGATTCTACCAATATGCCATACAGATCTGCTGAACTTACATTGAGGTTGACCAATGATAGTGTATCAATAAATAAATTACATTCCAAGCTATTAAATGGTCCTATATTATAAATATTACATTTGTTTGAATTCATTCATTGCGTATTGAAAAATATGAATATAATATTTAATATTAAAAAATATAAATATAATACGTTTTATATAATGAAGTACTGGAGCATATTTAACATTTTCTTCAGAAAGTCTGTCTCCAGATATTTTTAAAAGTATATAAGCATTTACAGCATCCTAGTAATTTAATAAAATTAATACATATTTTTGAAGAGTATCAAAGCCATAGGCAATATTATAAAAGATACTAAAAAACATACCTCCATTCCCATAGCTTTCACAGCTTTTTTCACATTTTTATTTCCTTCATAATCAGATATGTCTAGAATTTCTCTTAAAGATATATCTTTTTCAATATTTTCATTGTTAAAAAGGAAAGCATTCTTTGATGGAAAATGAATTCCTACTTTTCCTGATACAATCTGTACAAAGTAATTAGTATATATAATATGATAATAACAGTTTTTTTTTTATAAAACACAAATAACTTACATTTTTTCTTGATTCTTCTAACACTTCCATTATATTATCATTTTGTGCAATTAATGGCAGGCTTCCTCTTAACCTAATATAAATAAATTCTCGACAAATATCATTCTCATTAATGACATTTATATCAGTAACAGGTTCAAGTTTTAAATGAATATAAAAATATGCCTGTATCTTTAAATTGTCATGTGTGTACTTCAAAAATAATGGATTATCTGTGATATCAATGTCCTAAACAATTATAACATGTAAACGTTAAAAGAATAAATTAAAATAAATATATTTTCTTCTATTTCTGCAGAATTACATTTAACATATTTTTACCTGAAACGCATCAGAAAGTTTTTCTTCACATTGACCCACATGTAAAATGCCACAAAGGTATACTTCTGCTGACATATGTAATTGTAACATCGTATGATTTATGTTGGTTTCAACATTATCTGCTATATGTACACTGAATGTCAATACTGTCAATGTGTTATTATACATAACACCATATAAATGACCTGTTACACCATCCTTTATATTTTTTAAACGCTGAAAAATTACATTACTTATAAAATAAGTTTATGTCACAACACAGCAAAAAATAGAAAATATTAAGAGACATATTAGAAATTACCTCTATGACATTAGATAAAATTCGCAATTGCGGCGCCATTTCAGCAATCTAATTATAAACTAGTTTTTTATATAAATTAATTCCGCATTAAGTGTGTGCTATCGCCATATGGCAAGGTTTGATTCAAAAAGTACATTAGAACAGGTGTAGTCATCCAATCAAAATTATATGAAGTACAAGATACAGGCAGTTCAAGTGTCATCAACTAAACGTATGTAGACGGTAACAGAATGATCATGCGTAGTTACGTATAGTTACCAAACTAATTATATTTGATAACATTCAAAAAGCCATGAGTAGGAATGTCATTCGCAATAATCGCAATTCGACATCGAAAGGTCGAATGATGTTATTGAACGATAGCAGTCAATTTTCGAACATATAAGATTTGTTTACTAAATCGAAAAGTTCTCTGGATAATGTTGGTATCACGAAAGTTACTAGTGACTTGTGGTAGATTAATTTCAAGCTTCTGTCTTTCGTAGATCAAAATGTTCTTCACTCGGGTTGTGTGTAGCAAAATGGCCGCCCGACTAAAGTGAGTGTGACGTTTCGTGAGGTGATTGCATCGTTGTTTTAAGTGGTTCTTACGAATATTCGTTCATGTGACATAGTGTTATTGTGCTTCCTGTGTTTATTCGCAGGTCCGCTAACAAAATCCGAGTATTCGATAAAGTAGGTAAGCGTAATTTATATTTATTCGCGCGCAGGATAAAATTCTTGCGATGCTGTTATACATTAAAATTTCATCAATTTTACGATTTTATAACGTCTTCTTATTGCGTATATTTGGCGAGATGATAGTTGTTTAATCGTTCTACCACATAGTAATAACAATGTTCCCAATTGTACAAGTGATAAACGTCGATCGAAGATTATACTTTGAATTGTTACTCTCACCTTCTCAAGTTAAAAGTGGGCGTTATTTAAATGACATACGCTCTTGCATTCTAAATGTACCGAATGACAGAGAAATAGCACGTTTCTTAGTAATTTCCAACATCTCGTATCGATTCGGTGACAATATCGTCTCTTACCTTTCGGCACATCCATTTCCGCAAAAAATAGCACATGCATGCACGAAACATATCCTTTTAGTGCATCGAAGATTTGTCGAGGTTACGCGATGTCCATGAGCTGTCTCTTAACTTTACTTTTCGAAATTTCGACTAATTATGGTTCGATACAAAATTTGAAAATAAAAGAGATTTGTCTCAGAGCTTTCTTTTCACTTTATTTATATTCGTGTTGTTGCTTAATCTGTTTTTCCATAATAACGTATTATGTAACATGTGCGTTCACATTTATCGTTAATTATCGATACAAGACAAAAAGATTTGATATTTCAAGCATAGAATGTATCAAGTTAAACAATTGATATGTTATACTATTATTTAACGAACGTTATTAGCAGAATCGATAATTAAATTTGGAGCCTATGTATGAAACATGCTATCATTGAAGCAATGCCGCATCAGAAGCCGTACCAGTAAACGAATGTAGCGCAACGAATACTTTCCAACGTAATCGAAACTACCTGATCGAAATCATATTCATATATTTGGAAATATATGAATTTCATATAATTTGGAAAAGGGTAGCTTCTGTTATGTCAACCGGCGCTCGAATCATGTAAACCACCCCAAAGAGACAGCTTGATCGGTACGTTCCTGTCAGTTTGTTGGTCAGCGATAATCGTGGCGCGTCGAGGTGTACACGTGTCCTTTGCATTCCAATTTTCCCGCCACGGTTTTTCTGTCCTTGAATACGTCCTTTTCTCCGCGTTTTAGTGTTTGACATTATACATTTCCTTTTATAAAATAAGAAAACACAGAGAGGAAGATAGAAAACTATCGTGTAATGAATTGTGCTTAAAGTACTCCACCCAGGCATACACACTGGTTATTATACTTTCAGTACATCTTTCAGCTACAGCAGTAATAATTGTACCATAGAATTTCCGACAAAATATGAATTGAGCAATAAAGAGAGAATAATGCGGAAACTAAAAAGATGCCAATGGTCATAAAACCATCATAAAATTATCCCCTTCTCTGTATCCATTATGAGGGGTGCAGGGACGTTTTCTTCAATAAAATTATGAACTGCCAACAAAAGGTATTTTTATGTTCTCTATGCTTTAAATGACGTACATTCCTGAAGAGATATATGATGTAAATGAGGCACATTTTATAATTAATTATAATTTAATAATTTAATAATTGTATGTGATAAAATTTTAGCACAAAATCATAAAGTACACAACATATCTATATAATATGCAAGCATCATACATAACGGGCGAAGATGAAGAGAATATTTAATTGTTAATTTCTACTACAAAGTAATTTCTTTATTTAAAAATTTTCTATTATTTTTATTAAAAACAAGTTATATCATATTTACATTTACAAAGACTAAAACAGACCTAACTTCCATTATATTTGTCTTTCTTAATTTTTAATATTTCATGATTATAAGAACTTTTTGTTGATTTCCTATTCTATTCTAACTTAAATCAGTTAAATTAATAATTAATAATAAATATTATATATATGTACACACACCGTATATTTTATTCTTTACAGGAAGTTATGCTTTTATTATTCGAGACGGTTGGTGATTAATAATAAAGTACACAATGATCAAGATTTCAAACCATAAAAATATAACTTCGTGCAAAGAATACAACATATCATTTGAAACTGAAATTTCATTATACGTGTGTGCGACGTGCCAAAAAACATTGGAGTTACCATCGAAAAGTTTAGCCGGGACAAAATCGGAGTGTAAAGGGTTAATACGCTTCCGAGGCGAGTGAAGCAGCTCATGCGAACCCGGGCAATTAACTATTGGCTAATTACACAGTTAACGAACGGTACACGGTATTCTTGTCGAATAATTCAGTCACAATGCTTAATTGTACGCTGTAAATGGGCTGCTCTTCCTCCTTGGGTTATTACGTTATATTTTTCCATGTGCGTCGAACACACACGGATGCGTTTTCTCGCCGACGAAGAAAAACACCGCGGTTTCCCGCTGTGCCGTTTCGCGGCCGAAACATCAACGATTCTCTCATGCGTGTTTCTTACCTAATTAATTCAGCCTTAAGCAGCGCTTCTGAAGCCGAGTGAGAGGGAGCGACCGCAACCTTGCGCTGAATGTTACGAGACGTTTGCTCCGAATGATCAAACTGCCGGATACTGCTCTCTATTACGAAAAATGCCAACGGAATCGATTACTTTATGAAAATTATGTTCACTCAGTTAGTACGTGGAATTTTATGAAGAAAAAAATTTATTTCCTACGTATTATTGCTTATATTTGCTCCATTTCTCGAGTTGAAGCGATAGATCTATTTGTATTTATAAGAGCTGCGATAAGGAAGCAACTTTACTTTTCATTAATTTGTATAAACTAACAAAAACAAATCCGAAATTTAATCATTTTTTGAAATAGAATTCATAGTCAACTAATGCTCGTAATAATGAACTGTTACACTTTTGTATATGAACTCTATACTTTTCTCCCTTTTTCGGTAGTAAGTATTTCAACGTATCTTAAAAAATGAAAGAGAAATTCGGATCAGATATTTTAACTAAGGGATAAATATACGTGGCTTCAATGGGTTGGGAAAATTATGTTAATTGCCTATGAAAAATGTTAAAGATTATACTCGTTACATATAATTTGATCTAATATAATATCCATCAGTTAGCATGGAAAATAGGTATGACACGTTTATAATGATTTTGTTTATTTACATCGTGCAAATATTATTCGCTATTTGCCTTTCTTTCGAGATTGTATATCTCGATCGTATGTGGTTGTAATGAATATGCGAGTTATTGAAAGTAAATGAAAATTTAATTCAGTTCATGAAACTGATCGTATAATGAAATTTAGGAAAAGTGTTATCTTATTATCCAATAAAACATGCCGTTTATTCTGTAATTGTATTGTTAATTACTTCACATGTAATTTAATTCTTTCATTTGCTATGGATGGAAAATAGACTCGTTAGTTTCAAGAATTTTAAGCAAGTTAGAAGGAAATTGCATAACGATGTAATTAAATGATTCATTTAAATGAGAGTTTTTTTTTACTATTTTGCATAAAAGCATTTAAAAGTATTTAGAAGATGTAACATTATCTTCGATTGAATATTTTCAACTTATCCATCGCATTTGTATAATGTACAACGTAATAACGAAATAAAAGTTGAAATTTATTCAAATAATAGTAAATAAAATTTACGAAATAGAATTCTTTTAATTGTTTGTAAAGAGGTTAGCATCTTTGTAGATGCAAAATGTTTTGAAACGCGTTGATTAAAAACTAACAAACATATTGCCTCTATAATTCAAGCTACTGATAATACCACTTTATTTACATAGTTAATAATTATGTATTTATCCTCGAGTTTTAAATGCTCAAATTTAATTCACATGCGAATATCTGGCCGAATACCTGGAAAAAAGGCTCCGTCTGTTTGTTATTTGCTTCGATGGTCGCATTTATTTTTGCTTTGTTCGGTATTTTAATTAGCAATTGAGCATCTCGGTGAAACGCAGAGTCTCGTCTATAGTTAGATTCAATAAATTTGTTATGACATGCTTCTTTCCTAATCTTCCTTGCTATTTAAAATCGCGTTACCTGGCGATCGACTCTTTTTTTTTTTTATGAATTTCTAACAAGGAACTTCGCTAGTTTTAGTCCAAGCGAAATTACGAGCAACTGTTCGTTAAGCGTAACGAGAACAATTTCTTGTACGGGTTTTATAGTAGAATTTATTTGAAATACTTTTAAAATTCTTCTCGTATGTAAATTCTTTTAATATTTGATTATCAATGTAATCGAATGATTTTTATTATTGTTTCAGAGGGGAACGTATCCAGAGGATGGACAATCAATCTAAAATATAGGTAAGGCTTGAATATCTTTTTTATAAATTGTAAGCTCGTAAAGATTTGTCGGGCGCTTAACTTATCGTGTTTTATTACTTTATTACGAATTATGTTCAATCAAGTCGTAAACTAGATAAAATTGTAAAAATAATAAATATCATATTTAATCCTTACTGTACGAACGTAAGCTTTTCATGTTCGAGCCCGGCACACGTTTACACTCAAAGGTTACCATAGATACATTTACACAGGCTATGTTTCAGCAAACTTTCTATTTTTCATACGAAATACGAGTTAATTAGAGTAGATCACAAGAATTGATTAAAGTCGATACTCTTTGTTATACGTATTTATGCGAATATCAATTACCATAGATCTAAATATGCATCGGAGATTCTGCATTAATTTCCCCTTTTTATCCCGAACATACTGCGAATTATCTTCGTTGAAACGTACTAACACTTTCAGACTGATGGCTAAGACCTCGGATGCTGTAAGAATCTCGAGTCAGCAGAACCATATATCTAGAAGATCCATATTCCATAGTTTCTATACAAACTATATCGCGTTTCTATACTATGTAGCTTTGGAATATAAGAGCATCTGTTTCACAAATCATTCTGTTGTACAAGAACAACTCTGGAAATATAACGTGAAGATGCGCAATACACATGGTAGAACGTACGTTCACTTGGATTAAAATTTTCTACAAAATTAAATTTAAGTTCTTCCTCTTAAATGATATGATCCGCTCGAGTACACGACTAACATTTTTATTGCGTATGCCACGACTAAAGGTACAAGAGCAAATTTTAATATCACGCAACAAACTCAACCATTCGTTGGTAATTTTTAAGCTAAGATTTATCCTATCCTATTCAACCAGAGCAATTAAATTTGATAATCATTTTATCACGTATAAAATCAAGATCTCGTTACGGTAGAGATCCTCTGTATATTTTAGTATCGAGCCTCATTAGTAAGATTTTCAAGAGTGCTGCTCGCCATTGCAGCGTGACTCATATTACCAGGCCTTAGCGTTCGGGAAAAAATCTCGGAATAGCGATACATTCTTCGCAATTCCTTGTAACTCAGCATTCTTTTGCACAGAAAGGAGACATTCCCGTTGCGATGGAACTCGACTATAACATAAGAACGTTATTAAGGGAAATTTATTTCGTACCAATGGAAGTTAACTAATTGATACTATAATTATTACAATTGTACAATTATTAGATCGCACTTCGGTGTGGCTACGTACGCGAATATTTCATATTAATGGCGTATTTCATATTAAAGCAAAAAACGAGAAATGTTGCGTTTTAACGACGCATTTCAGGAAAATGTAGACGCGCGGTTAAATTCGAGCGAGTTGCCACAAATGGAGACGAAGTGCGAAACCGAAGGCGATATCCAACGTGACCCAAATGCGATTTAAAGCGTTCGCGGATACACGTATCTAGCACTTCGCGAAGGACAGAATTGCTTTTCCAGATTGCTAGCTTTATGATCGATCTTACACGCGTTCGGATTAAGACATCGTAGAAACTGCATGCTGTGTAGGATTATCTGTTGCTTTTCGACAAATCGTTACGTATCTGCATTCCCATTAAACCCGCTAAATATTGACGTTGCGTTGATGCGAATATTTTATTTCCCACTTCTCAGTCGTTTTCGATTAAATCGTTGTTAATACACGTATCTTCTTATTTCAATCTTATGTGAAGATTTTTCGTAAAAAGTAGATCTTTCATTAAACGTAGTTGGTATAGTGGTCGTTTTGCGTGTACATCGTACTATAGCGTAGATATTAGAAATGTTTAAAAATGCACGTAAGACGGTATTGTGACTTATACATATATTAATAACGATGAAACTACATCGATCAATAACTTCGCAACGCGTACTTTCCACATGAGCACAAAAATACAAATTTTTAGAGTTTTATAGGTCGTCTCCATTTACCAGTTACGAATGAAGGTTTCTTCTGTTTATTGAAACGAAATTGAAATTGCGTCGTAAAAATTCGACAACTGCAGCGGAATTAATCGTGGTTTTATCGTGGTTATGATAAGGAATTTCAAGGACTTGTTTAATATTTCCTTTCTTACTTTTAAACGCTTTAATTCTTTCGAATTGGACAGCTTCTGCCAAGTATTTATTATTTTAATATGTCTTTCGTCTTTTTAACGAAACGATCTGTAAAGCAGTTCATTTACGTCTCTCGTATGCGTGTTGCGTTTATTCTTTTACGCATTATCGCCAATAGCGGCATACAAAAAGAAACATCTCGTGGAAGGTTTTGTTAGCATGTGATTTGGAGATTTTCATCGTGAAGGTTGTTTGCTCAACTGATTTTTTCGCTTCTGTATATCGATAAAATTGTTTGCAGCTGGATAATCGAAAGAATATTCTTAATATACTTAGCGTTCCTGATAAAAATTATATTTTTAAGGTAAACGATAAAGTGGAACAAGGTACGTCTTAGAAATTTCGCTTAAAAAGCACGTATTTGATTAGATAAACTTTGTTAAAAAAATAAAGTGATTCACTGTTGGAAATGTAATCTACGGCAAGTACTATTTTTGTTTACTATTTCGATAAAATTTTACCATCTTCTTTGATCTCCTATTACATTTATGTAAATTGCTATCTTCTATTCATTTTTTTTTTTAACATTTGTTTAAATTCGAGGATAATATGAAACAGATCGTTATTAATATACATGATTTTTCGATATCCCTGCAACATTAAAAGTCCTTTTCTCGGTTATCATTAAAGTAAGATCGATACAAAAAAAAAAAACAGCCGCAGGAGAGTCAAATGTGCTTAGTCGATGCTATATCGAGGATAGAATTTTACTTAATTTTATTTCATTTATCACATCTTAAGGAAACTTATCTTTTAAGAAATATTCTACATATTGATCTAAATGACGATTAAGACATTTTTTCGCAAGGAATATTACTTTAAATTTTATTCTATACGTAAATTTATATTCTCGATCGACTAGATAACTATTAGAACGCGTCAGGAATTCTTAATTCAATCTGCTGTCAATGCGAATAAGGAGTTTCCGTGTCTGACTGCAATTCTGTTCGGACTCCACGGTCATTAAGAAACATACTGCGAAATCGTTAGGAAATACTTCCCAATATTAACGACTTCCTGCGGTAGCCTGTCGACGAGTTTCCAGAAATTGCTCTCTTAAAATATAATTACACCGCGGAACAAGAAGCTCCTTTATAAAATACACGAAGTCGCGTTTGCAACCTCCTCTTATCTCGTGTTTCAGCGATCTTCGTTTCCTTCGTCTTCAAACGCTCACGAGTACAGTGTAGAATTATTAAAGATAATATAGACAAAAAATTCGAGAATTTCATATAAAAGAAAAAGAGAAATCGTTGGAGATATTAAGATGCGCTTCAAGCTGGTAGAAATATTCTGTATGTTTCAATGTGTTCACTTTTATTTATACAACTGAAACATAAATTCAACTAATTGTATTATGAAAAGTTTTATTTCTATTTTTTCTTCCATAATATAGGATTCCAAAATACGTTTCTTGTACATTGTATTTCATGCTAAATTCAATCTAGTTTAGTTTGTAATTATTAATAAATATATTTTTCGAAATAAACATCTGAGAGCCGTTCTATAGTGCTTTTCAAAGTACAAGAAATATATTTTTAAATTCGATACAAAAAGAAAAGGTAGAAATAGAAATCTTCGCAATACGGTTGTGTTAACATCACAATTAATTAGTATTAATTATACCAGTTGGCTTTTTGCAAATAGGCATTTCCATGTTTATACGCACGATACTGTGCACGATTTTCTTAAAACATCACAAGTCTTCCTCTGGGTTGAAACGCAAGCGAGATCGAACTATAAAAAATTCGAAGACCACAGCAGAATTAATAAAGAATAAATTATTTATTTCTATTTGTATATATCTATACGAATCGTTCTTTTCGTTCACTTTCGTCTCATTTCCTTTCTTTCTTCGTGCACGGCCAGCTTGATCAATCCTCGAACCTTAGCGCGTGTTACTCCGCGACTAATATTTTTCTGGGTCACGTCATACTTTCTTCTCTCTGTTCGAGCTCTATGAAGTTCGCGTTACCGCCTTCGATACTGATTCACCTCTGTCTCGTGTGAATCGTGTTACGTTACAATGGCAGAGATAGTTAGAAAGTTGTAAACGAGGATCTGCTTAGAATCCATATATACCCTAACTGTTAAGGAGAGCTGTCCTCTTTTTTGCGCCTATTGTCTTTGCCGTGTATTCTTGATTATTCTGCTTTGTTTGCTCGTGTCACGGTTTCTAACGTGGCGGGAAATTTAAGTTCGTGCAAAGATGGTTGAGAAAAGGCGAAGAAATGTCATGGTTCGGATCGTAGAAAATTGCTAGCTACTTACTGTTATTATGAAATTAGAGAGTATTGTTGTAATTATTTCATTGGAGTATTCTCGAAACTTTTAAATTCGTTGCAAGTTATAATTTGTAACCATCGCCCTTGACGAATTTAGTACATTTATTAACCCCTTTGATGATACAAATATACTAGCACGTATACAGGGTGGTTGGTAACTGGTGGTACAAGCGGAAAGGGGGCGATTCTACGCGAAGAAAGAAGTGGAAAATGTGGAATAAAAATTTTTTTTTTCATTTTTTTTTCATTTTTCCATCGAGACAACGATCTACAGTGAGATCCGTTATAACGTACCGCACGCGTACCGAGCGAAAATTCAAAGTCGATTTTCTCGAAAGCAAAGCCTCAAACGAACAATTTTTATTCTATATTTTCGACTTCTTTTTTCGCGTAGAATCACCCCCTTTCCGCTTGTACCACCAGTTACCATCCACCCTGTATATTTGTGTAATTTTTCTTTAACTCAAGCACGATTTCAACAAATACAAAGACACATACGAGTGCATTATTTTTCTAAATTTAACATTTAAAACCATCTTCCAAGATTGTAGATCTCGTCTAATACATATATATATATATATGTACGTCTTAAACGAATAAAACTGTGGAACAACAAGTGTTTATTCGCTTCCAGCCTTAGTAAATTCCTCGTCGAAGAAGTACATGCGCTGTTTTCTCGCTTCTTCGTCCCGTTCTTCCGTTTTTCATACGATATCGTTACACTTGCTGAAGAAAGAATGTGACCGTTTCTCGGAGTAAGAAATCGTAAACGCGCGCAGTCTTCCGCGGGGTAATGCAGTAACGCCAGATGGAAAACGGCTGGTCACGGTACAGTAACGTGTACTGTTAAAGAGAAACACTCCGAACAAATCTGTCGAGCGTGCTCTTTGCCCTCTTCTTTTCTCCTCTTTCTTTTTTCCTTCTCTTTCTTCCTCTTCCTCTTCTTCTTCTTCTTTCCTCGCTTTCTTTTCTTATTTCTTCTTTTCTTTCCCCGGTTTCGCTTCTGTCCTCGCGTGCCAGGGATATTAATAGTGCACAGTTACGAGACATCGGCGCGAATAAGCTTTGCATAAATTACGCGAAAAAGGGGAACACGCTGGTTCAGTGATCGAGAATTTCGTCGGATATCTTTGCCACGATCTGCCCTTCTGGATAATGTAAATCTTGTTGCATCGTCGACGATGAATAATCCGCTGTCGAAGCTGGCTATACGTGAAAAGCACGTGGCTCCTTTGATCGATCTGATTTTCCAATCGGATGCCCCGTAGCTCGTCGAACCGATTTACTTCGCTCTCTGTCTCTTTGAACACTCTGTTACCTGAACGTCCGAGCGTTCCTCGTCTTTTATCCTCGGTCCTCCAGTTATAAACGGGTCGATTCTTATCGAGTTGCTGCTCCGATTCTTATGAATTCTTTCTAAAGATAATCGAGCAGCTCGGAGAAAACGCGGTAATCTTTCGATCTTTGATCGACCATACTTTATGCATTTAGTTGAAGAATGTTTATTTGTGCACAGACGTCGTAATATTTGTTGCCATTTGTCGAGAGATCAACATTGAATTTTCCATTACCGGCTATGTACATGATTATTATCAGTTCCAACTATATGAAGTTCATCTCCCGACACAAGTTTCAGATAATTGTCGTTCTACTGTATCGTTGTTTGTCTCTGCGTATATTAATCTAATTATTCACATTATTTATATGATCATGCATTATATCCAAAAGCAAATCCCATATCGCTAGATAAACGAGAATCTTGAGGAATACCATGTTTTCTCACGCGTTTCTCGTAAATGCCCGCCCTCACCTGACTGACAATGACAAATAAATCATTCAGTCTATGAATTATTCGCGATACCAACGAGCATAATAGGCGAGGAGCTGGATGCGCGGAGATTTAGTAGAATTCACTTTGCCGTTAATAAACTGGCCTTTCTTCGCTGCGACTAGACGCTCTTGGTTCTCTCGATTATTATAATTAACGCGGGCATCCTCCTAGTATCTGGTACCAGCGTCGATATAATAAGTTTTAATTACCTTAAATTACAGATTCGATTAATTTGCATGTTCGCGCACCGATCTAGCTTTATCCGGTTACAAATTAAAAGAAAGGCTGGTTCGCTGTTTTACGGGCAGCCGTTTCACGCCCTGTGTTCGTCACTTTGTCCTGGTTGCCTGGTGGCTGGCTGGCACGGTCGCTCAGACTCACGAGCATTACTCTTTTTTCCCGTCGTTCTTGTTAAGCTGATATCTTTAGACGCGTGGAACGGGGCGAGGCACCTTGCGGTTTTCCTTGGCGGGACGAAAAACGAACGTCGAATCTCCTCTCTTGGGACTTAGCCTGCGTGTACGCCACTGTCGCCGATCACAACGGCGACGATGTTTCGACTGTTTGCTGGCAGGCTGGTTCGCAAATTTGCAGAATTCGTAATAAAAACCACTCTTACGAAGATTTTCTATCGGCGATTACTTAGGATATCAGCAATTTTGATAAGCTTGAAGCGCGTTGTTAAGAACAACGTAGCGAATAATTTGTCCATATTCGTATGCATCACTCGGTCTTAGCTTTCTGCTGTTACAAACGAGAGTATTTTCGTTACCGCGTATTGTATTTGCGATGTTCGATCGTAATGACAACTCATGGTTGATCCAGTCCTTCGCAACCTCTATACGCGCTTCGATTGTTACCTGATACGTGTTAGACAGACAGCGTGCAACCTTGCCTTCTGCGTCTGGGAAACGAACACGAGGTAAGACAAATACGAGAGAAAAGAGATGAAATAGAACGATAAAGTAATAAAACGTTATAGTGGAGGGTGGTACGGTCACCAATAGCCTTGAACAGTGATCGATTTTGGACGCGATATAGTCTGACATTGTATATTACGAATCTCGTGTTTCAACATTCTGCTAATGAAATTTCAAAAAGTTTCGCATAATATACACGGGATATATTCGATAAAAATATTTTATGGCAACTATCCAAATACTTTCGGTATACGCATAGTAGAAGATAGATATTCAACTTTCCCAACAGTTCACGGGATACACAACCCTGTTACGATATTCGTATTTCTATATTTCAATGTCAGTCTCGTTTTGATCAAACAATCGGATTCACGACGCTTTAAGAAAATGTTTAACGTAAAATCGAAGGGAGAAATCACGCTAATATTAGGTTGTCCGGAAAGTGTCTTTCTTTTACAGACCCGTCTTTAACAACGGTGCATCTTTATACAAACATGAAACCTAATCTGTCGAACGTTGTGATCTTTATTTTGATAGAAGAAAATGTAACATACGTGATTCGATAAAATAATAGAAAACGGAAATGTTGTGCATCCATTATTTCCTTATAAAACGAAAGAAACTTTTCGGACGACCTAATATATCGATAAGACGTTTATCATATTTTCTTCGAACTTGAGATACCTTTCAACGCTAGAAAAATACGATTGAGTCGAAAACGATGAAAAGAACGCGGCGGAATTTAAATTTGTACCTGTACAGCGCTGTAAGTATCGCGTTAGGAGTCCATCGCGAATCGACTTTCGCAAATCGTGACCAATGAATTTGCTGCGAGCGATTCAATCGACCCATTGGATAGCATGTTCGATGTATGGTTAGCCATTCGTTAGTCGGTTGCGATAGAAACGAGTTGATTTGCGCCGCGAGCAAGCAACCGCGTTTCCCTTCCCTATCAAACGATGCCGAAACTACACTGCGCGTTTTATCGCTCGTAACAAAAGGATTGCAGGCTAGTATTTTGTGTGAAAAGCGAATAACACCGCGTCGTCGTCTCTCCAACGCTCGATACCTGCTATCGCATCGTTTCCCTTGCGTCTATCCTGGAAATCTCGCGAGATGAACTCGTTGCGCGTTTACTCTTCGCTTTACTTCCACTCGATCATCCTCGTTCTTTGCGCTCAACTTTTACGATCGGATAATGGCTTCCTTCGAACGTTATTGCGCGTGTTGATACGCTTTCCGCTCGACGTTTGAGTTTGCAACTCTGCCGAAGACCGTGAAAGTGGCGTGATGATGTTGGAATATGTATATACAGGGTGGTTGGTAACTGGTGGTACAAGCGGAAAGGGGGTGATTCTACGCGAAAAAAGAATAGAATAAAAATTGTTCGTTCGAGGCTTTGTTTTCGAGAAAATCGACTTTGAATTTTCGCTCGGTACGCGTGCACTTTATCGCGTCTCGTTATAACGGATCTCACTGTAGATCGTTGTCTCGATGGAAAAATTAAAAAAAAAATTTTTATTCTATATTTTCGACTTCTTTTTTCGCGTAGAATCACCCCCTTTCCGCTTGTACCACCAGTTACCAACCGCCCTGTATATCGATGTATATTTAATAAATAATTTTCTTGCAATGATTGTATTAATTTATTTTATAATATATATTATTAAAATCATTTTTATTCCCATAAAGAAATAAAATTTCAATTATAGAGAGTTACGCCATTTTTTTGATTATAGCTCGGTGTAAATGTTGGATTGGCAACTAAGAGATTGCGGATTTTGTCATTAGGCGGTAACGACAAAATCCGCGATCACTTAGTTGCCAAGCCAATAGAATGGCGTGGGACAGAGGAGCGCCACACCATAGTAAACGTTCGGTCGATACCAAAAATTATGCTACGTAAGTATGTCCTTCCAGATGGTAGTACAGTGGACTGGCGTGCAATCGGAAAGTTTATTATTCGAGCCGTGGTCACGTTGCGTCTTCCCCTTGGTCTCGACGCCACCTGAGTCGCTGATGCGTGCGATCCACGTCGCCGAATTTCCGTTCGTTCTCGCTAATTGCCATGGCTAACAAGGAACAGCTGTATAAGAGGTTGGCTTCCCTTACGATTCACCTCATGAGAAATTCGTCAGGCTTTTGGTAGTTTCGCAAGCATTTGCATAGATACCGGCTGTCTGTTCCCACGGGGTGCGTCCTGAATCGTAAGAATTGGCGAATTTTCAAGCACAGCGATCAATTGAAATTCAAGCACGAGCAAGTACTTCTTACGTATATTTCAAGAAAAAGTTTCAGATTTAACGAGTATTCGTGGGAAACCTAAATCGCGTTTTTCTGCCTGTGTTCTACGCATCTTCGTCCGATTGTTGTACGCGTTCTTCGACGAGCTATTGGAGCAATAGCGATACAGTGAAATTACTTTGAATTTACGATATCGTAGAAATTTGTTCGTAATTCACGAAGCTCGTTCGTTGGCTTCTACGGCTAATATTAGCGCGAAAGTCTGATCGATATACATGTATGTAATAGATATATCAATATTTAGTCACAGTTAATAGTATTATCGGGGATTGGAGTAATTTCACAGCTTCGTTTACTAGTAATAAATTTTAATGTACCGTGTCCCGAGTATTTAATCAATTTTGCGGTTACTATTGAACAACATGCGTACAGCGTTTGATACGTAAACGCTTTGGTCTAGCTTTCATAATGAATGGCCACTTTGTAAGCCGACCTCGTTTACCGCGTTCTTTCGTTGGTTTATCAATGAACATCATTTTATATCTTTTTTGTTTTTCACTTCTTTCTTTTTAATTATCCGATGACGAGATCACGAGTGTTCAATAAAGATTGCAATTAGCAAATTAACGAACATCACTCGTCATTTTAATTAATTAGTCGCTAAACGATTGGAAATGAAAACAAATATTCCATTTAATTTATTCCATTTCAACTCTCAACTTGGTCAAGGTTCTCTGAATCATAGCTACCTATTACGCGTTTTTCCGGTTTGCTGAGAAAACGATTAAATTATATCGTACGCTACCTTGTAAAATAATCGTTTTAGTGGGTAAAATACTTCCGTAAAAGTGCAAATAAATACGGTGACTCGCCAAAGTTTTTATGTACTCTATAAAAAAGGGCTACCTTCATGGAGATACGATTCTACGAAATTTCATTAAAGATTCGGCGCGTTTTGTACCAAGCCGACGAAAAGGAACCGTTTCGTATTTAACACGTATCAATACATAGCTCATTTAATCCTCTCAGTGTCAAATACTTTTAACACGTTGAACATTAAATAATAATAATTAAATAATAATAATAATAATTAAATAATCGAAATATAATTTTTGTAGAATATATATACACATACACACATATACAGGGTGGTTGGTAACTGGTGGTACAAGCGGAAAGGAGGTGATTCTACGCGAAAAAAGAAGTCGAAAATATACAATAAAAATTTTTCGTTTAAGGCTTTGCTTTCGAAAAAATCGACTTTGAATTTTCGCTCGGTACGCGTGCGGTACGTTATAACGACTCTCACTGTAGATCGTTGTCTCGATGGAAAAATTAAAAAAAAACAAAATTAAAAAAAAAATTTTATTCTACATTTTCGACTTCTTTTTTCGCGTAGAATCACCCCCTTTCCGCTTGCACCACCAATTGCCAACCACCCTGTATATGTATTTTTTTAATAAACGTGTTATGCAACTTTGTTTGTATCAAAGTAGCCCTGCGCAAAGTGTACGAAGACTTTTTTACGACGTCTGATTCTATAACTCGATCAATCAGTGCCATATTCGTACTGTCCCCATTTTTTTACTTGAAAGTGAAAACTAATTGTTCTTGGAACATTGAAAATGATATTTAAACGAGAGCGTAAAACCATTGAAAGAGATCGATATCGGAAACAGCACGATAATCTATAATTACGCTGTAAAATGTTTGCTGAATGAGCGCATTGTGTTTAGCTCGAGAGGATACTCGACGTGAAAGTTCGATTCCACGGTGGACGCGCGACACGGTTTGCTCGAAATTCGAAAACCAGACAATAAAACGTGGCTATTCATACTTACGTAATAACGATTCTTGTATTAGTATGTCCGGCCGCGCAATATATTTTCGCGTGACATAACGCGCTCGTCATAGACACCGACCAAGGATAAACTCCAGTTGAATTATTCAATGTTTGATCGTGCAACAGATTTGTCTCGTCGATGTTGCCCCCGATTATTCAGCAGGAAACGACGGAATTTCATTTTGTAGGATCAGATAGAGGAGGCTTTGTTGCAGAAAAGTATTGTACAAGGATGATTTTCTATATTTTGTTTGGCGATGCACGTATCGTGAATTTCAAACACATTCGCCAAGTTTCAATATCGAAGAAAGGATTCGTAATTTTCCAGTTGTTAGTAAATTTGTAGACGTTCCTTTTTATTTTTATTTTTCATTATTTATAGTCATAATTTGCATCAATTAGCATGGATTATTAGCGACGTGAAAGAATGAAAAATTACGATCATAAGTTGCTATATAATTTAGAACGTTTTAGCGTGGTATCCTTAGGTCTTGAAGGATCCTTCGTGGTAAAATTATGCTGATTTTTCTATAGCAACAGATTGCCTATTCTTGGTTATATTAACGACAGAGATACGTACGTACATACGTGATCGATCGAATTATTTCTTAGAACACGTGTTCGTTCAAATTGCAGACAATAGCGTTTCATTAGAACCCTTTGATATAATAGAGCATTCTACGTTCTGAATATGAAACAGAAATGTCCTGAATAGAATCGCAAGTAGCTCTTGCATACACTTTAT
Organism: Bombus vancouverensis nearcticus; assembly: GCF_051014615.1. Taxonomy (NCBI): domain Eukaryota; kingdom Metazoa; phylum Arthropoda; class Insecta; order Hymenoptera; family Apidae; genus Bombus; species Bombus vancouverensis. Next base: position 16,313,713 of record NC_134912.1, on the reverse strand, counting down.
TATTCACATGTTCGTTGCAAACGTATGTAATGATATTGTGTCTATATTACAACCAGATTCCTCTAAAAAATCAAATCATCAATGATAAAGAAACAATCGTAAAGTCATCGTTTTATTCCAACCATGCAGCGTAGCATGAAGTTACTACAATATATAAATTCACACGCGTAAGTCGTAATTTTAGCTACAACTAGGCGTTAAGAAAGAATTTTATTATTTCGTATTATTTCTTGTTGTTTCTGCGACGACTTTGGAATATTTTCGTCGCTATCGATGCATACGTTGCGCCGCTTCAATTATCTAATTATGCAATTTATTCGCTATCTATAAATAACGTTGCGTGGCGCAATTATTGCGTTTTTGGTTCTGCGCACTTCGAGAAAGTGAGACTTAAATTGAAAGAAACAAAAAAGCAACGGATAGCGTGTTAAAATAAGTTTAATAATTTTTTATTCTTTTTAGTAGCGAATGCGTTCAGTCTATCTTTGAAACACGATTTTATACAAGTTATTTATCATTTAACAATTTCCTCGGAATTTTCTTACGACCAAGTCAACTGTTAAATATTTTTCGAATTTTTATCTATCCAGAAATGTTGATCGCAACCAATTCAGTTATTTAATACGGTTAACACAAAAGTAGATTTCTAATCTTTACATCTTTGCTTCTATTGTTCCACTGGCGAACCCGTCGTGCAACCGCTGAACCGACGTTTCAGTATTCCTCTATGTGTCACGAAGTGTCTCAGTATTACAAAACGCAGCAAAGTTTATAGGAAATGGTAATCTAAACCTTGGTGTGCTTTGCAAGCATACTGTGACCACAACGATCTGATATTCACGATGTTTAAGCGGCACACTTGAACCGCGAAACGTTTCAAAAAGAATTCCTCCAACTTTCCAATCTCCTTATTTTTCTTCCGATATTTTCTTTTCTTTGAACATTTTTCATGAAAATATTGACGTTTATCGAAAAGCGTACGCGAATGTCGACGATTCGTAAGAAAACAGCGTATCACGTGGGACGCATGTGACTCACGGTGTTTACTATGCAAGCGGAGCTTTTCACAATAGAATCTTCTCAGTATCGTTTTACGTCGTATTATAAAAAGCTTAAAGAACATTCAACGAATTTATCGTAATACGGTAATCATTTTTCTGATCCTCAAATCCCCGTCCCATTTTTCACATTCACTTTTCCGCGATATTATACTTAGTCGCAGAAAAATAAAATTTCGACTTTCTCTCTCTCTCTCTCAGCAGTTCGATATTTTTATGATCTCTTGCACTATGCATCTTGTAGTTTCTATGTTCATTTTCAAATTTCTCTCCAATCTTACGGATATAATCGTGACAGTTCGAGTCTCGTTACAACGTTAACGTTCTTCCACATAACGTTCCGTATAAGACTCGTCGTATGACGCGTTACAATAGACATTACGATACTATACAAGTTACTATACAACTATTCGAATACTTTCGTCAGAAACTGTATTCGTCTTCCACGAATGCGAGAAGGCTAAGAACATCGGGCGGACGCACGCAAACAGAAGAAACCAGACGAGACGTTGGTTCGAGCGACGATGCTTGCACCGGGCATGTTCGTTGACGATGGTTTGCTGGTCGTTTCGAAAATACACGCGGAATGATTCACCTCTCACGCATGTCTGTCGTCTATCGGTGTGTCTAGCGCATTATAATGCGGGCTGAACGAGCGGATAGTGCGCGCGTTGGAACAATGGCCACTTAAGCTAACTGGCTGATTAAATGCTCACCTCAGTCACCGCGGATGCACGATTAAATATGGTGCGCACCATGGACGCCGTGCTCGTTTTGCTCGATCAGCCACGACAGGGAAACGTTTCTCGTCCACTCTGCAGTGTCTCCGTCGAAATATCGATGGATGGTCACTTAATTAAAAAGCGTAACTGAGTTTGTAGAAGCAATCGTTGTTTTGTGATTCGACGTGTTTCCTGATGATTATGAGTTACAGAGTGTGACACGTTTCGATGTATGTGATGTTGTATCTCCGAATGGACGAGTTAACGTTCGAGAGTGGGCGAAAGGAGACTGTAACGTAGAGTTGGTTTATTCTTAAAAATGGTAAACTCGTTATCTATATGTTTCTGGAAATTCGCGTTGTTTGGTAAAAAAAGATTGAGATTGAGTCGGATATATCGTTTTTTTTTTTTTTTTCGAAAGAATGATCGTAACGTAGTTTTATCGTATTTTTGCGATTTTAGCAGCGTTGTTCAATGTGTCGTTCCGCTTAGTTTAAATTGTCCTATATCGAGTCTCCTGTTTTCCATTTTTTCAAAATACGTTGAAATATTTGAAATTCCTCTTAAACCTTTTTTCTTTTTCTTTGATTTGCAGGTAAAGTTATATTATGCAGGTTATTGCTTATGTATAATGGTTAGATATTTTGAATTAAATAAAAAATAAAGAGATGTAGTTTTCGTAAACTATGATCGTTTACTACAGGATCGTTTATAAATATCAAGCTCAAGATTTATGGGAAATATTTCACCTCTCAAATTCTAGATACATGTTGTACGAATGAAATATTCACATTCGATATTCAATAAATACCACTATTCATTCTCTACGGGCAAAGATTGATTTTATTTAAATCGAGGAAATCATTTCGCGGCATATCATTCTTATTTTACTCTGCGATACTTTTAAACGGACAAGACATTATCGAATTAAAAAATTATCTTTTAAATTCTTTCTCCAGCAGTCATTAGATCTATTAATCATTCTAGTAATCACTCTACAGCCACTTCCAAACCGTGTTCAATTAAAAAGAAGATAATGGAAAAATTTGGGTCAACGACCATCTTCAAAATAATTAATCAGCTTTATAAGTTGCAGATCGGAATTCCATTCGTCTGACTCTACGTTAGAAGCATCTATAGTTCGTATAATAGGAATTCAGTTTTAGATAAGTGAGCTTAATTAGCGGAAGTTGGTTTAATCGGACAGTAATTAAAACTTTGTTCGGATCAGATCACACCAGATAAATGGTGCTCAGATAAATAAAGTTTTACTGCAAGTAATTTCTTAAAAGGAACAGATCCATAAAATTGACTCGCTCTAACGAAGTACTGTAAATGACGAAAAATCATGGTAAAATCAGGACTTCCCGGAAACTGCTTGACGCAACGATTCGCTTAAGCGCTCGCTACGCTTGCTCTCGCGACAAATATTAATCAAACGTGACACTGTTAGGTGGATCGCGTAAAAAGCATTCGTGTGTTCGCCATCATTGTGTCCGTTAACATGGAACGCAATGTATCGTTAACCGATACGCAAGTGCAAAGAAGGAAGAAAGAAAAAGCACAGGGCTATCGTGTATCTCAAAGACAAAATCAACGCTCGAACCACATGCTCTGGAACCGAATCCCCCCTCCCCCACGATGAAACAAATCTTTACGGTTGTTACTCGAGAAACCGGATATCTAAAGCTTGTTTTCTGGCAAACGTGGCATACCAAGCGCCAAGACATTCTTTATAACTTTTTCATATCTTGAAAGCTATCCCTCGAACATGAAACAATTCCTTTAACATTTCACTAATCGACAAGAATATTATGCATATTATTATGTATTTTGTCTGTGTGACAAAATTGTATTTTTGCTACATTTAAATAGGAATATTTTTTTTCGATTTATTTGTACGAAATTACTTGTTTTACACAGGCAAATAGTTCCCTTTTTATAATTACCTGCTAATTTATGAGAGAAAATTACTCGTATTTGGAGACAATTTTACTCCTCTTAATCGCGATCTTCGTAATTGTTGATCAAATATTAAGATGTGAATATAGGTTACGCTTCGTTTTATTTGCAATACATCGTGTGTGTTATAAGAAAAGTTTAAAACCACAGACAAAACTGGAAAATTGATTTAATAAGTCCTTGACTTAGTTTACGGAGATTAGGCGTTGACTGCGGTATAATCAAGACGTTGTCCTTGTTCATAGAGGAAATAGGACAAAAAGGGAGAAACATGTATCGTTTAGTCGATAAATACCATTTTGTTTATAAAAACGATACCATAAAATAAAGCCCTGTCGTTTGGAGATCGACAAACAATAAAAGTCAAGTGTTAGTCGATCGAGTATGAGAAAATCAAAATTTCTTTTTAATAAATTTCCTTAACATTGAACGAGTTAAACAAAAACAATTTAATAGCCTGAAACGAAATAAAATATAAATATGGCAAATATCACTGTCGAGTCGTTCGAAACGTAATTCGACTTTCGTACACGGAATGTTTCATTCATCCTGAACAATTTCGTACCTATTAACTCAGAAAGATGTATCAAATCACGGCGCTCTGAATGACAATATTATGATTCATGACTTTTTCTTAAGGACAATTCTTACGAGGTTTGAAGTTCATTCATTACGAGCGTGTTTATCAATTTCAGTGTTGCTCGTAGAAGAATTGTTGCTTTATCGTTTCTAACGTTTGTAATCGTATTGTCTCCAAGTATCGATTCATAGTCGTCAAATTAGTTCTAATCTCAAAGTTAGTGCTAGTACTACGTTTATGTGTCTCATTAACGTCAGATTTGCAGAATCAAGAGATACGACTGGAGTTACTGAAATATGGAAATGATATCATCTGGAAACGAACGTTCGTTTAAACTATCACGACTTTTTTTTTTTATTCTACATGGTAAAACGTATTTCAGAGTGATAAAACGTATCGAATGTGTAGACACATCGTGTGAAATCTATTCTTTAAAAAAATATGTCATTACTTACTTGCGAATTAAAGAATAAGAAATCTTGATAGAAAAATCGCCAATCACGATACATATTCTGAATCAAATATTATCACGTTAATATCGTCAAATATTAAGGAAGGTCTTTAAATTTTCTATCTCACAAGCGAAAGAGCTGCTAATTTTTACACAAAAATTTTACCGTAAAATTGGATTCTCTCGTATGTTGATTAAATTCGAGGCGTTGTTCGTCGATAGGAAGACTCGAGAAAAGGTGGAAAGGTCGACAGCGTGGAAAGGTGAAGATGTTGAAAATCATCGGATCACTTTATGAAACATCTTTGCGTTTCGTAAGATAAGAAGAAGCCGTGCACTTTACAGCGAATGAAAATGTGTTTAAAATTCTTCCTTTTTTTTGTAGGTTCGCATAGGCCACTGCGGGAGTTGCGATGCCAACGTATCACAATGCGGGTGGCGGATACCCGAATGTGTCAGCGCCAGCGCGGCAAGCGAAGCTCGATGGCAATCAAAATCACCATACGATCCCCTCAAACGTAACATCCCATCCCCTTATACAAAATAGCACGCAACACAACGTTCCTTCCAACTTGTCTACAAGTAACATTCCGTCCCATCCAGTATCACCGACGATGACTACGCATTCGAACGTCACCTCTGCTAATATAACCAGTCACATGAACACCGGCTCACCACCGGTAATCCTCACCTCGAACGTCACCAATCCTAGCAATCCTGCTGCGTTATCGGCGAATCCGAGGCACGAGGTCAAACTCAACGCTATGCCGTACGTATTTGTTTCTTGCACCATCGCGAATTTACATCGATTGTATAAGAAACGATTGGATGAGATTTTTATAAAAATTCTTTATTGCATCGAACTTATATTATGTCTATATATATATATATATACAGGGTGGTTGGTAACTGGTGGTACAAGCGGAAATGGGGTGATTCTACGCGAAAAAAGAAGTCGAAAATATAGAATAAAAATTTTTCGTTCGAGGCTTTGTTTTCGAGAAAATCGACTTTGAATTTTCGCTCGGTACGCGTGCACTTTATCGCGTCTCGTTATAACGGATCTCACTGTAGATCGTTGTCTCGATGGAAAAATTAAAAAAAAATTTTTATTCTATATTTTCGACTTCTTTTTTCGCGTAGAATCACCCCTTTGCGCTTGTACCACCAGTTACCAACCACCCTGTATATATAGATAAGATGAGATTTCTCACGGAAAAGTAAATCGAAAACGTAGAATAATATTTTTCGATTTAACGCTCGATTCGCGAGAAGATTAATTTTGAAAATTCTTTGTATACACAAAACACGGTTCTTTGATATATACTATACTTATCGTGTTTGTACATAGTTTTTACGTAACTTTTATAAATTTCACGGGATTCTAATAATTATGAAAAATGACTTACGTATATGCCGTGACTTGTACTCGAGTGAAAACTCAACGACGCGAAAACGATGTTTATTCTATAACTGTATATGATTTGAGTAGAAACAATTCCTCTATGATATAACTATAAATATACTTGCATCGATTGTGTAATATGATATATATTTTGATAAAAGAAATTCAAATGACAAAGATGATTTTTGCTACGAGATTCTCGAACTTCTGCCTATAGGCATCTCCTGCTTTTAATTGTCCTGGCGAGAATATCGGCTCGCACAATTATCCGCTAATCGGCGCATTAATCGAATTTCATTTCACTCAAACTCACGATTATCCGTTGTTTTTAGATGGTTCCACGGGAAGATATCGAGGGAAACTGCCGAACGATTGTTGCGGCCGCGCGAGGACGGCCTGTTCCTAGTCCGGGAGTCGACGAATTTCCCCGGCGACTATACGCTGTGCGTGTGCTACGAGGGCCGTGTCCAACATTACAGAGTGCAATACACGAACAAACAATTAACTATCGACGAGGAAGAATTTTTTGAAAATCTGGCCTTGCTGGTCGAGCATTACGAGCAGGATGCCGATGGATTGTGCACGCAGCTCACCAAATCTCTGCCTAAACAGGGCAAACAGGACTTCTGCGTGGATCTAAAGGCGTTCATCGATGCTGGTTGGGTTATACAGACCCACGAACTTGAATTGAGGGAGTGTATCGGCAAAGGAGAGTTCGGTGACGTGTTGCTGGGCGTTTATCGGGGCGAAAGGGTCGCCGTGAAAATGCTGAAAGACAACAGCGAGGCGGCGCAGAGGTTTCTGGCCGAGGCGAGTCTCATGACTTCGCTGATCCACGACAATCTGGTCAAACTGCTCGGCCTTGTTTTCAATAATCAACACATGTACCTGGTTACGGAATATATGAGTAAAGGATCCCTGGTGGATTACCTGAGATCAAGAGGGAGACTGCACGTTTCCAAGAAGGACCAGATCAACTTCGCGTAGTACGTAAAAAGCACGGATGCAGCTGGATTTATGCTTCGCTGGGGAAACACGCGAGGTGTCACGCGCTGATTTCTTCGAAACTTTGCATAAAGACGGATGCTTGTTTGCGTAGATATCGAATAGTTTGCGAAATAGAGAAATACGAGTGGTATTTTACTCGCGTTCTTCATGCTGGTACGCGACCTACTCGCTATGTCCTCTTAAAGTCTGCGCATGCTGCGTTCTTCGCCTCATTTTCAACTCAATCGTATTTCTCCGTTGTTACAACATTTCTAGAAATTTCATTTGAAAATGCGAGTGAACAATATGCACGAGTACTTGTCTTAATTCTGATTTGACGACACAGATTTTCTTCCTTGATCTAAAAATATTGTGCTATGTTCTTTGGACCATTGTAGTTTGGCTCAATCGTTGTTTTTCTGTTGTTAAATAAAGATACAAAATATATAGTCTTGGTTAAAATTCTTCTTAAGCTATTATGTCTTTCTACTCGTTGAAACAAAAGTTAAATTGGTACATGTGACAGATAATCCAATGCTATTGTAATAATACTGTAAAAGTAGTACTGACGCAATCTTGAAATAAATACCATGTACTACCATTACGTGAAATTGAGTCAAAGCTTAATTTATTGAAAGTAAATTTAACAGAAGTTGATTGGACGCAAGAGGTAAAATATTTTCTGTTTATCTACGAAGCTTCGTTGAAATCAGCGCGTCGTTACACTTCGCATAAATTATATCGTCTCGTGTGTCAGAGAGGACTGGTTTTAAATATGCATTTTGTTCCCTTTCAGCGACACGTGCGCAGGCATGGCGTATTTAGAATCCAGACACGTAGTGCACAGAGATCTGGCCGCGAGAAACGTTCTTGTCGCGGAGGATAACTCTGCGAAAGTGTCGGATTTCGGTTTGGCACGGGACGAAAATTTTTCTCTCGAAGGAGGGAAGCTGCCCATCAAATGGACTGCACCAGAGGCTTTAAAGCAAAATGTAAATATCAAGTTGTGAAATACCGATTCCATAATGCCCAATTTTAACGTTATTCACGTATATACGCAATTTGCAATTTCTTGTTTTCAGAAGTTTTCAAATAAGTCTGATATGTGGAGTTTTGGAATACTCTTGTGGGAGATCTATTCCTTTGGACGTGTACCATATCCACGAATTGTGAGTAGAGTTCTATGTATGTTTTCTTGTTGGACTATCGTTTGTGTTAAAGTAATCCACATTGATTTTCATTACTGTTGATTTCAGCCACTAGCTGACGTTGTGAAGTGTGTGGAAAAGGGATATAAAATGGAGCCACCTGATGGTTGTCCTCACGAAGTTTACGATATCATGAGACAAGTATGTATAGAAATTTTCTATGATATATATACGTAAAAATTATGTTATACGTTGTTACGAAGTAAATATTCTTTACCAGGCATGGGACTTACAACCTGAAAACCGACCTACTTTTTACGATATAAAATTAGTGCTGGGTCAACTGAAAGCTGAGTACACCAAAGGTGTGAATTAAAGAAAAGAAAAAAGAAAAAGAAGAAATGCTACTTATTATTCATAGATTAAAGTAGAAAAGACATAAAAGAAGGAATTAGAATTTTCGAGATTTTTTTTTAAGTCAGGGTCAAAGGTAGTGGCTCTAAATACTTTTGCTACAAAAAGCAATTTTCTATTGTACATTTTTTATTGTACAAAAGTAGAATCTGCGTTGCTTGTATTTATTGTTACGTTATTATTATCGCTATTATTATTATTTTTATTTTTAAAGATTTTTTTTGATTTTCATATTCTTTTACAAAAATACTTTCCATATAAATTAATATATATCAATCGTGCCTTTGGCCAAGTTGTAATTCTTGAACGAAAGAAGTTCAACTTGTACATCCGAAATTCAGGTAACACTTGAAAGGATATTTACAATACAATTCTTTTCTTTTTTTAATTACTTTTCTTTTTAGTTCTTTTCTTTCATTGTCGTGTTTTTGTAAGGTCGAGTATGGCAGTCTTTATAAAGCTGCTTGATCTCGCGGTTTTTCGAGCAATTTTCGTCATTGTCATGACTCGAGAAATATTTCCAGGTGTAAGAAGCGCCTTACATTGAACTGAATTTAAAGAAAATGAGACGTAATTATTCATGATAAATACTTATTACAAAGTAATCTTTTGGACTTAACTTGTATAAGGATGGATATATTGGAATTTTTTCACTTACGTGTAACGGTAGAACAGAAGAAAGGTAACTAGATTTTTATCGTCGACAGTTTGTCAGAGAGATGTTTGTATCGTATTATAGTGATTGTAGATTACAAGTACTTGTTAGTCGTATACGTTTTTTTTAATCAAAGATTTGTCATAGGAAGTATTAATTTTTAACTAAATTATTGCAGACTATTATACATGATTATTTAAGTTGCCCCTGAGATATTTGACTATATATTAGTGATGTAAATGTATTTGTAAATACTTTTGTACATATCTGGTTATCAGAATGGGAAAAATAAGAAGAATTAATATTTCCAATACACAGATTGATATTGGTTAGAAGATTTAACAAGAATTGTCTATATGTTTTTGTTTTTAGTTTTTAAGATGGTTACTTTACATAACTATCCGAATGTCCATATTTCAATTGCACTACCCAACGCAATGATATAGAAAAGAAAGAAAAGATCGGATAATTACATATTTAAAGTAATTAAACTGTAGACGTTTCGTGTTATTCTATCTTCCTTCTGTAATATAGGAACCACCACTTATTTAATACTTTCTCCAATGGTTATAACGGACTAATGATATTTATTCGTAGAGGATAGGTAGTTTCAAGCGAAATAGAAAAAAATATGACAAATGTTGAAGAAATAGTTTCTTGGTTCGCTATGAAAACTGGAAGATTGGTATACAAAGTATGTTACTTGATATCAGGTTTTGGATCTAATTTACATAATTTCTATCAGAATCATATACGCAGAGACTTATTATCCGAAATCAAAGCCAATGTACTCAGTTCCTCGCATTTTTTCATTGCTTGCAATAGTATCCGAAAGAAGGACCGTCATGACTGAACCGAGCTTTGTAAGAACGATAATAATCTTTAACGATAGACCGAATCTGTTTCGCGAAAGTGCGTATCTAGTTTGAGTCGTAGAATAGTCGTAATAAATATGTAGCGTATTTATAAGCGTACCAGTCCGTTTATAACTTCGATAGTATGTAATATAATGTATATGGCTCTAATCCAGTACCTAACGTTTTTTCGATGATACTACATTTGTCGACCTCTATTTGCGACTATGAAGACATTCATGGATGCATATTTCACATCCAACGTAATCCATATCGAATGTCAGTTCTCCCCTTGCTTTGGTATTTCTCACGTTTCTACGTTGAATATCGAAACCCTACATTTTGTTATATCTTTTTTAAGCCGCATCGTATTTACAGTGTGGTGTGACAAACGTTACTTCGTAATTATCCTGTGTAATTTAACATATAAGCGAGATTTTGTTACAGATCAGCATTAAGCTTTTATGAGTGCGCCCAGTGTGTTAAATTCGTTTATTTTTTACTTATGATAAGTTTGTTAGTTTGTAAGAAATTTAATATATATATACATATTGAATAACAAATTATACGATATTCATGATTCGGATGAGTTCGCTAAAGTTTGTCCAAAATTTATTGATTATTCAAAGTTACATCCTTGACTCTGGATAAACTAACAAGCGAGATATTCTTCTTTTCTAAAGCTATCAAACGCTTCGATTTTTCTTTTTTTTTTTTTTTTCTTTTTTTAAGAGAAAATGTAAGTTCACGTGTTTCTATATTTATGTCTTTAAGACGAGAAACGAAGAACAGAATCAGCGTTATATTGGGATTCGGATACGGTGTGGGGTTTCTCTTTCTTCGATGATCTTGATCAACCAATTGATCTTGGACAGACTATAGTTTACAATGCACGGATGTATTTGAATCTGAAATGTCTGAAGAACTGAATGCCTTTGCGTTGACGTGGATGACTGTGACAATGCACGTGCATGGCAGTGCACGTGAAGTGAATTTACATTAAGAAAGTTCTGGCCTCCAAAAAAATTCGACCCGTACGATTTTAAGGGTGTAGAAGAGCGTTTGACCTGTATGGCCGCGTTGTTACAAAATATAGATTACCGATTCTAAAGATTCTCAGTAAGACAGTTGACCACAGCTATAAACTGTGGTTCATCGATCAGAGATAACAGCCGTTAAAAGAAGCAAATTAACGATTAATAAAACGGAAGAAGGTGTACTGTATTCGCTCACCGGTTACAATTATTTCCAACTACGAGACAAACGTGTATATTCGCCTATTGACAATGTTTTTCTTTTTCTCTTTAAAAGGATCATTTATATATCGTGTGTACATTGATACGTAAAGTTTGCGTTTTTTTTTATCGATACGATTGGGTCTTCCAAAGACACCAAACGATTAGAGAGCATTTGTACGATGTTCCGGAGAAGTACAACTTTCAAAGAAGGGAGATACTAGTTGGAAGAAAATTTCATTTCGCACAAAAGTAAATCTATACGATATTCGTTTGTCCTTATGTCATTATTTCTCCATTTAATCTCCAACGTTATACTTTACTGCCAAACGCTAATAAAATCGTGATATTCATTCAAACTATATCTGTTCATTTACTACCATCCCATTGAGAGAACCGTTAATTACCCGATGCTTTTCTGTCGAGCAACGATCGATGGAAAGAGCGGAGCATTCAATAACAGCGTCGCAATTATTACGTTTACTATCCTGCTGCGTTATTACGTTCTCAGATGCGCTATTCGTCGTTACAAATGCATTAGCGTGTTTACCGTTGCTTAACGTCTCCACATCCTCGGGTATTCCAGGCAAAGCTAAAAATCTTTGTCTAGCTTTTAGTCGATGTTGGATTTGCGAACCTGTCTGAGACGCGACTATTTTATTTCCCTTCAATCGTTTGAAGATCGTGAAAGGACGCAGATACTCGTGTCTCGAGTTTCCCGAACTTTTCAGTCGGCTTCTTATCAATATGTTTCTACGTGTATGATACGGTCGTTTGAAACCGTTTCTCGATAATTCTCGAGATTGGCCGTTAACAGAACCCCCGATCAGCAGATAATCGTTCTTTTCTCTGTCCACGATTATCGAATGTCTCGTTTCGTGCACGTTAATACACTGTTCGCCAACGGAAACACGATTTCCGCCGGAAACATCGTGCTCACCATCGTTGTAAGCGTTCGTATTCGGCGGAAGTGCAATCCAATTGTTTTTCTGCGATTTTAGCCTTTTATTTTTTGCGTCGTCTCGATTCGAATTTAAATTATCTTCGTCGCGAGTATCGTTGAACGATTTGTTGAGATGGAAATTGGAGAGGACGCCTTGGAAATTCGCTATATTGCCGAGCAACGAGTTCAAGGAAACAAACCGACTTTCCATCATGGAATATATCACGGAGACAATGCCATTTTCCATTTTCGAATTGCAATGATAAGAGCTACTTCTATCGCAAACGATCCTCGAGCAGTTTGACTCGATCTCTTTTCCACGAAGTAGATTTTCCGAGATCTCGGCTGTTGTTCCTGCTGCGTTTGAATATGTATGCTTCAGCGGTGGAAAGCGTTTCAGCCCATTTGTCATTTTCTCGCCTACGGATCATATTGGTCGCTTGTATTTTGTAACGTTTGCGCGTTACTCCAAGTATACCCAATACCGAAACTGTACTATCCGAACTAAATAAAAAGCATTGCTTTTTTATAATTTCCTATCGTTCTCTGATCGATTCAATGATATTCACCGAGTATTCTCTCCCTTTTAATTAAAATACCCCATCTGACAATTTTTCCATTTTGCAAGATATGTCGAGATATTTGAAGTTGCTCGTGTTTCGTATTTTTCAAGCAAAGACACACATCGTACAGTCTGTTTGCGAGGTAACGAGAAAATATTTTAAATTGAATAAAGAAAAACAAAGGCAGCATAAACAGGCAATAAGATATTTCTTGGCTGTTTTCAGATAGTAGATGGGATAATTTATCTAAGGTATCAAGGTGTTATAATATTACCATAATTACGTATTTACTCACCATTCATTCGACGACTCTTTGGGAACATCTTTTCCTCGAGTGTATTCTTTTCAATATCATCGTTGGTTTCGGTGCTCGTAGGAACCATCGATACTAATTCACGTTGTTCGTCGCTGCGTGTCATAGAAGAATGTTCTTTCTTTGAAAGAAGATATCTATCATTCTCGTCATTCTCATTTTCTTTGTCGACGCTCTTCGAGAAATCACGTTCTATGTGTCTTTCATTCGCATCGTTCCACCCCCGGAAATCTACAAATTGTTTATTATATTTAACACGAGTCATCATGGAGACGATCTGTATATTTTTCCTTTTTCTATCTTTTTTCCGCGATTCAGAATCGATCTCGTTTTTATTTGAAACGCATTCAAGTTTCTTTCGTTGTTTATTTGGGCTCACTGGCTTCGCTATAACGGTGTAGTTCAACGTTTTATACAAATCAGAAGACGACTTTCGGGACGGTTGCCTGTTTGCAACCGTCTGATTTACAGTTTCTCGGTGTATCGGGACGTTCTCAGCGATCGGTTCCTCTTTAAACGCTCTGTAATTTTCTTTTTCGACCGCAGTTTCTTTGGACGAAGTCGTAACACCCAGCGATTCGATGTTGTCAGGCTTTCGAACGATTTCTTTCTTAGTTACGAGGACGTAATCCTTAGGTTCTGCTTTTACTTTCGCGTCTGATTCCCAGACTACCGCCTCCTTTTTTGGTTCTACACCAGCTGTCGTCGTAGAACGCTTCTGATCGCTTTCGCCCTTTTCCGCTGGTTCTTCCTTAATGTCTTTGTAATCAGAATCTATCATTCTTTCTATACTTTCGGTCTCCTGTTTTATTGGAAAGCCTGCATCAACGGAAGCTTCTATCCCTTCGGAGTTTTCTTCGATATCTGTCTTTCTCAAAGTACCGGTTTCTATCCCGACGCCCACCTTCTCTCCGACATCCGTATCGCTTTCACGCTCCTTCTTAATACTCGCTTTTCCACCATCGAACGTCTTACTTTTCGTATCCTCGTCATCATCGTCAATCGTAATTATCTCAAACTCTTTACCGTCGACGCCAATCTCCTTGATACGAAACTCTATCACAGAATCTTCTTCTTCGTCTCTCGACTCACGCCCTTCTCCTTTCGCTTCTTCTCCTTCGTTCTCCACGTAATCCTCGCCGGAAACCTGCTTCATTTTCTCAACAATACGCGATGCAAGTTTGAACAAGGACACGCCTCTCGAACAGCAGGCGCTACTTACGATCACGTTTCCATGCCGATCGATTCTTAAGCCAAGTTTTTTTTTATCCTCATCGAGACTCTCTTGCGAGGAACTTTCTTCGCAGCTGCAAGTGTCCTCGCTGGATTTCGATTCCACTCCCTTTTCCTTCGAACGAACAACGCGATCTTCGCCCGTTTCCGCGTCTCTGCACGTGGTCGTTCCATTCTCAGACGTAGCAACGGCCTTATCTTCTTCCTTCCACTGGACAGTTCTCTGTGCAGGCTCGTGAGGCTTCAACGCGAGCCTCCTCGGATTTCGTGCAAACGGATCTGGCGAGTCCGACATTCTTCCCTGCACATAAGGCTCGAACAGTCCCGTCTGCGCGAAGCCAAACGCGCACGTAGATTCAGAAAACTGTCGGATAATCCTGGAAGTGAGAGTCGGACCGGGTACCGAGATGTCTCTTCTCCTGTCGAACTCCGTCTCCACTTGGCGAATTTTCGCTTGAACGTTGTTCAGACGACACTCGGCGATCACCTTCTGAGAATGGTAAGGCGAGAAGTTGACGTTCACCCTCTCGTCGCATTCTTTTTGCCGCAAAGCTGCTAACAGTTGACGCAGCTCGGCGTTCGTCTTCATCGACAGCACGGTTGGATCTATGGGGCCGCTAGTCTCTACCTGGAAACACAAACAGTGGCGAATGATATTCCTCGTGCGCCTGTGAGCGAACGTGTTTTCGTAATATTCACGTTCTGTTCGAAAATTACGAGCGAAGTGTGGGTAGACAGAGAGTGGGTTAAGTGACGTGAAAAACGGGGCGTCATCGGGTTAATTTTGGCTTTCGGGGAAGCGAGGTTCGAACGAGGAATCGAAGCAACGGAGAAACGTCTTCTCAGATTTATCGAATTTCTTTTCGGGTTCATCGAATGAGAGACGAGCTTCGATCGAACCTGTACATTTTCGACGAAACCCTGAATTCACTTTCTTACGACTGTGAGATGATTTGGAATCGTTTCTACGAGTCGCTAACACGACTTTCGATTCTTGGGACAATTTTAATTGACCTGCAGCGATTTGCTTTGCGATCTCGTTCCAGCGACCACGCGCTTTATATTTTACACGACCGTGTCGTTGAGTCGACCATCGATGGTTTTAACGTTCAATGTGACTTTGACCTTTGCGTGCTTTTAAATCATTTATAGAAGGCCCCGAGCGAATTAGGTCTATACGATTTGAATTCTCCCGATACATTCGTGAAATAGGGTCGTTGCAATGAACTGGATATATCCTTGCAAAATTTAATCACGAAAGAATCGTTAAACACTAGACTAGGATAGAAAGTAGAAGAAGAAATTGGGACAAACGAGTTTGCAAACAAACGAATGGACTTGCGATCTCACTTACTATCCCGAGAAAGTTAAGGAAGATTAATAAAAAATTCAGAAGGACAGCGTTGAAGCACGAGACGAAGATGCTCACCTCGAATCCAAATCCTTGACACTCCGTCACCTTTTTATTAATCAAATTCTCCACCTGCGCCTTCAAGACGTTCACCTTGAGTTGCAGCAACGTAAGCAGCGGAATAATATTCACCGGAGGATTGGTAGTCATGTGAAGGTTGATGAGCGCGTTCGCATGCTGCGAGTTTCTGCACTCGGCCAGCAGCTGCTCTTTGTTCAGCGTCTCCAAGCACTTGATCGCCTTATCCATCGTGTCCTCCGTGCTACTGGTTATATTCGATCCAGGTATTTTTCGTAAAATTAACCTAGTAACAGCGCAGGAAATAATTCCTGGCAGCGAGAGAAATTGCGACGCCAACGCCTGCAAACTTATGGAAACTGGACAATCTCGTTTCGAGCAAATAGTATCGCCGTTCGTAGCCGTGCAACGATGCTCCTCTTGTTCGTGAACGTCGCAGCAACATCCCACGGCATATTCCTTGCCATCCAAGCCGCGTTGCTTTCTCTGACAGCACGAGAAGCAACCGCGAGAACCGTCTTTGCCTCGAGTTTGAACTCCGAATGGCTCCAACACCGGCATAGGCACCGGATAAGGATAGAACGAGGGTGGACAGTGGAAGGACGCGAAGGGATTCACATTCGTCGACTGTCCTGTGCTGTGCTGCGCTACGCCTTCGTTTAAATTGCTTGCACCGGTTTGTCGATGACAACCACCTGGCAGGATAAATATCGGGGCTGCGCTACTAACGCAGCTACGAATCTGGTCGAGGATGTTTTGAGGCAGGCTACCGTAGTTGGCTTGAGCTTGCACAGGGGCTGGTTGAAACGACAATGGGTACGTGTTTCTTGGAGGTTGCAGATTTGGCTGGTACTGGTGATTCGCCAGGAATACGTCCGCTTGATGGAGTTGGTAGAACGGCTTCAAGGGATCTGTATTGATAATTTGTCGAGTTAACGCACGAACCGTGTCCTTTTGCATCGTTTAGTATAAAAGAATCGTACGGTTGTGCGCTAGAATGCCGCAGTTCACGGATAAATATTCTTTTCTTCGGTTATTATACTGGGTGTCCTATCCAACTTGGTAATCTCAAATATCTCACTTACGATCGACGATAGGGAAAAATATCAGAGGAAGAAGTTAATAATTTGATTTCGCTGTTTAAATACGATGGTAAGCGCGAAATTATTCTCACTTCAATATTATTCTAAAGATCATATTTTTCGATGTTTACAGGATCATCGACGTTTTTCTTAGATAGGATCATGAGCGTACTTTTATCATCGCGGCGTTAGACACTCGGAAATTCAGATCAGAATTAAGCGCAGTAATTAATTTATCGTATAATCTAGCAGTGTCGGGTAAATTCTTCTATATGTCGTAGACGGTTTTATGGCAACTGCACCGTATGCAAAAAATGTTTACCTTCGTAATACTTGGAGATGCTCACGTGCGTTTGGTAATACAATTGTAGGTATACGAACACGTGATGTTTAAACATACGGTTAACACACGTTACACAGAAAATATTTTTGTTTGTCAGGAGAGGACTGATTTAGCTTAACACGAATTTAAACAAGTGCTCTCTTTGTATAACGCATATATATGTATATATCTTAAAATTCATGGTTTGAAATATTCTTATCTCGCGGATAAACCGAAGGAATTGTTTGTAGGAATCTGTTTTTAAAAACAAGCTATCGGTGAAATAAAGCTTAATACTTCGTAGTTTGAACGTTTTAATGACTTCGTTAAGGTCGTTGGCTGTACTAAAGAAGATTGAAATTATCGTGGGAAGCACGAAGAAACACTTTTTGTCCGTGAAAATATCGAGAATGGCTACATCGTCGCAGCAATGCTCGGGAATATTCGTTCACGGTGGATTGAAAATCGTGCCGCGATCCTAAAGGTGTTTTATATAAAAATGTGGATCGGAACTGCGAAACGAAATTCCTTTATAGGACTTTATTTTAGGAACAATCGATTCTGAAATGAGCTGTATCGTAATTTTCGCGGTAGAATTCTATTAAGGTAAAATCCACCATGCTCGATAAACTCTCGACTCGTTTTTTATTTAACGTGAAATTTCGCGTGCAATTTTTACTGTATATTCAATTTTCAACTCGCGTTATATATAGAAGGTAATTTAGTCATTCAAAATAGAAGAACGAAAATATAATGCGAATAATAATTTAGCTTTATGCGTTAGGACTCGATCGATATAACATAAATTTTGCGCGCGCAACATTTTTCCAAAGGTTATTCATACTTTTTTAAAATCTAACATTTTTTTACGCTCGCAGCGTAACCTAATACGAAGATCACAGGCGAAAAATGTGACAAGTACATTTTTGCTTATTTTTTTTGAATTTCGGATCACTCGGTGGCAAAAAAAAAAAAAGAAAGAAGAGTATTTTGATACAAGATAGTCGAAGAAGGAAATAAATTCGACGATATAAGCTTTCGACGGTAGCCGATAAATTCACAAAGTTTTTCAGGAAACGAGTAACACTCGTTTGTCTAGTAGCTGTGTTAGTTTCATTTGATACAAAATGATATTAACGATATTTTTTAAACGAGCACGGGGACGACAAAAGCACGTTAAAATCAAAGACAAAAGCAGTTGGTGTGTGGAGTTGACTGAGAATATGTGAAATTCTTGTATAAAGGAAACGCGACTAGGTATTTCCTGATCACTTCTGACCATCGTACCACACGAAACGAAATTTTTCTATTTGAATTCTCCGAGGAACTCGATTTTGAAAAATCGTCAAGCCTGACCAACAATAAGAACTACCCGTAAGAGAGGATGTACCTACTTTGAAAATATTGGAAATCTCAGGGAAAGAAATAAAAAATAATTGAATAAAACGACAGGAATAATAGAGGAAAGTTGACGAAAAATATAGAAATCAGGAAGAGATTGGAAATGCGAGTCTAGTTATTTTTACGACGTAGCGCAATCTTTTTCTCCGTTCTTCTCTTTTATTTTACATTTTCCATTTACTTTTCTACCAAATATCGTTCCATGTTTTCTACAATCGTCGCAACCGCACGCACACTCCGGCCTACATCCGAAACGTATCGTATTTATCGAAGTATCCGAAATCCTCACGAATTAGGAAAACAAATACGCGATGGACTCGTTACCTAAAAAAAACTCTCCTTTTAAACGACTACACCCGTTGCATTAGAAATTTGTAACGTTTATCGAAATATCATCGGAAATCTGCCAACTTTCATGATAAAAGAAACTAACCAAATGAACGTCTTATCTTGAGTGGCTACATCGTTGTACATATTGGAAATTTATAATATGTACCAAACCAACATCGTCCAAAATTCTCCCAAATGATAAAAAACGAAATTAATGAACTCGTAACAAAAAAAAAACCCTTGGAAAAGCTTAAATGACCACCGTACCAACTCTGTATCCACGATCAACGCGTTAAATACTACGAAATCACCACCACCGAATTGCAACGAAAAACCTTCATTAGGTTCTCAAAGCGTTTCATTAAACCGAATCCGTTCGACCGTGATCCTCGATCCGAGAAGCAATATTTACCAGTGAAATGCCAGCTCTGTCGATAATCGATACACGCACTATATATATACACATACATACGTTTATATATATATACATACATACACGTACATACGATGGTACGAACTGTTAATAAGTCTTGCAACACTAGCGAAATACCTTGCGGATTGGTTGGATAAGCAACGGAAGGAGCGGTTTGCATTTGTTGGGTGACCGTTTGCGGTTGTTGGTACGTTATCGGGAAATTCTGGCTCGTCTGTTGTATCGGTACGTTCTGGCTTGGCATAATCGACGACACGAACGGCAGATGCTGAGGTAAATTAATCATGAAGAGGCAGGTTAAGTCCTTTGAATTCGGTCTTTTTCAGAGATTTTTCGCGGCGTTGTTTACGATCGTTCAACGGAAGTGGTTGGTTTTGCTGTTGGATGGCGAGTTTCGTTGCGGTCCTGTCACATGGAATTTTGAATTACGGCAGCCTGAAGGGATTGTCGGATTTGGTATTGGTTTACGGGTGACGTTTGCACCGTTGGTAGATTCCACTTTGTCGTGGCATGAAGTTGTAGCGATAACGATTCGTATCATTCTTCGACTTGTTGCGAGTCGTTCGAACCGTTTTCGTACGAATAATCTATTTGTCATTTGCGTTACGTTCCCAGTACGATGGATTTAAGTAGATTTATTTGTTTTCGTACGAATTTTTAAGGGAGCGACACTTTTCTAGTGGAAAAATCGCGAACGTGATCCTCGAAGGATGTTATTAGATATCAGAATATGCATGTGCTTCGTTTAAACCAAAATTACATCTTTATAAGATGTAAGATTTCCATGAATAACTGTACGAAAAAGTATTTTATATAAGATTGGCTAGGAATTTACGTAATAATCGTTGCATCGTACGTGATAACTTTCATACTCTGTTACTAGACGACAAGTGGCATAAAATTTTACGAACACGAAGTTAAGGAACTTCGGCTTTCTCGTTTGGATTCTAATTTGTGGGCAAGCGTATTACGCGTTTACTTCGCGAATCGAGCTCTGAACCGAAAAATTGTATCCAAATTACTTTAACTTTGAAACTGAGCTTGTTAAACTTTCCACACTTTTTACATTTCCGGAAGAAATACGAAGATTAAACTCGGTTCTATCGAAGATGTAATCCTTTAATTAAAATATCGAGAAATTTTTAATAAATACGTAAGAGTCTGTTGCTCGCGTTGAGAAATTCGCAGCTGTAGCTGCGTCCCCGTCGAAAAGGCAAAGATAGAAAGCAGATCAGAAATGAACAAATTTCAGAATTTCTTGGTATTCGAGCTTTTTATAGCTTCCACGTCAAGGTACGCGCGCTTTTCTATTTCGATCGGATTATCAAACGAATCCGCTCAAAATTTGCAATAATATCAAGTATCCGCGAGAATCGAGTATCCACGAATCCTGGGAAAATTCAAATTATTTCATCTGGTATTAAAATGAGCCAGCGAGTAAAACTTTTAAAGAACAAAGGACGAACTCCGTTTAGTTCGGGATTTACCAAAGTAATCACGTTAGAATTAAAATCACTTGTTGGAGCTTTCTCGTAGCATCGTTACGCTGCAAAGACCCTGTGAAATTCAACGAATCACCGTCTAAAAGATTTCCTTATTATTATAATTGCCCTATTCCTGTCACTCGTTATCTAATTTTCTATCTTGGCTCGCAAACCGCCGATATCGATCTCGTCGAATTAATTCGAACGACCAATCGATTCGGCATGTTCTCTGTCGTGTAAATTTTTCTATCATCGAATCGAGCAACTAGCTTCAAAATTCGGACGTCGTCGTGTACGTCATTTTATATTTATCGTCTCTTCTTATAACGATATTCGCTAATTGTATACAGGGCGGTTGGTAACTGGTGGTATAAGCGGAAATGGGGTGATTCTACGCGAAAAAAGAAGTGGAAAATATAGAATAAAAATTGTTCGTTCGAGGCTTTGTTTTCGAGAAAATCGACTTTGAATTTTCGCTCGGTACGCGTGCACTTTATCGCGTCTCGTTATAACGGATCTCACTGTAGATTTTTAAAAAAATTAAAAAAAAAAAAATTAAAAAAATCACCTCCTTTCCGCTTGTACCACCAGTTACCAACCACCCTGTATTTTCCCAAATTAACGTTTCACGTTACGGATTAACATTTCTTGCCATTTACCGCGGCAATTCTGAGATCACCTTTTTCGTATACATAAAGTCAACAAGTACATAAATTATTTCTACTGGAGAATTGTTTAAAACTCGCGATATAAACTATGATGCCCGTCCTCGAGACGCGAGATTAGTATGCAAATGAAAGAAAAAAGAGAAAAACGTATTATCACCTCGTTCGAAACAGCGAAATTGACCTTCGTATCTTCTCTACATGTTTACTTGACAGGAAGAATATTAATTATTTGCTATCTATTAACGTCGCGTTTATATCCTCCTTGAAACCAAGCGAAAAAAACTGCCAAGCTTAAACATCTTTTTAGATGCTTCGTTTTATAATTTACCAGCAATTACACAACGTGTAATACAGTCTTGTTTTTTAACA
Source organism: Bombus vancouverensis nearcticus (assembly GCF_051014615.1). Lineage (NCBI taxonomy): Eukaryota > Metazoa > Arthropoda > Insecta > Hymenoptera > Apidae > Bombus > Bombus vancouverensis. The sequence continues at coordinate 16,291,672 of NC_134912.1, read as the reverse complement.
GTAGATACAAAAGAGAGATAATACGCTAGAATTACTTTACGTTCATTCTCGCGTCAAACGAATTGGTGAACACGATACGTTCGAGCTATTGAAAATGCGCGCGAAGTAGCTAAATCGATCTCCGTTCGTTGCCGAGTATCATGGAGTACGTGACGTCATTGGAAGATAAGAGTTTCATTATCTCGGTTGCGCGTTGCGAGGGGAATCGGCACGCGTAACAATTTCCTACGATACTTTCAGAGTTCCACCGGCTGTCTACTTGCGGCCGACTCGTTGCCACGCGTGCATCGATCTTACCGAATGTTGAATGCCGATATCAACAACGCCTTATCTGTCTCTTATTTGTCACGCATTTCGTATCCATAGGCTGTGAGATAGCCGGGAATCTTGGACTGTTCATCGTCGATCGTAGTTATCGTTGTTGTTCGCGTGACAATCGTTCTTAGAATAACAATCTCGTCGAACCTATCCAGAAGTGTTGTTTTCAGTTGTTATATCAGAATCAGAATTGTGGAAACTGAGTCATCGAAATCGAACTATATAGTGCATCCGCCACGATATTCCCACAATTATTCGCTACACGTGCTTCGATTCTACAAGATTCCTACGTTATTGGCGACGTACGAGGAAAGTTATCGTACATGTAAGTTGTTCGATAAGTATAGAGGAAAGACGGCGGCCATTATATCGTGGATTAAGAACGTAGGCGGTCAGTTTGAACTTTAATTGCTCAGCTTGTTAATAATCGGTGTAAAAACTGGTGACGATATTGTTCGGAGCATGAAGTCCCACGAGGTTTGGGAGCGAAGCTTCGCCTTCATCGAAAAGGAATTGCTGCCGGAAATGGTGCAAGATCGTTGCTTCTGCGAGCCGAATTCCAGGGAATTCGTTCAGTTCGACTCGGCAACGATTCGTCTCGACGAGCTGAGTCGAAGCAGCGAGATTTATCGCGTGACGATCGTGGTGAGGTTCTCCGGCGAGCCACGCAGCTTCCCGCTGTTACTGAAACTGCTTCCCGAGGAAGAGGCAGAGCACAAGAGTCCGACAGCGTTCGATGCTTACCAAAACGAAGAAATGTTCTACTCGAAGATGACGCTCAAGTATGGAACCGATTTGGTTCCAAAGTGTTACCTGTCGGATTTAGGTCGTTACGGAAGACCGGTGATCGTTCTCGAGGATTTGGAGGAAGCTGGTTACACGCAGGTGGACGGTGAATTGGACGAGGAACACTTGAAATTGTGCGTGCAAGTTCTGGCCAAGTTTCACGCCAGAGGGTTGAGATTGAAAGCGACAGAACCGCAGGTCTTCAGGGAATTCGAGGCGAAATTGCTTGAAATTTCTCTCACGGAAGAGACTATGTTACATTACGAGAAGAGATCGACTAGGTAAAATTTCTTGATCCTTTCTTGCTAATAAGATGCGACGATGATTATTAGACCGCGGATTTTATCAATTAATGGCAGGTTTTAAGATGAAAAGATATGTGGGACACGACAGACAAGAATAATTGATATAATAAATAATAAAATGATAAATGATAAAATATTCAAGATAAAGTATCTACGTTCTATATCTTGAATCGTGTTTCGAAAAATATAAAATTATGAAAAAATCCGCAAGATAATAAATTATGACGAACCGTGTAAAGATCGTAAAACAAAGGTTTCGTTTGACAGAATTTCGGATACATGTGCCGATAGAAATGTACTTACGATACGATAACGAAGATAACAATGGTCTGTATATGAATGCTAGGAAAAGGCTCGATTTTCAAAACGCATTGATTGCGATTTCGCGTTGTGTCGATTACTCAAGTCGAAGATTAGGATCTACGTAACTTTGTGAAAGTAACGAGTACGTGTTTCTCAAAATCATACGATCTATCGTTTTTTTTTTTTTTTTTTTTTATGACGTAAGGTAGTTAGAAAACGTAAACAGTAGGACGAGGAGAAACAGTAAAAAAAGGGGGAATATGTAACACAGAATTTTCTTAATTCTGGCTAAGCATTGGTAATTGTACTTAACAATTGTAATTATGGATTGAACAAGTAGCATTCCTTTTTCTTTTGCCGAATGTGCTATAATCGAATAAAATTAGTGCTACGACCTATGGATCGCGTATGAATTCTGTGGCGGGATTTAACAAACTCTTAATTGATACTCTTGATGAAGCCATTTAAGCGTACTATAATAACGGTACTGTAGGTATAATAATTATTTCTTTAAATAGTAGTTTGAAAACAATGTGGAAACTAATTTTTTTTCAAAATGCCAGTACACATTTGTTAATAGGAAGACGTCAAGTATAAGAAAGTGTAATCAATGACCGGATGGATACGTTATAATAACACCGAATCTTGGAATATAGCTTTCAACTTAAATTTCCCTTGGATGAATTTTCGTTCGTGATACTGATAAAAGGGTTGATAAATCTAACCGATGGAAGAATTGTATCGTATCGAACGTGCGATAGTTTCGTCGTTGAGAGATACAGAGTAGGTATCTGACCGGTAATATTGACGTTATCGATGTTACTGGCAATAAAATAGCAACTTCGGTATAGGCGCAATAATCGGTACGCAATTGAAGCGGACAGAATGCAAAATTGATCGAGTTTCCAGTATCAAGAGATTGACGCGAATCAATTAATTGCCAGTTTGTTAGAAAATTTGAGCGCAGCTACGTCCTCGCCGTTCTATGTTGAAACATATTATTATAATAGATTCGCCGATAATGGTTTTCACGCCTAATCACGCGCAACCATATTTCTCGAAATTTTCGTTTCTTTCGTCTAACATGAGAAAAAGTCGAACAGCAACAAGATGAATCTTAACAAAGTTCATTCTTCGCAGAAAACATCGTGCAAGTTCGATTATTGTTTTCAGTCGGTTTGATTATTATATCAATAATATTTATTAATAATATGTATAATTAATAATAATATATATATATATATATATCAGTATATCAAAATATTATACGCTACGTGTACGCTGATTTCAGAATGCTGGATATTCTCGAGACGATGCCGAACTCTGGGTTCGTAGAGAGGATAAAACATAGATTAAACAAGAGACCAATGGAAATAGTGAAAGCCATCGCGACGGGGGTGAACGACGTCTCTACAATATGCCACGGCCATTTTTCACACGATAATCTACTGTTCAAATACCAGAACGGGAAACCGATCGACGCGAAGATGATCGACTGGCAAACAATGAGATATTGTTCGCCGGCTGTCGATCTCGGGCCCATTCTACTGTATAACGTGACACATGAAAATGGGCCGTCGGAGGTGCAGAAAATTTTGACGCTGTACATCGACACCGTCAGATCTGAATATCCAGAGGTAGACAGTGAACGTTTGAGAGAAGATGTGGTCGACAAGTTCCTCTTTGCTTGCGTCGTACTGTCAATTTTAGACCACATTACCGACGACGAACTTACTCGAGTTTTGTTATTGCTAGAACAGTTGGACAATTTCGATGAAACGCAGAAATAGTTTTGTTAATCCACCAGCCACAAGTTTTCTCAAAATCACGCTTCACTTGGTATTATTAGGCTGACATTTGTGTTGATATTTATAGAAATCAAAGTGTTTTAACAACTATAAGGAGGTAGGTTTCGTATTTAAAAGCGCAAAAGTTTATTATTACGAACATCGATAGAGGATGAAAATATAGCACGTTTGGAGAACTACTTGATTTTTGCTTGCTCTTTGTTGGTTCAATCAGGTTACTGAAAAGTGCAGCTGCCTTTTTTATTACGTTATTCGAGCATTGGAAACCAACGTTTCCCATCGAAACGAGTGCCTTTCGCTGATTAATCATTAAAACATCGGAACACGTCATTTTAGCCTATTTTGTTGTGTACATAAATATGCTATCAAGCGTTCTAACTAGGCCGTATGCAATATTGCGTAAAAGTCTTACATCATCTAGGTTACTGGTTTTATGGTGGCAACTAAATATACTTGTAGGAAAATTTCCACGTGATTTTATATAAGAACAAACCTTTAGATGTTTTCTTCGTGGTGCTGTTCGTTTATGATTTCTTCCGATTCGAAAATTTCTTGAAATTATCTGTATTGATCGTTTAAAATGTGCTAGAAGAGGAAGCAATTTAGATACGTGATCAGTTTTGTAACGATATTAAATAGAATTAACGGAATTATAGCAGGTAAATAAGTGCGTTTAAAAATGACTCGAGATAACAAACGAAGGCCCGATAAAATACCAATTATCTGAAATTGATTGATACTTTCTGCGACGACTGCTATTTATTGGATATAACGTTTCCTATATGACCGAAGACTGTTATACGAACGAATAGATCGAGTTTAGTAAAAGAAATCGCTTGTGGCTGGAGGTTTAATGTCTTTCTATCTTTAGCGCGCCATATTTTTTTTCTTCCTTTTAATAGATCTTCTTTTTTGATAAAAGACGTTTTGTAACAAACGAATATTTTAGTCACTAATTGCGGCTAATAAAACTAATTGTCCTTTTCACTCCGATATATCGATGAATTTAAGATCGTACAGCTTGTTACCGATAATTTGCAAGGAATGTGATTGCAATTTTAGACTCAGAGATAATGACGATATTTCTAATATATTATCAGTAGAAATTACGCAGAAAACAATATCTTTAAGACTCCTGAGTCATTGGTCCGGATAATGATAATTCGTAGATAGCGACTGTTTTGAATTTGTAAATCATTAACTTCCGCCTTTGATCTCATAATTTATCATAATTTAATAAGCGTAATCGCAGTAAAATTCAATTCACGGTGTAAGACTTTATGGATTTATCATTTACATATCGACTTTATCGTTTCTCTGATTGAGTCGCTTCTTTCGTTGTTTTCTTTTTCTTGTTTTTTTTTTTTGTATTTTATAAAGATAATAAATCAGCCATTGATTTGAAAAGTAAATTATCTCTTTTGTTACCGATTTTTACGATAATCGTAACAACATAAAAGGACTATTAACACGATGTTTCACCAATTCCCTACTGTCGTTTTTCCCTCCTAAAAAGCAAGCATTTTATTGAAAACAGTGGAGATTCTGTCGCAGCGATAACACGCGACAGTTACACGCCAAGCTTTTCATATTTTACCGAAGATTTAATATTTTCGAAATTATTATCTATATTTCTGATATTTCCTCTTTTCGCAGTGATAATATTTTTAAAAATGCTTATAAATTTCGGCTATTTCGCGCATGGCTATCGCATGGGTCTTTGCCATAGCGGCTATTGCCCCTAGCTGCTTTGACAACGTTCAACTGCATTCGAGTCATTGAATTTGATTTTTCAGCGCGTATAACCGAACGATGCTTTGATTCCCTCGTTTCATCGATGCTGGAAGATTAAAATGTAGATCACAGGAACCACCCTCTCGTTTCGTTCCTCTCCCCTTCTCTTTCGCTCTTCTGCCCTCTGTGTGCACTCCATCTACTCGCAGCTGTTACGACACACGGAACCGTATCGGCGTTGTTCTGTGAAATGTAACATTACTTTCGCCCCGAATAATGTTGCGGATGAAAAATGTACTTCGACCTCGCTCTGTTTCGGACACGGATTTATGTACTTACATACACCGAGCACCGCGCTTGCCACATTCGTTATCCAGGATCAAACGTTCCGTTTCCACTTTTTTTTTTCTCCTTTCATGCATCGTTTCAGACTTATGTCGAGCTTTTGCGATCGATATCGATGGTTTACGGTGGTTTGCGAACCGAATTCTATCTATTTTAACGATATCGCAATCGAAATCAATTAACAATGTGAAAATATCAAGGATTTGGATGGGAAAAAAAGGCTGTAATTAGCCCGCGGATATTTATGCAAATTTATACCTTTACGAGCGCAGCTGTGAAAGTAGAATCTGAGCAGAAATTTGTTTTGCTCGCTTGATATCGTAACGAATCTTGATATACAGGGTGGTTGGTAACTGGTGGTACAAGTGGAAAGGGTGTGATTCTATGCGAAAAAGAGTCGAAAATATAGAATAAACATTTTTTTTTTATTTTTCTTTTTAATTTTTCCATCGAGACAACGATCTACAGTGAGATCCCTTATAACGTGCTGCACGCGTACCGAGCGAAAATTCAAAGTCGATTTTCTCGAAAACAAAGCCTCGAACGAAAAATTTTTATTCTATATTTTCGACTTCTTTTTTCGCGTAGAATCACCCCCTTTCCGTTTGTACCACCAGTTACCATCCACCCTGTATATTTTAATATTCAATACGTCGTCGTCTACTATGTGTATTCCGTGTGTTTCTATACTTTCACGTTTGCCATAAATACATAAATATTCGCAGTCTATCTACAGCGCAGAGTAGGTCTTGAATTTTTTGAACACCTTTTATTAGAATTTTCGTCATATTATTGAAACATTCTTTTTCTTTTTTAATTACTCGATTATCCGAACAATAATATGAAAGCTATATCACAGAGTGGTTTGAAGATAAGAGGATAAGACGAGCGATGTAAGCGGCGAATAAATTGTTAGAAGAATTAAAGGGAATGTTTTCGTGAACAACGTTTAGAAACATTCGTAGCAACGGGAACAGTTATTAGATAGTACGAAAAGCGAAAGAAGACTAATCCAGCGGAGATACTGAGTTCGAGAAGGATTTATAATACTACATCGAAAGATCGATCAACGAGATAAGAGGAAAGATTAGAAAGCCAAGAAAAAAATGACCGAGATATACACATCTAATAACGTGCAATAAATTATCATTTTCTATATGAAAGGCACGTCGTAATTTCAGTTTGAAAAATTCCATTATTCGGTTTTTCTGTAATTAATTAATTCGGATAATCGATAATGTATTTTCAAGCGTAATTTCGATTACCTGATTTTCTTCGTACAACCCGATCTTCACCCATTAATCATCACGTTTATCTTTCTTGATAGATTTCTGAAGGCAGTAAAACGTTCACAGGTGAATATAGGTTAACCATATTTCGAAATATTGGTGGCATACTAACTCTTGGACGCTGTAATACATCGACGGAGAATGAGGAATTCAGAATGATCGATTTACAATATAATTGTCTTCAAGATTTTTCGCATTTTTAGTACAAAATAGTAAAAAATACATAGTTATAACTTTTTATTGAAAATATAACGATATTGACAGTTACGTTCCGTACGATGATATTAAAAAAGACGTGTAATATCATACCTTTCAGATTCAATCTCTGCCAAAGGTGTAATTAACCTTGCTGCAGCTCCCGAATTCTTGTGTCTTGTTTTTATCTCAATAAACCAAGCGATTTTCGACCTTTGGAAACAAATCAAAGAGCGTAATTTATAATTACGCGAGAAATGACACCACCGTTCTTTCACATTTCTTGTAAACTTCATATTTCGTACGGTCGCTTTCGACGGTATCGTATTTGTCTAAGAAAACGTTAGAAAATTTCCCAAAAATTTGAGAAAAGAAAGAATCGTCGTCAGCATGAGATTACCTGTTTCCCTGTTTCAATCGTACGCTAATATACTTGAAGCATTAAAAAAAAAAAAAAAAACTTACTCCAGCCTGAAACGAAGGCAACATCGAGATACAAAGAATTCATGGAACGTAGCAGGATTAGGAAATATTTTAACGATAGAGAAACACGATCTCGATGAAAATTCGCACGATCGAATTTTCTTCAAAATACTCACGATCCAAACTTTAAATCTACGTATCCCCTTCAACCGGTGGCGCCTCTTCCACATTCGGTTCCTCCCCTGTAATTTCAATCGGTAGCGATGAAAGTTGAGGTTGTGGGTTAGGTTGGCGTTCAGATTGAGCTTGATTTCTTAGCGATCTACTAAACGTTCGTAGACGATCGCACGAGGCGGACAGGCAATAAATAGCGACCAGTATAAGAAGGAGAATAAAGGTGGAAATTATCATGCGACGAACGCCGCATCTTCCCTTCGCTGTGGCCTTTAGGATCGGCTTGCACGATGGTAAAAGGTCCTTCGCGGAGATGTAACACTCCACGGTTTGGCGGGAAGAACTGGTAGTGCCATTACAGTCGCAGAGTGCCTCCACTGCACGGAAACCCATTCGATATTGGGAATTTTGACGATTTGATTGCCGAGATGGGAGCTGTTTAATTGTGCACGCTGGATTTCGATCGCGGTCGACCATGAAAGTCGATCGTCTGATTTTATGCGTTCGTTGGCTTCCGTTTTAAGCTCGTTGTACACAAGCGACGGGGTGATCCGACTGGATTATGTTCTTAATGATACAATGCACACGAGTGTACGGTTTCTCTTGCACAATAATTTACCGATTAACGATATCAATAGTATATACTATATATAATAGTAGATATAATAGTAGAGGTAGATATATTTATGGAGAATTTGACGGTGCAAAATCGAATAGAGTATGTAAGATATGAAAGTACAGTACTTATTGTGATATTTGGCAAGTAAATTGATTCTCTATCTATGTAGGTGCCATTGTTTAAATTAATGCATTCGTTGAATCATGGATTTGCATAAATGTTCACAGTCTAAATATTGGTAAACCAGCGATTTATTGGTTGTAAGTTATAGATTTCTTTTTCACGATTTTATAACATTTCGTGAATAGGATGATCGTAATAAGTTACGTTTGCTTCGTTATCAAACTTTTTAATTTTATGTAAATATATTTATTAATACTGGTAACCCGTGACTCGTAAAATTTTAATAATAACGTTAATTCGATTGTCTATTTCTTTTATGGGGTGTTTGTTTTTTATTTAAGAGCCACATCGATACGAGTTCCTCGTTGCTTTTCTCCACTGAGTAAGGAAGCAATGGAATTCGTGTGTAAAGTTGTATTAATTTTGCGATAAAAGTTGTAGCTTTTTCAAACACGTTTACGAATAATCCTGCATTTTTCTTACCGGAGCGATTTGAATATCCACGAAGAGACTGAGACATATTGTAATATGTCATCGAATAAATTACAATTAAAATTACGATTACATTATTATCTTGAATTGTTAGGTTATAGTTTTCTAGAAATAGATGGACAAAATAACGGAAAAGAGAAGGCTACTTTCTGAAAGCGTAAAAAGTTGAAAAATGATATAAATATTTATATTTGGCTTAATAATATTTGCATATCTACGAAATATTGTTTGGTGGACATTCGCGTCACATTTACCAGAAACTCTATGCATTTTAAGGAGCTAAAAATACGTCACACTTATTTCATATTAGCTCAACTATCAGAGTTCCGTTTACAAAATGTATCTCTTTCTCTGGAAGCAAGGCAGAAAAATAAAAAGTAAGATATTCCCGAAAATTTTCTAGAAATATAAATGATCGTTATAACGTATAGCTAGGATAAACGAACTTTCTATGTATTTTAAATATAAATAAGCTACATAAAGCGAGATGTATGCCAAGCACCAGGAAAGCGCAGAAGAGGTCCATTAATTATTCGGCTGGGAATATTCAAAGCGTTAATCAAAAATAACAAAATTACTGGAGTGTAGGTTGTCGTGTGTCAGGTCGGATACAACTCCAAATATAATATTCAATTTGTATTAATTCAATTTTAATTCAATTTTCTCTCATTTTCGTATCCTATATTTCCTTATTCTCACATAATAAATAATAAATTCATGTTAAAAGATTCAATTGGATTTCCTCAGCGTTCGGCTCGAATACCACGTTTCATTTCATTTCGAAAATTATTTGAAGAATTTAGATTCGCGATACAGTTCGAGTCGTTAATCGTGACAAATTGGTTGTCCATTCAAAATGTACTTGTTCAATGTAATCAGAAATAAGTATTTGGACGCGTGACATGCAAAAAAGATGCAAGATCGCGTCGATTGAATTAGCGATATCGAGTGTCTGCCCCTGATGACTGCAATTTCGCCTTTCGTCGTTCTCACGACAAGAACAGAACGTTGATCGTCGTCGACGTTGGCCGCCGTTATCAACGTTACAAGGGACGAATGACGAGAGACAAGATCTATATTTTACGGTATCTGGAATTCGGAGAATCGCGGCTGTAGATCGGAATCGTTTGCGGTCGACCTGAATGGAGTCAGAACTTCCAGATTATGAACATAGTTGACGACTCCCTTACGGTTTATAGCTTTAACATTTGCCTAATTCCACCAAGCGAATCAGATATTTGCTTCCGGTTGACAGTGACTTAAACAATTACGCCGACATATCGGCGAGGATCATTTTCGAGGATTCATCTGGCGACGTTGCAATTAGTCGACCAATAAATTCATTAAGTGGCTCGCGAAAGTATCTCAATACATACCACGCGAAATTTTTACATGTATACTGTGTGCGCGCGCGTGTGTGTGTGTGTGTATTATGTAAAATATTTTGAAATTTTATCAGCACTGTAACGATGCACCAAAGTCACACGGCGATTATTGTAAATACATATTTCATATTCAAATTCATGTTTCATAAAACATGGTGGGAAATGCGAAAAGTATTTGCATCAAGTTTCGTTTCATGTGCGTGTAAGACGATTCGATATTTCTAAAATATCGCGTTATATATCTATACGTGTAAATATTTAAAACTCCATAAATCGTTTCTAACAGGAAGCGCGGTCCCTTGAAAGATTCGATTTGAGATAAGTGGCATTCTTCATATCCTCGGCGAATTATCTGAAATTCCAAGATGTAAGAAAACACTTGGTATAACAGTGTTTTACTCGCCACGATTTGTTTACCGCCGTTTTATCTAAAAACCCAGCGTCTATCCAGAGGAGCCAGCGTGATAAGTCGCAGAATTATTGGATTTTGGTTAGAGTTTCGCGAACAAACAAAACGGTATCAAAATTACGGCATTTATAAAGTGCCATAAACCATTAATTAGCGTCATGCGGCAAAACACTTTACTTAACTGCATCACGTCTTCGCGCAAACGTGGATTTAATAATAAGTAGACTGCGCCATATTGAAGCCAAGAACTGTTTGGTGCGGTGGTTACAGCTTGTGGGTTTCATCTCTCAATACAGTTGCATCACCGTAACGAGCAACAAATTTTTTTATGCGATGAAAAGCTGCAATGTAATGACCTTCGAGGCAGGTACGCGTATTTTTCTGAAACAACGAGTTAATAATAGGAAACAACGAATAGACCTCTTGAGTTTCATTTTCCAATTTACATTGCATCTCGTTATTTGCTTGAAAAAGATATTACCGCAAAACAGTAAACAGTATTACTCGAGTGATTTTAGATAGTTTAATCGCACGAGCAATTTCTATGGAAGAAATATCAGTATCGGAGCAATACATTTTTCTGCAATTGATTGGTTCTCGTGGAACCTTCTGCTGCCAAATGTCAAAGAAACGGGTCAATGACGCAGGAAAACAATTTATACAAGTCGTAGTTGCGTCGCAGAATACTGAACACAATCCTAGTTTCTCCAGTGCCGTAACTTATTTCCGTTGAAATCATATTAACCCTCTTGTCTTCCATCTAGTCTCTCACTCCGCTAAGTTTATTTCCATTTCAAGTTGTTAGGAACAATTGTCTCGTCAGTCGATCGAAACTAACATCTAACAACAATCTTCCGTGTATTATGAAAGTATACCAAACATCAATTTCATGATTATTATTAGAATCAATATTAGGAAAGAAAAATATAATTTCTCGATCTTGATACCTTTATTCTACGTATATTTTCTTGAAAAGTTTAAGCAGTTTCTGAGCATTTAATTCCGCGTTGCAAGCCGTGAAAATTAACCAATATTATTAAAAAATAACGTTTCTCGATACGTTATATTTTACAAATATAATTTTAGAAATTTCAAACAATTTCTAAGAAACTCTTTCTGATTTTATGAAGATGTAAATATTCGTTCTCATCGCTATTAATAAGTAGTATTATGCCTTGATATAATATTGGTATATGGCATTGATATAAACTATAAGCCTTTTAAATAAAAATATTTTCACGTCTCATAAACGAATTGCTAAATATCGGTGTTTGAACGGAACGTTTTAATACGGATAGGGAATGTGACCATAGTTCAGAACATGTTCTACTCGTCCACAATTTCGTTAAGCGTGAGTTATGTAAGAAAAACGAAAAACATTTCACCAACGATTACCAACTGCTTCCTGTGCGCTCGACTATTTTTATAGCCGGTAGTTCTGAAGTTCTTGGAGAAAGTAGGTAGCAACGCGGTGAAAATAATTTCGTTCGAGCGAAAGCAGCTTGCTTAGCGTACGACACTGACGTTAGGTGATTGGACTACCGAGTTAAACGCTTCTACGTCTTTATTCTTTCGCCGCGCTTTCCACAGCAAACGAAAATCAACAAGGGTGAACGTTCTTCACTCTGGAAGTTCTTAATGTTAGGAGAATGCTGAGGCTGCATAATTAGTTGACGTACCGCAACGCTTCAATTGAAAAGACATTTGTTCACGAAGCTCGTCGGTATTCCGACTTCACAGAGAAATAACACGTTTCATGGAGAAACATCACGAAAAATATATCTTTCGATAGCTTTTTTAATGTGCTATCTGTTTGTACATACATATTACGATCCACATTTACATATAGTCTGAATTTCGATTGATCAGCATCGGTTCAATCTCTTCAGATACGAATATCCCAAGACGGGAACAGCGAAAGCTATGGATAAGCGTGTTCCCCCAGAGGAATGTGACCGAAACATTTATAAAATCTTGCGCGTTTCTCACCCGACCGCTAAATTTCCCGCGTGTATGCCAACACTTCGCATCGTCTGAGATTTTTCTCCACCGAATGCACGAACATTCCATTCCGCGGATAGCGAAGGTATACCGAATACACGCCGGGAATACATCAAATAATTTTTTTCCAAACATACGTAGAATCTTTTGAAGCGTGCGGAACAATTCATAGATCAGAACGCGGTCGTACTTTTTTCAACGCGCAGTACGCGTCATCCATAAATCCATTTTCAAAGTTTATTGCCGCCAATGTTTATCTTTAGCGAATAAATCCGAACACGTTAGGAGAAGCTATCATCACGCTACGTTGCACGAATCAAGCGTATGTATGTTCAGTGAATCAGAAAATTGTTCGTATAACTAACAAAAATTACGAAAATGTATGAAACAATAAGAAGATCCTCCTACAAACCATCGATATTTTCAACCATAGTCTTTATAAATAATTTTTAAACGATTCTGTGCTAATACAGCGATATGTTGACTCAGATCCGTGATAAGATTTGATTTATCTAACACTCGATATACTAAAATTTCATTTTAATCCGAGAAACTTCTTATCCGAGATCTTTCGACGTAAACACTGTCAATCTAAAACTTAAAATAGCAATCCTTAATGCTTTCGCTAATTTGCTAATATCGTTCGAAGCTCGCCTCGTTTCCTGAATGTTCTAACACTTATCAACGAGATTACATACGAACGACGTATCCTTTTTTGTCAGAAACGTTAAATTCGCTTCCCACTAAATAATCATTTAGCACTGAATACACGGTATAAGTGGCTTTAAACGACTTCAGCCTAACCGGCGATGAGATCGGTACGAAAGCGTTTTACGAAATTTACGTTCTTCGTGTTGTATATCGCGGCGAAAGCGGCAAACCCCTAACGAAACCGCCGAAGTTCTTCAGGACTTAGCATCGCATGTCCGATCAGACAAGAGAACCATGGACAGTAGTTTATGCGCTCCTCCATCTACGGATTCTCGTTTAATAAGCTCATCTGTATGCGGAAGTACATTATCTTGGGTGACGCGAAGCTTTACGTGGATGTCGCATTGCTCTGTTAATTTTTCTGCCGGCTTATAACGTCGAGAGGTTACGCCGATCGTTATAGCGATTTTTCTTGTCTCATATTTTTTATTCTCTTTAACATTCAAAGATACGATCGCAATTATCGTTCATAATTATCCGGACACATAGGTCGATTTGTAGTAACGCTACGACTATCTATTTGCATTTGATCAAAATGCAGATATTCACGATGAATTGATAACTAGAGGCAGCACTCGTTACCTTTTTTTTACAGATTCTCTACAGGGACACACGCACGTGCGTTGTTATAGAAAGGCAAACTTTTGATCACCTAAATTTTTCCACCAGAGAAACATTCTTGTACAAATAATAACCGCAACCCAGATCTTGTCTACTACAGAAAATTAGAATTCCCGATGCAGTTATGTATATCCTGGAAAGATTGGACAAGTAAAGTAGATCAAGATATCCGTGTAAACTGCAATCTCTGGAGGTTCGAGATACGCTGGTAGAATTCGACCATTCGGAAAGTCGGAAGCCTAGGTTTGGATTGGACTCCCAGGAGTGACCTTCCAGATAGATTTTGATCCTTCGATAAGATTCAACCACTTTGGATCTTTGAATAGGATAGGATCAAAAAGTTCTGGATATAGGATGTGATCCAATCCTTGGATTGACTTTTAAATCACAGATATATCGAAGACACATCCGAGGCTCTCTATATGATTGAATCTTCTTATATACTCAAAGGTTCGTGGTTTAGGTACTCGAAAGTTCATATTCAACGTAGAGTTTTTACTCGTTCGAAGATATTTACTCGAGTAGCGACGAAGATCAAAACGAATGAAAATGAAACGCATTATTTCGTTTAAACAGGAACGGAATTTGTTCGAACTTCGTTACTTGATCAAATTTATAATACGTTAATTTCTTTCAATGTCTATTAACGATAAACATGCAATAATATAACAATGTCTATTAACAATGTCTATCACAAAACACATCAGTCGTCAAAAAGTTGAGAAAAGATCAGTTTCATCGTAAATATCGAATACTGACCCTATTTAATTACAAACAATATATATTTTATTCGACAAGATATAAGTATTATAAATACATTTTTCTTTTTAATTTCGTTTTAAATTTTCTTGTAAATATTTCGGACAACGTAATAAACAGGTTTGTACTCATCTCGCAATCCTTATTCACTTATAGTATTTGATACATTTATAGAACATCACAATTAGTATATCTATTAGTCGATCCTTACTCATCAGAAAGTCTGCAATCATTCAAAAGTCTGCAGTCACCCAAGAGTGACTCTATTCACCCGAACACTTCTATTAAAACGTCACTTTCGTCTATCTAAGAATCCTATTTTAGACGAAAGAGGTGTACTACGCGGTTTACTACGTTGAAATTTGCAGATGGATAGATACTTTAAGTACTGGCTTGAAATATTGCATCGTTATATCTACTTTGGACTTTGATATATGGTTTTTTCAATAAAATTAAATATTAAAAGATTAGGTAATAATCGAACATGAAATAAAATTCTTATCTTATCGTTTCTGTCGGTATAAAAGTATAATCTCCGTGTAATTATCTTTCTTCGGCCTAATTTTCTAAATTGTTTGATCGATATTTCGCCAAATAATGTATCACGAAGTAAAAATAGAAGTAAAAGTCTACAGCACAGGAGGTCGATATTTTGTTGCAATATAAGTTAGTCTCCCTGTATTATCATCGATATTAATACAACCATTATTCATACAATATTAATACAACATTTTTTCTAAAAGTTAACCACATCTTTTATCCTTTTTTTATCCTTGCATAGTCCTCGCTGATCCTTATGTACGTGACCATGGTCACCAATAATCCTCGCGATTAATCTTCTGGTCAAGGTTCTTTTTCTGTATCTTCTTATCTTAGATTATCAAGGACATATTTTCCATGTCCTTTATAGCTCGCAGAATAATACCAGGTCCGTATTATCTCTCTGTTGAAATGGCAAACAGGTGTAAGTGCAGAAGAATGAGAGATTTTTTATTTTCTTGTTCGCAATGGCAGGACATCGCTGCGTTATTACACTTTTTAAAATAAATACTGTACAAACGTGTATTTTTCTGTAACACACCGACGAAAAATTTGGAATAATTATGTATTTCATAGAACATACGAACTTGGAAAGAAGCTAGTTTAGAATTCTAAGCTAACTCCAATTTTAATTCCATATTTTGGAAGAGTAAGAGGGTAAATTCTTGTTATTCTGTTTTTGCGAATACTTTTCTATGACAACGATAATAGCTGATTGAATTTCGACCTCACAATCAAGAAATACGACTTGATTACAGTTTTGCTAGCCACGGGCTTCCTCGTTCGATCTCCTTATTCGTCATTTCTACTTATGTTATTTTATATTTTTATATCTTCATTTTACATGACAACATATATTTTTATATAAATGTATGTATATATATTTGATTTGTTTAACAGTAAAAAACGAATTTGCATAAAGATGCACGATATAGAGATGAATAATTAAAAATGCAGAAAGAGGGCCGAGCGATTCGTGCACGTTTTTACAGTTTTCCGTAGCAATTTTTAGAGAAACCACGAAAATTACCGACGCCGGTGCGAAAAGCCGAAAGAAAAAATAGAAGAGGGCGCAATTAAAAGACGATTACGAAATTTCGTGGATCGAGCTACGGTTTACTTTGGGGTGCACACGAAATCTGACAAGTGTGAGGCGAATTTTAATCGAAGCCACCACCAGGGGAATCGCGCCGAAACTGGCTTTCGTATTCCACGCAGGGCTTAATCGATAAATTATCGAGAGATTCATGAAACCCCAGGCAGTTTTTCAATTCGCGTAATTCACCGATTGCTGCGACGACGGTGCTGTCGATGGAATACATAAAAATCGCGTTGCAACCATGGACAATACAAGGCGCGTTTGCTTTGCGTTTAACGCGTGCACGCAACACGGATGAAATATCGGGAATTCAAATTTTGCAATCGGCACGCTCATTCCATTTCATGAGCATAATCAATTATTTGAGATGTAATGCTTCATTAATACGCACTTCATTCTTTAACGATCCGTTTTCAGTTCTTCGTGTTTCTGCTTTTTATTTCATTCTTCCGATAGAGATATACATAGGCTGACGAAAGTATTCGTTCACCTGTGAAATTCCAGATACCTGTAGCATACATATGCATGTATGTGTTATACAAAACATTTTGTACGTCATAGGGCACGATTATCATGGGCTCATTGCTAAGGATTCGTGTAAACAACGAAAATGTACGTATGAAAGAAGTTAGAAGATATTGATGACGAATACATACTACAAGAAAATTACAAAATTATTCAAACAGTTGATTGTCCATTATATCGATAGATCTTGATATTTAAATGATATTAATTGATTATCCCTGATATTATTTAATACTAATCACGCGTTCAAGGCAACGTTATATACTAATGTTTTATTAAGCGTATGTTCGCAATAAACGCCTTGCAACTTGTACATATATCTGCAAATTGGCTTCAAATCTGACCACTATGCTTACGGTACATGGTGTCTCATTACAGCGTTGACTCGTGAACGCAAGCGTAATTTTACCATGTAAATAAAAAGTTAAGTTACAATTACATTTTATTAGCACGCTTCTGAATATTCTACGTTTTAAATTAAAAGATGTGGTTACTTCGTTTTGTGGAGCCCGTTTCCAAGCACCTATGCGTATATAAACTTTTATTAATATTCTAGGAATAAATTTACCGCTAGGTATAAAAACCGCGATAAACAATTAAATTTTATAGTTATGCGCTAACGTTTTACAATCAAGTTAAAGATATTCTTAAACCGCGAAAGATTTGAAAGTATATTGGAAACCATATTAATTGTCAAACAAATACCTGAAAATGGGAACGAAGCAGCGATTTAATTATAAATTTAAATTGATTAAATCGCTCAACAAATTTCTGTCTTACCTTGAACCGGTCCATCGACGATTCGTTCACCTCTTTTTTTTCGCGAAATAGTATATCAATTTCTGTGCAACGAGTGGATCACCATTGGCCGCCAGTTTCGGTGCTTCGAAACAACAGCCTACCAGCAGTCGCTCCGTCGACAATTGATGTGTTAACAGTCAATTATTCTTGGCACGTGTCACAGAACGTCGATCGATCTCGTGCACATCATTCTCTACCCAACTTTTTTCACCTCGAAACCCACCCCCTTTGCAAACACTCATCGGCGATGCCACGCAACGATGAAATTGCATTTTGATTCGCTCTCTTTTCCGCCGGTTGTCGGATGCGCCACGTTAATTAAAATAATTGATAGCATCAGCTATCTTTGACCTTCGTACTCACTGCCATCACCATGGCGTTTCGAGTTTTTTCATTCTCTCTATTTTATTTGTAATAAATGGAAACGTACCTTCTTCATTTTATTAACACAAACGGTAGAATTAAAAATTTTTCAGGAACCGTATGACGATATTGATACATACGTAACAAGCTATATATCTGCAAACGTTTAGACCGATACATCTTTTCCTTTCGAATATTTTTTTCATATTTTATTATTTAAGAATTCGTTAAGAGTTTATAAAAGTTTCTAGAATTACATACATGAAAATACGTCCTTTACACATATGAAAATCTCAGCAATTGTCGATGATACTATTGAAATCTCTTTTCCATTTCACTGTGAATTTTAATTTGTCATTGTTATTTTTTACTGTTAAATCTTCCATATTATTTAACGTTCCTTGGTTCCATTATTCTGTAAATGATTTTACGAATCAGATTCAGACTTAGCAGATTTCTTTCAATTTCTCATGTCAGTTCTTCAAAATTTGCTCGATGATGTTTAAATCCAGAGATTGTGGTCGTCAATACACAATTATTAATTCGTTATTTTTTCCTAAGAAATGCGAACTTTCGCAAGTCTTTTTCTACGCATTTTCAAAATTCCAAATTTTATTTTATTTTGCATTTTGAATACATAACGTGGAGAAACATACGATACGTTTTATACGATACCAACAGGCGTTCCAATATCTGGTATACGTTTATGAAAAAATATTACGCTCATTGCTTTCTACCAATCTCCCCTAAATTCATTTACGTCTCTGGGACACCCAATAGATACGTCCTGTCGTGGGCAGACTCGTTGTCGAATAAATGTTGGTAGTTGTCCTGGTATTTACACGGGCAACCAACGGTGTCCGGCCAGTTTGACTGTCCGATCGAATATTAAACTGCTTCGCGCGCAATTAGCTCGTTGATTAATGAAGGTGGAAATTAAATAGCGAAGCGATACACCGCACGCCCACGTTTCTTTAATTATTCTTCGTCATTAATTAAAGAGAACTCGTCCGCTTTTCTCGCTTCCTATCTTCAGCTGTCGTTTTATTATTTATCAAGATTATTTACTTTTAGACATTGCCGACCTTATGCATCTAAAATGCTTGCATTGTAACGTCGAATATATAGCGTCGCTTTGAGCCTCGCAATTAATTACGGAAATCGTATCGGCTATTAGGAAACGCCGAGGTTTGGAATACATCGAAGAATTTACTTCGCGGTTAATACGATTACTCGACAATATTCGCAATATTCGCTGCGATGTCTGTTCTTTGTGATGAAATCATCGTTTCATATGCGTTTCCTGTTGCAATGTTTGAGGTAAAGGCAAGATGGTTATTAAATATCGATTGGGAAAGATATTTCTCTTATTTGCAGAAAGATTCGCGGGAAAGAGACGTTGAAAAGCAGAGCAACAAGTATGGAATTGCAGTAGATACTCCCTTTATAGTCCACACGGTCTCATACCACGGCCACCTTTGTCTCCATTATTTACTTTTCAGATTCTATGTACATATTTCACATTTTATATATATACACTTTGAATTGTAAAACGTACAACTAGTTCTACACCAAAATCTCTAACATCTTCTTTCGAATCTACCTCTTATTTCTATATTTACAAATCTCTTAAATATAAATAGAAGACAGAAACTTCGTTGAAAAACAGCATCTCAGAATCTTGATTATTTTACTCGAAAACTAAAATCGATTCTTTCGTAACTTTCCCTTTAAAATATGTCAAATATCCAACAGCCCACCAGAGATCTCCTCCAACACTAAGCCTTAACTTGAAAAAATCGTACAGGATCTTTTCTTCTAAATCATACGCTGATACTCGTTGGATATAAAAGACATGAGAAACGACGTCAGGAAGGTAGCCGTTTATCGTTAATAATGGAGCTTCGAGTTTAATTACTGTCGTTGGGCTAACTTCGTTCATTTATATGTTATCCTTCAAGCTATAAGAGCGTAGGATGGAACAAGACTAATTTGAAGGTGGAAACGACAGCCGCATCTGCGTTCCAGCCATTCGACGGAATGTCTTTATTACATAGCTGGTCCGGAGGTATTGCACGTTCAGGAATTTCTTCGTTTTTCCTGATAACGATGGCAGCAAACGGAATACCGGATGTTGTCGGAAGACATCGGTTGATAAGGGTATCGAAACCGTCGCAATTAAGACGAAATATAATAAACTGGATAAAAACGACGACAGCGATTGCCGAGAGCAATTTTCAATCGTACTATCCTCCAAATGAAAGTTTTTAATTTAGCTAGTAGGTATTTATTTCTGTTGAAATATGATGCTATCGATCGTGTCTATTTCTACAGCGCGAACGCCCGTAAACTTTTATTATATTCAATTAACCAGCCGGCAGCGAAACATTCAATAAATATAATTACATTCCATTAATTTCATCCATCGTAGAGAATACGATGCAACGATCGTTATATTTCATCCAGTTTTCCCCATTTTCTTTCCTTTTTTCATTCAATTAAATTGATCACCACATCCCATTATTAGAATTTGACAATTGATCGACCATAATTCAATTACCCGACTTTCTCCCTTTCTCTGTCCCTTCCACTGTCTTCCGAATGATCAATCGGAATTTGTCTTATTTCCGTTACAGCCGCTGCCCCATCCTTTCATCCTTCCATTAAAAGCAGCCTGCCTTTTTATATCTCCCGTTTTTCTCATCGCGAGAAGCGTTAATCAATCGCTGCTTCCCTTTCCGTTTCTTTCTCTTCTTCAAATTTCCTGTATAATTTTGTAAATTTTTCTATCTTTATAAAATGAATCAACCATAGTAAGGAAAAAGGTATGAATATCGTTAATTCTCTCGATTACCGTTATCTTTTTCCTAGAAAATTTCCGAAAAAT
The DNA here is from genome assembly GCF_051014615.1 of Bombus vancouverensis nearcticus. NCBI lineage: Eukaryota > Metazoa > Arthropoda > Insecta > Hymenoptera > Apidae > Bombus > Bombus vancouverensis. The sequence goes on along the minus strand of NC_134912.1, from coordinate 16,270,657 downwards.
CTTCGTTCTACGGTTTGCATATAATTCACATGTGTCTTTTAATCCCGCTCGTGCCGCTACATGTTATATTTCCTATTTTTTTCTTTTTCTTTGTCGTTCCAACAGCCCGGACTTACTAACTCAGAATTTTTCGAAACGGACAGATGTTACCACGAGTAGGTATACACGGAGGAAGGCGGACTAATGAATATGCAGAGAAAAAAGAAGAGCATGGTAAGGAAACTTATATGGTCATGTGTGCCGGAATATATTTAACAAACGCCACGTGTGCAATATTTACTTTAAAAGCAACTCGAAAGGTGGTACACGTTAACGTGTTTTCCAGACGAACAGCGTTTAGTTTCACTTATATCTTTTCATCTTTTGCGTCTCTTGTTCGTATAACGGTTTTGAGAACTCTTAACGTTTGCTTTAACGTGAAAGCTTTTCCGTGGTTAGCACTCGTATCACAGTGAAAAGGTATCTTTGTTTTCAGTTTAATTTGATTATTCCAAATTACTTCTTCATGTCCATAATTTTCTCTCGGTAATCTTTCAATGTTATATTTTCTGTGCAATAATAACAGCAATGAAGTAAGTGTAACGCGAGTATGGATGCAACGTATTGCATAAAGGTAATTATGAAACAAAATAGGAATTCCACTCAGCTATATATAATTTTAATAGAGTTTAGGTTGGGTTATGATTAATGTTCTGGTTAATTTCGTTTTGTTTATGTTTAAGCTCGTCGTTTGGAAATGTCTGTAAATGGAAGCCATCGCAAAGCCAGAATGCAGGTGGAAATCAGGAACATTATGCATAATTGAAATAAAACATATACGTTGAAAATTAATTATTTATAAATATCGAAATTCTAGCGACCTGGGATTCGAAGAGAATAAGATGAAAAAGGGACATAATCTTCGATACGTAAAATCCCTCGAGGAACAGAATTTTGCGCAGGAAATTTTTACTTTTCGTTAGGAATTTCGCTGCAGTTCGCGTTTTTAGAATTCTGTGCATCGCATTTTATTTGCAATTGTTTGGAGTTCAGGGATTCATGAAGATTCCACAGATACGAAGAATACCAGAGTTTTCAAGAATTCAAAGCACGAGTTTCTCAAAATCATAAGTGTCCCAGGGCTCTTAGAATCGTAATGCGAGTCGCGAAGATGATCATCACTGACTTTCGCGAACAAGGAGGATCATCGTGGTTAAATTCCATGAATCCCAATGGCGTTCGTATCGAATCCTACGAGTCTGTGGTTGTCAGTATCGAATCCCACGAATTCGTGGTTGTCGGCATCGAATCTCACAAGTTCAGCTGGTTGTTTCCCCTTAGCTACGAGTCCTTGTATATATTGGATCTTATGACACGGAAATCATCCGTACGAATTTCCAAGCTTTATAATCTGTACGAGACTCGTAGTTTTAACTTTCCTTTTATCGTTTCTCATGTAAGATGTATATTTTAAGTAATTTTGTAGCGAAGATCTTTCCTCATAAGTTGCGTATTTTTCTGTTTAATTTGCAAAGCAAACGATAGATTTGAGGTAGACAATTGATTTACTGAAATATGTATTATTTATTCGAAATTACGCTCATTTATACGATATTTAACTTTTCGTTGCACAATATTTACAGTATTTATATCTGCGCATTCGAATTATTGAAAAATAATATCCCTTTAGCTTGCGTTCTTGTTTTATTCAAACTCATTTATTTTTAATCAACATTCGATAAACCAACTCCTTTTATCGATCGAAATATGTTAGTTGTTGTATGAACGCTGTCCTTTTCGTGCGCACTATCAATGTTATAATGAATATCACGTTCTTCTATAAGCGAATTTTTTTTTTATTTGGATGAATTTTATAATCAATTCTCATTGAGAATTATAAGTAAATTTTTCTGGCATGGTACTATGTCGTGTTTAATAAGTGTTTATCGCGTGTTCGATTCTAGTTGAATCTAGTGCTTAAATCTGAAGCGTAATGTCTGTTTAGCCTGCGGACCTGATCCGAGGTGTCAAGAAATTGAGTAACTAGTGGGTTTTGGTGGTTGTTAATTCTTATGTTATATCTATTACCGAATTTGGATATTTCTTCTTTGACTGTGGGTATCTTGAGGTCGCGACGTATTGTTTCGTTGGTAACATACCAAGGTGCATTTTGGGTCGAAAACGTAAACAAGCTATTATACAGAGTGGTTGGTAACTGGTGGTACAAGCGGAAAGGGGGTGATCCTACGCGAAAAAAGAAGTCGAAAATATAGAATAAAAATTTTTCGTTTGAGGCTTTGTTTTCGAGAAAATCGACTTTGAATTTTCGCTCGGTACGCGTGCACTTTATCGCATCTCGTTATAACGGATCTCACTGTAGATCGTTGTCTCGATAGAAAAATTAAAAAATTAAAAAAAAATTTTATTCTATATTTTCGACTTCTTTCTTCGCGTAGAATCACCCCCTTTCCGCTTGTTCCACCAGTTACCAACCACCCTGTATATTATATTATATATTATATTTGGCTCGACCATCGTACTACGGGCTATGCCCGTAGTTGTAGGTTAAGGGGTTAAGGATCTTAAGAGTTTTCGATTGGAATCGTTGTAGAATTTCTATGCTGGAATTACTTGCTGTTCCCCATAGTTGGATTCCATAGGTCCAAACAGATTTTAATCTATAAGCGAATGATTTACACAATGTGAAATCTTTGTAATGACGAAGTATGCGTCTGGCGACGCAAAATAGTGCTACGGAATTTCACGTTACATATTAATACGACGAAATAGTATACAGGTTTCTCTAGCGTTTGCTTCCGCAAGCGGCTCGTGTTGACCAAAACGATGAAATTTTATTCGTGTCTGTGGTCGATATTGCGGCCGGTAACAGTAATTGTTAATACACACGATCTCCGCGTTGTAACAGGAATCTATTACACGCTATTGATCATCCGCATTCATGCAAATTTTCGTTTCTACTCATACGTAGGATTCGTTGTTTAATTAACCGCCAGTAGTTAACACATAACTATATGATATTGTATTTTTCAGTGTATTAAACGGCGGTTAGAGGATGCGTGGATAACAACAATTACGATAAATGAACCTGGACCGTGATGACGAAGGTATTTAGTTCTGCGGTAGCGTGTATGATTTCATTTAGGTATGTCAATTACCGGCGCGACGGTAATTAGAACTTTGCTATCTTTCTTTGTATCAGGTATAAATGACTCGAACATCTTTTCGATCTATGACCTTCACAGTAAAAACGTTGATTACGCTGTATTAACAATTCAATATGCAAATTGTTTAAGCTATCAGCTTTCAACGTTTCCTTTTTTTTAACAGATGTGTGAAAGAAGCGAAAAACAGAACAGACTGTTTTTAACCTACAATAGGATTCAATAGATTTTTGTAAAATTTGTCGTCGTTTATCATTAGTATGAATATTTTCAAATTGATACAGCTATTATTGTTTTTACACTATATGGCAATTACGTAATTATATGATTATAGAAACGTGTTTAATAGCACAAGATACATACAATAGATTTTGAGTTACAGAATTCTGAAAATTAGATAAATATTTTCAAATATTGTATAACATTACGTTTATTAAATACGCTGAGGAAATTCTACCATTTCAGGCACTAGAAGCTCTGCAGAAAAATCTTCCACATGTACGGCAAACATCTATTCAAATCACCGTACTATGTACGAAAGATCTTGGAACTTTGTCTTTCTCCGTTGTTTTTTAGAAATTTATCACTTAAGAGGAAAACGCTAGAGGCCATAACAACACTATGCATATCTTGTACAGTGAAACATCACCGTGTTCAACATTTTTCCTACCTACTTAAAATGTATGCCATACATAAAACTTGCTATACTCGAAATCTTCATACTCTGTTTAAATTTCTTACTTCGTCGGGCAATTTCGAAAATGCTCAAATCTCATCGAATATCATACGATGTTATTCTCGACATTTCGTTGACCTATTTCCAGTGATTCCACCGGATGTGTGCACCGGCTAGATTGTCCTTCAATAATAAAGTGACTGTCTACAATGAGAAGTGGACTTTCTATCCTCCTATCTTCCGCCATTTTTCTTAATTTCAACGGCCGTGCTGCTTGCACTTGACATAATACACCATCATCGTACGCTCTTTCAACCCCTTAGCGGACGCAGCGTTTTAAATGACGAGGTAATAAATTGCATCAGTCGGTGGAACGACCGCTCGTAAAACTTGGCAACAGCTTAATTAGAAGCGAACCGGTCAATTTGCGGTAAGTGATAAGGGGAAGGAAACGCGAGACGTTTAATCGGTCGGGTTTCGATCGAATCGTGCGTTATGATCGGGATAAAAATTGACTCGTCAATTTGAATTATCTTGTACCGGACGCAACACGCCAGTGAACTTCTTCCTCCGAATAGTCATCGATACCGAGGAATCCATTCGCTCGCGGCATTGGTTCTAACCTTTTGCCTGGCTATTTCTTCACTGCCATAGTTTCCAACGTGTGCGTCGTATTTTTACTCGCTATATTATCTTCAGAGTGAAATTGTGATGTAACAAGTCGAAGAAATAGAAACGGCTGCTCTAAGGGTGAAAAATTTGGAAAGTGAAATAAATTGAGTTGTTGGGAAAGCACACGTTGGGTTCTACTGGTATTCAGCTGTGATTCGTTTATTCAGTTATATAATATCCATTGTTCTCTACATTGCGCCACAACTTTGAAAGCTTCGTCACGTGATTTCCATAGAGAGAAGTTGGCTTTGATATAAAAAAGAATCAATATCTTTTCATTTAAATGGTTGTAACCTGATGGTGTCAAATCTAAAGAATACGAGGGATGCAAAAGAAATTCAGGTAATTGTGTCTGTATTTTTTGTTATATAACGTAGTTGGCCAAAAACAGACACATATACTTACCACGTAAATCCAAAATATTAGCAGCACTTCTTACTGAAAACGAACTGAAATTAATCCTACCGAAGATTACTGATCGCAATAATTCTCCGAGAGATTCGATTTTTCGACATAAACGCGTCACTAATTCAGATTTCCTGGGAATTCGTTTGTGGTTTCGGTGTTTTACCATTTCCCGTCAGCTTCCACTATGCAAGGAAACTTCACTGCTAGCAAGATAACCAAGTGTTCGTGAACCGTGTACGTGTGAATCCTAATCCGACAGCAGCTGATGGTCAAACTCTTGTTCAGGGTATGCTCTTCGTCGCCTCACATACCTGACACGTCACGGTTATTGTGATTCCCACATACCAGGAAGTTGCCAGTGTCTCTTCATCGCATCGCCTTACAAGCTCGTGTATATTACTTGAAACAGTGGTGTAGATAACAGAAAATACTGGACTACGTATTATTATTAGACACGGTGCTGATGATATAAGACATGGCTTTGTAATAATAACAAGGATATTAAAACTAACGATGAAGTAACATAAAGTAACATTACGAATATAAAAATGAAAAGACACGTTCATAAATAATACATTCCACTACAAAGGAATATATCCTAGATATTTCAAAATAATAAATAGACTAAAAGAAGATGTAACGATTTAACCCAGGACGGTTCAGTACAGAATCTTTCCTCTATCCTAGAAGTAATTTTATAGCAGAAAGTAAGTAGTATAAGTCAGTTTATCAATTCTCTGTAACAGAAACACACATTGCTAGATATAAATATTAGTACACATACTCGTTACGTTTATCAGAAAACTCCAACACATTTTATTTCCATTGGTACTATTGTCTGTATCTCATTAGCACCTAGTATTGTTATTTTATCAGTATCAAAGAAGCCGAGAGATTGTAGTTTGACGTCGGCTTTAATACTACGCGTCCGCTCTTTTTTCACGCGCGTTTTCCCAAGATTTAGTCGCGCTTTGTTCGCCCGTCAGGAATACAATATTTTCTTCGTACCAGTGTCAGTTAGATAAGGAAGGCACGACACGGGCAATTTCAAGGCTGTGGGACGCTTAAAGAGAGAAAGTAGGCGTCACGTTTGAAAAAGAAACGGAAGATCGTCGTTCGTTGAGTTTACTACTGGCATGCTGTCCCGATAAGGGTGAATGAATGAAAATGGGGCTAAGCAGCGCAGCCGTAGCAGAGACCCAATTCATTCGGATAACTTAGCGCTCCTTTTGCCGCCAAAGTATTTTTAACGATTATTCCTACTCCCTCGCTTCTCGCCACTCGCAAAGGTAAGACAGACGACCAGCTTTTGTTAGTGGTTAATGGAATCGATGCCGCGTTGTTGGCAAGAAGCTGCTCGATGGAAATAGGAAAGGAATACGATTACGATCGTATGACAGCTACTTCGGTTTAGGATGTTTAATTCCTATCGATCGAATTGGTATATTAAATCGAGGGCTGAATAGTTATACGATAACATTATGTCTTTGAGCGATTTGTAGAGTTTGTAAGGATTCTGGTGAAATTAAATTTTATTCTGTGTAAAATGTAAATGATTTTCCGCTTGTTAATTTGCGATTGTTATAACATTACGTCTTTGAACGATTTGTAAAGTTTGTAAGAATTCTGGTAAAATTAAATTTTATTCTGTGTAAAATGTAAATGATTTCCCACTTGTTAATTTGAGACGCTTTCTATCGTGTTTAGAGCCGATATATTTTAAATAGAATTCCAACGTCTACTTGAATTCCATTCAACTGCTGGAAAAGCAGCGAATAAGCGCAGGATAATTGTATTTTGACTACTTATTTGATCGCTACGAATTATTGTTACTCAACATGAGATCGATAAAGTCAACATGATCAAAGCACAATACTCTGTAATACGAACCAGTTAGCTGCAGAACAATTTCGATTCTGAGGACGCTATAAGCTCGCGTTTGTCCGCCGGTGTAATTTCATGGCTCGACTTCAATTATCATACGCGGTCACGTAAATCGGCTCGAGGGAGTTTTCATATCTTCTCTGATCGTCCTGCACACGATTTAAGCTTCATACATACCGCGTATATTCGCATTTCCTATCGATCATTTTGACAGGGAACGAACGCGCGCTTTCGCCTCATACACATACATATATCGGTTTTCAAGCCGGTCGTTCGTGAACGTGACTTATTTACATGTGCATATTAGAGTGATCGTTGTTTATGTATATGTGATTAAAGATTAATCGGATAGCGGATCGTTTATTAACATCGCTCGCTTAGCGGTTGCACGGAATTAATCGCGCGTAGATTTTGCAGCCAACTTGTTCGTTTTTCGCTTTTCATGATGCTGCGCTGTGTATACACGTGCGCGCGCACATGTGAAATTTCTCGAAAATGTACAAAAACGATAAACAACGGGAGAAATCGTTTTCAACGCGGCTATGATGCGCTTTCGTGACCACCGAAGCAAATAAGCATTTGGAATATGCATATATATATATATATATACATCGATAAATTTCTTCAGTTCCCTTAAAATAACAAATAGTTTGCTGCTTTTCCTTTTTCGTTACATTCGTACGTATTTCGATTGATTTTCGAAGCAGAAATGGCAACTTTAAACATGTACATGCACGCGAAGCTTCGAATGCTCAGAGCGGTTCTACAGTTTCATTTCAACTTCTGAAAACGTTTGAGGGTGCCGTAAATTGCGCCTTTTCCTGTACTGCGCCGTGGGTTAGGACAATTTTACTACCGCGACACAGAAGATCGGCATTCTTTCGTAAAATCGTTGGGAGAAAATCGTTCCTTCACTAGTTGTATCGTTAATTCTGCACTCGGCTAGCATTTCAACACGTTTCATCAACTCGGTAATTAAAATCCGAACTTATTAAAAAAGATTACGACTGCTAATAACTGATATCTTCTAAAGTGTCTCGAAAGAGTAATTACGGACGAAATTCGTCCTTTTGGAATCACGTTTAGAAAATCTAATTTAAAATTCACGAATTTTCTTCTAAATTGAAGCATTCCACGAATTTCTTATTGAAGGCTCAACATAGTCGCTAATTGTCTGGTTTCTTCTCATTCTATCATTTTCCTTTTCAAAAACGATGCCGATGCCTGTAACATTTACGTAAATTCGTCACGCGTAGGAGACTTTGTAAAGGAAAAGAACGTTTCTAGCTTGTAAGATTCATTTGATACTGAAAAAATTATGTTGTAATCGATACTGGACAAATTTCGAGTGCAGTTCTCCTTCATTTAACAATTCTTCAAAGAGCGAAAAACTGTCTGGCCTCGGTCATTTTTCGAATTCGTCACGCCTTTAGCGGAAAAAGGAACACAAAAGCGTCGCGATATTGTTCAAGAGAGACTCGTTGTTCTTTACGAATTTACCTATTCAATTGAATTTCACGCTTAGCTACCTACGATCGGCTATTGTGCTCGACCCGTGACCTAAATTATTCTCTCTTCCGAAACGGAACAGGAATAGTTTCTACTGTAGTTCAGGCTAAATATTTCTCCACCTCTAGCCATCTTTGATCGTGTCGAATCGGCAAGCACCCTCTCCTCTAAACTCGATCGATTTCGATAAGTGTCATGGAGGATTTTACGACTGGTTTAAGCTTTGTATCGATCCCCAAAAGTCACTGTAATAGATTGGCACCTAAGTGACCTAAGCCATTTAACGGTAAGTTAGTGAATTCGAATGGAAATGTTTCCAGCGAATAACAGATCCATTATTTTACTATCCTTCGAATTGTCTATTGGCGCTTAGCGCTGAATATTTTACTTCGTAGCGGTGAGGGTTTGCTATCTTTATGCGATAATTAAATTCACTTGAAAAGATAAAATAATTCGTAATAGTTTGGTAGAAAAGCAATATGAGGAACATATTAGAATTTACCTAATTTTTATTTAAAAATAATTCATTGATCTTTAAGATTTAGTAAAGCGAATTTTTCTTTTTGAGGAACATAAAATATCGTCGAATCATCTTTAGATATCAATGTGAAAATCAAATACAAAGAGAATTTCATAATTCGAGATCATCATTGCAGCAAATCTACCTTAAAACTCAACCCGTCAGATACATCTAGCTCCTACCTTCGTCTCTCGCTCATTTCGCATTCTCCTTCGTACCATTCCTCGTTCATCATTCCGCGCCATATTCCAAACACACGGCGAGCATGTCTAACATTAAACGCACTCAGCCAGTTATGTTAGCGCTATTCACGATTTAGTTGCTTCATGGAGTTTCGTCCTCGATCGTTGTTATTAGATTCCGTACAATCTAATAAATCTAACGATTCACCTGTCTTTCTCGATACGGCGAACCATGTAACACACTGTTCGAAACCATCGGAGGCTCGCTACTATGAACGGTTCAATCGCGTCGATCGAGCAAACGAAAGCTTAGAAAGGAAATCTTATAGGCTTCGTAGATCGTTATGTTATTCGCGCGATTCTGTGACAAGTTAGCTGTAAACGTTTACCCATTTATTGGAAAATTGAAATGTAGGTGAACGTATGTGGAATGTAGAATCTGTAGCGAACAAAGCGAAAGGAAAGGAAGAAGAAGAAAGATGGAAAGGGTTGACGAATCTGGTCATTCGCGCGGGTGGCTGAAAAGCTGACGGAAACGACAAGGACGAGCAATAGGCTGGTAGGCCGTGGCTTGTCATCGATGAAGAATAAATTCCAGGAACGGTACGTTCTGAAATATGATGGTTCGAACAAATAGTGACATCCGTCGTGGCCTGGGGGCCGGCATCGTTGAGTGCTGCATTGTCATTCCGTGCGAGTAACGATCCAATAAAAGGTGAGCGAGAATCGTCACGACCAGTACGGAGAATAATGGCTGCGCGATAGCAGTTCCTGTACGTCGATATGCAAAGAGTTCTTGCTTGCTCGTACGTATAGGCTTTAACGCGACCGATTTCTGCTTTGATTCAAACCGTTTGCTTTATGTGGTCGAATAATAGAGTAGGAGGATCCAAAAGCCGGACCATGTTCGTTAGTGACGAATGGGAAAAACGCGGAATGTTTGGTAATACCTGATACGATGGAACAAACGTAGTGAAATCTTTATTATATCACGATTTATTATCTGATAATGCGGATTTAACGAGCTTCTTTGAAGCTGAATGAACGACACTAGGATAATACGAAGGTCGGAGGGAAAGATAAACAATTTTTAAATTCAATAATCAAACTGTGTTATTATTTGGACATGATTTGGCATTGAATATATTTGCTCTGTGTTTAATTTCAAAACATAATTTGTCACTTCTAGATTATCCACTCTCATCGATCACAAGCGTGACAATTTACCCTTCCATCTCAGCGAAATAATATCTCAATGTAATTGCATTAAACTTCTAACGAGGTTCGTACGTTGACAAATTTAAAAAAATGAATCTGCACTTAGGCGCGTGCACTTTTCGAATGCTTGGTTTCTTCGCTGGCGTGACACAGATAACTTCTATTCGCCACGGTCCCTTATGCGCCCGAGTGCGTACGCGCTGCGGAACTCGTAATTAGTTTTCCATTGGACCGAGCTCGTTGTAAAAACGTCGCGGCCTCTTGGTCGTTTCTCAGCCACGCATAAAACGGCTAAGGTTTGCGTTCGGTTTGAAAGCGGCGAGCGGAACGCGATAACGGACGAATGAAACGGAAAATCGGTGAAAGGAAAGATTGTAGTCAGGCTAACTTGTTGCCGCTCGTTAATCCTCTCGTATTCGACGATAACGATAGGTTTGTTAGACAGAAAAATAATGTTGCGCGCGAGGAACCAGAAATTTTCCCTCTAAGAGAACGTTCTTTCATTGGAATAAATTTATTAATGATGTAAGAAACATAACAAGATATAAATACATTGCTTAAAACAACCAGAAGATCGTTTTCTGTGTCGCTACGATTTTTACATCCACCTTTTGCATTTGTTCGCTTCTTCTAACGACGATCTTCAAATCAGTCTTTGTTAAAATATATTGTTAGGTAGATGATACATTCACGCTGTACATGTGAATGTGTGTGTAAGCGTCAGAGGACGTCCAGGTCCCAATTGAGACAAAAAACGATTGGAAGCTGTTAGAAGAATCTAGAGGAGTCGATTGACAACAAGCGTGCGTGCAAGAAGGTTATCGAGGTCTTCAGAGTGTAATATATATGTATAGTTGTTGTGTGTGAAATAAAGTAAACTAATTGTATTTCCGAATCCTCTTTATACCTTAACATATATAAATAATATTTCAATCTATGTGAGGATTACGCAACTTTCACGACTTTTCGCCATTTATACGGTACGATAATTACAAATTTTACGCGCAATATATATGTGCCGTATCAATCTATCTAATCGCACGGTATTTCTGATAACGACGGAAATAAATAAATTGCCATTAATCCGCGTGAAAACCAAATCATAAAAGCGCCAAGCGCAATCAAGGTATTAATCAGCAGGAAATAGGCGGAGAACGGAAGAAAGAGAGAAAGTGGAATTACAGTTGCTCTCATCTATGCTTCTGCGATATTTAAACGAGACACGCGAAGGCATCGCGTAGCAGCGTTAATCATTGAATCATGGGTATCCACGAGTGGAAAGTTTTTGGAAACGAAAGCTGCTCGTTCGTATAACGCGAGTTACTCATGAACTTGCAAAGGGTAAGTGGAAGGGGATGTTGGAAGGAAGGGGATGGCTCGTGTTCCGCGGAGTCGAGTAGAAGGGGTTGGTCGTTCTTCTTGGGCGATCGATGGCGCCAAACAAGATTTCCGGCGCAATCATTTTTACACTCGTCAGCCTGTAATTACGTGTCATTAGCGGCGAGAGGAAATTTCACCAGGTGTCGATTTTCTGAAAGCGCGAGACCATCTGAAACCTAGTCGGTCGCTACGTTCTCCACGCCTTTCAGCCTCTCTTTCTCGTTTTAATTGAGACGACTGTTCAACCTACGTTTCGCTTCGTATAATGAGCATTTCAAAACTGATGCATATAAGTGTACACACAGAGACGATTGTACAGAAAATTGGATTTCCCAGATGGCCTTAAACGTCGTACACTCACCCCCGTTCAATTAAATCATACTACGAACAAGATTTCTTCGTTATCCTTTGTCACGATCGTTTCTTGCCTCTACCCGATCTTTTTTCGGTTCTCGTTCCTTTAGTCACGGAATTGTTCGCAAAACGGATTCGCGATTTCCAATTACTCGTGCTCACTGGAAATTACGAGACTCCCCCCTTCCTTTCACGAACGCGCTAATAATTTTAATTGATAGGATTTCGTATCAATTGCATCGGGCGATAACTGGCGAACGACGCAGCCGTCGAACTTGTTTAATTAGCTCGTCGATTTGCAAGGCGTTTCAATTAATTTTTCCTTCTCGCATTAATTAACTTCTTTCGGATTACAAATTTTCTGTGTGTCCGATTCGAGCAACATTCGACCTTTGCCTATCGTTATGAGCCCCGAATGTTAATGGATGCGTTTAATTAACGCGTTACACAACGTTTAACGCAATTAATCGTTTCGAGCGCGCCTCGCGATATCACGGTGATATCATCGTACCATTTAATCAGGAAAAATCGGTCTCTGCCCGCGATTTTTTTCCTTCCGCTGCTTCATTTTTCCCTTTTTTTATCGTTCCATGCCATGTAATCGTGTAATCAAACTCACCACCGCGCTGCGCTGTCTCCAGGGGGTTGTATCGTTCGATTTCGTCGCGATAATCCAGCCGCGCCTTACCACTACTTTTCTGCTTCCGTTTGGACGCGACGTATTTCACTTCGCCTCGCCTTAAAACATACTTTCTACTGATATCGAGACTTTAATCCTTCGTCTTGCACTCCATCATCGACAACACGACCGTTCACAACCGCTCGTTCTTCTTTTTCCTCGATCAACAGGCCATGCTCGATCTTCGAACATGGACGAACTTTCTTTCACACCGAGTACTTCTTTTTTCCTTTCATCGAGAGCAATTCTTCGGATCTCCTTTCCGTTACTTTCCTCTTCTTCCATACGTGTATTCAATTCATTTTTCCCAAAGAATTTACCCTTCAACGACACAGGTACATGTTGGTTAGTATCTTTGGGAATCGAAGCTTTTATTTTCTATCTCCATGATTTTCAAATATATTTTTGTATCATTGGAACACGAATAAAGTTAATCTATGATGCACAGTTGGAATAATTGTTAGTACGTATGGATTATGATACGCACGTATTGTATCATGAACGTATACGTACTATGATACTTTACCGAAACATTGTACAGAGGAGATATCGTTAGAAAGATTAATGGTATATATCAGCCATTGAAATGGATCATAAAATCATGAGATTTACGCCGTAAGCCTTAAAGAACTGTTTATAGTCTTCCTCCATCTAGGAGAAGTTATTTGTGTTGGTAAATCGTTGATACGGACCATTAACGGAAGGAACAAACCTGACTGACTTGGTGGTTTTTTGAAATTGAGTAGCCCTGCGAGCTAAGATTCCGTCTGATTCATCGATCGTGACTATTTGCGCATTTTATTTAATCTATAATGATAAATCGATAGCAGGTAATTGTCGAGTCGTAAGAAACATTTTCATAAAATATTTTCCAACTGATCAAAGATGGTGGCAGTCTTCGTATTAATTATACGCAATTTCAAAATATACAATAGCGTGGAAGTTACTTTATAATGTTCCTTAACAGGTTGGAAACAAATCTAACTCTGCCATTTAATTGCATTCTCCTTAGTAAAATCCTACAAGAACGGGAACGTCAAACGGGACACAATTAAATAAGACTTTTTGCCGTTACTTATAGTCGTATAAAGGACTCGTTTTACTTTGCACAGATTTAATCCTGTATCTCATTTATTCCTTCTTCGCTATACTTCCTGTACTATTCCATAGAACGAGATGTACTTAATCTTGCAGGATTATCTCCGATCAAGAGAAAAAAAAGACCGCTGAAAAACGTATCGCCGGTGTTACCAATTACAATCAATAGGAAGTCCAAGACGAACGGTACGAAAAGGATCTTTTTAGGATCGGTCCGATTCTCAAAAGCTCGCCTGTTTACAAGTCCGTCCCTTCGTTTCACCGGATTCTTTGGCTCAGCGATTTCCATCGTTCTTTTTTCTTTTAGAACAAATAACGTTGGCTTTGAGTCGCAGTGGTTTCGAAACAACGCCACCGCCGCGCAGTTAACCAGCGAACCGAATTTCCCAATGGCGTACCAGGCTAAAAGACTCGGATATCATCCTCTGTGGCAAATTATTAATGCGCAATGTAGTATTCCTGAATACGTAACAATCGTCATTGAGTCGTGTCGTTCGGTTGCGCGTGCTGCATAATATCCAGCAATTTGTCAACTATAATACACGTTCAACTTCAATTGACACGCGTGCGATGGAAAAGGATGGCGGTGCAGTTTGTTTGTAATTGCAACGCCCCGAAATGATACGCGGTATATAACCGCATGAACATCGGCTCGTTCGGTTTATATCTTTTTCATTAATTTTCCATTAATCTACCAACGTGGCATAAAGACATCGTATATTTTTATAGCTCGTTTCAAACGAAACGCAAATACGCTGGTTACATAATGGACGAATTATAGGAGAATTATAATTTATGGATAACCTTTCGCTACATAATTTCGCGAATTTCGAAATTGGAATTTCATTCGCGCAAAAGATTTCACAGGTTTACAGATGTTCCGGGGATGATGCGAGATAAGTGATAGATTAAATAGTATTGGGCGATTAAAAGAACAGCTAGACTTGGATCATCTGTTATCCTAATGACGATAAAGAGCATGAATGTGTGACGGTGGTTGTACAGCGAAATATTGATGTTTGTTTAACACATTGCAGTAAAATGACGACTATAGCCACCACGAGAAATTGCATTTAGTAGCCGTTACGAAAGAACTGTGCGGCAAAGTATTAATATGTATTGAGCAATAATATTCTGTGTGAGACGATCTATTCAGTATTAAGTAAATTACTACCCTTCCTTATGTCACTGCTTTTTATTGTTCATCCCTCACGCCCTTAATGGGCGTATTTTTCTTACGAGATGTATTGCGGACTAATAAACGAACGAATATTTCGTTCGACGATTCACAGACCCCAATTTATTAAAGAAAAAAACTCTTTCATTGTATCCCACAGCTGCATTTCCCACGATCCACGAGCTACGGTTTTAACTATTGTTTACTCTTCGGAATATTAAGAACGCTAATGGAACACTTTTCTTAATGGAGATGTGATACGATAAATTTGTGCAAGGGCGTTATTTTCATTAGGGACACGTTGGGGAATAATCGTACGATGGGTTTCACGTGTGATATGCTTAAACGTATTAGAGATGCATAGTAAATTATAAATATGGTGATCGAGGAAAATATTTTATACTCTGTAGTTTAATATTTTAATTAATCATCAAATCTTGACGTATTGTATTTAATTTTATAACTAATGGCTGATTTTTTATGTAGGACAACATTTATTATAATAAACAGTAAAATAATATTAATGATTCGTTCCATATAAGCATAATTGCCAATTAAATTTCCTTGCATATTTCATATTAAAATAAACGTAAAATTTTCCTTGTTTACGTCACGTTCTCCTCTGAAATCGAATTTTTATTTTATTTTCAAACATCAGTGAGAAAGTAAAACGACATTTGTGAGTTTGATTCGATAAATCAATTTCCCTATTCAATAGATTGCTTTAAAGCGGTTGAACATAATCTTTAGCAAACCTCAAAATTCTACCCCCACCAGATATTATATATTGCTCGCCAAAAAAAAACTGCTTAAATAAGATAAATCTTAAATGTAATTAGATCTTAAATAAGAAATCTCACAATGATGTTGCAATCTTTTGTATTTCATACTACTATTTAGCTAAAGCTAAAATCATAATTTCACGATAATTCTCGATATACGGAAACCTTCACGCCACTTTTCACAACAAATTCTGATTTTACTGGACAAATCATAAAAAGGAACTGTTACCATACTGGAAAATACGATTTGCATAATTTTCATCGCGAATGTTGTGAATCTTAATCCGACGCTACCGTGCATCCAGACACTTTCAATTACTTGCAACATCACCTCGTGTACCGCTAAAACATCGGTTGGTACGACGCGCTGGGAATAGAAAACTTTTCAGATCTTTTTGAAACGGCGCGCGAATTGCAACCGTCGCTTAAATAGACACGTCGTGGCTACCTAATTGGATCAAAAGGTTCTAGCGCGTGCATCTTCGTAGAAACAGCAACCTACTGAAATAACTGCACGATGCGTTTGCTATACGTACGCGCGTATGCTGGAAGAAATAGAGAGGCCTGCTTGCTCGTGTAATTATTATTCCAGCGGCTGAAAACGTTGGCTGTGATGTTGACGTCGCAATTAAACGTATATTATTGCTGTAAACAGAACGACAAGCTGGTCCCCCGACGAGTTCGCTGCACCGCGGAACGCGTTTTCGTAATTTATGGATCTCTCGTCTTTCTTTCGTGCTTCTTTGTTTCGCAAAAGATAGGAGGAAGGGCGTGGATCGTTGGGAAGAGATCGGACGAGGGGAACAAAGGGGTGGCACTGGCAAAGGTGGATCCTAATTAGGCGTCACCGGGAAAAGAATAACGTTTGGTATTAAATGATGGTTATCTAGACAGGATAGAGACGAAAGGGGATATCATGGCGAATTGGATAACATAACGGCGCGAAGCGCATTTTCACGAGAAATTACGATGAAATATTCGTGCGGCCAAGCACGAAACTCCTTGTTCGCAGTCGTAAAACTCTGACGATAGGAACTGTCGAGTTGGTTCAGAATGAATCGCTGGGTGAGCAAAGGAAAATCAAAAGCAGAGGGACATTTGAGAAATTAAATCCTTTTTATGCAATTAACACTGTGCAGAATGAAATTTTTCTCGTTATTTTATATAGCCTGTTTTAAATTTTATATATGTACGTTGGCGATACGTAAAGTTTCTGGGTCCTCTATGGAAGATAGGTTTTCGCTTTTAAGCGTAATTAACTTTGTGTTCTGTCCTTGCCTGTTTCAATTAAATACCTTGCCTCAAAGCATTAGCTTTTCACAACTTCCTATACTGTTTGAATTCAATTTTTGTCTTCTGCTATATTCTTGAGTAATCTGCATCGCAGTTTCAGTTTTTTGAATTTAGAAAACGCAGCACAGTTTCTTGTTATCAAATAGCGAAGTAGTTTTAATTTAATGCATGTCTTGTTTCGATTAATCTATTATCCTCTATCGTGAATTTCATTTGAAAGCCCCAATACTCGGTAGATGGAACTTTAACAATTTTAAAAAGTAATATTTCATGATACTATCCTCTTCTATGAATTTTTATTCCAGTTCTCGACAACGACATATTGCAAATTGTAATTAACGAAAAATCTACTTCGTATTAATGATCATTTTATATAATATTTATAACAATTTTATTTATAGAATTAAAATTAACAAATATAATGATTAATGAGTTCATGTTTGATTAGTAGTTCAATAATTTAATCACGCTTGACTCTTTGTCGACTTATTCAAATTGATTCATATTAAAGAATCGTTAGATTGGATATAATTAATGAGAAGTTCGCTTCTCACGGAGTTAATAATCTCGACAATACGGCTAATTGTACGATATATGTAGTAATTAATGCTTTAACTTGCCTAATTAGAAAACTAAAGAGCCTCGTTATCTTTCCATTTTCCCTGGTGAATCGAGTAGAAAATTTTCTGAAATAAAAATGACGCCGAGGCTTGACAGTAGAACGAGTTCCACGTTACTTACCTCGGAACGTATAAACCAACCGTATTTAATTTTTCCCGACGACTGCGGTCCGTCAACCGTGGCCACCCCAAAATCGCAGATATACGCAATTAATCTTAAACACGACGCGAAGTCGTTTTTTAGCGGTTATCAGTGTTGCATCTTCTATCGAGGCACACTTTGCGAGCGTACTCCTGTTAACTTTATAGCGTTGCCGATAAAGATGATACAATGATAACGCCATCCTTTCCCCTTAGTCTATCTCTTGTTGGTTTTTCTCTTTATTCTCATATTGATACGGTAATATGGTAACGTTTAATAAACGTTGCTTATGATTAGGCAGTTCTTTGTAAATAAATGAGGGTTGCGTTCGGTGGACGATTAAAAGAAGAGCAGGGAGATTTTTAAAAACGACGAAGAGCTTAACGCAAAACTGCTGACAACAAAGATTTCTTTTACCTATTTCTATTCTCTTTACTTTGTTTCGTTCTATTTTCTTTATATTTAGATATGCTTCATTTCATATAGTTTCCTTAGCGGAATAAAAAGCTTGTCATTCTTTATCTCAGGTTTCATTCATCATAGGTTTGTTTGCCTTTTCTAGTTACAAAATGTCACAGAAACTCGTATCATTTCTTCACTCGTGCTTACCTGTTCGATGCAACAGAACGCTCAATAGTAGCAACCACCTAATTAAGCAACATACTACACTGGTAGATCGTATATTTAAAAAAATCATCGGATATAATCGACAATTTTCCTATACCGAAATAAAATTCCGATCTTTGAATTTATTCAAATAATCTCTACTATTTCCCACCCTTCTCTTTCTCACCTCTTTTCACTTCTACTAACCATCTTCTCCCTATATTCGACCACCCTATACTAAACCCGCATCAGCCGAAAAAGAAAACATTTCGAATCGTAAATACGTATCACCAGATCACAGTGTCGGCACCAGCGCGAGGAACAAAACGAGAAGAAGAAAAAAGAGGGATGATTTTCTGGAGACTTCGATCCTTCACGAGAGACTGGAACCGGGGTTGATTATCGCATCGATGGAAGGCAACGGTCCGCGTGGGAGTACGCGCGTGCATTTTCCCAAGGTGTAGCCATTGTCGATGATGCTCTTTGATCGGCCGGTCTGGTTACGATGACGATGATGAAGGACTGATTACGCCGCAGCGCACAGTCGTCGAGGTTTAACAAACCTGGCTGAGATGCGTGCGCGCCAGGGATGAATGCAGCGCGAGAAGGGTGGCGGCGGTCGGTGATCACAAAAGAGCACTGCGCACCGTGAGCGGGAAAACAATGCGCGGGGAGCATGCGTGCTCGGCTTGGCAAATGAAAACCGACCCGGCGAAACGAGAGCACTTTGCGTGCAAGGAATTACCTCGCCAGACAGATCGGGGAATTGAGTGGAGAGAAGAAGACGCGGGGATTCGGATAGGGGTAGAATAGGGCGAGCAAGAAAAAAGTTTAGGGATCGCAGCGATGTGTTGGAAAGGGTCGTGCGGTATAGGTGCGCGTCTCTCGAATCGTCTACGATTCGAGCCGTAAGATATTCGTGTCTGCGATGGGATTATGGTGAAAGAATAAGGGTTGGAATTAATATTCGGATTCATGTTCGGTCGGGTTATCGAAATTTTCTTCGGGGGAAGAATGACATTCTTTTTGGTTTACTAACATGGTTAATCTCGTGCGAAGGAAGATGAAAATATCAGAATTTTCGAGCGACGTACACCGTCGTTCATAAATACGAAGACAAATAACGATAAAAACAGACACACTAAAAGCAATGCATAGCTGGATGCGTTAGAGTTCATGAATGAAAGGCAGGTTTCAGGTTCTCACGTGTACCGTGGCTTGTCAGCGGGACGTACTAGTTGTTTAAGGCTACTCAGCTGGGTTTATGCCTGCAGCGATGAAACGGAGCTTACGCCGCGGTATGTTACCTCGTACTTAATATACGGCTGCAGACGGAGAGTGTGCAGCGCAACGCTGCTGCGAACTTACACCGTTCTGGGTCACCGTATGCAACTACGCTAACGAACGAGGAAGGAGATACCTAACGAGGAGGAACTTTCGAATCTTCCTGGCGAAGTGGCGTTCCCGTCGAGAATTAGTTTAAAATTCATACTTTCCGCGAACGTGGCAGCGGAAATTTCTCCTCTTTCTCGTTGAACTTTCTGCCATAGCGTTTCGTTTCATCAAATTACACAGGGTCGTCGTTCAATGGCAACGGATTTCACCGGATCTGGTTGGGTACAAATCGTACAACTTCGCGTCGTCTCGAACGGCTGGTTGTAATTCAACTTTCGCAGGCATAATTAACGACACCGGAGAAAGGATGTGTAGGGTGCAAACTTTTAACGACGACTGTACGTACGGTGTAGGATTCTCTGCGGACTGCGCGCGACAGCTGAGTTCTGCTTCGGTCACGACTCGCTCCATTTCAAACTCTTTTCGACCCCTAACTCATCCCTCTCGTATCCACCCCGTTGCCATCTCCACTGGGAAAGCGAAGCTCGATGCCACGCTCGAACCGGATGGACCCAATCCTCCAAGCAACACTCTCCTCGACCGATTCAACCCTGTCGTTCGACTTTACGCTATCTCGCACGCTTGTGCGATACCATTCAAATCACGGCCATTTCTGACGATTTAAACAAACGACTCCAATTTGCATGGATGCCAGCCGGAAATGTAAATCGTATCGTTCGGCGGCGACGTGAATGCGATGTTTGAAACGTGGCGTAACGCGCGACTATTTTACGGAGCGAATGTGTTCCCTCGGAAAACTCCAAGCGGAAACTTGCGTTACGGACTCGCTCTATTTTGCTGCAGGTAATGGTGTATGGCTTCGTTGAGGTTTGTTTGATAGATTCGCTCGCTGCGAGATTTATTCTTCCTGAATATGTTGCGCGTCTCTTGTTCGTAAACATATGACGCGAGAATTGTAAAGGAAGAGTTAAATATTTAAACATGTTTGATTCAAATGTTGGTCTTAACTTCTAACCTTACGTTCTTAGTTTAGGTATTATGTTTACTTATTGTTCAGAATTTAAGAAAATCGCAAGTCGAAGATATTTTCATGAAATAGTACATTTTAATGATTCTTATAATGTGTTCTTTAAATGGTTTCACATTAATTGACTTTAGCGACGGTTTGTTTTCAAATAGAAATAGAAAGAGAGATCTTTTTTCGAATAGCGATGAGATACAGGCTACGGAAAATTGGGAGTTTAAGTCATCACTTTGCTGATTTCGAAATTGTGTAAGAAATATGGACGGATAGACAGATGGATGGATAAGAATTTTTCTTCATTTTCATTAAAGGTTGCGCTTAGGAATTTTTATCTCGGAAACATTTTTGTCAGACCTAGGTAATATAAAAATCAATAGCGAAATCGCGAATGAAATCTTATTTGATATGCGCCATTATGACATTCAGCCAGCCAATTAGATCATATCGATCATTTCCTAAATCTTTTATCTTCTGGAATAACACATATAAACTAATAAAACAACATAACACATTTCTTCTGTGAATAATATAACTCTAAAGTCTTAGGGAGATAGAAAATTGAAACGAATCACCGGCGAGGTCTTTGTCGGACGAATTCTCCGGCCGATAGGCTGATAAAAAATTCCACTCGCTTGGTAATGTAACTTTTTGCCGACACTATCCGTGAAATTTTCAGGCACCGAGCCAATCGGTTCCCTCTTCCGTCGCGATGTTAGCTTTCGCCGGCTTTAATGTGCAACTCTGTCGCGGAACGTCCCGTTGTAAGCCGCAAGTTCGACGAACTTCGTCGATATCTTCTGGCATGAATATCTAAACGTATTAATTAACGAGTCTGTCCGAAAAGTTTCGTCTGGCGCAGTTCGTCGTTCCGCGTCTGGAACACGAAAGGCCGGCATAATAAATGTCGCCGTCACACGGCCAAAATCGTCGGCATTTACGTTTTCAAAACTTTGTCTCGCCACTACTCAGATATTAAATGACTTACTCGGATTAACAGCGTATATCAGTATGATGTCTTTTGTTCGGAATTGAATTCTCTTTTCTTTTTTTTTTTTTTTTTTTTTTTGAAAGAGCAAAGTAAACGCACAGAAGTCTAATTAGAATCGTGTATCGATGGATGATACGAAGTTTTCTGTGTCATTTTAGGAACTAGGATATTAAGCAATTCGAATTTGAAGTTTCATAGAACGTGTTAAAGCGATACTTTTGTAGTTCCATCGACCCAGCATTGTATTCTTTTCGAAGCGAGCCACGATTATTTGGATTTGAATAAAAATATCATCGAACATATTCGTCGCGCTATTCACTGACAATATCCGAATTGAATTTTAACCTGATCTCGCGTAAGCTGCCTTTTACACGGACGGAAATCAAGAGCGAATATACCCAGTGGATAAAGCTCATTTTCAATACGCGAACCAGCGAGATCGCTAGGCTAGTTCACGTAGGTGACATTTTAAGCCAAACTTTCGGGTAGTCGAGCCTCGGTGTATAACGTATTCAACGCGAGTGAACAGAGATTCCGATACAGTCAGTGTGCCCTCCTATAATCGAATTTTCCGCTACGACTACTTGTTTCACCACCGATAACTTGCCGCCGGTGCAATAAACGTTTTGTTCTTTTGTATGGGAAGAGCGGGCTGGATCTTTATGCGGTTTTCATTTAGTTCAGCGTCCTCGTCCGTTTTTCCGGATGTTTCAGAGCTGTGGCTTGATTACGTAGAGGATGAAGTTTATTCCGCAGATGATGAAAGGAAGATTTTCTTGCTTAGATGTTCCATATTTTGCTGTATACGTGTGGCAAAGTCGCAAATTAAAATATATACGAACTCACACAAGTATTTCGACATTTATAAAAACATTTTATGGATGCATTATATGTATGTAGTATCGTGGAAAAAGACCTAAGAAACATCAAGTTAATCATAAACAATGTCGCGAGAGCCGAGGCGCCGTCGGGTTCATCAATGTGTCGTCGATCTTTCAATTGAATAGTTTTGTAGAACACGTGCGTGGTGGTCCTAAGAAAAGACAAAGGGATGCCAGAACGGTCAGAATGTGAGTTGAGAAGTCGCAGGGTGTCTGTTGAGAAGTCGGAGAGAGTCAGTGGAGAAGCCGCAGAGTGTGAGTGGAGGAGCCGGAGAGTATGAATCGGGAAGTTGAGAGCCGAGTATGATAATGAGACGTACGACGATATTGTAATCAGTTTTTTGTATTGAGTGTTGCTTGTTAAACTAAACTCGACTCCAAATAAAACATCATTACTTGTCCTTACTCTAAGACTCATTTAGGTTACCACATGTGTTTATAAAAAAACTTCTTGAAATTTCATATAATGAGACACGATTGCCACGATTGCATTGGTACAATGCAAGACGAATCTGAAAATGTACATGGAAACTGCAACATATACAGCGCAACGATATTTTTCGCAGAGAACACAAAAATATTTAAACAGTCAATTATCCATTAGATCAATAGGCCTCGCAATTCGATAAGACTATCTTTAACATTCGTTATACGTACATTGAAAATGGCCATTCGTACCGAATATTAACTTTTGTTCCAAATATACGTTTGAAGTAGATATATTGTAATCGCTATACACGTTTTCAGATTAATTTCACATTCCAATGTAACCATAACGCTTGTATCTCGTCATAGTGGTAATGAGATTTCTTTGTGTTTTATATAACACACTCAATATTCATAAAAGTTTCCTATGTGTTAATGTGTAATAAGCGTGGAAATACTTCCTTTCGCCGCTGTATGTACGTGAATCCATTTTTCAGTCAGTCGACACGTTTCTACGGTCATAATTACAAGCGCGAGGTGATCGAGGTATTAACGAACGGGGCGCGTGCAGACGACGAAATCCGCTTGGAAACGCTGGTACAGCTGAAACCTAATCACGCGCGGCCGCCGAATTACATTCAAGCTTACGGACAACTGCGTTAAATGGAAATTGTAGGCTTCGGGGAGGGGAGGGGTGGGAGGTGTGGGGTACGGCAATCGCAATTGGGCCATTGTTTCGATTGCGTACAGACATTTTGGGTAACTGCGCTTTCGCGGATGCCAACGCCCGCCACCGACGCCGACGCCGCGATATACGTCATGAAATGCCGATACGCGCGCAGATATGTACCTGTCGCCGTATCGAAATAGTTTCCGAGCCTGTCGATTACGTTATTTAGATAGTGGACGCGATACGCCACCGATATCGTGCTCCTGTTAAACGAGTCCTCGACGAAAACCGCCGCTGGAGCTTTAGGCTAGCTATGTCACACGGTATCGATATTTTTGCGCCAGCTAGACGACATTTTGCTAACGCCTCGCTCAGACGCCCATCGATGTACGGATTTACGGCTCTGATATCGTATCGCTGTAATTGGACAGTAGGTTTCGTTGAAAGCATGATTCCCTTTGTAACCAACACTACTGAATCCAAACTATGGTGATTACTCTCAAGTTTTCTTTAACTCTTTCAAGACTGCTGGGATAATTACGTAACGAGTTAATTTTTTGAACGACTGCTGAATCGTTGGAATTTCTCCACATCGCTGAACACTCTTAGAATGTAGGACCTTATCGTAACTGGTATTGCGTACGTCTCGCTTCAAAAATTATATTAGATAGTGTGATATCTAATTCGAATGCGTTATGACCTGTACTATCATACTGTTGCATTTGTCATTGAAAGAAAAATTCATCCGAGATGAGTGAACTTAATGGGTTCTTCGCTGTCAAAGAATAACGATCAAAGAGGATATAGTATAGATATAGAGAATGAGATATGATTATCGAGGGTTGAAGAAGTCTCTCTGAAGTTCACCATCGAAATGGTAACAACCTTAAGAAGAATTACGACGAATAGTAAGTAAAAGACGCGGATTATTAAAAGCAAGAAAACTTCTATCGAGAGTGACGAATACGAACGATAATAGTAGCTATTTTGTGAATTTTATGGATTCTTGGCGTTTACGTGGGTTCGAACAAAGAAAATGGCGAAAGGAAGCGTAGGTGGGTCCGGAGTTCGTTGGTGGATTGATGTATAGACATAGAGCTATCTATCAGACCCATGTCTCCGCGTGAGGACGTTCGACGCATCGAGATAAGGTACTGTATTTGGAATGTTTACGATAGCTTCGGTGTCTAAATTGCATTCTGTATTCTATTTCCTTAATGTAAAGGGTTTGGTTGATGGTATGTGGTTTTGTAGAAAGTGTATAGGTTGCTGTGATTGACGAGTATGAGACGTCAGCTAGTTCAACAGGAATAAGTTACTTCGTATCTTTAAAGTAAAGTAAATATACGGAGATTTGATGTATGGACGAAGAATCTGTTTCAAGATTGTTACAGTTACCTTGGGAATCCGCGAAAACCATTTTCTAAATTTCTGTCCATTTGCGTTTCTTATCTTTGTTTCTTCCATCTACGTCTTTATTACGTATGTGTGGTATAAATTTTCTGGTAAATATAAAAACATGCGGGGCAACTTAAGCTTTTGCAATTGATAAAATTGAAACAACATTATCTGAACAATAATTTGACGACAGGAAAACGATTATCAATTTTATGATAACGCCCTCAGCATTTAATGGTAATCGAAGCTTAATTTAAATTGAACAAGTTGAATCTTCCTTGTCTATATGAAAAATGTTCAGGTAATAATTTAGTCCATAAAAATCGGCCAACTTCTCCACTTCTGATATCGTTAGCCATTAAAATTTAAGGATATGACATAAAACCTAGGATCACACAAATGAATTCTGATAGATCCACGTTTGTAAAACAATACTCGATGGTCAGTCAGAAATTCGAGAGGAAGAGAATCGATGGAAAACCATTAGCGACGAGAACAGGAGTTGTCACTGCAGAACGAAATCTCGCGTTCGATTTATCTTTCGCTGGGTCTTCAGCCATTTTTGTTCGCCATTTTCGCGTCTATGCATCATCGTTTTCATTATACCCACGCGTATTTGCCGCCGTAAATTCGTTATGCGAATTTCACAAGCCGACAGGCTCGTCCTTCCCGTAATTGCGACGACGTTGATTCGCACTGATTAATTTTTCCTGCGATTCCCTTTTTCTTCTTCCACGTTCTACCGATGTAATTGAAAAAAGCACCTAATTCCGAGAGCGTGTTCAGCTTAATCCTTTTTTCGACGACGTCCTGCGATAACGAGTTTTTCCAAACGAAAGCAGCTTTTTATCGCGTTATCGTTATCCACGATTTTTGTTCTTTCTCGTTTTGCTTACATCAACGCAACAAACAAACAACTTCAAATCCGAAAGTTTATCACGACGAAAGCATATTTGCAGAACACACGGGAAAAAGTGGGTTTTTTCACGAGATGGCAAGTTGATTTTTTTACACAGCCGTGTTTAACGATTTCATCGTCGTAGCTCAAAGAAACACGAAAATTTTGATCTCGTGGAATGTTCGAAACTTCGCGCAGTTTAACACGGACAGCAATCAATCGATCGTCCTAATCAGTGGAACAGCAGCGTCGATTTAGCATGGACGCGGCATGAAATATCACTAGTTTGCATGACATTAATTAATTCACGAGTTAGAATTGCGGGTGTGCTTAAATCGTTAGTATGGGCGGCTGTAAAGACCGGCAGACCGATTCTCTGGCGTCGGTTAGGCCCGGTGACAAATTGTCCATTGTATCCGTCTGGGTGTGCAACGATTGGAACCTGCGTGCTAGTCGGATTTACACGCGAAATTCCAGTTAGAACTAGCCCGTGGAAACACAAAAGCACGACGTTCGGTGATAGAACCGAACCGGGAAGGGTTAGGATGGGTCAGGAACGACAGAGGATACCGGAAATGGATAGCGCGATAAGCCACTGATTGTGATCCAATAGATTGGCGAGAATCCTACGTTGAAATTAATGACGGTGTCGAGTGTCGCCACCTTCCAAAACTTGGATCTGATAGTCGTTTTTATTTTTGGTATTTAGTTAGCCATTTAGTTAGCAAAACACGAGAAAATAGGGAAAATGTAAAGTTAAATGAAAAAAAGTTACTCGTATTATGGTTGAGCGCTGCTATCATCGTGGACTACACAACTTGAATGCTTTTCGAGATGTTTTAACAACGTAACGCAACGTTATTCGCCAAACAGCGGGAGATTTAAAACACACACTGCGAATAGCGCAAAATTAAACTGTCTGTAATCCGAAAAATAAATCTCATTTGATATTTGTATACGCGAATTATTTTCATCGGCTCTGTGTTTAAAATGGATCTTTCTGGGGAGCGCCATTAATTTTATAGACATTTTGCATAACTAACGGTTGTTCACACCGTTTTTATGGTTTCGAAATTATCATAGGTAAGTAATTATCGCTTTCGTTCTGTAAACTAATAGGAAAAATGTTAGTTCTCGGGAAGTAGCTGCGATTTGTCATAGCACCTCTGGCGCTGAGAGAGGCCACGATAACCGTTAAAGAAGGAAGCGAAAGGGTGAAGTTGACGGGCTCTCGTTCTTTTCTTTAACCTCTTTCTCTCCTCGGCTCTTCCCGACGCCAGTGTAAGAACAGCTTCTTTGCTTTAACGACTGTTTTCTGACCCTGTTGGTCCAACTTTCGGCATCGCTTTCAACTGTCCGTCGCAGCTAAGTTTCTTTATCCTTTTGCTGTTGCGTGAACAAAGTATCAACTGTTCCAACGAAATTGGTTTCGATTCTAAATACGAGTACATATTGCTCGTTGTCTGAATCCTTTCTTGTCTATATCGTTCGTTTCACACGCGATGCTTTTAAATAGCTTCTAAATAATCAATCAAGTATTTTACCTGTTATTTATTGCAAACTGATTTTAGACGTTTTATATCTCATTGTCATGTTTTTGTTAATTGTGATGTAATATCAATTTCAGATTTAGTAATAGTAACGTAAAAATGTTGTCTCTCGTTATTTATTTATCTATATTTCATTTGAATTTATGAAGATCGCGAGGGAAGATCATAGTACTAAATACGTTTCCATTTCTTTAAATTCTATTACACTGCCAATCGATCTTGAAATTGCCTCATTAATTGGTTTTACAGCCAGGTTTCTGGTCAATTTCCTAAACACTTCAAAAATATTGAACGCTACAAGATTACATTTCCAATCATCCTCTCTTTCATTGTTTCATATTAAAATACATTCTTTTCGTCGTCAAGTATCCTAGAGCAAGTATCAGAAAACTGTTTTTTCTCCTATTGTCTTCATTTCCTATTTCCGTATTGATTGTACGGTCATTCGCTGATCATGGTAAGTCTGCTTCCTTTATTACCTTTAGTTTACACATGTTGATAACATTTTCTCTACCGTCACTTTTATTCAATAAAGTTCTCTTCGCCTCACTAGATATTTTCTATTTTCAGTTTAACGATTCTTACGATCGCTTTGATTCTACAAATTCTGTTGTTCGTACAATCGACAAATTCCTCCATCCATTGTATCAATTCGTTTCACGTACTCGCACTGTACATGCACCAGAGCTAGAAAACACGTCCATCTCCGCTTATCATTTCTTCTTTCATCCCCAAATGCTAATCTTTCCACGTGCCAAACTGTCTTATTCGCGGAAATTCAAAGATGCGCGAAATGTACAATTATTCGGTAATTTTCCGCTCTATCGTTACTAGCTGCTAAAACACGACTTTGTAATTACCGATACGAAGACGCACGTCATTTTACGTCCTAGCTACAAAGCGTGGTCTTTTCGACAGCGCGGTAGAACAAACGACAACGGCAAAGCCGTTCCAACCAAATGTAGTTCTAAGCTCTTTCCGTCGTGTAATGCTGTTTAATGCGAGACGACTAACGACGCGAACTAACGTCGCGCACTCGAGCGCGTTTTCGAACAGAGAGATCGCAGATTTGTGTGTTCCAGGGAAATCGAGAGAATATGTGCGAGGTGGCGGGCGCAACGTCACTGCGGTCTCGCGCAATGCAGCTCTGCGGTGCATCCCACGATGTATCGGATATCCGACCGTTAACGTTCGATAGATTTGCTGTCGCTATCGCGTTGTAAAGTGTCTGTCGCTAATTAAACGTCGCCGTGTTGGTCGACTATTTTCTACTAATTTCCGCTGTTCCACTATATTTTTCGCTAATTGTAATTATACATATGTATACGTATAGAAAATGGCACGCCTCGTTGTTATTACCGACTTTAATATATATCGACATTCTGAGTAAACAATATTGACTAACATAGCTCTACGGCTATGACAACCTCGTAACTTTATTTCTTGATATTGCCGAAATATTTTCAATTAATACTAATGACGTGTTACAAAATTCCAAATGAATCGTAATTATTACTTTTATTTATTATCCAATGAAAAACCTAGTGTACAAACATAGAACACGAGAGAAGATATTTTTACGTAGATCTCGGAAAGTTGAACCTGACAAAAACAGATATTAAGGTCAATTAACGATTTTTTTCCTATTGGAAAATTCTACGCGAAGTGATGTATTGGAAACTGCGTTTAGAAGAAAGTTTTCGCTCGCGGCTGAAAAGCGGTTCTACCCATTGTACGATCTACCTTTGTAAACGTTGAGAAGTTTTTGCACACTTTACAGAACAAGGAGTTTGAAAAGTTTCAGTTTGAAGAGCATGAGCGTCCGTATCCAAGATGCAAACGCGCGATTCTGAGAGACTGATGTTAGGAAGCGTAACCTTAGTACACCTTGAAACCCGCCGAAACTTTTACTCTTCGCATTTTTCTTCGAAACAGCGCCTCAAATATTATTCCTTGGGATACGAACGAATTGTACGAGAACCATCTTCTCCGAAAGTGTCTTCGAGTCTTCGAAAATGCGTGTTTGACGATCGACGTCTCTCGCAAATGGAACTCTCGCGTGATCACCGTAGACTCGCGATAAATATTGAAACAGCTTGTACCGACAAAAAGAAACGCGCAATCGAATATTCGACGCGTAGATTGGTGCTTCCTGAGGCCGAAGAGCTAACGAAGTGTGGTATTCGTGACCGTTTTTGATATTCTATTCCGCGGCTCCATCCCGCGGTACGTTTTATCGCGACCGTTGTGTGGGAATTTACACATGCGGCGACATCCTTGTATACTTAAGCCGTATGATTTATTCACCTTTATCCGGTTCGAATGCGAGAACATACAACTACTTAGGCGAGGTCTTACGCGCGACGAAAGACCGGAAGTTTTCCTCTAAATCAGCCAGGGCGCAACCACAACAGAAATGGATGCCGCGTTAAATGCAGTTTCCAGTTCGATCTTCATCCATTTCAGGGTGGAAAACCTCGAAGGAGAAAGAGCACAGGGATTGGTTATGAGGTCTGGTAGAAGGTGAAGGGTGAAACACAGGAAAGAGAAGGGGAAACGGATAGAATGCCGGATAGAAGGGTCGAAACTGGTAGCAGAGAAATACAGAGAGTGTGTGCTTATGCCGAAATTCAAAGCAATCGGCGCAATAAGCGAAACAATAGTGCTTACGAGCACGCCAACTTCGCACCGCGCAACTTCGTCGGCTCAGTTTGGCATGGGCTTCCTTATCTACCCCGGTACCGAGTTATTTAAACTCTCGTATCTCTGCCAGTCCTGTTCTCTGGCCTTTCTGTCGTGTGCACTCCGTGCGTCTCTCTTTCTCTTTCTCCTCCTTTAGTATTCCAACCATCCTGCGCCAGCACCCATACCACCTACGCTTTCCGCTATCCTCTCGCTAATGGCTAATGATTATTGCCGGCCCGTTAGATTGCAAGTGTCTGGATAGCAACGTAGCACAAGCCCACTGTAATAACGATGTTTTATTCACTCGGAGACACTTGATAGACCCTGCTGCTGGGTATTTTGTCAGAAATAACGGATTCACCCCTGTATTTCGTTCAGCCCCCCCCCCCCCCAGTTCAAGGCTCCATTGTTCGAATAATAAGAAAATGAATCGACGAGAACCGAGTGTGCAGTCGACAATGACGAGGCTTAAAAATTACGCAAATTAGATTCCGCGATGAATTTTGTTTCGTGAATTAAAGTGCACGATCGCGGTTTATCAGAATCGCGCGATGAGTTTGCATTAGCCGAAACCTTCTTGAAATTTATCGTTGCTGCACGCGATGAAGGATGTATCGTTCAAAGTTTGGAGGTATTTTATTGAATATTTAATTTATGGATTACCGTGTGGGGGGTTGTATTAAAGAAGACAATAATCGGATGGAACAACGTGGTCCTTTGAATATCTGAATTCGTCCCACGCTGATTCCACTATAAATTCCTCGTCGAGATTCACTCTCTGGGGTCGTGGAAATGTAGTCGCAACCACCTGAAGAGCAAATTTCGAGGATATACGTTTAATACCGTTTATGTGAAATAATCAGCATGGTGTTCTTTGTCTCATACATGGAACAATCAAATTTTCGATTAAACGTTCGCTACAAGGAAAATAAAAACATGGTATCTGTACCGTGTACTATTCGATCTAAATAAACTAAGGCAAAATCTAAATGCCAAAAAATCGACACAAGTATCCAACCTAACAATCTAATACATCTTGCCCATATATCCAAAGCTAAAGTTCTACCAAAATCACTATTTTCTATTTTCACAAAATTTAATAAGAAAACCAACAATACTAACGTACAAATATCAATTTCGTCTGTTGCTGAAGAACGATAGCAAAAATATTGTTTTATATTATGTTATCCCTATATTATCCAGACGTAAATATTTTAACGTGTCCTTATATTTAGAGTCGAAGAACAGTCAAAATTTATCCTCCTTACAGCACAACATTTAATGAAACGAACAATACAAATGTCGGTTGTTCTTTTCCTCTTATAGCATCGCGTTAAAGTAAAATCTGGAGTAACGTCGATAGAATGGAAATCGGACTCGCAAAGAATGAGAGTGCGCAGCGGTAAATCAGCATAGATTTAACGGTGGAGCTTTATGGAGCGTGAACGTAACATTGAATTTCATTAGGCGCGGTTGTGTATCGCGGACAAGGGAACGCGGCAAATTCCTTGTCGTGAAATTAACGATAAGGAATTTGGTTGTTAAACGGGCGATCGAGCTGTGGCATAAAGTGGTAGGGAACCGGGTGGCGGGTGCACTTGTTAATTTCCCACGTTACAAGCGTTGTCGTCGACGGCGTACATGTATAATATGTCGGTTTACGACGTGTTTATTAGAGTTAACCGTGTTGCGGTCCTTGTATATGAGAATACCTGCTCGTTCCGCATAAGCTGACAATTGCCGTGGCAGCAGGTGACAAGCAGTCATCGCGGTTCCGCCGTCGACGAAATCCACGTTACACCTCTCTCATCGTGTATATGAACGCGCGATCTACATATGACGAAATTTATGGCGTCATCCGTCACAAACAGCTCATTGCCCGGTTGCTAATTTTGAATCCGATTCGCGAATTAACGTCCGAAATGTCCAGTCCCGGTTTTCGAGGGTTGCTTTTGCACCAGCTACCCTATTCGATTGTTCTTTACTCGCAAGTGAGTGGGTAAACCTATTGATCGGTTAATTGAATGATTAATCAGGACCCTGCGGTGAATGTTGTAGTCAGATCTTGTTAAACGTGTTTCTGGTTGCCGAACTAGTTAGTTAAATCGATTCTTAATCAAGATATTGTTTAGTCTTGCGATTAGAACTTAATAAAGAGAAATCAGTGTTTCAGTTTGGTCAGTGTTAGTCTTTGTTGATATACGTTGCTGGTCATAAATATTACAACACGTTTATTAGAAAACTCTATCAAATATTCACTCGTATTTCGGTTATTTTATTTGATATTTCATATTACAAGGTACATATGACGCGAGTGAAGACAAAATTTAATTTGTGCCAAATGTCATACTTTGTCCAGATAGAGCAAACTACTTTCCTGTGATCTGATAATTTTATATCGAACAGGATAATCAGCTGACTCATAATTTGTAAGATTTATTTATGGAGTTTCGTTCGTTTTGTTATCAAAGTTGTTATTGCTATGGAAGAGAATTTACTACTGACGATAATTCGTAAAATTTTATTAACCATATTAGACTAATTGTGTTTGCAAGAACGTTAGTTTATTGGACTTTACATGAATGATTCTCTGGTTTGACTATCTATCGGAAAATGTAGATTTACTCACATAGGACATAAAAGATACAATTTATATAAAACAATATAATTTACGTTTTCAAGGGAATATCAAAGAACACGGAAGAATTACGGCACACGTGATGTCATGAATCGAATTATTTGTTCAGCGAAGATCACGAAGGAAAGTCTCGAGTTTACGATTACTGCAACGCAGGGCGAGCCGTGAAACCGTTTGCACGTTGTAACGAACCAATGGTAGTTTTTTTAAAGGAAACATTTATGGATTTTACGGTGGTTTGGAAAAGTTCAGAGGTGAAGCTTCAAGCAGGAAGAAGTTTTCGAGGAAAGCAGAGAAAGCAATTGTGGTTGCATCATCATCGCGGGGCATCGAAGCGCGACCAACCGTTCAAACCGTTCCAGACTTTCATTTCAATTTGTGCTTAAAAATTTGTAATACGACTGTAAGTTCCGTAAATGTCACGTAAAAATGATAAAGACGCGTTAAAACGTCGATTTCTTTCGTCGAGCGATATGTCGACCAATGGCGCGAGCTCTACTTATCGGTGCTTCATTTGAAAGTGAAAGATAATGGCAGGGAAGCAACTAGTCGTTTCCATTTATGGAATCTATTTCTTTGTTTTCACTCAATTCCCTTAACAATAGCCAACGTTGCTTTAATGCATTACATTCATATTTCTTTTCAATCTAATTCAAAGTCTAATTTGTGTTCTTATGACTCTTAGAACATTAGAACTAACAAGATGATAAAAATGATTAGTTCATCATTTTTTACAGAAATTTCATAGATTTATAACGATACAGAATAAAATAAGATTTAGCTATAAGAAGAGATCAACGAAAAAGTATTAAATAAATTCTTGGAATTTCCTGTTAATCGCGATATTAAAGAATAGAATTCAGTTACGTAAATTGACTGAAAAATATTGCAAATGAAAATGTCACGTTAACTGTTGATTAAAGTGGCAACGTGTTGTAATAATTGCATTGCTAAACTTAAAAGGAAGCTGTTTTACCTGCATTTTCGTTATTTACCTATTGATGAATATATATCTCCTCCGCGATAGATTCTAAAACAAATCTTAACAGGTTTAATCTTAGGCGAAATGCTCAATCCTCGATAGTTTCAATATTAAAGTGTCGTACGTTGTTTACGCACTATAGATCGATCGATGTTCGCAGAAATAGCGGGTCTGCGTATTTTGGCTTTACCTCCGCTGGATCCAACAATCGCGCGTACAAGTTGCGGCAGATTAGCGAACGAAATACCGCATTGTACTTGAACGTAGAGATTCGTGTTCCACTGCAATTAAATTACGCGAACCATTAACAGATAACGACAGCTCGAAGAAATCGATTTTGGTCTAGACACCGCGTCGATGGGCTAAGTAAATGCGCTGGGAACTGGGTCTTTGGACTTTGATGGGCTAAAAACTTTGTCGGGTTCGTGTTCTCCGGCGAGATTCATCGGTACCGAGTAAATTACGAACATTCGGTGGAATCGAAGTTACGCTTCCAGCGTTTAAATCTTATACTCGATAATATAACTATGAAGTGATTCGAAATGTAAGGTTCGAGATCTAGTGGAATGTAATTATAGGAAAACACTTCTAATATACGTTAATTATCATATGGCTCAGACCTGTTGAAATGTCTACAGTCTACTTAGTCTGATCTATTGCGCAAGGAACCGCGTTTTATTCAGTTACATCGTAATCCTCGATATATTGTGTATATATAACGATAGAAACAGGTTGAATATCAATTGGTAGGAAAAATATTGATTCGAGAACCTGAAATTATATGAAATAATCGCAGGAATAACTTGAATATAATTATTAACTCGACAACGAAATAACAAGATTCAAAGATACCTGTGAAAGGAATCAAAACTATTTCAACAACTTTTATGGTAAATTAACACGATTATAAAGTGAAAGAAATTGTTATGTTTTATTTATTACACAATTTCCTCTTGAAATATATGGTACATAACGTTTCCGTGTACCACACTTGTGTTTGTAATAAAAGAATAGAATGGTTCCTGTAATAAAAGCAACGAGGGGTAAAGAAAAGTATCTAGGGGAAAAAAGAAGAAAAATGCCTTTTAATGCTAGAGATTCATTAGCAAAATTTCCTACTAAGTTCGTGTGTTAGATATGAAAATCTAACGAATTTATGAGTGACCAGTTCTATGAAAATAAAAGACAGACGAGAAAACATATACATGTATTTTATACGAACGAGATAAATAGAAGACGACTTTCAAGAACCGTACCTATGTAATTCATTGTGAATCACCTTGACAGGTGAGAGTAAAAAGAGTAAAAAGAGTAAAAGGGTCGATACAAATCTTTAAAGGGTATGCTCGAAGCTCTACATTTACTGTAATTATTTTCTTCAACATTGCCTCAAACATCAAGCTGCTATTTTCATCTGGCCGTGTAACTAAAATATTAAAATAATTCTATCGGTACACAAAAAAAGTATATACATATATATACACACACAGAGTACATCGGCAGTGTCGAACGAAATTGGACAATATTTCTCTATTTCGAAACGAAACTGAAGCGTTTGCATTTCATCGATATCTCGATTAATCGGCGCGTGACTCGGCCGATCGGCCTCAGGCGTCAAAATTGACGGAAATTCCAGAGCGATCTTGTCAGTGAGAAATCTAGATTGCCTTTCGTACTGTACATTACAACTCGATAGTCCGAATGTACGGGTGGTCGCGTTAGTCCGTATCCTATTGGACAGCATAGTGGCGGTGGACGCAGTTTCCTTGTTCAGAAACTGAGCTGACGGCGTGCAATGTCCGATCCAATCTACGTATGTGTATGGTCTACGGCTAACGGATGCCAGCCCCTGGTGTACGGTAGTATCGTCATTCCCTACGATCTACATGGCCGCGTAGGCGGTGCAAAGCCCGATGTAACTATACGCGTGTGGATACAGTCAACCAAGGACGCTGTGTTTGGTGGTACAGTAGCACGGTGCGCCGGAAGCCTTGCCAAAGGCGACAAGGGATGTTCGCTGGCTAAATTGCTGCTACTGCTTGAGGAATATCTCATTTTTAGTTAATTCTGGACAACTGTTCGAACGTGTTGCGCTTGTCTTTCAATCCGGACGACAGCGGTTTGTCTTTAATACTATTCCTACTTAAAATCTGTATACCTTTTTTATCGCGGATAAAAATCATAAGGAAAACGTGATAAGCACATTTTTTATTCTTTTGCTTTCATGCCACTTTATGACAAGAATGAAGTAGCTGATAGTGGAAAGAATCAGGTTCAAATATATACGAATAGTTAACGAAGTTTTGTCGAAGCCAAATAGGTAACATCACGTTTTTTACGTTATGAAAAAGATGAGAAAGACACGTCTAGCTAGAAAATAAAATAAAGGGACTATTTGGAAAATGAAAAACGTAACTTGTATATTTATTTCTCTATAGTATTTAAATATGTTTGGTTCAATTAATAATGTTTGCAGGTAAGTGTAAAGTGTTGGTTTATGCTTTCCATACATAATTTCCAAGTTAAATATGTGTATTGTTGTTTGTTATGTGTTTTGGCTTTTATAGGGTTTGTACATGTAGTTCGTAATACAATAGGGAATGATTCGTCAGATAGGAGCTAAGAAAATATGACCAATAGACATTTGACTTCGACATTTTTCGGTGTATGCAATATCGACAACCCCATTTGTACCATTTTTTGGATTTACGGACAATAGGAAACCCTGAATGAGATCGATATCTTATGTATAACGTGTATGGGGTTGAGCTCGTTTGGATATAGCAAAGCATGGAGGCGAATGTTGGATATTTTGGTAAATCGAGGTCATATCTCGCGAGAAAGAAGATTCTCCTTTTATATTCCATTCTTTGGACAACAATCGCATTCTCGAATCATCTTAACACCCATATGAGAACCTACCGTAAAATCATTTCGAAAATGAAGAATTTTAACTGGAAATAGCCGTCGTTAGAGTGCGTGCGTTTATGTATTTGTTGGAAATTAGAAGATGCGAAAATACACGTAATGCACATAATATGCAAAAATAAGTCCAGTAAGAAAAATTATTAAAAACGATTCGAATAACTCTATAGTGGGGCCATTCGAGACAACAAAAATAGCCAATTAATAAAAGAAACAACGACATAAAAGTTCCAGAAATAATGCGATATACCTATACACGTTACTGAATTCTAATAATTGTAACTGAGAACATTAACGTTAGTCGAAATAACTTCTTCCCATTCTATGATTAGTTTAGACCGACCTAAGAATGGCTCAGAACTGATTTCGACGAATTACAAGGCAAATCACCTAGCCTCCCGCTATCGACCCTACTTTACCCTACTCACAAAGATATGAATTTTTAGTCACAATGAAAGACATTTGGAAAATTACCATTTTTTATTTACTATACAAACTTTGTATCTACTGTTTCCTCTGAAACCCCGTCTTTCGTCTTTAGCTAACACAATATATCGCGGCACACTCGGAAGTAGTGTTTCATTGCCACGTTCGCGTGCCATGAACGCCTAGCAACACGTACTACATAATAATGTTGCAACGTCAATATATTTTGTTAATTCGTACCTGAAAGTTAGTGCCGCGAATAATTATGTTGTAAACTAAGCTGGCTATAGTTCGGAAACTACTAACTCGAAGGCGGTTTCGCCAGGTGATATGATTTCGAAGTAATAGGAATCTCGGTACGATGAAGCTTCGCTGTTGAATCTAAGCTAGCAATGGGAATAGTTCGTCGTAACGATATAAGCTTTTGTTGGATAGCGTGAACTGTGAGCTAAACGTTCCTAACTCCTGTTACTAGTAACTAGTAATTAAGCGAGGCGCTGCTGTGTGAAACGACCTACCCTCTGTTCCACCCACCTTTCAACTCTCCCAAGGGTAACGGAGTAAACCGTTTGTGTCCATGAAATTCGCGCTTGTTAAGTAAGCATGTCCAACGACAACTTTTTTTCTTCCCTCTACGTCAAGTTTTATTCAATCGGCAACATCCGAGAAATATGGAGGGATGGTGCGTTGCTTGGTATTACCGGAATGATCGAATATCACAGTTCTATTTCTAAGTCCCATACCAACAAAGTCGTTATGCATATACTCAGGTGAGTCATTGACCAGGGTTAAGGTTAGGATTTCCCTCTCTGTTATGGTTAACACGAATCCTACCGTCTTCTATTTTATCCTTATTTTCATATTTTTCACGCCTTCGACTTAATTTGTTTTTTAATATGGAATTGGCCTGGAAGTTCAACATGAAGACTACAGGGGAAAAAGATATTGGAAATCAAATTTGCTATCTTTTACAGGGAAACAGTTTTGAAATTCAGTATGTTGTCAATTAATTCCATGATTGTTTGATTTTGATCTTTTCTACCCTTTCCATAGTATTAAAAATATTACGCGTGTTACAATATTATAGTATTGAAAATAGTAAGATATATTGTTTGTCTTAACAGACTCTCTTTATGCTTAGCTATTTTATATTATACTTGTAATATGATATTAAAATCAGAAAATTAATAAAGACATACCTATCACGATTATTTCCTGCGATTTTCACGTAATGAGAACATAAATAATTGAATTTATTATTTTAATTACTGAAAATAAATGGGAATGAAGCTTCTGTACATTAAAATGTATATATTTTAATAGTATTTGTCTATGAATAATAAACGATATATAGCACACTGGTTTTTTGCATTCATCGTGTAAGATTGATTGAGGAAATGGATGAAGGATAAATATTTTTATATAAATACATAAAAATCCTTCTTATAAAATTCTGTACTTTTCTAAGTCTACCAAAGTTCATTTAGCAATTCGATATCCCAGATACTTGGCTTTAAACCTACTTCTGTGAATGCTATCCATTTTCAATGCAAGGTAGTATCCCCAGTGGATACATTCGGAATTATTCACATGAAGTTTCGAAAAACAAACGGTAGGAACGTCGATTTCGTAACTCAACTGAAAAATTGTATGCAACGACCACCGTGTATTCTTTTTCGAAACATGGTTTCGCGTCGAGAAACAAAATTACTGGGATATTTACCACTAACACATGCCATGAAATGTTTACCAACTATTCTTTCTCGCTGCTTGGAATGCATGGCAGGTTGAATATTCCGGAGCTTCGTTTAATTCAACGTGAAAACGCATACGGAATAGAGATATCAGAATTTTGGCCGCTTACGGGTAGAGTTTCTACACGCGAATAGATTCAAACGTAAATTGTAATATAATCCACGAGATATAACGGTCGTTTTCCTCTGGCCCCGGTATTAATAACGTCTTAATTGGAAATTAGACCATGACACAGGTGTTCAGCCTTGTTTTCTGCGAGGTTACATTCTGTATCGTATAAATTCGTACAATTAATTAATCTAATAGTAATGCAATATTATTTTACCTATGGGATACTGTAGATTGAATTTCACACTCATTTTTGTTTCACTTATTCCAAAGGGATGGTAGTTCTTTTTTATTTATTATTCCAAATGATTTGAAAGAATTAATAATTCCTTTCATGGAACCTACCGATCCATAAATGGTCTGTCAACGTAAACTTCCAGGTTATCAAATCTGATTTAAGGGTGAATTTAAATCGCGGCAACGCCTATTCACAAATAACGTGACTCCATTGTATGCAAGGGCGTTACACGAAAATCTGCAGGTGAACCTTATTCCGTCACCGAGAATGATTTAAAGCGCATTGATTAAGAGATTGTATAAATCGTCTTCTCTACTTTAAATCAGCTTTCCTAGCATTAATCGTCACGAACACCATTCTGGATAGCGAATTTATGACGACAGTTCCAATAATTTAAATCTCGGATATGTAAATCTGCGATTTAGGATAGACCAAAATGTCGTGGGACAATTTTGTTTTACGCTTCTACACAACTCCTATACAACCCCTATAATTATTTCGTAGATAACTGATATAAATACCGTCGTAAAAAGCGTAATTCGATAACGATACATATAAATTTTACTCGTAAAAATATATTACAACGTATCGCAATAAAATTACACTTTACCGGTTTTAGATAACACAGATCGTAAAATCAAAAAATTCAAATGTTGCACACAATAAATAAAACGTCAATGTATATGAAATATTCAACATCACGTCGTACTTAACATTAACAATTGACTAAAATCGAATGCTCGATTTAATCTGTGCGAATCAACTCTCTGAAGTTGGTAGCGCTACAAGATGCATTATACTTCAAATGAGACATTCACAGAGTCGTAACATTTCTATGAAATTTCAATATTCAATATTTCTGATCTTCAAAACGTTGTCAGCAAACGTTGTCAATAGTACTTACCGTAAGCAGCAAACAACTCCGCCTTCGCACACATGTGATCTAAAACCGATGGAAGATTCGATCCTAGAAAGAGCTTGAGAAATTTCACGTGCATGGTACAACAACCTGGCTGCGATTAGAAGCTTCAGGTGTAGTGGGGCATAGCGAGTAGGGATGCTAAGGTGAGGGGTGGAGGGTCCCCTGCGGTGAAACGGTGGTGGATGGTTCGCCGGACGACCGTCGTTGGGGCGCTGCAACCCGTCAGAACGTCAGTTTGCTATCGCACCGCGACACGGTCGGGTCTTGTTCCGTGATCGTCACGTACACGTACGTACACGTATACACGCGCGCTACTCCGCGTCAAAATTCTTTCGAGATTGGTAACGGTTGCCACGCGATCGGTAATCGATATATTCATACACATGCTCGATGAGAGATGACACTAATCGCGCGTTCGAAGTTCGCGATCGTATGAGAAAAAAGTCACCTAATCCCCCGTTCGTGGACGAATGTCCCACTGCAGATGACACGAGTTCGTTGAATTTCATGTGCAAGTATTCGTTACACGTGTAAATATACGCTATCTGCGTATTAATACGCGGATAATCCTCGTATAATGCGTACGATATTAACATTGAGATCGGTGAAAAGTTTCGTGCCCTTGAAGTAGTAAAAAAGTGACTGGAGATTTGTTGTCCTTTGGAGTGTTCTCGGAAACGAACACAGTGCGCAGAAAAAGTTTGTTGTTGTCTGCGGGCGAAATCGAGTGATACGTTTTTGTGACTTCTCGGATAACACTTGTTGGAAGACGCTATGTGGGAGCAGTTAAGGTACACACTTTTTTAAACACTTCGAGAAACGTTTCTTGGCTGGAGATTTGAATCTTTAACGGTGTAACGTCTACTCGATCGTGGCATCGTGCGCGAATATATCCACCGTAGCGCTGATGTGCGATCGAGAATCGAAGGTGTGCTGTAATCGACCGCGATAAGTCGTATAGAATCGAAACGGAGAC
This sequence comes from Bombus vancouverensis nearcticus, assembly GCF_051014615.1. Lineage (NCBI taxonomy): Eukaryota > Metazoa > Arthropoda > Insecta > Hymenoptera > Apidae > Bombus > Bombus vancouverensis. The sequence continues at coordinate 16,229,450 of NC_134912.1, read as the reverse complement.
ACGATTGGAATGTTCCTGAAAGTTCGCCGAATATGCGAAATACAAGTGCACGATTAATCAACGCACGTACGCGTAACCGTCGATGGTTATCAAGGGAGTTTCAATTAAATCTCCCGCGGGGAAGGTCAAGTGCGCTGTGTGAGCGACATTCAGTTTTCAGTTTTAATTAAAATACACCCGAGATTGCCATCAACGTGGCTGTGTCTGAAATTAATTAGCGACGCCTAGAGACAACGACAAAAGCGTAAGGTGAGCAAACGGACATCGTACCTCTTTGGCCAATGCACGAAAAAGATATATTCTAAAAAACAAAGGGTGTCGGTGTGACAGTTGAATCGAGGGGAGTGTTGTTTTCCGCTCGAAAGACTCGATATATCGATCGCTGCAAGATCACTGGGAAATAAAGAAGGATAAAGGAAAAAAAAGAACAAGTCTCGGTGTGTTTCTTGTGGTTGGAATTCGCGTGTGCGGCGACTTAACGAGAGAGTTCAATCAGATTTTCGTTAAACGCTTTTTCGCGAGTGATAAATTGTGTCGTTGCGTGCGGAAATAGGACATAAGCAGGAAAGAAGGATAGGCGAGAGAAAAAGTGGGGAAAAAGTGAACAGCCTTTCATTCCTCGACGCATCCACCACGGAGTGATGAAAGCGGCATAGCAACGGCAATAGAGGTAAGACGAACTATCGCATTTTTCTCTTGAACGAGGCTCTATGCCAGTCGAATCGATGGGGAGACATTCATTGCCAATTTCTTTTCGCTTCGATTGCAACGGTACATCGACGATTCGATCGAGCTTCTCGATGCTCTGCCTCTTGTAGTTGCGCCCGATATTACCAATTTTGAAATAAAGATGCAAACTCACAACTATCTTGCTATAAAGTTTTTTTGAACAATATCGAGAAGGAGATGGAGTGGGGATAAATCAGCCTCGTTTTCTATCGCACGCTAGGCTCGATATAGATAATTTTCACGATGCACGATGTATTATTTAACGCCGCATTGTTAGAATCGTTGCTCGGTCGTGTCGTGCCACTTTTACACAGTACGCGAATAGTTTGTGTATATCTGATTAACAGACATCGGCGAAATACATCGCACGAGCACTTCTCGACAATGTGTAGTGCGTTCAATCATATAAATGACATTCTGCTCGTTGAAGCGTTTTATTTTCGAGCTTCGCACGCGCGTTCAAGGTAAACAATGCTGTCTCTCTATTTGCGGTGAGATCGGTATCAGTGCTTTAATGTTACACGGGCTATTACAAATGATCGATTAATAGTACAGCGTCGGTTTGGATAATGATCATTTATTCCTCTTTTATGTCAAACGCGTACACACAGTGATGCATAAGACCAATTACAATTCTATAGCGGCTTAGGAAAATAACTTTAAGTTGATCGCTTGTAGAAACTTTGGAAGCTTTTGAATATATTTTTCCGATTATGTATGAATATAATATAAATGTTACATATATAAAAACATTTGGAGATTCTGTTAACTCTGTAATGGGATACGGCTATCGCGAGAATATTACTCTACTAGTTTATACTCTGCTTTTCGCGTTAAGATATTTCGTATCAAGTTTGCTTTAGGGTCGAATCAGTCTTAATTACATCGCGTTCCATATTGTGTCCTTACGAATTAAAACACAATAAATTGTTACAAAGTTTGATCGGAGCTGCGTGTCGCATAATCGACAATACGTGAAATTAAATAATGCATGAATAATGCGCATTGTTAATTGCATTATTAAACAATAATATATGAGTGATGTATAGCGAAAACGAGAGTGAGGTGGAGAGAGGATGTTTTTATCTATATAAAGGAAGAGACGATGAATTGGCAATTCGCGGGATTAGCATTAAATGCGGAACGGACAAGCGCGACACGGAAATTCGTTTTTGCACGATTTCGCGGTGGAATTTGCGGTATCGCTCGTTGGATAAAATTGAAATGTCCCTGTTTTAGCGTGTACGCGTTATCTCTTGTACGATGGTTGGCCTGACAAGCACATCGTGCCCGTTCAACATTTATTCGAAAGATTAGCCCGCGCACTGTCGATTCGCGGTGGCAAATCGCGCGTTTAGCGTATTATCCGCGGCAGTGTCGTTCGTCCGCCTCTAAAGACCAAAAATGTTCCGGTTAATTTTACCGACCGTGACAAAAAACACGAAATTACTCCGCACTAATTACGAATATCGCGACTGTTCTTTGTCTGGGAACACAACGGACGGCTAGATTATGCTAGCTGTTTGCTCAGCCCGCGTTAAGGTAATTTAACTTTTCGTTTTAAATTATGGAAATACGGACCGTTGTGAAAAAGTTGCAAACGTTACACGTAGACAGCTGGCCCGTGGAATATTTCGTTTTTTCGTTCCCATGTGCGTGTTTCGCGTTCGCCATAATTCGTCGACTATCGAAGTATGACAGAGATTCGGATCGAAGTAACACGTGTTACATTAATCAATGGTTTACTGCGATAGTTTATGGCGGAATAATTTGGGATTTTTTATTCATCGTTTCTTTCTTTCTTCCTCAAACGTTTAACATTTCAATGGAGAAATTTTAGTCTACGCGTGTGTGTTTAAATATGTACGTACGTACAAATATATGAATGCTCGAGTTTCATTTTCTCGAGAGCAAGAAAAAATATAATAAAATTCAATATTTCGCGTTGACATTATCGTTGTTACGTTAAGAGATAACTGTAATTTTTTTCTCTGCGTGTTACGGATAAATTTTTATCCATGCAGATTGTAGAACTTTCATCATCAGATTGTATGATTTATGTCCCTATTTTCAAAATTACATTTACATTTTAGCTTGTTTCTAGAACTCGCGTATGCTAAAGAAACAGCTCGTATAGTGCTGAACTTTAGGATGATATTTTTATCTATGGATACATTATTTAATATTAAATCTGCCCCTTTTTGAGATAAAAAAAATCTATGAAAAAGACGTACTATACATCAGAATAATTACCCTAAAAACCATAATTATCCGGTAGTGTAAAATCTCTCCAACGTTTGCTTTTTCATCCTCTCTATTTTCGAACGATTGATTCTGTCAATAACAACTTGAAAAAGATCAGTCTTGTTACTGTTCAAATAGATCCAATATATGTATCATTTATTTCGTGTATTAATTATTAAGCTATTTATCGCTTCAACTCTGTGTAGGGGTGAAAATATCGAATATCGTACGCGATTTGTACCGTGTTAGCCATAATCTTGTAATTTGGAATTAAGGTCAAAGTTAAAATTGAACTTTGCCACAAGTACAGCCTGCTTTCGTGTATGCGGTTTTTAATCCACGCCGGGGTTGCCAAAAGCGGTTAACAAAAGCTTTCGTGACGCGGATTTGAAAAATTGCGTACAGTCATTTATCGTTCAATGAATAAAGAATATATTATACACGTATGTATGTGTAGTATCCATGGGAAAGGATAGGCGTGCGTGTTATCTCTTGTGCCGCTTTCATCCGGATACAATCGACCGTTTTCCCGTGAAGTGAAATTCGAACTGCCTGTATGGATGTGCGCGTATTTGCGTGTTGAGTGAGAATGTTGAAATTTGTGAACAAAGGGCATAAAAGTTGAGACCGTTTGTAGCGAGACACGGTTTCGAGACGTTATTTTAAACCTGATGTATCAAATCGCATATCTATATAAACGACCAAAATAGTTCATATATGGATATTTATTGTTCTTATGATTATTACTGTTATTATAGTAGAACGGTTTCTTTCGAATGGCGGTAGTTTCGTTGGAAAAACTTCCCTTCAACTTTCGCTATAGCCGGCGTATTTAGCAAGCCAGGGTATTCCCTACTCCCCCTAGTCGTGGCTAGAACGAAGAGCAGCAATTATCATTTGAATAGCTCATAAGTAATTGTCATTTAGTCTCATGTAATTTTCACTTGAACAATGAAAGAGGGAAGGAAAGATAAGTCGAGGAAGTTTTTACGGAAGCTTGTGGAAAGAGATGTAATCAAGAAGTTTGTAGAAAAATATATTGCGTGTTTACTTCGATAACGAACAAGAAGACGAAGTAATGAAATTACACTCGTAAACTTGCGCAAACAAAAACAACAACGTTCTCTTTTAACGTAACGTCAGATTCATTAGGACGTAATATAAAAGTTATAACGAGCAATAAGAATCCTAAAAATGTATGAATTTCATAAGCAGCGAGCAAAGTCATGGAAAAAATTGTCACAGAAACGATAAATTTCACTTGTTACTTAAAAAAAATTTTGGCTTTTACATTTTAGTCAAAGCTTATTGACAGGATCAAAGACGGAGTGCAGAAAGTTTCAAATAAACGACCGCTGCAGCCAATGAGATACGACTGTTTGAAAGAACTGCCATGGTCCCGTTTTGACCTCGCTCCATTCATTGAGAATTAATTTAATACGTTTTTGCAGAGCTCACGTTTCTCTCCTCCTCCACGCTCTTTCTTTCTCTCTCTCTCTCTCTCTCTCTTTCATTATCTTTCGTTTCCTCTTGTATGCTTTTTTCAGACAATGAATAAAATTACAAAAATTAACGTTTACTTTTTGGTCGAATGACGCTAATGAATTTTAAAGCGTAGGATCAGAAACTTTCTACGATATGGGATGGAAAAAAGCGAAAAGTCAGAGGTTGTACGGAATATTTTGTACGGGTAGCCAGAGTAAAAATTACGCAAGGGGAAATGGTACCATATACTACAGCAGAACACCGTATTATTTTTGCTAATGTTAGTTATGCAACGCTCTCCTTTGCACACTAGCTAAATTATAGTTGATATCATTATCAGAAAAATACACTGGACGAAGCTGCCTCTTCTGTCACTGCGATAAACCTTATTTTCACTGTAACGAAACCTTCTCTCGTGTTAAAACATCCTTTCGTTCTTGATATTTTCTTCGTTTCTTTGACGCGCTCAAATTTTCTTACAAATATCTCAGAAAGAAGAGCGTGCCAGCTCTTTCCATCCTTGTTAAAGATTTTCGTGTACTTAAACTGAACTCGAAAGTACGCAAATAACCAACTGCAGGAAATATTCAACAAACGTGTTACATTGATTTATGAAAGTATTCGAACATTTGGTAGCAACTTTGCTAGCAGGTTTGTAACAAACGAGGTGGCAAATAGAGACCTGTTCGTTGACATTGCCAAAATATGAACGCTTCCATCGATCTTTGGTTCTATCGATTAGAGCTTTTCATCGCTCGCTGTTAAAATGTCTCGGTTGGATTGTTAAAAACTGCTACTGTTTTTTACTATATAGGGGTTGCTATATGTAATTCTTTCGGTTCTCTATCTTCGAGCATTTAAATTTCTAAATGGAGTTTTCTTGATTTATCGCGAAAGCAGGAAGCCGAACCGCTTCGTGTATGAGGTTTATCTAAGATAGCCAGATAGATATTCCTTCCACTTTATTTCCGTTTTCGGCAAAAGGCTCGCGCTTGCTTCTTCCTACCTTTGTCCGCCCGTTTCTTTCCAGTCTCCCCTGCTTTTCGCACAAAAGCGATGAATTCGTTAAAAAGTCGGAAGATCCTTATCGTCACTTCCGCATGAGACTAAAATATGAAGTCGTTTAGGCTTGACTTTTCTCAGTTCCGCGGTTTAATCTTGCCTTACGATGAATACGGACGCACGCCTGCAACTGTTCAACATCGTACATCATTTTTTCTAGAAAAATACACGAGGTACAAGTTTATTTTAAAATTGGAAAATACTCTCATGCGCGAGTGCGTGTATTTCTGTTTTCAAACGTACATAAACTATCTGGTTTAAACAGAAACATTAAGTGAGTCATCTTTGCCCCTTTCTTTTGTGTACTTTCATTATACAGTAGAAAATGATTAAATAAAGGAGTAATTAGAAGAAATTATATGTCCGAACATTACACAATTGAAATGCATTTTATTCAACAAATGACTTTTATTCAACATATTCTGCTTTTATGTATTCAGGCCATTTCTTAATCCCCATCCAACGAAGGCTGCATTGTTGTTGTCAGGATCGTTGAATATTTTATTTTAAACCGATAAAGCGAAGAGCCGAACGAAAAGCCTTTTTATCCCTGTGTGAAAGATTGACCAAACTTATGTGAGAGATAAAACCTTTCATGTAATTTGAATAATAACACGTAAATGTAAATTGAATTGTGACGAACATGAAATATCTGCTTGAATCAGAATAAAGTTTAAGGATCAATACCTGTCTGAATTTCTTATCGTAGGGAAGCTTTTGGTTTCAAGTGCAGTCACATAACATGTTAACATAAGAAAATTTTGAGGACTATTATTCATTGCACCACGGTACTTCTACTCGTTTGAAGACGATCTTTAACTTTTATGACTTCGTTTCTATAACGATGTCCAAGGTTTTAATAAATTCGTATTTGGTGGTTGGTTAATTTTACAGAAATGCTTAAAAGATCGGAGAATATGCTGATGTTAAAAAATAATGCCAGTTTCTATATTCCAATTATTTCGTAAATTAAATTATTTATCAGCGGCTCGTCGATTTACGAGTTTATTACATTATACAGATTATCACACTTTGCCGTGAACCATTCTTCAAACTTCTATTGAAACTGCAATCGCACGAGTATTAACTTGCGTCGTATTGGTACATAATATGTATAGAGTTTGACAAAGTTTATAAATTTCTAAACGTCCCAATTGTTTACGAAAGGAAACTTAGTCAACAATAAGACCCGCTAGTTGCAGATAGGTTTAGATGCTTCGAAACAAGATTTAGGTTAATACCGAGTAAGATTGCTATCGAAATCCTTGTAGTTGTCAAGGTTGTTGGTATTAATACTGTTAGATACATACTTCTAGTAAACTTCCTGTAAACTTCGTCCTTTCAAATGTTTCCCTAACACACAGCTCGAATTATTTTTATAATAACTGCACGGAATGTCGTAAACTATCAATTGCCAATCAAAGTTTTTATTTAACTAATTGGTACTAAAAGTGTAAATATTTGCTAGGATTAATTGCAGAATATCACGCAATTTAAAACTGAAATGAATGGCAAACGTAGGAAATGTACTTCGCAATTTAGAAAGGGAATTTAAGATGTAAAAAGAAATTATCTGTAGTATTTATCAAATATAAATAAGGCAAACACAAATTAATAGAACATAATAAGAAGAAACACATTTAATCTATTCTCAAATTGCAGATAAAATTGTAGTATTAATCGATAATCCATTATGATTTTTAACACGTTCACTGCGTACGATTTGAATGCGTCATGTAATCCAAAAATATCGCAATTATTTAGAAAAAATAATAATCGATATCCAACGTAAAAAAGTTGCTCACGAAGAATTTGTTAACTGCGCGAAGGGGGTAGTTGGTTGAAATTGTAAGCAAACGGATGCGCGTGGATGCGCGAGGCGACGAGCTCGCGACGCTCTCGTAAGCCCGTGGCAAAGCGGAATTTCGGATTTTCGTTGCACACGGTGCGCGACGATATACGTATATAGAGTCTATGCACAACCGTTGCATAAAGTAAAAGCGAACCCGGATGAAAGGAGCGGAGAACTTGCGAGAAACGTGTATCTGAAGGGTTGGTTGAGTTGTGTGCAGGTTTCCAAAAGTAGTCGGGACGGATGGAGTGATAGCTTTTCCCTCTCCATTTTCCCTCTTCTGTGACTCTTCCTTTTCTTTTTTTCACCTGCCTCCCTCTCAATCTCTCCAAATCTTCTGTTCCTCTCCCTCTTCTCTCTGTCTCTTTCCTTTTTCACGTTACCGCACTCATCCCCTCACGCGCTGTTTCTCTTTTTCTAATTCCACGTTTCTATTTTTTCTTCCCTAACATTTCCTCTTTACTCTCCTTTCACCATTGTCGCGCTCCCTCATGCTATTTCTAACTCTTTGTCTCTCCTTGTCCCTCAACCCCTTTGCTCTGTTGTTCTCGTCAAAGAGATCTCTCGACGCGCGTGCGTTTCCAAGTTGTGTTGTGTCGCATCGCGTGTGATTTGAATAAATGGACCGCGTGACGAGAGCCGGGGGTGGACCGGAACCACCTGGGGGACGCACTATGACGTCAACCCTGGCCACCACAGGCCATTTCGTCGACGATTAACAGCCGAAGATGCGACCAGCACGTCGCTCCCTTTATCATGGATTCATCGTGAAATAGTATACTTTTGTCGCGTCACGAAAGAATTTCTTCAGTTCGTTTTATGTATCGCTACCGGCCTTAAACGCAGAATCATATTTGCACAATTCTCTCTCCAAATTATTGTAGATACGTAGAATATACTTCAAGCGAAACTTTTCAGGCTATGCGATCGTTTGGAAAGGTTATCGCGAAGTCGAGAAAAATATTAGAGGACGTTACATTTTCTTGGAATCAGTACAAGTACGGTATAAGTGTACAAATATTTGTAGTTTCTTGCAATAACTTTTTGCTACCTACTAGTTAACTCTATGATCGTTACACTGAAAAACTTGTTTTTGCTAGTTTCTGCAGGCTTCAGGAATATCCAGTTTCTTGCGATGAAAACATGGAGAGAATACGAACAAGAAAATTCAGACGGAACCTCTTAATGAATGTTGAACGTTTTTTTTTTATTTATTTTCCCTTTAATTGATGCGTTTGATGTTCAGTAAGTACACAAAAAATTCCCTGCAAACTTCACTCAAATAAATCGACTATGAAAAACGTTAGGAGTTTTCCGAACGATTCATTAATTTTCGTCTTTGATCTTATCTCAAATAACCGTATACAATTAATTGATATTGACGGAAACGATACGTAGATAATATTTATTAATATAAATAAAAGAGCAATGATTCAGGCTATAGGAATCTTCGAAGACGCTTGTACTAATTGACTTTACACGTTGGAATCTTGGAATAATCGAAATGCGCGTTTCCAACCATATTCTGAAACTTTAGGCAGATCGTACAAAATGCCAACTATTAATTGCAGATAAACGTGGAACTAAAACGACCCACGTACATATCTTGTATCGAATTAAATTAAGCAAAGTATTTGATCCCGTTTATGGCAAGTAGCAAAGAGTTAACATCAAAGAGACGTTCTTCGATCATAACTTTGAGAATATAACAAAAGTCAAGTTCTTGATCGAATTGCATCAGGTGTCCAAATACGAATACGTACTTGCACGATTGTGTGTGCACGACGTTAAGATTCGAAAGATAGAAAGAAGAAACGGAAGAAGAAAGAGGACGGCTCGCATCGAAGATCATCCGCGCATAGCGTGAAAATTCTTAGACAAAGTTTACGACGTCTCTGGTAGTTCTGTTTCTAATGCTTTTTAGTTGCTCTTCTTCGTGCCGCGAATCCCGAAGCGAGCGAAATTCCTCTGAATGGGAACGCCGAGTTAAAGTGTCGAAGCTTTGTCTGTCGTACGCGAAATTTAGGTTTCTGGAGGACCTGTTCTGCTGGATGTTTGTCTTTGCGATTACGTTGTTTGGATTGTCGCTACTTTTCAGAGAAAAGATATCGTTTTATCGATCGTTGCGTGCCATTGTTTTCGCAAAGGTATTAACATAGTGTCTAAAACGATGATCTAAAAACGAGTATAAAACTTTAGAGTAATAAAAGAATGTTTATATAAACTTGTGACCTACTTTGCTGCCGAGTGATGCTTATTTCCGTGCCCGTTAAAATTGGTTATTTATGTTCTTTTATAATGACGAGATAATCAACTTCTAAGTGCTAAAAGAATTTAAGCTATCGTAAGTAGGTTAAATTGATTTGATCGTCCATTGTAATTACTTTGAAGTATTTATTTCAGTAGCTCGGTTTATAGAACCAGTATCTCGCAGAATATTTGCTAGTGTATTGTATGTTTTGTTTTTATCTCTGGATATTCAATCGCTTACTTCAACACGAAGTATATCTGGAGCTACATTTTCCATTAAAAAAAGCAGTGATATAAAAATGTTATTTTCGTTATTGCTAATTCCTCCGTACAGTATGTAATTGTCAAGAGATGGAAGAATAAATGTAGATTCGAAGATTAAAGATTAACGAGAGAAGGTAGATTTAAAAGAATCTGACAATCGAGCGTTTCTTCAACCTATAGACACGTGACCAGAGTTGGACGAAAAATTTCTTTATTATTCATATAAAAAACGTAGTTTAACGATGACACACGTACACGCCACGATTCTGCCAAGTTGATATTACTAAAGCGGTGGCTCTTACAAAAATTACGAACGCACGAACGAACCTGTAATATCTTAGGACTGCATGTACGTGCTTAATATAATGTGTCTGTTCCTCTTTCCAGCTCTATCCAACGTCCAAGAGGCACGTATTATGTGAGGTGAAACTTGCAACGAGGCAAACGAAGATGTCCGCCATCAGCGTGGCTGCATGGCTGCTCAGCGCCGTTGCATTCGCCGCGATTAATAACGGTGAGTTGCATTATAAAACGCTTATCGCGTGAATTCGTAATTACAATGGCAGGAAGCTGAAGCCCTTAGTCAACCTTCGTGCTACCTGAACTTGCAATATGTTAAGAAATATATTTCTCTTTCTTGCCGAACGTTTAACGAATCATTTCAATCATTTGCAATAAAGGTATGCGAAACATTAAATTCGAAGAGTTTTAGGATTTAAATTTTCCAAATAACGTATCTTTCGACCTTCTAACAATCAAAATTTTTAATTGCTAGTTGAAAAGCGCGAAACTGATCGTAGTTTTAGCACGCGTTGCATGTTATTGTTAGTTTTTATTGAAAAAGAACCTTTTTTGCATGCAGTCAATTCCTACAGTTAATCAGTTGTGTAAAATACATCCAATTTAAAGTTCATGATCTGCATTGAGTACGGTTATTTTATGGAATTTATATTTTATATGGAATAGCAAAACATAACGATAATAATATTAGTAATAATAATAATAATAATAATCATAATAATAATAATAATAATAATAGTACAATGATACACGAAGAGATTTTTTAGTTGTTAACGTTTCTCGCGATAATGATTTACGATGGGAGTTCTTCATTGTATTTGATTTATAACGCGGCTTGTTTCCCTGTCGTTGTACTTCTATTTCCTCTGCCACCTGTTTGAAAATGTTTCCGGGTAGATTTTAATTGGGGACGAACATGCGAGCGATACGTTCCACCGCAACCATTTAAAATCGCAGTTGGACGGTAAAATAGTTAAGGCGGAAGGGAACGTAACGATTCTCCTTATCAAACCACGGTCGATAAAAATCTGTAGAATACTCGAGATCGTATAATGAAATTCTTCATCGGAATTTTCGTTTCATTAATTCGTTTTCCCTTTCCGCTTAATGCACGCGGTCGTATTAACAGATATGTAGTCAGGACGGTCTGAACTATTTCGTTTAAAACATAATTAAAATAACCGTGAAGGGACCAGGGTCGACCAGTCTGGTAATGTGGTGCGTTCGACGGTTCAAAGTTTCCTCTTACCTTAAAGTCATTCACATTCAACTTAGATTCGAGAATAGCTCTTTCAAGTCGTTAACGAAGTTTCCAATTCTTTTGCCTTTCTTGCGTCCGTTTCGGTTAAAACCGAGCGAAAGAACGTTGACATTTCGAATGCAAGGTGGCAATTAGCGATAACATTGTTATAGTTGGAAAGTGATTTTCGAGGTGGAAGAACGCCCTGTTCGCATACCATAGTACGTTTGGCTACCTTCGGGGTAATAGCGCTAATACTCGATAAGTTAACGACAACCGAATTATAGCGCGCGAACGTTCGTGTTTTATCAAACAATAAATTTCGTAATTAAACATTTTCTCTATTCGCCGGAGCACTTTTCGGGTTCGATAAATAATCTAACTTCATTTTCTTCGGATGGCTGATTAAGTCACGGTTACAGCGGAAAATTATGTGATCTACGCTCTGATCCGCTGTGCGACTCTTATCATCTTTATTCTCGACGAACAGTCACGAAGATCGGGAACAATCTACAATTCAAATATTCGAGCTTGACCCAGAACAAACGAACGCCTTCCTTTCTTGTACCGTCTCTGCACTCTATACTCCGTTTTCGTGATTCGATACCAGCCGGAATAATTTCCTTGATGGAACGTCTACTTTTTCATCCCTTCACCCTTTTACGGGCATTCCGACCAAAGGATTTGCGTTAGAATTTCGTGTACTTGCATACGCGATGTCTCGTTGCATCCTTGCAGAGGGTGCGTATGGCTTACAGTAATCTCCGAATCAAAATGCACTCGTCCGGCGATACGCGTTTGCACGCGTTTCAGTGTGAACTTGTTCGGTTAGAAATGTAAACGTATCAAGGCGAGGATATACATTTTGTATATTCGTGAGTATCTGGATACTTTTGACGATTTGTATCGAATTGTAGAAATTAATGACGAATTGATAATTAAAAGGACTCGCTCCTTTTTTTAAACGAAATTATCAGACTGTAGATTATCAGACTGTATATTATCTCCAAAACGGAGATAATATATTTTGCTGTTTACTAATATATATATAGTATATGGGGTGGAAAATCAAGAATAAGATTCTTTCGTTTCGTTTTGAGCTTCAGAATCTCGCTGGATCCAATTTATACCGTAAGTTACTTGTACGTTATATGTGTACTATTACATACATTCGGTATATACTATCGTTGTTTTTTGATATCGAAAATTTTGCTACCAATTTAAAAGACCTTTTGTACTCAACAAACAGAGTTTGTTATATAACAAAATAATTCTATGAGATTTAACAATCGTAACTGGTAACTTTATCCATTTTTTAGATGAAACTTTAGTTTTGAATATACAGCTGTTGCTTTATTATTTCTGGTTCTGAAATATTTAACAAGTTGCAGTACGCGAATGAATTTTTAAAGAGCGGGCTTCTACAGACTATTATTTTTTAGTTTATTTCCATTACGTTGTCAAAAAAACAGTAGGGAAGTTCAAAATGTTATTTTTTGTGGTAAATATAGTTCTTTATACAGCATGTTCGGCTACTGTTTCAACACAATACAGGGGGTGATACTTGAAACTTGTTTTTTAATTACTGATAATTAAAAATCGGCCAAAATATTCCTGCACGCGAACAAACCTCCTTACACGAACGAAAGGAGGTCAGTCTAAGCAGCGAAACGCACAATGATTCTCAAACCGAACGACACATGAATTGCAGCTTATCTCGTACAAAATATTCAGAGACATAAACGAGCTGGCGCGACGTTTTTCAAAAGAAATGCTTGAACATTAATTCAGGAAAAGATTGAGCATTAAACCTTACTCATGGAAATCCATAAGTGCATATCGAAAACCGCCTTATACAATTTTGGAGTAGAGGGGATTAATGTTTCCTTTGATTATTTGCTTTCATAATTCACAAATAAAAAAGCGTATTGTCAAGGTTCATAAAAGATAGATGCATCGATATGTCAGTCAGGATCGCAGCCAATTAGCTCATATTACTTGCCATATAATTAATAATTATACCAGATACACAGATCATTGCTTTGCTGTATAATGATACAATTAGTAATTATATATCAAATAATAATGATTTCCCTCATCTCACCAAGAGGAGATGCTGCGAGCAGATATCCATCCTCTCCGCGACCCATCCAACCTCCTTTTACGCAAGGAAATCTAAAATTCACTCATCGCCAAATAAATACTCCTTTTGATGGGTGTTTGCACACATGTTTACAAATTAGTTTGAAATAAGAGAATGATTTCATGGTTAAGTTAGATAAGTATCATTGTACAGAATGGGCCTACGATGGACTTGACATAGTCAAAAGATATCCCGCGGTGTCCCACGGTGCAGTCCAGTCTAGATCATCCAAAATTCTTTTGGCGGCATTTGGAGATCCAAACTGGACTGGTGCGTAGTTCTTAGCTTGGCATCGTTTTCCAAAGATTAATCAACTGATTAATTTTTGAAAAAGGATGCCAATTACCAGGTCTCACCACGAGGAGGTGACTACGCACGAGACCCGCCCATGGGTTATGTAACACTACACATCGATCTCGACATTCAACCTGTTGGCAGAATGTCGAGTTTTGACTCTACTTAACCATGGGCCTGCGTATGGAAATAGTTGTTTCGTAGCCTAACTGCGAAACACATATCTCCAACGCAGCGCTTACATGAATCTTTACAAACGTAGAACAAAGCCTACGTAACGCAACATCCATCTCCCACACAACGATTACATCGATCAGTACAAATATCGTACAATAATTCGCATCCCTACTGGCATCATTCGGTATCAAACACACATTTATCTAACTTGGAATGAAAGGAAGAAAATGTAGCTACTGACACTGTATATACCATTTCGTGTCTCGCAGAAGGGACATACGAGTCGCTGTACTAAACTAGTTATCGTTCTATTTTCGCGACACTGTAAGATATTGAAGATACTGAAAAGTTATAAACTCTAACGTGATCTCAATAAGTATCCCTTAAAAATGGGTAAACAAGAAAATGCCCGATGAATCAGATGATAAAGGAAAAAATTGCGGCGCGCCCGAAACGAACGAGATCGCGATCTCTCGAAAGAACTAACAAACCTACACGACGTACCCCCGTACACGAGATAACCCCGAGGTTCAGCGGAAAGCCCAAGAATTGACCGTAACTCGATTCCTGTTTCGCCGTTCGAAACTTACACGAGTCGCGGTCGATGGCGCCGACCGATGATGCCAGTGATCCACGGGTAATTCAGCCGTGGATCCGGCACATAGGCCAGCAACTTAACACACTCCAACTGAACATGTGGAACCCGGGGATGGACCGCTGAACAGGATTACGAAGGCAAGAGGCCTCAACTGAACAGTGGGGTCCACTCACGGGGAGGGACCGCTGAACAGGATTACGAAGGCATTGACCTCAACTGAACAGTGGGGTCCACTCCCGCGGGCCCGAACAGAATTACGGAGGACGTGAAATTGCAGGTCCCTGACCGAGTACCAAAGTACCAATCGGACAGGACTGCAGATCCACGACTGAATCCCCAACAGATTCGCTAGCATCACCGGCGCGACGACAACTCCCGCGATCCGATGCGAACGTCGAGCAGTCGTCGAGCAGTCACCAAGACAGAGGTGTCCTTGGGGCGACTTACGAATCCAAAGAGTTGTCCAGTGCACGTTGACCCGCACGTACGCGGAATACGCGCGAGCGTGTACGTCACGCTACGGTTTGAAAGAACTGAGTGATCGCGAACCGATAAATCGCGAGTACAATAAGTACTGTGTGGTAAGCGAGTGAAGGGAGACGAGATTTTTCTTTTTTTCGTTCTAAGGTGGATAAATGTCGTTGTACAGAATGAGCTCACAATGCACTTAACATAGGTATCTACCTTACGATTAATTAAGACTAAACGTACGCATCCCACGGTGTCCCACGGTGTGCAGTGATGTCCCACGGTGTGCAGCGATGTCCAACGTTGTCCAACGTTGTCCAACGGTGTCCAACGTTGTCCAACGGTGTCCAACGTTGTCCAACGGTGTCCAACGTTGTCCAACGGTGTCCAACGTTGTCCAACGTTGTCCAACGTTGTCCAACGTTGTCCAACGTTGTCCAACGTTGTCCAACGTTGTCCAACGTTGTCCAACGTTGTCCAACGTTGTCCAACGGTGTCCAACGTTGTCCAACGTTGTCCAACGGTGTCCAACGTTGTCCAACGGTGTCCAACGTTGTCCAACGGTGTCCAACGTTGTCCAACGGTGTCCAACGTTGTCCAACGGTGTCCAACGTTGTCCAACGGTGTCCAACGTTGTCCAACGGTGTCCAACGGTGTCCAACGTTGTCCAACGTTGTCCAACGTTGTCCAACGTTGTCCAACGTTGTCCAACGGTGTCCAACGACGTCCAACGACGTCCAACGACGTCCAACGACGTCCAACGACGTCCAACGACGTCCAACGATGTCCAACGATGTCCAACGTTGTCCAACGTTGTCCAACGGTGTCCAACGGTGTCCAACGGTGTCCAACGTTGTCCAACGTTGTCCAACGTTGTCCAACGGTGTCCAACGACGTCCAACGGCGTCCCACGTTGCAGTCCAGTTTAGATTATCCAAAATTCTCTTCGTGGCTTTTCGTAATCCAAACTGGACTGTATTAGCGTGGTTCTTAGCTTGGTACTGAATTATTGTGCAATGTTTGTACTTATGGATGTTGTGGTTTTCCAAACGTTAATCAACTGATTAATCTGCGAAAACGATTACATCTATCAGCACAAACATTGTACAATAATTCGGTACCGTACTGGCAACATTCTGTATCAAAGATACATTTGTCTAACTTGGAACGAAAGAATGGAAATGAAACTATTGACACTGCCTATACAATTTAGAGTCTTGCAAAAGAGACATACGACTCGTTGTACTAATGTTATGAAAATATCGAATAGTTATATACTCCAACGTTACCGCAATATGCTTCTTTTAAAAATGGGGAAATGGGGAGAAGCCTGAACAATCAGACAATGGAAAAAAAGTCATTTGGGTATATATTACGAATATATATATATATATATTCTATCGTAATAAAGTTCTGTATTTTAGCAGTCATGGTAACGTTAACGCTGACAAAAAAATATGTCTTATAGCAGTATTTTCAGTAATAAAAGCGGTAATAAGGGGCGCTGAAAAGGAAACAAAGCAGTAGCCAGAAGGGCTACTAAAATTCAATCGTCTTCCACTCTATATAAACCCGATCAACACGCCGAGAGTGGAACTGAATACTCTTATTTCGCAACACTAATTTACTACTAATATTTGTGAAGCAGAAAATTCTCAAAATCAAACGCGGTGAGTGCTTCGTTATATCTGCAATATCAATTAATCTACTATTAAAAAAAAAAAAGAAAAGTCTGAAAATTCCCGATATTTGATACGCAACGCTAATAAGTATAAATCTATGCACTCGTATTTAAGCAATACGCAACACTAATAGCGAGAGATCGAAGTGCAACCATTTAAGAGGTTGCTGATGAACGATCACACTTGCACAGCTCTTGCAGCTGTACGTGTGATCCAGGAGCAGTGTCCGACAAATGCAGTCGGAGGGTTTGGGCATTTTGTAAACGCAACTCTAGTGAACAAAACGCGATCATTCATTATCGCAACGCTAAAGGGAAAAATTAATAGAACTCGCGATGGACCAATATCGCAACGCTAACTCTTATAGTGGATTTAATAAAAATTACTATTTACTATATAAAATGCTACTTTAAATATTCTGGTATTGCTACTTGCAATACTATAAAATTAATTGAAATCTAACACTTTTATAATATAATCTTAAACAATAGAAAACGGGAAAGATTCTAAAAATTGCAAAAGACAATCGCGATATCGTAATTCGCAACTTTAAAGCAAACGCGATTATTATTTTTTATCGCAACTCTAATTCAAACCGTAATCATTCTCTCGCGACACTAATAAAAAGCCGCGATGTTATTTCGCAACTCTAATACAACCCGTAATTAATTTGTCGCAACACTAATAAAAAAAATCGCGAGTGGAGGGCTGACATATCGCAGTGCAACCATGTAGGAGGTTGCCGATGAATGATCACACTTGCACAGCTCTTGCAGCTGTACGTGTGATCCAGGAACAGTGTCCGACAATTGCAGTCGGAGGGTTTGGGCAGTTTATGAACGCAACTCTACTCAACAAAACGCGATCATTCATTATCGCAACGCTAACAGGAAAAATTAACAGAACTCGCGATGGAACATTATCGCAACGCTAACTCTTATAGTGAATTTAATAAAAATTACTATTTACTATATAAAAAGCTACTTTAAATATTCTGGTATTGCTACTTGCAATACTATAAAATTAATTGAAAACTAACACTTTTATAATCTAATTTTAAACAATAGAAAACAGGAAAAATTCTAAAAATTGCAAAAGACAATCGCGATATCGTAATTCGCAACTCTAAAGCAAACGCGATTATCATTTTATCGCAACTCTAATTCAAACCGTAATCATTTTCTCGCCACACTAATGGAAAGCCGCGATGTTATTTCGCAACTCTAATACAACCCGTAATTAATTTGTCGCAACACTAATAAGAAAAATCGCGATTTGCCCAATGGGACGATGGACCGATATGTACATCGGCCAAAAAAAGCAAACTACTACTACTACTACAAATACTAAAATCGAGCATAGTGACAAAGTAGTAACAATAATGACTTCCCATGCTCTGGATGACCCAGAGGATGGGGAGCCATTAGTAGTTGCCCTCTTGAGTGGCAGTTTGCCGGGCCTCTTCGGCTTATAGCCTCTTCTTTCTTCGGGCGCAATGCCCGCTGAAACTTAAATCTAAGCTCGAGACTTCTAAATCGCAAACAAAAAAAAAAAAACTTACCAAGGTAAAATAAAAATATAAACCGCGGAAGCTGATTGAAGTGCACATGGACTGACCAACGATCACAGCAGTGATCGTTGCTCACTCGCATGTGCGTGCTCGAGCAATAAACGTTCGTTTCGACCCATTCGCGACCGCGACCGCGAAATTCGAAAAATCGAAAGGCAAAACCAGAGACGAGAGCATGCTCTACTCGTGCCAGTTTCACCGTCGATTTTTCAAATCTGATTTCCAGAAACAGGTTGGTCACACGAAAACGCGCCTACCCGACCAGAGACTGTGCCAACCTGCCCGGCCCTACCTACTTATAATTAACAGACATACCAGAAAGTATACTACCTATCCTACCTAGCGCTATATTTAAAAAAATGGCAAAACAGGCACACCAACACACTCGCTCCACGGTTCTCACACAAACGCTCGGGCGCAAAGGTCCTACACTAGAGAGGACGTCCCGGGACGCCTCCGACACCCGAGCTTAACGCACAACATGCACACTCTAAGGTACGTACCGTTTTCCTGAAATCGACTGACGAAGGCTAGTGACCATTGCGTAAAACGTGATAAAACACGTCTGAGAAAATGACATCGTTAAAATAAATGTAAGTAAACTTGGAATTATAATTATAATTTACGGCATATTTAAAGCGGGGTTACACTTAATCGCGTGGGCGATATTATCACAAATTGTGATTGTATCGAGACGTAAATTGAATCGATATATGTTTCGACATTTTTAATATTTGATGTTTTAACGAATGAAAAAAAGCGACGCAGTTCCACGGCCTAACAACACACACACATAACGTGGAAAATACGTCGTGCACGGTACACTAACGCATCGTCAGTCGCTGACAAATTATTACATTACTTAATTCTAGATCATCGTGCCCACTGTCTTTCTCCCATTCAAGTAGCACCTGGGCACGTGAATGAGGTCCTGACAATGAGCACGGAAAGGGTTAAAACTGAAAATCCTGATCTAAAAAGATGATTAGTTTGTGTAATTTTTATTTAACGGACTAACGTTCTTTGATTTTATATTTTACTACTTCGTATCTGATTAAATCTACTTTATTAATTTAATAGTAATTAAGTAACTCTACTTTATTAATTTAATAAATCAGAACAAAACTTTAATATTGCAAAAAAGGTAGCGTTAATTGAAAAAGACTGAGGCTCGATCAAATGGAATAATTGACTCTAAATATATTACTAAGAAAGAAATAATCTCAGGCGATCTCTTTATCAAAGCATATACTCGAAAGTGCAGAAGCAGTGTTCAAAATTATTGCTTTGATTCAAAAATCTGCCTGTCGCGAAGTGTCTTCTTGCACGTAAAATTTTACACATTCTTGTACGGGAAAAAATGAATTTTGACTCATATTTTAAATTCTAACCGAAATGAAATAAACGAACGTGACTTGATATTGTCACGATTAATTCGTTGCTTAAAATCAAGTATGTTTATGTTAAACAGGTATATTCGTGTACATATTTGCCATTTGCAAATATTTATACGGAATGTTAACATGCATATTTATAAATAACACGAATATTTTCTCAAGTGTATGTATTTAAACTAATTATTATAATCGCGCTGTGCAAGAAGACCTATCCTAAACTAATAAATTTAAAAAAAGATTGTTACTACTCACGGGTATAAGAAATACCCGCGGTCACTATGCTCGCAACAAAATTCTACGTAATACAACCGGTCACCCGTGCCGATTCGGACCTTTCATCCTACGACATGATTGAGTGACCGGAGGAACAAAAATGCATGCGACTCACCGTTCGATGCGGAGAAACAGAGGACGTTACCCTGGATGCTGCGGTATCCCAGCGAATATCATCAGGGAGACTAACATCAGGTAGGAACCGTGTAAAGTCCAGTGGTGAAAATGGTGGTTGTTTATGGGCGGGTGAGGGGAGGGGGGTGAGAAAGAAGCGAAACGTCGTTTCGACAATTTTCTTCTTTTTCCTATCGAACGTTTATTTAGAAAATACTGCTATTTTTTTACACTTAAAAATTATTATTAAGTAATTGGAACAAGTTTGAAAAATATTATTTAGTTGAAAATTGTAAGATATTTCTCGATAGCGAACAAATGCTTACGAATACCGCGAATGCAATGCAATCGTTTGCAAGAATTATACTGTTCGCAATTAGAATATATACTATGAATTTTCGTTATTAGAATACGAAATATACATTCCACTAATACACTATAGTCGCGTGTTATAAATATTGGAAAATATTTGCAAGGATTCAAAAGTTCGCCACTTAAATATACTTAAAGAATACTGCACAAACGCGCGCGAAACCTTGTTTCGAGGTATTTGAATCCAACTGTTACTAAGTTGCAAGTTTATGACGTTATAACTCAATTTGAAACAATAAGATAATTCGTCAAAAATTGGCTTGAAATAAGAGAATGATTTCATACATCGGGATCTTTCAGAAGAATCAATGGACTCGCGCGACGCACTCCTGTGCACAAAATAACCGCAAGATTCAGTGGAAAAAAAGAATAGATTTTTATATCTCGTTCCAAGTCAGATAAGTATCATTGTACAGAATGGGCTCAGAATGGATTCAACATAGCCAAGACATATCCCACGGTGTCCCACGGTGTCCCACGGTGTCCCACGGTGTCCCACGGTGTCCCACGGTGTCCCACGGTGTCCCACGGTGTCCCACGGTGTCCCACGGTGTCCCACGGTGTCCCACGGTGTCCCACGGTGTCCCACGGTGTCCCACGGTGTCCCACGGTGTCCCACGGTGTCCCACGGTGTCCCACGGTGTCCCACGGTGTCCCACGGTGTCCCACGGTGTCCCACGGTGTCCCACGGTGTCCCACGGTGTCCCACGGTGTCCCACGGTGTCCCACGGTGTCCCACGGTGTCCAACGGTGTCCAACGGTGTCCAACGGTGTCCAACGGTGTCCAACGGTGTCCAACGGTGTCCAACGGTGTCCAACGGTGTCCAACGGTGTCCAACGGTGTCCAACGGTGTCCAACGGTGTCCAACGGTGTCCAACGGTGTCCAACGGTGTCCAACGGTGTCCAACGGTGTCCAACGGTGTCCAACGGTGTCCAACGGTGTCCAACGGTGTCCAACGGTGTCCAACGGTGTCCAACGGTGTCCAACGGTGTCCCACGGTGTCCAACGTTGTCCAACGTTGTCCCACGGCGTCCCACGGCGACCAACGTTGCAGTCCAGTGTAGATCATCCAAAATACTTTTCGCGGCATTTGGTGACCCACACTGAACTGACGACGTCCCACGGTGTCCAACGATGTCCCACGTTGCAGTCCAGTGTAGATCATCCAAAATTCTTTTCGCGGCATTTGGTGACCCACACTGGACCGACGATGTCCCACGGTGCAGTCCAGTCTAGATCATCCAAAATTCTTTTGGCGGCATTTGGAGACCCAAACTGGACCGACGGTATCCCACGGTGTCCCACGGTGCAGTCCAGTCTAGATCATCCAAAATTCTTTTGGCGGCATTTGGAGACCCAAACTGGACCGACGGTATCCCACGGTGTCCCACGGTGCAGTCCAGTCTAGATCATCCAAAATTCTTTTGGCGGCATTTGGAGACCCAAACTGGACCGACGGTATCCCACGGTGTCCCACGGTGCAGTCCAGTCTAGATCATCCAAAATTCTTTTGGCGGCATTTGGAGACCCAAACTGGACCGACGGTATCCCACGGTGTCCCACGGTGCAGTCCAGTCTAGATCATCCAAAATTCTTTTGGCGGCATTTGGAGACCCAAACTGGACCGACGGTATCCCACGGTGTCCCACGGTGCAGTCCAGTCTAGATCATCCAAAATTCTTTTGGCGGCATTTGGAGACCTAAACTGGACCGATGGTATCCCACGGTGTCCCACGGTGCAGTCCAGTCTAGATCATCCAAAATTCTTTTGGCGGCATTTGGAGACCCAAACTGGACCGACGGTATCCCACGGTGTCCCACGGTGCAGTCCAGTCTAGATCATCCAAAATTCTTTTGGCGGCATTTGGAGACCCAAACTGGACCGACGGTATCCCACGGTGTCCCACGGTGCAGTCCAATGTAGATCATCCAAAATTCTTTTCACGGCATTTGGTGACCCACACTGGACCGACGATGTCCCACGTTGCAGTCCAGTGTAGATCATCCAAAATTCTTTTCGCGGCATTTGGTGAGCCACACTGGACCGACGATGTCCCACGTTGCAGTCCAGTGTAGATCATCCAAAATTCTTTTGGCGGCATTTGGAGACCCAAACTGGACCGACGGTATCCCACGGTGTCCCACGGTGCAGTCCAGTCTAGATCATCCAAAATTCTTTTGGCGGCATTTGGAGACCCAAACTGGACCGACGGTATCCCACGGTGTCCCACGGTGCAGTCCAGTCTAGATCATCCAAAATTCTTTTGGCGGCATTTGGAGACCCAAACTGGACCGACGGTATCCCACGGTGTCCCACGGTGCAGTCCAGTCTAGATCATCCAAAATTCTTTTGGCGGCATTTGGAGATCCAAACTGGACTGGTGCGTAGTTCTTAGCTTGGCATCGTTTTCCAAAGATTAATCAACTGATTAATTTTTGGAAAAGGATGCCAATTACCAGGTCTCACCACGAGGAGGTGACTACGCACGAGACCCGCCCATGAATTATTTAACATTATGCATCGGTCTCGACATTCAACCTATTGGCAAGAATGTCGAGTTCTGACTCTACTTGATCATGGGCCTGCGTAAAGAGATAGTTATTTCGTAGCCTAACCGCGAAACACCTATCTCCTACGCAGCAGTTACACGAATCTTTACAAACGTAAAACAACATACATAACACACCATCTACCTCCCACACAACGATTACATCGATCAGTACAATAATTTGCAACCCTACTGGCCGCATTCGGTATCAGACACATTTGTCTAATTTGGAACGAAAGAAACAATATGAGGCTACTACGGAAAGGGAGCCCCAACAATCAGACGATGGAAGAAAACCCGCGGCGCGCCCGGAACGAACGAAATCACGATCTCTCGAAAGAACTGACAAACCTACATGACGTACCCCCGTGCACCGGATAACCCTAAGGTTCAGCGGAAAGCCCAAGCATTGACCTTCGCCCGATTCCTGTCACGTCGTCTGGATCTTATCACGGTCGATGGCACCAACCGATGATACTAGCGATCTAGCAAATAGGCCTGCGATTTAACACACTCCAACTGAGCAAGTGAGGGCCCGGGGAGGGACCGCTGAACAGGATTACAAAGGCAAGGCCCCAACTGAACAGTGGGGTCCACCCCCGCGGGTTCGCCACTTGAACAGAATTACGGAGGACGTGAAAAGCAGGTCTCTGCCCGAGTACCGAAGTACCAATCGGACAGTATTGCGGATCGCAGGCATCACCAGTCCGATGACAACTCCCGTGATTCGAGGCAAACGACGAGCAGTCGTCGAGTAGTCATCAAGACAGAGGTGTGCTTGGGGCGACTTACGAATCCAAAGAGTTGGCCAGTGCACGTTGACCCGCACGTACCCGGAATACGCGCGAGCGAGTACGTCACGCTACGGTTTGAAAGAACTGAGCGACCGTGAACCGATAAATCGTGGGAACAATTTTTTCAATGTGGTAAGCGAGGAGATCACGAGAGACGAGATTTTTATTTTTCGTTCCAAGATAGATAAGTATCTTTGTACAGAATGAGCTCACAATGCACATGACATAGGCATCTATCTTATGATTAATTAAGGCTAAAACGCTCGCATCCCACGGTGTCCCGCGATGTCCCACGATGTCCCACGGCGCCCCCGCGGGGGGGTCTTAGTCCGGTCTAGATCACCAAAACCATTTTGGATGATCAAGACCAGACTATATTGAAGTAGTTTTTAGCTTGATATCGTTTCTCAAATAATAATACTAATATTCAAAATAGTACTTGGTGTATTATTATTTGGGAAACGATACCAATTACCGGGACCCACCACGAGGAGGTAACTACGCTCGGGTCCCATTTATATAAACAGTTTTTAAGCATTGGAAGCAGAGATGTAAAATTATTTTATTATAAAGCAACATTGTAGCGGCGATATTGTTTTGCCCGGAGCTTATTTGTTCTTACATTACTTGTAATCTAACGGTCTTGATACTCCGAGGCAAAACAACAATATGATTTGAAATGTCCTCTGACACATGTCCAGCTACAGATAAGATGTGGTTGCCTTCGGTTAAATTGCACTCGCTTCCTTGATTCCATGAATATGGTGTTGTGTCCTTGGTCTTGAGCAGACATGGAAAATTACATCTTAAAATTACACTGTGTGTTACCACAGGTTTTATACGAAATAGTAAAATGAGAAATTAAATA
Source organism: Bombus vancouverensis nearcticus (assembly GCF_051014615.1). NCBI lineage: Eukaryota > Metazoa > Arthropoda > Insecta > Hymenoptera > Apidae > Bombus > Bombus vancouverensis. The sequence goes on along the minus strand of NC_134912.1, from coordinate 16,204,723 downwards.
GTGTATTTAAAATTAAAAAATAATGCTATATAGAAATAAAATAACACTTCAAAGACTTGATAGATTCCGTTAATAAAAAAAAACAAGATAAATCCTTAATTCGCTCACTACGAATAGATGGTATTGATTTAAATCAATGAATGTAGAGTTACAACCGATTAACGGTACAACTGTTATAAATTAAGAGCATAATTACATTGAATTAATGGGAGAATGTGGTTATAAATTATTGGTATAACTGTTAAGAATTAATGGAGTAATTGTTTTAGATTAATGGCTCAAATGTTATAAATTAATGGCTTAGATAATATAAATTAATAGTTTAAATGTTATAAATTAATGGCTAAATATTATAAATTGATAGTTTAAATGTTATAAATTAATGGCTTAAATGTTGTTAATCAATGGTTTAATTGTTATAAATTAATGGCTTAAATGTTAATAATTAATGGTTCAATTGTTATAAAGTAATTATTCAAATGTTATAAATTCATAGTTTAAATTGCATAAATTAATCGCTTTAATGTTGCTAATCAATAGTTTAAATGTTGTTAATTAATAGTTTAAATGTTATATATTATTTGCTTAAATGTTATAAGTTATTAGTTTAAATGTTAGAAATTAATGGCTTAAATGTTGTTAATCAATAGTTTAGATGTTGTTAATTAATAGTTCAAATGTTGTCAGTTGACAATTTAATCCGTAACAGTTCACTTTCGATCTTCGCGGTGTGAGAGATCACAGACAAATGAGCTCGCGCGCGAATCGTGTGATTTTTATATAACGAAGGGCATGTACTTGACAAAGTCCCGGAAGGTGAATCTAACGGAAACAACTGTTTGCTGGTGTCATAAAAGGCGGTTTTTCCATTAAAACGCAATCAAATTTAATAAATTTTTAATTTTGACCGCAAATTAACGCCTTCAACAACTTTTTATAATAACTATTTTTATAATTATAATAGTTTTTGCGAGCTAAAACTAAATTCGCACTTCTGTGATATTAGTTTCTGATTTAGAACTTTGTTAATTTATATTGAATGCCAGTTTATTATGGAAATAATTGTACTATTATCATTAATAATTGTATTATTATATACACAGTTATTTTTAATTAATGGGTGGGGGCGTATTGTTATAAATTAGAAAATGTAATTGTTAAAAATTAATGGTGTAATTGTTTTAGATTAATAATAAATTGTTATAAATGAATAGCGTATTTATCTTAAATTATTAGTTTAATTGTCATAAATTAAAAGCTTAACTGTGAGGAATTAATAGATTAAATGTTGTAAATTATTAGTTTGAATGTTATAAATTACCGACTTTGATTTTATAAATGAATAGTTTAAATGTTGTAGATTAATAGCGCAAATGTTATAAATTGATAATTTAATGAATTAAAGTCGGAAAAGTCTACTTTACGTTTTTCGGTAAATTGTTCAGTTTTTAACAATTCTTACAATTTCATCAAATGAATCAAATTAATATTTAATATTTTATATTATTCCACGAATATAGTCAGAATATTTGCTTCATAAATAAATAGTAAATGCGATAGTTGCACTTCTTTCCTATGTCAGAGTTCTCTTAGAGCAGTCTTTTAATCTTTTCCTTTTAACGTTAAAAAAACACGTTACGATCATTAAAAACTGAAGGCTGATATCCCAATATTTTTATTGTTTTATTGACTATTATTTAAAGTTTGAAGAAACGATATATTTCTGAAACCCATCTGGTAAACAGAAAGTCCAGTTTCTCAATAACCATCAGCTAAATATGAAATATGAACAAATCTCTTGCTATGTAAAGTTCGAAGATCGCACAAATTAGATTTGCACTTTTTTATGCACAGCTTGTTCGGTTCCTCAATATAAAACCCTTGCTTTTAAACGGAATTTTACGACTGTTTTTTAATAATTCCGAGTTACACGAAGAAGGCAAAAGCATTGGCAAAGAGTATCGTAAATTTTTCTTTCCAAATGAACACTCCATCGCATTCATTGCCATGTTTTAGACATTTTCAAGCAAGAAGCTAGAACAGTTTTCAGGCTCTTTTTACAAGAAAACGGAAGACATGTAGAACATCTATTGTAATTTGTTATATTTTTTGTGGACACTCGCGAACGGGACAATCGCAGTTTAGGTCTCTAAATACCACAGTCTTCTTCTAAATACCACAACTTCTTAAAAAGTTAATTTGGCCGATTTTTAATTGTCAATAACTAAGAAACAAAAGTCGTAAAGGCAATCTCTTTATTCTTGATTTTCGTTTTATTTCGGCTTCAAGAATCGCCCCTGAAATTCTCTGACACCTGTAGCCGAACACCCTGTATACAGAGTGTCCTATTTTATTCTATAAATGGATTCATCTAGGACAATATCGACGTTCTTCGTGGTGAATACTCGAAGTTTCATTCACCTTATTGACAAGATGTATATTTTCAGCATTACCCGGCTATGCGCTTATGATGTAAAATGATCTTGTTTAATTTACCTCAAAACTTTAACAAGCGTTACTTATTCAAACTTGAAACTTTTATGTTCGTTAGCTGTTGCAAGAAAATCGATGACTATTATTAGTCACGTATGTATAAGGAAATCGTGAAACTTTTATTTACAATCTCTGTCTATTTAATGTTTTATTAATTTGTTAGTAACTTGCTTAATATATCAATTAATGAACAGACTCGTTCATTCGTCGCAGGAATGTAACACAAATAATAGTAACTTCTGCGATGAGTGAAAGAAATCGTATCTGTAACGTCACTATTCTGTACTTTTTAATTTGCCAAGTTTATCAATGTGACTCCTACACGGATCAGATATAAAAATGATATAATAGTCACACAAGAAACGGTTTACGTCAATCTTTTGTACCACCGATTTTTACATTAAACTATAGAAATCAATGCTTCGTTTATTATTCCCGCGGCATTAAGAAAATAGATTAATTCGACAGACAGTTAAAAAGAAAAAGAGAAAACAGATATAAAATACATCGAAGCGTATGTTTTATTAAATTTTGCTTAACGAATACAAACACACTCGTGCAAATATATTATACGTAAGTACGTTATTTAATGGAGCCTCGAGCGAAAATTGTTGAAATCCCGTATCGTCTCTTACCCCCTTATTTTAACTCGTCGAATAGCGTTCCGCTCGTCGAACAGGGATAGTGGTGTACGAACATTTCAAACGGTCTTCCGCGGTGTGTCGTGCAACTTAGACGGCCTTGTTAGATCGGAATCATTAAAACGAGAATGCTCGAGGAGTCGGTGATTGTGTGGGTGGCTGGCACACGGTCGCGAGCACACGCTGACGAAGAAAAGAAGAAAAAAAAAAAACACGTAGAGACAACTCGTTGGCTTTCGTCTCGTGAGCTGCGGGCAATAAACACTCTTTTTCCCGAGCAAACAATGCAGTGACACGGGGCGAAAAATTAACGAGGCGCGGGCCAAATTCAAACTCATCTCCATCCTTCTATTCCCTCTTCGCGTCGCGACGCCTTCCTGACCCTCGATCCCACGCTGTCGTTACTTCTGTCTGTGCTCGAGAAAGTATATATACTGACCCGATGTAACTAACGCGACGTATCGCCATCTGAATAAGGATATGTCGAAGTGCGGTAACTCACGAATATACTAGAACCCTTATAGAAACCTTTTCTGACATCGGCACTAGGATAAGATCGAATACTTGGGATCTACTGAGGTCAGTCACCGATCTAATACTGATGGTCGTATCGCTCAATTTGAATTTAGAATTTGTTCGATAAAGGATAATACTCGGTTGAAATAACGAGGATGCATAGCATATAGATTGCAAAGTGTGTAATCTAAGCAGAGGAAATCTACGTGTTATACTGCATGTCAGCGTGCTCGTAGAAAAATATGGTAATCATCTTTGAACGATTCATCCCTTTGAAATTTGTCTCCAACTGTACCGATAAAGTTCTGATCTGATAGAATCACGTGTTCGTTCTATATATGAGCTGCCCTGAATTATTATCAAGAAACTGAGAAATGTTGGAAACTTTGGATGGTCGTAACTCGATGACCAGAAGCTGTATGCGCGTGAACGGTTGGTGCATGCATGTATCAGAGAGCACGTATGTACAATCGAGTTGGTGAATCTACGATAGATGCGGGTATACGTCCGATCGGCCATTACGAGCAATTTCAAACGGGCAGGTAAGCCTGTTGACCAAGCAGGGACTCGTAATTACATCGCCAATTTGCCGAACGTTCGTTGACGAAGCGACTGTTGGACGTGACGTTAAAGATGAGATAGCGAGAGTTAAGCGTTGGATTACGTCCGTTTACGGGGTAGCCGATAATAACGCGAGTCGAGTCTCGCGGTATTTCTGCTTTTGTATTATTTTCGCATCAATTGATGGCTGCCTGGTGTTCATTGTTCTCAGCAATCCGTGATGCACAGCCCCGTATCTCGTCGAGAATATCGGCGAAACAATTAATTGGCGAGTTCGCGTTAGAAACGATGCGACGCCAGAGAGGTTACACCCGGATCTCCCTTGACCCCTCTGTCCAGTGGTGATCGTTGCATATTGTAATTAAATTTCGGATCGATAGGTGTCACCGTTCGGAGTTAACTCGCCGAACAGAATTCCTGTTTTTTAATTGATTTCCTTCAAATGAATACCCTCTCTTTTTTCTACGTGTTTTTGTTTCCCATTGTTGACCGTTAAATCGGAATTTCGGATTCTTGTTCCGTTACGAGTTCTATGACACGTTAGTTCGCTTTGTTGAAAAACGATAGACGGGAAAAATCGCTTCAAAGCGGATATTTAATGGAATCAGAATATTTCGACATAATGGCAAGGTATCGATAAAATGGATTACTTTCGTGGTACACTTAAGCTATTAACCCTTTGCACTTTCAGTTATATTCAACGTTTTATCGCGACTAGTTTTAGACTTAATGGATGTAAGGCGAAAGATGTTTCATAATTTGATTATGATTACAGATTTTCATAACTAGTGATACGTCTACGTTAATACGTATATTTCTATTAAATCGAGTAACCAGAACGATTTACGAAAGTTACGCGCGTAGTCTCGAACAATAGGAGCTCCAAGTTGGAGATTCTGGCGGAATCGAGCGCAAAGAAGGTGGAAAAGTCGTCGGCGGTTCGCATCGTTCGATAAGTGATAACGTAGTTGTCGTCCTCGACTGTTTGGCCCTGTTTCGCGACACGGATCCACGATCCTTTGAAGACAGAAGCCGCGGGAGTATATCTGAGAGATGTAAGAAGATCGTAACCGACGATGTAGTTGGGCCCGCAGATATAGGTTGCCAGGCTCTATATATCTTTATCTCGGTCGGGATTGCATTGTTAGCACGAAGCGCATTGTTTGAACGGTGACGCGAGGCCTCGGGCGACCAATCAGCATTCGCGCTAGCCGTGCCTTATCAAAGATTTCTACCACCTCCTGCAGGGCTTAAATCAACCCGTCCCAAAGCTTTTCTCTCAAACCCCCGTTTCTATCGTTTTCTCTCAGTTTGTGGAACTTTGTTTCCGTGGTAGCAACGTCACCGAACTTACCTATCTGTAAAAACAGATCGACCCTAATTGTCAATCCTTGGCCAGTTTCTAACGAATTGCAGCACGTTGCGCGACTGGCTTCGGCGTTTTTTTACCTAGTTTCGTTGCGATTATCCGATCAACCGCTGTTCCGTTTTCCGTCCGTTCTGTTTCTGTCGGTTCTTATCGTATCCCAGACTCAGTTTGTTCCGATTGTAACAGGCGCGTTTAGTCTCCCTCTCTCTCTCTCTCTTCCTCCTTTTTTTCTCTCTCCTGTCGTTGTTGACGTTGTTGAAACACCGCTCGTGTTCGTTCGGTGTGTGATTAGTACGATCTGGATTTCTAGTTTCACGATGGAATTTGCCTCGTAGGGTGGAACTCGGAGACTCGCTTCGTCCAGTTATTACACGACGATTGGAGTCTTTTATCGGTGAATGTTTCCCTATAAATTACGTGTCTCGTCGTATAGACAATCGGTGTTGTTCGATTGGATACAAATTTGCGTGGAAATTGCGTGTTCATTTCCCCGTCCAATTTATAGTTTCTCTGCTACGATCTTCAACTATAAAATTTATGTACGTTTGTCCTAAATGTACTACATCTGCTACTTTGGGACTGGTAGTATACGTGTTGTACACGACTTAGCATCGAGGCCTGGAAACTTCGAGACGTTTTAATTCTCGGCGATCTGGATCACTTTTTAAGCACGTCTCTTCCTAAGGTCACGTCTCGGTTTCTCGAGGTACAACGAACCTCGCGCATCGTTCTCATACAAACTCGTTACCCGTGCCACAGAGAATAAAAGTGTTGCCGATGCATAAACCGCCGCCTTTGGTATTGTTCTCCGGCCAGAGAGATGGCTAACTAGGCGGTTATTGTGACCGTTGTGAAAAAAGATATCGATGCAAGTTGGGCGCTGGCCTGCCGTGCCTTTGTCGTTGTTTTCATTCGAACGACGTCCCCGAGTTTCCTTCGAGAGCCTGGCGTTCGTTAACAACGCCGCACGGGTTCGAGGGTGTTATTGTGTTTCGCTTCTTATCGCGTTCAAAGGTGAACTGGTGTTCGAGGAAAACTCGTTGCCCCGTCGCGATGTGGTAAAAGAGATTTATTCCGAGAAGAAACGATCGTGACGTTTTTAACGTTTTAACGACGGTTTTAACGTGCAGGCATTTCTTTGCCACGAGTTTGATAAAAACTTGCGATTTTACGCGGTTGTATAGAAAGCGTGATTCCAAGGTTTGATTGAAGAAGTTGGTCGAATATTAGGTCATTCCATAAGTAACTTTACGTTCTCATACATTCCCGTACATAAGTATTACGATACTTACAAAGACTGAGGTAGATCTGAGAAATGAAGATTAGCGAACATTCGAGAATTAAATGAGGTTTCTTCCTCGAAAAGTTGGACTGTGAAGAATCCACGTACTCGATGTTTCGATAACAAACTCATCTATTTGGTATAATAAACTTGCAAATAGTTTCAACAAGTTTTTACTATGTACAACCTTGCACGAATACGAAATTCTGAAAGATCAATTCTAAAGATTAATCATTCCCTTCGTAATTTAGATTCATTTTCATGTTTGATATGAAACGATGGCTCGACACTCGGGGCTTCGTACTATGTTCTACCTTTTTGATCATTTTTGAATTTTTCTTCAGAATAATCGTTGACATTTTAACGTAAAATATTTCGCCATTGCATCGAAGTTCTTCGTCAGATTAAATTTCTTTGTAGTATTTTGTAGAGGTAGAAGTAGACAAAAACTCGTCTTTGCGAAGTCTAGAGAATAGAGTGGACAACGTAATAATTGTCGATTATATTTTATTATTCCATCTAATGTGGTTTCGCAGTTACACGATGAAGCAGAATTTCTTTTCAATTTGTTACTATTCATCACTTCTGTGTCAATGCTAATTTCGGTAATTATCGTTTGATTTTGCTTTAGAAATTGGAAATATAAAACAAGATTCGACATTGTAATTTCTATTTGATGGATGAAAATTTCTGAGACTTTGAAAGAACGTATTAATCGATGTTCTTTGATAGTTCAATGTATAAACTAGTTTACGGCTTTGATATTGAATATTGATTGGAATTTCATTATGATTTCATGAAGCTTGACTGAGCAAAGCTGGAATGTGCGTGTAATAGACGGAGGGAATTCGCGGCATCCTTATATGTTCCGTGAAAGCTAACGAGCGTATTGTGTGTGCTTTAAAGTAGGTTAATGAATTTAGGATTTCGAAATACGTCTATTAATTATTGCTGTTTATTGTAAGTATAATTAATATAACGAAGTTCGTGGGATTAAAGATCCCTTTACAGGCAGAAATTGATTAACCGAGGTTGATTAAGATTGCGTTAATATAATTTTGTTGACAATCTTTTGAAATCAATTTACATTACTGAATTCTCTTTTTCCATATCGTCGTTACGAAAGATATTTCGAACGATTCGTTTAGCATTTTTTCTTTCATTTATATCTGGCAATTTTACAAAATTTGAAAAAATTAACGCATGTATAGCACTGTGATGAACTCGTGCTTCTTTTAACTCTCAAAGGCTATCACGGAAATTTATCGTAGCACAACTTTCCTTAAATGAAAAAATTACTAAAGTCGAGCAAGTGAGATTAAAAATTGTGCTACTATTTAATAGTAGGCGAAGAGCAGAAAACGCACGGTAGGAAATGTCATTAATGATAGGCTTCAAAGATTGAATCATGCAATTTTTCTTCGCGTTCCTCATTGGTCCTCGTAGTAGTTTCTTGTGAAGTACTTCTTGTTCTAATACGTCTTTTATACTTTGATAAAACAATATGTAAATTATTCTATGCTTTTCAATAATGTTGCATTTATGAAAATTTTTACCATTATTTTACCGTTTCATCCTTGTTGAATTAATACGATGCTATCCCTGCTTTCATTTTGAAAAAGATATCCCGTTCTTTTTTTTCTTTACGAATGTCTTGCAGATGGCCCGGCTCATAGATACATCCGTGGCAATATAAGATATCCTGGAAAATGTGTCGAAGCTTTGGTAGATTTATTGCGTTGAGGATGGTATAGATCATATTGGAGTCTCGGAGAGAAAAGTAGTAGGATTTGAAATTAAACTTTGCGGGAGAAGTAAGCTCGAGATATTAAATTAAACTTTCATCGGAGGCAGCATGTTTCATTCTAACTTTGTTGATCATCCTTCGATGATAAGACGCTTTTCATTTACAATTAAAAAGCAAAAGAATATTACAAATATCATATTTCCTGCAGCTTCTATGTCTTTCGTATGCTACTTCTTTTCCTTTTCTTAATATCTTTCGCTAAGAGTCTCGAAAAACTTCCAAGGTAAATAGAATATTTTGTAAAGTATATCGGAAAAGTGCTAGAAATTTCTGGGAAGTCTGGTTAAGGAAGAAGTTGTTGATGCATTGAATTTTTATTGAATCGATCAGAATTTTCTACCGACGTATAAGCTTAATTTTTAAAATACATTTATGTCATTTTTCTTGATAAAAATTCTAACTACAAGCAAAGAGGCATGTAAAGAGCTCGATAAATATTTCAAAATAAATTTCGAACTTTTGTCTAATATCAAAATTGCATATAGTCTTGCTTCGTATAAAGTTCTCCTCTCGTTGAATTGTATGTATATTAATTTCTTAGATTAAAAGAAATTCACAACACTAATTTATCGTATAAGATGATTACCAACTGCTTGTCTTAGAATGCGATCTTAGAGAAATCCGAATCTCACATCTCTTAAAAAGTATTATTACAAGCAAAGTATTACATCAAACTTACATCAAACTATAATTATTCTTAATTACATCAAAATTTCTATCACGAGAAATGACAAAATATTGTAGATCGTTTCGTAAAGTCACATATTAGGACGGTTGGTGCGATCAAAATGGTCGATTTGAAATTTTTCATGAAATTTATAAATTCGCAATGGTGTATTTTTGGACTTGTATATCACAAACTCACACACACACACACCAGTAAAGCTATCGGAGTAATCAATTTGTAGCTTCTCATAAAAGTTTTATAGACTTGTAAGAGATTTTTTTAAAAGTACATAAACAAAAGCTTGTTTTATTCCTTACATTCTCCTCCCATTTTGTTTTCTCTCGCAGTACCTTTATATTCTAGCGATCGCCAATTCTACCGTTAATTCTGTCCAATATTTCCAACACAAACACCTTATTCATCAAAAAATAACACGTTTCAAGCGTGTGTCACATTTCGCGACGCTTTGGTCGCGAGCAGTGGGACCAAGATGGAAGGCGTTCGTGCCCTCCGCGAATGTTTATCGAGAATTTAGTCGCACAATGGAGAAACGCGACGCATTATATTATGCTGAGCCGTTCCGTGAAATCCGTGGATCATCTCGTGCACCGGAACATATCGTGGTATAAGCGAGCAAAGCGCTCCGTACTTTTACGAGACGTAAATCGAGAAGGAAAAAGCTCAAAGACGAGAAAGAAAAGACAAAGAAAGGAAGAAGAGAGTGGAAATAAGAAAAGAAAAGGAACAACAGGGGACGAATCAAAGGGTAATGTACGCCGATTCTTCGCGATAAAAGTAAAAGGAAGTCTGGTCTGGGTTTAAAACGAAAAGCTGCTTCGTTCCATTCGGTGGCAACGAAATCGCTCTGTTACTGGCGAGCATAATATTTTCTTCCGGCTAATCCGACTCCGTGAACACGCGAGAATGCGCTTGCACGTACACAGGTGTATTTGTAAAAGCTGTAGATTCATGGGGACTATCGCTTGTGTTACATGGTAGAGAGATGCGCGAGAGCGTGAAAAATCGATGGATGGTTTTGTGCTGGCGAAGTTTTTACATTGAAACGAGCCAGGGCCAGTTTCCGAACAAAGTTTCGCAAGTTCGATGGATTCGAGACAATGGGAGACGATCGCGATGCTTGATCGAGGAACTCTGCGATATTCCAATGTATCCGAATGATATGCATTTTAGCCCGAGCTCGTGTTTGCTTAGCTTTTCTTGTTTCTTCTTCCTTCTCTATGGACAGCTTTTGTGTTCGAAGGATTAACAGCTAAACTCTGCAGTCGTGTTCTATACGATCAAGTTACGAGTCTATGGTTTCTAATATATTCAATTTTACGTCACTGGACTCTTACGTGGAAATAACTTCGGGAAAGAATGATGTACCTTACTAGTATCGGATTGGTTCATTGGTTTACTCATAGAGTAGCAAATTCAATATTTCACTGTTGTCAGTTTCGTGTCGTCAGGAACGGTGAACATTTTAAAATGTTTGCGGTAAATATTGTGCAGTTCCTGTATATATATTTTTTCTTTTTTTCTTTTCACTTCTGGTTCAAACTTTACCGATGTAACCACGAAACTCGTGTCTGATTGCGGTACTCGTGAAATGTCGATAGAACATATAGATTTCCTATAAATATGCAAATACTTTCGCGAACTACTATTTATATATATATTCTTTTATTTTTCTTTAAATATCTCTGAAGTTGCTACTTAATAGTATCCAGTATTTGTCACATACACGTACAGCTCAGAAAGGAATTTATACGAACAAATTTTTTATCGCATGAAAAAGTATAAGCGGTTTATCATATAAATAGGATTTCGTACGAGATTTGTCCGTGAAACGAAAAAAAAACTTGTCGGGAGAGAGAGAGAGAGAGAGAGAGAGAGACGAAGGGGGAGAAAGCGAGAAGTAAAATAGGGTAACAAAAAGAGATGTCAGGTAAAGTGAACACGACAAATCACACAGTTAATACTTACAGGACGGATACGACTATACTTTAGTTAGGATAGTAAGTTGCCACAGCAATACTTCTTGAGTGCGTCCTATTGAAGATGCGCAGCCCGATTTAAGCAACGTTGGTGTTTTACGTTTCGACGAAGTCACGATGGCAATTAACGTTCTTGACCCAGTTCATTCATTTATCGATATTGTTGCTGTCCGAAAACGCAGAATAACGACACAATTTTAACCGCTGTTTGAGAAAACTTTGATTTGAACTGCTTCAGTTGCAGCTTTTTAACAGCCTCGGTTTTTTCCCCTCGGTTTTTGTATTATTTTTTATCCAGTCGTGGCGAAAGAGAGTTACCAACGAAAATCTATCCGTGATACGTGAACATATCTGAAATTATGTTCTATCACAGCAGAATTGAGATTGCGCTGAATTGTTTGAATGGAGTTTCGCACGGTCGATAAGCAGAATACGATGCAAACAAAGGAGCTTGGATTTTCAAATCCGCAACAATTTTGTAGCAAGTTTTTAAATAGATCTCCATCGATCCAAAGGTGTAGACAGTCACCCTGTGACGTATCATTTTTATACACACTGTGCATATTGCCATCACCCACGATTTCGTGCTACGTTGCTTTGCAGTTGCATAAATTAAAGGTTTAAACACTACTGTCTTCGCTATACTTCGCTTTTGTTAAATTCGTCTCAATCTTTTCTATCATATTTAAAGCAAACGTCATATACTTAACAGAAGATTAACCAGTCTGTTTTTAATTTTATTATTAAAAAATATATATCCGAAGTTCGCTTAGAAAATAATAAACTATCAGAGTTTGCTACCAACGCTGTGCACATTCATGTTTCATTCGAACGCGATATCAGAACGTAGAAGGACGTAGAATCGCACGAAATCAATGGATCGGTGCGAATGCTAAATATTTGTCGCAGGTATTGGGATGCGCGTTGGGTTAAGCGATGCAGGTGTGACGTTCGTTTGAAAAGGAAGCATGTAGAAAGCAGGAAACAGAGACGCTTGTTTCGATGACAGGTTATTGGCATTCGAAGTTTCGCGCACGATCGTCACTGTTTTTCTCGAATTCCCTCTTTGCGATCGATCTTTGATTATCGTCCGCTTCTTCCGCCAGCCAATCGTTGGCTGTCGCCGTGGAATGCAATTGCTGCCGACCTCGATGGGAATTGCTAACGATTCACCAACGAACGAATTATTTTTCAATCTATAGTATCAGTTTATTCCAATTCTAGTTTTGAATATTCCATCTTCGATACCGAATCCGGTTATTTATAAATACAGTGAATTTCATAGTCAGTTATATCGAAATAGTCGATCAGATAAGACACGACGTGTTAAAGACGTCTTGTTTTATGCAAATTCTCACGTCTGTTTTAATATTCTTAGATCGTAGATTATGGCTACAGCAAGTTTTCCCAATATATCCACGCAGTCAAATATACATGTATATATTATTTTAAGAAAGACACGATTTCCAGATGACACGATGAGTTTCGACCGAAGAATATCTTATTAGATAATTATTTTTATAATTATTTATTAATATTAGATAATTATTTTTATAATTATTATTCACTATACGTTGAATCCCATAACTGGAAAGTTTTACACAAAAATGTACACACAAAATTCTCTATTATCCTCAAGCTTTACTTTCTTTTTCACTCTCCTCTTTTGTCTCTATCTTTACTTTTCTCGAATTCTGCACTGAGATCTCTTCCTCATTTGTTTCTCTATCTTCCTTTGATTAACCCTTCGCGTATCGCGAGATCTATGCTAATAGATTGCCGATCAATTTTCATACTAGTACAGTGATTTTAATTTCGCGATCGAACGAACAGCAAACGAAACCGATCGGAACACCGGTCGAAAAGCGACATAGAAATAATTTCAGTCGGTCAGATTTCGCTCGAGACTTTAATTAAACGTCGCGCGGAGTTTACTTTCATTGATCTGGCCGTGCAGCACTTTACCATACTTTACGAGCAGCAGCTTTCAATAGCCCATCACCTCGGGTGGCTACTCATCGGCGTGGAAAGTATATTCGAATACCTTTAATGCGCTTTGAAGGAAAATCGATGCACGGGTGAAAAGAGGTCTGCCTGCTTCGACCGCCCCTTTCATCATCCTCGCTTTCCTTCGCTACCCTACTGTATCGTCAGTTTCCTTATGCAATTCAAGAGCCACTCTATTTGTACCGAAACAATCCGAAAGAAATAAAATAATTGAGAATCGGGCCCGGGAAATATCGATGTCCCATTATAAAGTGGAAACTGATATTCAGAACTGATATAATTGGAGGAACGTATTTGTGCGGACTCAGGCGGACGCTTGCGGTCAGATTATTGTAATATTTTCAATCGTTTATCTTTGTTTCAATAACTCTGAATACTTCGAATAACAACTACTCGTTGATACAATAAGAAATTTTAATATACTTTTACAATAAGAAACTTTATAGTTTATAGCATTAGAATAGCCTCTGTCCTCATCAATATATTATACATATACAATCTCGAGAAATGCGGAAATTTTGTAAAACGTATTCGATTTGTAATAAGAATATGTGAATTTTATCAAAATGTACAAATCAACGAGGAATTATTCAAAACGACACTTACTATCTTCCCATTGGATCATAGGCTATCGGTACTTAAAAATTATCTATTGGTAATATATTTTACTATTTGCTATACATACATTTATGTACTACATACGTTTGCAATTTAAATATCGCTGGTTGTGTCGACACTAGAAATTTTTTTATCACTCTCGAAGATCCTTATTAATACGTCTCATGGTAAAAAAATTAGAGAATTTAAAGACAAAGATATTATCACGTAACGAAATACTTCGACAATTTGAAACGTCAGCTTCATTAATGAATATTGGCTCTCAGAAATCAATTTATTCTGATTATAATACTACGGACTATAATACGAGCTGATTATATGTAATAAAATCACTGTGCTTCGACTTGATTGCAATTTTGTAATTAAAATTCGTCTCGTTATAAAAGCTAGCAAGTGTCCGAACGCTTTTAAGCGATAGCGTGTGTCGAGAAAAATTGCTTAGGAATGTGTATCAAGGAAAATCGTATTTATAAAACGCCATTTCTCATAAGGTATAGTTTCCATCCGCGAAGCGTTTAGTCCGCAATTTCTTATGGACGAAGCGAATATCCGTAGGAGGACGTGAATTACTTCACATGAAAGGACGTTTTTCTTCATTCGCGTAAATAACCTGTTTCTATTTCATGCGTTCTTCCCTTCGCCGTAAATTCGACGCGAAGAAACACGCGGGCGTTTCATTAAACCGCGGAAGCCGTTGAGACGTCGATAGCAAAGAGCGGACCAGTGCGCACGAACGTTTCATCTCGAGGGATATTTCGTGAACGCACGGATTCTCGCTTGCGGCCACAGAAACGGTAGCATCCACGCGTGATACAACTAGGCCTGGCGGTGAAATTAAGTGAATTTATCTTGTGGCCGCAATAATCAGACGTCGTTAGTTACAGCCAGCGTTACCTATCTAGCTGCTTTCTTCTAAGTAGCAGGAGACAGAGGAAGATAGAGGGAGAAAGACGGCGCGGCGTGAGTTATATTGTCACTGGCAGGAACAAACAGAGATAGAACGAGGCAACGAACAGATAAGGGTGTGTGTTTGCTCCCGGGAGAAAGGGGTAACTAGGTAAAAAGGGAGAAGCGCGAGAGTAAAGAAAACAGCGAGCCGCAAGATGGAGAGAGACGAAGGGAGATTGAATGAGATGGAAAGAGATGGAAAGCCGCAAGTTTCCAACCAGTTCGTGTCCCTGACGACGAAGGCATACGCTAAAAGGAGAGGAGTAGTTAGAAGCAGGGGGAATAGCAGGCGGTGTCTTAATCTTCCTGGTGAATTTATGGGCAAGTTGTTTAGGGGATGTTTAGTTGCACTTAATCTGTAACTGCTACACTTAGCTACACGAGCGTTACCACCCTGCCACAGAGTAGTTCACTCTATGCCTTCATTTCCTATTCTTTTCACTGTGTCTTCGTCCATCTCCCACGTTTGTTCCTCCTGTTCCCATCATCGTTCTTCCGAAAACACGTGTTAGACGTACTTAGTTCTCCGTTGATGAGTCTCGAATTAATGAAATCACTTTCCACCCTCTATTCTATTTCGCTATACGCTTATTTCTCTCGAACAACGCCGTTTTTCTCACCTTGCCACGTTCAGGCGTGCGTTTACCTCGTGGCCGCGGTAAATACCCCGAGGAGGAGGTCGACCGTAAGACGCGTAATCTTAATACTGTCGTCCATTGCATATATTTACGCTCGTCGCGGCGAAAAATTCTCTCGCGGAAAGTTTTCTCATTTGCGCTTGTGAAATCGCCGAGTCGTAATGGCGGAATTACTTTGCGCGGCGTAAGGATTTCTTTTCTCGCTACGACGTTCCTGCATCCTCGTTGCCGGCTTCGCAGATCGCCGTATTTTTCCCCTCGCTTTCGTCCTATTTCTATCTCTGAATCAACGACGATCAAAATTCTCACGTAATCGCGTTACGCTCCTTCAACCACGTGCTCTTGAGAGTTTGATGCTTTTTCTAAATCTTCTATTCAATTTTATGTCTTTCGTAGATTAAAGATACTTTTCCGATTCGCTTTTAAAGAAACCGACGTGGTAAGTAGAGTATGATAAAACATGGCAAATACGATAGTAGTTAGACTGTTATCAGCCTGTTTTACCTTAGAAGTCAGAATATTTGTATAACGCTTTGTCGCTTTGTTACTGTCGAAAGTATTATTTAAATATTAGAAAGAAAAAAAAAGCAAAAATGGAAATGAATGACGAGTATGCTTGCTTGATATGGCCTGTTTCTACTTCAAGAGTTAAAATGTTTGCTCTCAAGAATATTTGCATCGATTTAATGCTTCTTCTAGGTTAAAAGTACTATTTATACGTAGTTTTTAATACGAGAATATGTTAAATCGACCGAGATAATGAATGGCGAGTTTGTGTGACCGATATCGTCTAATTCTACTTTTTAAGAGCCCCAGTATTCGCTATCAGAAATCAAGAGCTTAAGATACGATGAATTATTTCTAGTGGAACATTAAACATTGTATTAATAATTCGTAATACTAATTCATATTCTGACCACTATTCGCTAATTCATATATTGCTCGTATTATGTAGATAAATTATTAGAATAATTTTTTAAATGATTCGAAATATCTCGTAAAATATTTGAAATATTTCCAACATTTTCTCTACATAATATTATTTTATTCCACTCGACGCTTTTCATCTTACCCTTACCATTTGCAATCAAATAGTTTCCCAGTTTTCGTATTTCGCGTCTCCGGTTACTTCATAAATTTTACTATGATAAATGAAGCTTTTCAACGTGGTATCAAAAGAAGCGGTTATATTTTACGAGAATCTACGTTAACGACGCGCATGATGTTTGATTCGGAGACCTGCTTGAACTCGTTAAGTGCGATTCGCTTGACCGCACCGTTCTAAGAAAGGAACGTTTCCAAGGTGGTATTTCCTTCCTTGGTATTTTGCTCGTCGTCTTGGGCGAAATTAAAGCCAGGGGACGGGTTTGTCCGGGGGTTAATTAAGTAAACTACCATTCCAAAGATGCCGCTTTGCTTTTTGTTCGCATCTCGAATCGATGAAGTGCGAGAGGTGCAAAGGACTATATTGTTTGCTGAATACTCACATCTTAACTAATTGATGGCGATTGTCGAGGTAAAATATTGCGAGGGCTCAATTAATGGAACATTTGTAAAACGCGTTCCTCATCACGCGTGCGCGGTTATGAATATATAATATTAATCACAGAGAAGGAGAGAGAGAGAGGTTTCACAGACGTGTAGCAATCTTTAAACTAAATAGTAATTAATAAACGAGTGTTTAGCTAGGTCGTAAATCAATTTTAAGGATGATAGATTAAGATGAAAATAGGTGTTTACTTTTTGATGAATATTTGTGATAATTTTTCTTGTACGAATGCATATAAGGAAATTTAAAGGCGTAAGAAATCGCAGAGTGCAGGAAATATATGCAAAGACGTACATATAAAGTATCTAAACCATTTATTGAAATACATATCTATTGGTTGAAATAAATCTTTAATTAGGTTTCGTATTTTCAATTATATACATATATAATATACACGCGTATACATGCATATACATAATGTCGATCATATATTGTTGAAAAGATAAATAAAAATTGTGAACTAGTTGCAAGTCGTAGGTTGATTAAATTTTCTTTGAAATTGTTCGACAGGATAATGCGTTCGATACTTGGAATTTCTTTTGTTAAGAATCTGCCTGTATTAAGTAACGATTGTTTCCACACATCGTCCACTACCTTGTGTAACATTCCTAAGTTATTCTGTCGAAAAGCGCAATTCTCTTGCATTCTGTCAAAATGCAAATTAAATAAAATTTTGCGAATACGTCGGCGATATTACTTGCAATTAAAATAACTATGAACGCCTTTTCCCCTGTTACAGCAAACGTGGATTTTTTTTCAAATTATTTGACACTTTTCTCTTTCAAAGAACGCTATAACGTTCGCTTCGTGAGAGTTTTTTTGATGCGGATTAATACGAAATGACGCACGCGTGAAATTTCTTGCGAATTGCATTTCAAAAGTCTGGCTGGTCATTTAGAGGGAGACTATTTCTCACGGTAACCACGGTCAGGTCATTTATCTAAATTACACGGATTCAGGTACTAACATTAAACGTTTTAAATGCATTAAAATGAATAATGAGCGGGTATCTCGCATTCGGCGGAGAAACGGCCAACGTAAGTGTACTACCAACATTTTTAAGCGGGTAGCGGTAACATGTGTTTTGAAAGGTGAAACGTACTCTCGAAAAGGTACTTGGCCGTAGATGGAACCTAGATCCCGGTTATAGAAGGGAAATGGGAACGGATGAAAAATTGGAGCCACGGCGTCCTTGGAAATGTTTGAATTATCACTTAGGGCCTCTTTCTTCGTTTCCTAAAAATTCCAATCGTTTTAATTACACGAATTCCGTTCTTCTTCTATCTTCCCGATTCGTCCTCTTCCTCTATTCCAACAATTAGCGATATTAACTTCTTGCTTCTCCACCTTCGCGAAGTCTTCGAGATAAATGCAAACTCTGTTTCATCTCTTTAACAAAGGGATACGCTGCATAGATAATGTAAGTACTTGTCGGATTAATTTGCATTTTCATCTCATCTGCGACGTGTTTTGTTCGGGGATAGAGGAGAAAAATTTAATTACAGAGTTTTTTGTATCGTGGCCTAAGTACGTATCTGCTAAATCGGAGTCATATCTCAGCCAGCGTTCTCTTTCTCCTTTTTAACTACATGGCACGAAGCAAATGTACGGCTACACTCCGAAGCGAAGGCGCGTTACGAAGAGGGTAGCAAACATTACTCGAAAATTTGGAAATTTTCATTCAACGATCTTTCCAATTCTTAATCCTACGCGTTAGAAAACTTTCTTTCCCAACGACGAGTTAAGAAATAAAGAGCGTAATATCAAGTAAAACCCACGGTATCCGTTCGCTCTGAACTTCCATCCGATCGAACGAAGTCCCTTAAGTACTCTAACCGATGTGTTTTCATTTGTACGAATGAAATTGCGCGAGACAGAATGCCTGGAAACGAACGACGAAAACCGAATTAATCCTATACTGGGAATTTTCTATTGATTCTACTGAGATATGTGTAATTTTGTGTGCCACACTAGATTAGCCGCGTAATAGTGATACAAGTGTATGAGTATGAGTGTGTGAAAGTATATGCGTGCACAGCGTCTCGTAAAACAGATGAATGCAACTGTTCCGTTAGTAGTTTGATATAGAAAATGGTGAGACAAAGAGAGTGCTGAGACGCGTGAAAACGTATATCGACGATCTTGTAAATCGCATGTTAAATAAATGTGAAATTATTTTCATATCAATTCTAAATGTAATCTAAGTGAGAAATACTCTTGATTTTCAACAATAACGTTTATTAAACTCCTAACAATTAACAACAAATAACGATTAGCCACGATTAACGATTAACAACGGTTAATAACGAATAACGATTATCACTGAACTATCAAGAGTCAATAACCCGTTTCTCTAATTGTGTTTGTTTCGCTTAACCTTTCGCACTTCGTAGCTCGGGGCAGAATGAATCGTTTGGTTCGAAACCAAACAGATTCTTTTCTTTGTTGCCCCTCGATATCCCCACCACGCGCGCGTTTATTAGAAGTCCGCGACGATTGCCGTATGCCGTATGCATTTTTCCGAATATTCAGCGAAAGAACCATAGAGATATCGATGATACATTTGACCTGTCGGCCTTACGCTTTGAAGGTATAGCGCTTTGTGTCGCGAAGCCGTTGGAAATTTCCGTGGTCGAGAGCTGCCATACATTTATTTCGACGATTAAGATCCACAATTCTCAACAGATTCAGAAGAGTCACGCCTCGAAACAGAATGGCTTTAAAAGTGCACTAAGGCGCGCGCGTGCTAATATGCGGTTGCTTATGGATTTGCATATGACCCAGTGACGGTTGACAAAGCTGGTGGCATTGTTCAATAGGATCATGGAAACCGGAATCTAGTTGCCCGATACGAGGTCGCTTTAGTATGTTGGTCACGTAGAAATTCGTGTTTTCCGTTTCCTTATCGGCCCAGGCCCGAGTCCCTTTGGTCAGTCACGTTACGATAGGAGTAACGTTTCTTCGTGTTTTCCTTCTCGCGGAGCCGAGAATATACGCGTGGCAGTTTCCTCGTGTCTTCGTCGTGCGACTTCGGAAACGATATGATGCCACGTCTTAAAATAATTGTCCGATTGTTTCGGATAGCGATCGGGAAATGGAACGGATGTCACGAACGAAACTCTTCGATCCAGCTTTATCCTCTGTTACGGATAGCCTGGCACGAATCGAAGAAATTGAAAACGGAAGCGATGACGTATCGCGAGACGCGTCTTAGACTTGCTTTTAACCAAACACCGGTATATTCCATATTGGACGTGAATCGGATTGACAGATTGGATTCGATTCGAACGCTTTCGTCGCAATCTTGTCGAAATGTTTTTTTCGAGTAAAAGAAAAAAGTTGGCAGAAAATTGGAAATGAAATTAGTATTGGAAAAGAATTTCTCACGCCTTGAAGTCGCTTCATGCGCTTAACCGAAAAATCGTAAATATTACGACGAGACTGCCGATACTACAATTTTAATAAACAGCAAGGATAATGTTGCTTACGACGCCACTTTTGCTGTCATAAGAATTAATGATATCTTCTAAAGTTGTTTGCTTGTTATATTGATCCGCGATGCTTCGTATCAAACGAAGATTTTATCGTACAAAATACACAGCCTAAACAAGATACATAAATTATGCAACGTGCAAGGAACAGTTGCTGTTATAAAATGAAACTTTGCCTCTCATAACCGTATCTGATGAGAACGTCGTTCTATATGCAAATTTGTGACAAGCTAATGAACTCCCTCTATATCTTGCTGTATTCTAGAAAAGAACGAAATTATCGGCAGATGGAATTTTCGAACCGGTTTCCTCCGGCTGATATTTCGCGTTATCCTAGCAGTCGACTAATAGCACAATAATTCTTAATTGTTTCATGTTCGCTCTCTAACATTTCAAACGAATCATCTAAAATCTGTTGAATTAAATTATAACGGTATTTAGAAACATTTATTCTAACAATATTTACGTTAAAAATAGTTATTGTAAAAATATCTTGTCCGATCTACTGTTTGAATAAAAAGAAGAAAAATTTCCAATTGCAAGCATATTTTCGTAATACCAAAAAGATTTCATATTGAAAATTACGCAATTCCTTCCATGAATTGCGTAATTTAATAAAAGAGTCGTGACCAAACTGCGATAATTTTACTTAATAAACTTCCTTATCGAGTTGATACGCGATTTTCCGTGCTCTTACACGATGGCTAATAACCGAACACATTATCAAAAACTTCCTTTATCTGGTTCGTTCGCCCAATAGAAGTTGGCTGCCAGTTTAAGTTCTTACCTTCTCAGTAAAGTGCATATCTTCGCTTAAGAAGTGGAAAGTTATTTAACTTAAGCGATATGATTCGATACTTCGATTCTTCACGGTGCAAGTTAAATAAAATTCATCGGCAACTTTGTTACTGACACATATTCCCCGCGAGAAAATTCTTCCCATCCGCGAAACTTCCGGCTATTTGTTTTACTTTGCTTTCGTCACGAGCATCGGGAGTTACAAATGGAGGGGCAACCGAGGATGTAACTTCTTCCCTCTCTTTGTTCTGCGAAAATAGCGAGTCCTGCGTGCGTATCCTTGGAACTTCGGTAAATAAAATGACAGCGTAAACGGAAAGAAATTCTTCGACGACGACGATGAAAAATTGCCGCGACTTTTTACTCGCAAAAAATACGACGTTTCGGAAGATGGGAGCTGGAAACATGAAAATAAGAATTTGCTTATAATTTTCCACGTTGCAAAATTAATTTTTCAATGTGAAACAAGTTAACCGAACGCGAGGAACTTTTAACGTTAAAGTTGTAAGAAGAACGAATTGGCTTGATAAAAATTGCACATCACAGTTACGTGAATTTTTGTACGACAACTTACAATTGAAAAAATGACAGTTTTATGCTTTTTTTCTCGTGACATGCCTCGACTGTAATTTATTCGTCTGGTCTCGCATCCCAGATACATACATCCGAGCTGATTCGACTCTTTCGAGCAACTGTTTGCTAAGGCTCGAACTTCAGCACGGCTTAGTCAGGCTAGTTTATGAATAACGAAATACCTGGAAAACTTCTCGACACGTAGTTCTGGCAGGATGCCGAAAGGAATGAGGTTAACGCTCGAAAAACGTTTCATTTATGGAATAATTCGGCATGAGTTATGCGCCGGATTCCTAACAGTTAATTATTAAAGCAGTGAAGCAAATTGATCTTTGAAATAGTTCAGAGCATCCTTTTTGTACAAGTATTTTTCCTGTTATTTGTAGCGCTGTGACATATTTCATGCTGCTCGACATTATTATTCATTGGAAAATTTTGGAAACTATTTATGTTACAGAAGTCTACAATTTCAAATTCGCTATTTGCGTTTCTACGTACTTACGTAAATTTCACTGTCTGCGCTATTATTATAGCAATTATTATAGATTAAAGGAAAGCGTAACGATAAACTTTCAATAATATTATTGAAATAATAATCAACGTTTCTTTAAAATATCCGTTAATTTTTACATCGATATCCTGATTAATTCAAAATTCAAGGAATACAATTCAAAGAACAAGGTCGTTGTTTATTGGTAAAAGCCGATTTATTGAACCATGTTAGATAAGAGAAGAAATAACGTGGTCTAAAAATTGTCAAAGTTGCGTAAGACAGTCCTGCTATGTCACGAAAATTCAAATTTGGGTTACAGGTGACAGACAGAGAGGAGAAAGTAAGATTTTCCTCAAAACGAATGTCATTGTACAGCTTCGTGGTGGATTGTAAAATATAATACGAAAGATAGTAGTACGATGACATTTTATAAGGATATCGACGTGAACACGGCGATACATCCTCCAGTTTTGTATGTACATATATATGTACGTAGAATGTACATTGGTCGTGCGGACTTCGTTATTTCGCATCTTCGTTGTATATCTTGGTATCGGCTTGCCTTTCACCTTTTATGCGCATGAAAGAAGATGATCCGCGTCTGTCCGCCCTAGACAGAAAAATGAAGAAACGAGAGCACAATCGCGAATAAGGGAACGGGTTCGATGTTTCGCACTTTATCGTAGTCGCACTGCGTATAACTCGACGAATGTATATCGGAGAATAAGCTTTTTTCTACATTCTGTTCCTCCTTAAATAGTATCATAGGATGGAAATTTCGTAAAGTAGGTCAGAATATAAGGCACGAAGTTAGCTTTGTTATCAAATCGTGTTTATCAATTTTCTAAGATTTCAACCCGTTAACCGAGTCATTTCTTGGTCAAGCGTTTCCATAATTGCATGATTAAATATCAATAACGTCAAATTGATTTCGATTGGGCCGATTTCGATCTTCGCAAACATAATCCATTTTCGATAGAAACGATACGGCGTATGAAAAAGTAGAAGATCTACAAACGAAGAAGCATCCAAGAGATTGGAAATTCCAGTGTTTGATAGATGAAAAGTTTGTCATAGTTTTGGTACTTTTGAAGCGAAATGCAAGAAAATTCTTTCGTAAGATTTCATTCTCTAGAAAATCGGATCCAGCATTTACTTATCCGCTTAACTGAATTCCAGTTATCATCGAGTTTTATTTTCGAGTTTAACGTAAGCACACACGCGTAACGACAACTCGCACGCCTAAATCCCAAATGAATCAAGTCGGAATAAAGATTCTTCCGTTCCAGAGAAATCGATTGTTCATGAGTGAATAGGGAAGGTCGACGTATTTGGTACGATATAGTTCGTAACCGATACCGAGATCTGCCAAAAGTTAAAGCTAGCCTCATTACTCGATACGGCGGAACAGCAACGTCGAGTTCGGCTCCCAGTTGGCCACGGGGCGTGTTATTTTCAGGTTTACCCAATTACGAGGAGGGTAGTGAAAGGAGTATTGAAGTGGCACGACGAGCAAACTCGATATTGCAAGATAGCGATCCGATAAACATAGATTGGCTGCACTAAAAATTCGTTCTTGCTGGACGATGCAACTGTTTTTACAGCATATTGCGGCGAAAGGAAACGAGTTGATGATGAGCTTCACATCGAATAGCTCCTACTTTGGGAATCTTGTTAATTAGATGCACAAAATTCAAAATTTATTTTCATTTATTCTACGATGATCAAAAATCGAAACAGAAATATTTCTTTTATTCGTCGGTATTTTATTGCAAAAAAATCTATAAATATTTCTAAGTGTCCATTACGATCTATGTTATAATATCATGTGGATTAAAATACTATCACGTAACAAGTATGCTGAGGTCCAGTCTCTAGGATTTAAAAACACTTACAATTTTTGTCAAATCTGAAAATGGATATTTCATAAGCTTTTCTTTATTAATTCGCCGTTGTAAATAATTAAGTATTCATTACGGTCTATGTTATAATATCATGTGGGTTAAAATACTATCACGAAACAAGTATGCTTAGATCCATTCTCTAGGATTTAAAAACACGTACAATTTTTGTCAAATCTGAAAATGGATATTTCATAGTATAAGCTTTTCTTTATTATTAATTCACCGTTGTAAATAATTAAGAAGATAAATAAATATATTATATCGTGCATTAGTAATTAATATTCGCATGGTGGTAGCCTCGCGTGAGAAACGAAATGCTGAATGCATTTTCAAGTGAAATAGTATTATCGTTATGAAAATTCTTTGAAAGCAATTATAATTATCAATTGGAACTAATATTAAAAAGCTAGAACCAAATCCTACAGTGGAATTTATTCGATTTATAATGTTGTTTTAGCATTTTCCGTTTTAAAAAGAGCTCCTCGATACATAAACCACTCGAACAGCTATCCCGACGCTGTGTCGCGATTCCAAGCTTTACGAGGCTTAAAAATTCGTGTAACGATATGCTTCGGACAATTTGTGGAGACTCTGAATCCAGTCCCGCTAGAAAAATGTCCATCACGTGATCGAAATATCAAGCCTTCGTGTACTCTGGACGCTGTTTGCCGAGTAACCACAGGCCATTAAAAGGTTTATAGGTCAGAAAGTAGAAAGAAGCTTCCAGGTACTATGTAGGACATGCCCAGTCAACCTATGGGCTTCTTGCACTGGATATCCTAGTCTATATATTTCTAAGACACTCTTTTATCACCGATGGTGCCGTTTCTTAACCAGGATTTCACTGTATATCTTAAAGTTGATGAACTGACATTCTGCAGAGCGTGTGAGCGTATCTTCTGTATCGTTTTCCATACGAGAACAACGGGGAAAAGATACGACGTGTCGGATTTCTTATTTTACAGTGAAGCAATTTGAAAATTCAGTATGTCGTCGATCGATCTAATATTGATAAAACTGCCTTTCCAATTCGTTTTGATATTAGACTAGGCGTTCAACCATATTTTACCATCCACTTTGACGAATCGTTATTGACAAAAATTTATTTCAACCCCATCTGCGTGTATATTGAAAAACAACGTGCAAACTCAACTTTATCGTTGGTCTCACGAATGTTGCTAAGCGCGTAATGAATAATAAGCGCGATCCATAGATTGATAATGCTCTTTCACTCGAACAGCCACGTCTAAATGAAACATCACGGTCGGGACAGCAAAACACATGGTTTCATCGTGGAATTCTCGATAAGCTAATAGCACACCTGATGCCTACGTTGCTTTCGAGTGCCTGCCCTCGATACACTCTTCTTACGAAACGTATAGCTACCTTTTAAGCGTTCCTCGTATCCACTCACGTTGGATGCACGTCTATCATACCGCGTGAATACTTCATATCTAGCCCGTACGTTAGGTTCTCTACAACACACGTCAGTGGTGTCATTAATTTTACAGAAACTCTTATAGGCTGCAGTTGCATCCCCCGAGCAAAACCATTGACCTGTCTGAAACCTTTCTTCGTTATGAACGAACAAGATAAAAGTCCGCTGTACGTAGAAGTACAGGACCAAGCTTATCGAGCTCCATTATGTATCTTTCACTGTATTCCGACAATGCAGCTCCAGGTTCGATAGTCCGCGACCGCTACGTAATAAAAATCTCGCGCAACTTCATATCGGGAGCGAACGAGAAACTTCAGAGTTTCGCTTCGGATACGGTTGAAACGGTCTAAAAAGGGTGAAAAAAGGAAGAATAATCAGACGCGTGAAGTCGAACCAACGTAAAGCTACAAAGTTCCCTATAACCAGGTATGTGTCCCTATAACGAAGTCGGCATACAGTCGAACCAGCGTAAAAAGGCGAGACTTCCTATAACCAGCCGGAATGACGCGGAAATTTGAATCTGTAAGCGAGGCAGGAAATGGTCGGATTTTACGTTTAATACTAGCCGTAATATCTTTTAGCGCGTAGTTCACGCTGAATTTTAAAGCTAACAGGCGATTTTCGTTCTCTCTCTCTCGGTTGGTCTCGCTTCTCCATCTCGGGGGACGAGAGTACGAGAAGCGAGAAAGAGGATAATAGCAGAGGCGCGTTAAAAAAAAGATTAACGAGGCGATGAATATTTAACGGAAAATTATGCATAACGTCATTCGCGATCTCTTTATCGTCCGGTGTACCTTATCATCTCAGTCGGGGGATTTTTTTTTCATAAAACGCTTTCCCAACACCAAGTTAGAAAAACTTTTTGACTGCGGGTATAGGGAGACGTGGGAGTGGCAGAGTAGCGGGGGTCTGCTTCCACCAAGGGACCGCTCAAGTTATGACAACGAGTCGAGCAAGGAATTCCGCTTGTCCGCGGTTCATTTTTATTGAATAAATCGCACGAGCGAACGGGCGCCTGGGACGCTTTACGATTTCTTTAATAACGCGACGAACATTCTCCTGTTCTCGGATGATCTTATATCCGACCTTTCTTTTCACGTAGTTGACGATGACGACCGTGATTATGAGCATACGATGTTGCGATAATCAAGAACATTCTTACGTCGGATATGTTAGAAGATACACGCGAATCGCTCGTAGACAATTTGCTAACCGTGCAGATACTTGTACGTATTTTAAACTTAATCTAAGTCAATTTCAAACATATTTCAAATTTGTTCCAAATCTAAAAAGTACGACGCGTATTAGTGAAATCTACATCTTAATAAAATAGTTCAAAATCATTAAAATCCATGGATTATGGCATATTCTTAGATATATATGTGGCGGCACTCGACAACAAATATCGCCACTCGACACTAACTTCTGCCGGACGACGGTAATGCAGTGGTTAGTGCCTTAGGTTACGAACGTCCGGGACCCGGGTTCGAATCCCGGCGCCCGTAGTCCGATTTTTCTTCCACGTATTTAAATTAGAAGAAAAATAGCAGTACCCCAACAGCGGACATCTTCAGCCAGCAGCCCACAATCATCACGGACAACATTTACACCTCATATACAAATGAATTCACTCACACTTCGTATCGAATGAATTACAAATTCAATTTTAAATTTAAACGTTTCCTTGCCATTTCGAAGCTTTAAAATGTTAATATCGTCGTTTCTAAAACACAGCATATAAAATGGGTCGAGATGTACGATATAACTGCGGAGGACTTTAATAAACACGACGACGTCCAATAATAATTATCAAACAAAGGCAATAAATGGCAAAGTCTAGAAAAGGAAGCAAATTGATTTCTATATCTTATAATTATCAACGATCTTCCGTTTAGCATTAAAAGTTTCCCATTAATTTCCATAAGATAATTCCACGAACGTCGATCGTTACTAATGACGATTCGAATGTTTAACGTATGCTATCACCGACGATCGTATATGGAGCGCAACCCTTTGTTCCTCGGACTCTATGTATAGCGTCATTCTATCCGTATTCAGGCGAAACGAAGATGTGGGGCGTGTTTTAAAAATACCGACTTGTCCCTTCACGACGACACTCGGAGCGACGGAGACGTAAAGAGAATAGAAAAGAGAAAAACGCGGAGAATATACACACGCGGTTGGTGGTCCCTACGATGAAGCAGTTTAATAAAACGTCGAACGTCACGCGCAGCTCTAAAGCCGTGAAAGGTAGAACGTCATTTGATTTTGAATAATCATCGTATAGCACTGGGGACAGCCACTGGCTCGAATATTTTTTATCCTTTCTCTCTTCCTTTCTGCCGTTTGTTTTTTAATTTTTTGTTTTTCACTTTTTTTCTTCTACTTTCCCCCGTTCGTTCCGCCTGTTTTTGTTTTATTCGTTTCTGGTACTTCTATCTGAACGAGCGCACAATATTGATTTCCGGTCGAATTTTTATTCGCTTTCACGAGGCCAGTTTCGGTACCGTGGAAATCGGTCGTCGGAATTCTCTGTGTTTTGCGCTTGTGATTGATAAAACGATAGTTAACCGGAATTTATACTGTCTCTATCGTGAATTTCCAGTGGCCCTTTTTGTTACCTCTTTTCTCCCTTCTTTTATTTCAGCCCCCATCTTTGCTACAATTTTCTTTCTGAATATTCGCGCTTGTTACGATATCCGATAATCACGAGATACGCCACCGTAATAGCGTTCTAAGTATTTGAGTATCAGGTCCCTGCTGCGTACTAATTTGCCAATTAAGAATGTCAGTAAATTGAAAAGGTACAGATTGGCGACTAGGAACTTCTATTTTCTAATTTGATCATATGATATTTGTTTTCTTCACACAATTCCTCACTGCTAAACAGCTTGTATTTTATAGAACAGAATAGCTAGTTTCTCTTTACAAGTGTCATATCGAAGCACGCCTCTTCGACCATTAAATAACATGAAAATCAGAGAATCTACAAGACGGTACTCGTCATATTTTTTCACCCGTAAAATCTAAGTTTGCAACAATTTACACGTATTCAAATATTTGTGCACGTCGGTGTACATAATTGTTACATAATACGGATCGAAGTATAATAAGAACGTCGTGATCAGAAGAGGAGAGATACTAAAATATAATCACGACTTAAAAATTCTAGTGCCTGTTATAATACATTTAAAGCCAGTTTCGCGTCATCTCGGTCGCCATTACTGTAACAATGAATTTTAAGCTTCGAACAGCTGAAAAAGAACAAGCAGAGAGATAGATAAAGAGAGACAGAGACAGAGAGAGAGAGAGAGAGAGAGACCCAGTTGCGTCAGATGTGGACGACAAGATAAATGTGAATTTAAATAATTATTCATTTGGAGTAGGCAAATGGAATTAAAATACAAGCGGTGGTAGTGAATCGCGGTGAAACGAGGGTAAGTCGCGACGTCACGGACGAGAGCAGAAATTTTTGGAATAGTGGAACGTGGAGAGCAGATGGTGCGATATGGGAGAAGAAACGAGGGTCCGCGATGGGAGATGTAATCCACGAATTAAGGACCAATCCCGTATCATCCCAACATTGCCCATGAGGAAAGTCTCCAGTCGTTTGGGGATGATATAAATTGTTTTAACGCCGGTCTGATGCGATTTGACGAAGAGCGTTCCCACTGGAAGCAGTCGAACGCCAGATACCGCTATTAAATGAAGGATTTCTGGTCCCGTCTGCGACCCATGCCCGAACCAGACGGATCGTGCCTATGCTCTGTGAAATATGATTTGCATAAAGGCTCAGAGTCCTACTGTCGAGGTATAGGGTCGCGCAGGGTCACGTTTATCCGTCCTTGCACGGCTTTGTCTGACTTTAGAACGATTACGGATCTCCGGTTGAGATATTGAGCTATAAACATCGGTAATTCAACCTCTTGGATTGCTGTCGATGGACACCAGGGACTGATCTTTGCCCTGGCTGCCCTCGCTTGTTCGCGTTTAATCAGATGAATACTCATCAGGAACTTCTCCGTTGTAATGGAAATTAGTACGACGAGGAATATTAACGGGTCGTTGTGGAAAGTGTTGTCTGACTAGTTACTGGTTATATTACTTGCTACAGGTCACGGTTGCGGTATATTGTTCTACTTATTTCAAACGATATTCCGAGACAGTGTGACGCGCATTTATTTAGATTTTTTCGTATATTTTATACGTGTACGTTTAACTTGCGTAAGTTTCAAACATTAGATATAAAAATATTAGAAATCATATTTCTCTTTTTGTTAAAACTTTTGAAACTTCAATGAAGATTTGTTTTATAAAAGACTTGCACTACTACTAACGTACTTATCGGGTAAGATTAGATTGATTATTAACTGGAATACCAGTCTTAAGTATCGCTCACTTTTTTTCGTCTTTCTTTATAGACACGTATAATTTTTTTACTTGTATTATTACATGCTTGTAGATTTTACATGCATTTTTTAGGTAGGTCATAGTTCGAGAAAAAGGGAAAGAATGCAAGCACGTAATAACGTTTGACTTTTGATTATTATTTCTATGTTGAAATAGAATTTGCCTGGGTTTTTATACGTGAAATGGTCGGAATTTGATATTCATTATCGTTGAGATTCTTGCTAATTTCTTCGGTATTTAGCTCTTCAAACTTTGTCAAAGGTGCAACTACCTCTTTAAAGGAAGATAAATGATAAACTTAGTGGAAGATAAATGACCAAGTTCAAATCAAATATTTGCTATCAAACAAAGAACTCGGCAATCATTGTCGTCAAAATTCATATAAGATTAAATGACGTACATTGGTTACAATTATACTACGCATATTGGTTGCAAATCTAACTATATGCACGCTATTTAACATACTATATATATATGCGTTATATATCGCATTATCACAACTATCTATGCACCGTCCAAGCTACACTGGGTGAACTATTGCGTTGTCATTAGGTGGTAATAACAAAATCACTTAGTTGCCAACCCAATAAAATCGAAGATGGCAGGATACAGATTATAGAAATTCCCATTTTGGAATCAAGAAAATTTGTCAGAATCGTTGAACCGGAAAATCTTAATTACGTTCTACCTTCGCCATACAATTTACGTAAGCTTTCGTTTGTTATTCTTCCGGCAGCAGCCAGAACAGGTTACGCGCATCTGATTTACAACATTATCAACAGCGATGCACCACAACGCTTTTCACGTTCATCCGCCGGCTCCATTTTGTTACGTAACAAAACGTTCCCCGCTGGCTGCGACGGTTTGTTGCATAACGCAAGTATCTCGATGCGTTGCATGCGCAATTATACTCTTGCGGCGATATGTAACGCGAAATACGATTATGCACTCATGTTATAGTAACTATGAAAACCAAAGCGGTTCTCTGCGCCAGCTTTCGCTGGTGTTTCGTCAGAACGACGAACCAAATAGCGGTTTCGATCGGAACGAAAAGTATCGTAAGAAACGTTGCTCAAATAACAGCATTAAGGAAAAACAGCCTGTAATATCTGAAATATAGATTAATTGTTTCAACGTTACGCAGCAGTTTATGAACTGCTTTTATCTTTCAATTTGTATCGGTGAAGTCTTCTCGCAGAACTTGTTGATTTCATAATTTTGATTTTATTCAGATCTTACCGAAGCTGTAAGAATAAACTACAGAGGATATGATCGAACATTGTTTATTTATTCATAGCAATTGGATTGCGAATATTTCTTCTTGCTATTTCTTGTTATTTTTATTTTAAATCTTGCACAGTCTATAAGCAATTCTTGCAAACACTTTGCTTTTGGATCTTTTTACGGTTACACCAATGCTGTATGACATGACATTTTCGATTCGTTGAAGAATGGAGATACAGATAAAACTATACATAAATTATCGAAGACATGTCGCTTGATTAAACTAACTAAGGTATCATAAGAATACGAATTAAAATACAGCAAGCCTAAAATTACACGGTGTAAGTACAAGTAATGCTCGAAGAAGCTACTATCTATACATACACGATTTAACAATCAAACTTTACCAGTACATTTTTCAGGCATAATCAAGCAAATTTTCGATTATGACAATTTTCCCCTAAACAGCACGATCTCATTTACGATATCTGTCATCTTGTCGATAACTTGCCAATAAGCTGTGTCGTGCAGCATCGATTTTAGGAGTCATTACACGAACCGTGTTCCTCGTCTTAACCCAATTCCCCGTGCGAAAGATGTAGATGACTGAAAATGGAAAGAACCGGACGAAAATGTAAATACCCATTCGAGGGATATCGTTCAGACGAGCGAGAGAAAATTAACTCGAAAAATTCGTAGACAGCGGCTGAGTAGAGACAAAGAAGAGGCAGAATCGGAGGAGAGGCGCGCGGGAAGACGAAGACTATGCCGGTGTCGGATCTTTCCCCCTTTCCATTCCACTTTCTGCATTACGACAGTCTTACACCGCGTTGGAATTCATTTCAATGAATTTGCATTCCAACGTCAAGGTGTCCTTTCTTCCTCCAGTCGAACTTTATTTCACAGGTATATAGGTACATGTATAGGTGTACAAGTGAATCCGAGTCCCTGGACCTTTTGATAATTTTTATTTGATCAGTCGTTAATTAACGTAGGAAATTGTTATCGCTGCTCGGCCATCTGTGCTTCGTATTCCTGGCTCAAAAGCCCGATAGTTCGAAGAGTTGGTCAAAGGAAAGATAAAGTGTAAGAAGGTTCGGGAATTTCAGACGGAAAGCGTCGTTTGTTCCGCGTAAAGCGACGACTTCGACGGAGTAGAGAGGACAGAAAAGTGTTTGATAAGTTCTTCGCCTTCCTTTACTCCGCTTGTTCCCCGCGAAGGTGATGTATTTTGTCTTTCGGAGAATACATGTCACGATGCACTTATTCCGCGACTTTAAACTTTCGTCCTGGCGTATCGTGTTCTACCATAATTTTTGGTATGTCTCGCACCACGAGGTATCATATTTTATGGATGTACGTGTATCACAGCAATTGTAACAAGTATAAACACGCGTTAAACATAATTTGATATTCGTACAGTATTAAGAAAAGTAACATTGTTCGCTGCATTCTTTCTTCTTTATTTTCTTTCGAATCGAACGTCTGATTAATTTATACTCGCGGAAAGAACTTCTTCATTTTTGTTCAATGATGTATCACTTAAATATAGAACAGGTAGGTTAGAGTAAATATTGGACAATCGATCTGTCATTCAAATGTAAAATGGATGAGTTAGAGTAAGAAAGCATATCTGAACTACAAAATATAGGATAATTGATGTAATGATTGATGGATTGGATAAATGAGTTAGAGGGTAAATAATGTATAATTTTAATATAGAAGAAATGTAGATAGGCAATTGTACAATTTGTAGACATTTTTATAGAAACCATAATAAAATGCTAGAATACTTGTCGTACAGCTTCCTCGAACAAAATGTTATATTTCTGAAACCTTTAAATATTTTCAGCTATATTTATATACGTGTTCTGTCTGTAAAATGTGGTCTTTATTGAAAGAGTGATTTGGTAGAAAACTACAATCAATATATCTTCAATAGAAAACAATGTTGATGGAGACATAGCTTTTTTCTTTTATCTAGCACTTTATTGTCTGTACTATCGTTCGTTCTGTTTTGTTCCGGCTATTAATTGTTTCTGTACACTATGGCTATTTGAAACATCCATCCTTTCTTTCTCGTTAAACATTGTTCTCGCATGTAGTTTACGTTTGATTAAAAGTACTAAGCTGTTGTAGTGGACGCTGTGAGTAAAGACATATTATTGATATTATTATATGAATAATTAGAAATGAAATAACGAACGGAGTACAAGTACGTGGTATTACGCTCCTTTAAATCCTCTGTTCTCAAATCCTATAGTTCTCACACAATTGGCCTTTTCTCCAAATGCGCACTATGACCTATTTCGCAGAAGCACGTGTACTCTTGAAAGACGGTACAGAGTCCTTTGAAACTGACGCTAAGAATATTTCAACTTCTTGGCTAGTGCATTTGAAAAATTCTTTTTTCCTTTTCATATAATTATTACAAATCGTGTAAGTAAAGACTTTATGCTTCAAGTTTTTGTAATTTTTAATATAAAATTCACGCGAATTTAACGTGTATTGTGAATTTAATTGAATTGTCCGTGTCGCGTTATATTTTAATTTAACTCGTTTTGGAATTTAGAATATTTATACTTTTATGCCTTTCATGGATTTTTAGTATTCTCGAGTTTCATTTTTCGATCTCGGAACAGTCGACCAGAGCTATTCGTACAAGTTTAATTGTCTCAAATAGGCTGGATATTTTATGCTATCTAAGCAAAGAGTAGTTCGGATGAAATATACGTGGAAAATGGTTTTAAAATGTTCCATTAAGTGCTTCACTAAAAATAACAGTTTCGTTTTTTTTTTTTTGGTTTTGGCACTTTACAAAAATAGTGGTTTACTTATTGCACGAATACGAAGCTACAACATGTTTTTCAGTTAGTAGGGAAACAACGTTAGTTTGGCGAAAGTATAAGAGGAATCTTTAACAGAGCAAACTGAACAAAAGCTTCTACGGTATTTCCATTATATTTTATCTATAGTACGCACTGTTCCCGTTGTTGCATTTTGTATCCCGTTTGAATGATCATGGTTTCATGGTACAATTTTCATGTATTTCATTTTATGTAGTATCATATACATACACAGCATGCTGCTTTATTGAACTATGCGCATAACATGCTTTATCTTTTCAAATATTCAACGCGTTCTTTAGGGAAACGTTGCAAAACCTGTCTGCTTTGCATCATTTTCATCTTTATAGAATAAATTACTTAACGTAGCAAACATTGCGCTGTTTATGCAGTATACATTTGTAATACTACTGATGGAAACCAGAGTTGGTTCAAATTATTTAAAACATTTACGTTCTACGCGAAATTGAATATATTTGACTGATCGAACCTCCGCATCGGACTTCCACAGGTTGGCCAATCTTTAATTAAATGAATGTTTAATTTTGAAGAAACAGATGATTCAAATTCATGAATTTGGAAATGTAATTATGGAATAGGATATTCTTCAGGTCAATTCACCCACTGTTTTCTAACAATAAGCAAACAACCGTTTAATGCTTCTATTTCCTCACCTCAGTTTTCGTGCTTACGTGCTTAATTATTAAACGTCTCTATAACGCAAACCGTGGCGTTACACATTTACCACAATATTTCTACGAGACACGAAACGAAACCAGTTTAGTAAACGAACCCAACAGCGTCAATAATTCCGATGGATAATTCCTTCATCGATACATTGCTGTTAGACCCATAATAAGACTATAATGTCAGTTCTCGTTTCGATGTAAGTGGGCACGAATCGAGAAAAACGTACACACGCTATAAATTGCACGACATATTGTACAAGGTATAAGCACGACGAAAATCTATAGTTTTGTTTAACAGCATGCTTTAATTATACATTTATTATGGTAGTAGCATCTTAGTAATTTTCGGATCCAGTAACATATTTACTGACAAATTCTAATAGACACGAGAGAGTTTCTTCCACAACGTATCATAGCTTTTTTCAATATATGAACAATAAAATGAATGCTGCACGCTAGATGCGCAAGACGTGATTGATCGTTCCCATAATATCCTATTTACCATGCGATCTTGTTTAATATCCACCGTTCAAGATTCGATGGGTTCTTTGAAAAACGCATTATCATCGTATTCGTATAGTACGTAGCGTATCGCGTATATAAATAAATTTTAACGGTGTCGTCAAGATTCTTCGATATAAACAGCCATTTCGTTCGATTTCGCGTTACCTTCGGGTTACTGTGTGCATGTAAGGTGATTGTTTCCCAGAAATACGTTCGAGGGAAATATTTTATAGCGGCGGCTAAGGTTACGTGCAACGCGGCTCCTATGCACCATCGTCAGTCTTCCCATTGAGTTTTATGTAAGACAAAAGGTACTCATAGTGTTTGCACTTTACGTTTTCCTTGTTGGAATACTACGACGGTAGCTTGTAATTGCTTGTTTAAACGGGAGAAATTGCGGCCACGTTGAACAACGGCAATTCAACTTGTTCCAGTACGAAGCATTTGTCTTTCTCGAGTGTTGGATCAATTATTATCAATGTATGATGAAAGTTAAATTACCTGTTTGTTTGTAATATCGATACGTTGCTTATAACAAAGGCCAGTTTCTCTCGCGTAATTTTTACGCCAGCCACTGAGGAAATATGGTTTTGCTTATATCTTTGATCGCACGTTCTCGTAATTCATTACATTGTCAAAGAATTAAATACAAGTTTTCAATACTGAATTAAATTACTTTGGCATCTCTTAATTCTTATACAATAGGGTTTTATTCAAGGATAAGAAAGAAAAACATAGAAGAAGGAATCTCTAGGAGATTTATACGATTAAATGTTGAGTGGGAAAGATTTTGATCGTACTTAGGTTTTTCCTTACCAGCAAATGGGAAAGCAAAAGGTACTATTTTATAATCCGTCTTCGCACATTTCTACCTTGAAAAACGTGATTTAAGTGGAGCGAGAAGCTTGTAACGAATTCCAATTATCACTTCTTTTTCTCTTTTCTTTTTTCCTTTTTTTTTTCGTACAATTTAAACTCGCAGGTTATAGAAGGGGCAGGTCGTAGTTGTCTGTCCATCCATCGTTGTGTGTTGGTAAATCCATTACCGCTGGTAAAAAGCGTTCGTGCTTCATCGTTCCTTTTTCGTCTGCGAAATTTCCCTCATCTTTCTACCTCAGAAGTAGAAGCCACGGTCGTTACGTCGTTCCGGAACTAATTCCCGTTTAATAAGTTTATCAGCCTGGTAAGGCACTCGCGAAAGTAGCGGCGTTTCGGTTCGCCCTTTCACCTTAGGCTCGTTGCTCTTTATTTATAGCGCGTTCTGAAATCTCGTAGCGGGTCAAGATGAGGCTTTCGAGCTCGCTAATTAAATGGAGCGCGATACCACAACACAGTTCCTTGCCTTTCCAAACATCCAACCTGCTTACCAGCTCTTTCTTCTCGCGCCACCTGAACAAAAGTTGCGAGTACAAATTGTATCTTTTTATCCTGGTAATTCATTTTTGTCACTCTCAAACGTTGGCTGAAGCGGTCGTTTGCGTTTTAAACGCGCAACGACAAACGGAGATGTCGAATAGGTGAAACGGCAACGAGAGAACAACGAAATCTAAAATCACAGAATAGACTCGCGCTTTGAGATTACTAGGCAGCGATTAGGATTCAAGGTCTGAGATCTGGAATCTGAATTTTGTCAGGTCTGCAGTTTAGAGTGATTCAAATTACAGAATGAAAATGTCTAGGATCTGCATCTTTTTAGATTTTGCATCTACCATCGCCTTAGAGTTTTTGCACCTTACATTTTGAAATCTCCAGTATCCGAAGTTTAATGTTCAGAGCTTGCGGTCGGATTATGGGGCCTGATACATATCCAGGATCTATGTTTTTTAATTATAGTTCCTGGATTATAGATTCCTGGATCTGGCCACACATAGGTTCTGGATTCATAAATCAATTAATCAACTGTGGCGTATTTCGCGGCCTCAGCGA
Organism: Bombus vancouverensis nearcticus; assembly: GCF_051014615.1. Taxonomy (NCBI): domain Eukaryota; kingdom Metazoa; phylum Arthropoda; class Insecta; order Hymenoptera; family Apidae; genus Bombus; species Bombus vancouverensis. The sequence goes on along the minus strand of NC_134912.1, from coordinate 16,167,334 downwards.
TTCCATAAACCAGCGATACCCTGGATGGAACTCGTAAGTTTCAGAATCACTGTATTCAATATCCTTCGATCTGACAATGGGTCCCTAACAACTGGCCTTCACCGAAAACTTGCGAGTAAAGATAGCAAGACTCTAAATTGCAATAAAAGGCGCGAAACGTGACGGTATCTCGGCTTTGAGAAAAAAGAAGGGAAAAAGGAAAAAGATTGGCAAGGGATGTATAATAAAAGGGGCGACGCGTCTAGCGTAAAATGAAGCTGAAAGCCCATGAATAATAATGCGACACGGAAGATACTTATCGCGGATTCTAAGTACATTCAAGGGATAAATGGCAGAAAGGCGTGCATAAAGCATTGTGAGATCTTCGGTATCGCGACAGCCACAACTTCTCATCCTCACATTCTGCTAGTGATATCCGCATAAAATGAAATCTTTCGTGGTTAATAATTTACCATCCGGAAAGGGGAAACGCAGAGGAAGTGTATGGACAGATGTAACCGGAACGGTGACTGAATCGTCGAATTTCAAAGCGAACAAGTTTATAACGCCAGCGGGCGGACATGGCGTTCCCCTTTTCCAGCAGATTGGAAAAAAGAGAGCAAGATTAGAGAGCCGAGTGCTTTCTTGGGTAAACTCCTGCTATCTTTCGACGCGCTTTGATCTACGAAGAGGCAGCGGACCGTTCTTGCTTCTTCTTGTTTACCGGACATCTTTGCTCGCAGGCTCGTTTCCTTTTCATTCGTCGTCGCTTGACCAGCTTCCAGCAAATGCATTACACGTTCCGCGAGACAGGTCCCCCGAGTGCTATTTTAGTGTTTAGAAGGCTGTGGCTTATGTTTCGACCTCTTCCTAAGCGCTAATTGGTATCTCTTTTATTCTTGTTTCAGGTAAGTCGCTGAACTTGAAAGTAGATGAAATTCCATTGCCTAACTGGATCTAGCGAGTAAGCAACGACCGGATTAACATTACATTGTATCACTGTAGTCGTCCGAGATCAAAGTTGAAATGAAGCTTGGTAAGTCGTAAAACCTTTATATCTCGAATTATGCCATTTTTTGTTTTTATATAAAATTTCTGGTGCTTTTTATCTAACATAATTTTCCTTCTCTTCCTAAAATATATACTATCGCTGCCTATAACAATTAATATCGTGTCGAAACGGGCAACGGCGTGTCGCAGAAAATTTATTCGGTGAATTCGACGTGTTACGCGAAACAATAAAAATTGATCGTCGATATAATTTATGAATAACCGATTCCCTGGATAACGAAAATTAGATAAAAACCGTGTCAAACTGTAGATTGATTCGATAGGTTAATTTGTTTCGTTACGGGCTGACGCAGCGAATTGAACACACGGAGTAAAATGAATTTTCCAAAGTTGAACGATCGTTCACCAGGCCTGGCAGCTGTAACGTTGAAAATTGAAACGGTTTTCTAAGTCTCACAAAGCCACTTGATAACTTGCTATTAATTACGCTACTTCAAAGTTGAATTTGTTCGCGCGCCATATCAGTAAGGACTCGAATTGCAAGATAGCAGTAAATACAGCGTAAAAGGACGAGGGTTCGGCATGCGCTTCGTAATACTTTAAGCTGTGTACTTCGTAAATTTATGCCAGTTTGCTAAGCCTACTATCGTATGCCAACTTGAATCTTCTGCGCAAATAGCGATCCTTGCCTAGTGTTATTTTATTTAAAGAACCACGTGTGTATCTTTCGGCTGAAGATCGGCTTTTGATGTTTCGGGCCTGCGTGTTATTAATTATATTCTGCGAGATGATGGTATTCGTGTTTTCTTTTAATCTTTCCGAATTATCTTGATAGATGATATCAGGCAGCGTATCACTGAAAAGAAGAAAATGTTACTCCAATAGAAAATATTAAAAGATATTCGCTTTCGTCTTAGTTACTTTATCGTTTTATCACGAAGTTCGTATTATTATGTAATCCCAGACTTCGTTGTTACAAAACGGTATATGCTTTTCGAATTAAAAAGTTTATTCGTCATTTCAATTTAGTATATAGTATGAAACATTTGTAATAACATTTTTATTAAGTCGTGTTAATTTATTAATTGGAAATTGATTTATTGTAACGGATACGATACAAAGAAATAACAAATTACAATATTGTTTCGATAAGTACTAAAACACAGCAGTTACAAAGTTTCTTAATATTTCGTTCATTTTTCCATAACCTTTAACTTTTAGGGTAAAAGCAAGTATTTCGATATCTATCTAATTGGAGATATGAGAATTAATAGAAGAGATGAAAATTAGTACACACCGAGGAGAATCGGAAAATACGAGTAGGCCAAATTTCCTCGACGATAAACGTAATTGAAGTTCAGTAAAATTCGCAGCTGTCTTGTCAATTCGTTTAAATTTCCTGCCAAAAGAAATTGGCTTCGTCCTAATTTATCGTAATTTGTGCTAATTTTAAACGTCGATGTCTGTAGTTAGAATAAATCCGCAGCTACTGTTAATTAATTAATGTCAGTCAACGTTTAAATGGAAACTTCAACTTGGATTTCGTCAAACGTTAATTACGTGACACATATTCACCGTATTGTAAGGTATAGAAACAGCTCCTTCTCTATTTGTTGGTGAAATAAAAATAAATTCACCGGAAATAACTTATTTATTATTTTACAATATTAACACAGCTATTGACCATAATACAACGGTACACTGACCAATGAACGCAAATATCATTGAAACACGGTCCAAGTTTCAACAAAATCATTCATCATGATCTATAATTGCACGCTACCATTATATACCTTAACGTCGTGTTACATATTAATGCTCGCTCCATATCGCGTAATAAAAGAAAACGTTGGATCGTTGAGCGTACCTCCATCAACGACCAAAGTAAACCAATAATCCGGTTATCGTCGCGGAAGAAACACTTAAAAATCACCAACAAAATCATAGCGCAGTTTTTGTAACGCGAATGTGCAACACCAATAGTCCAGTTAGAGGGAAATATTCCGCGGCGATTTTGCACGTGAAAATCTGCATAAGTTGATGGTGGGTAATGAATACTTCCGTGTGCGTTGCGTTCTAGCTGGCACTAAGTCACGTTGAATATTAAGAAGGAATTTTCAACGAGCATGAGCACGATAAGAGAGCAGCGAGATTGTTTTTATGAAACCTAATATCTATATACGTGCATAGTTTTTGAGAACACGTTCGTCAAGAAAATATTACTTTCTGCTGGATGGATGAAAGAAAATGACGAGTTGGCTTTGTTGGGTCGAGTAGCAGGTATCGCCGAATCGCGTCTCTCGCAAGACAAGAGCAATCGATAAAAGCAGTGGGTCTGCAATTCAAATTTAGGGCCACGCTACTCGCTGCACGTGCACTGCAATATCTCCAATTACTGCCTTCGGTCGTTCAACTGTTGGCTTCTTTCTTCTACAGAAAAGATAGGGTGTTTGAAAATGGGGAACAAGACAGGGAATTGTAGGTATAGGTCGCGGAATAGTTGGTAAACTGCACGTTCTTTGGGCGTAGGATGACTTGAATTTTAGCAATGGAATTTTTCTACGTTTCTGAACGTACTAACTTTCACGATCGAACAATTTCCTGGCCAGCGTGAAACAATCTTTTGTTATCAATCGTTGATAATAGAAATACATTTTTCTGATGTTCTTGCGAGGAAGACGTAATTAGGACCAGTTTTACTGAAAATAAATGCGTTTGGTGTTGAAGAAATTAACAACGTTGTAAAATACAATATTGCCCGTACGCATAGAACACGAAAGGACTAAATATGAAAATTTGTATAATACAGAAATCCCTTTTATCGCACTAAACATTAATCTTAGGTTCGCTGCTATCGAACCTACGACACATTAAATCACAGGTAGTCGAGGAAAACATCTTGCTTAAGAAAAACTGTAAAATATTTTCGTTTTTAATGAGAATTTCAATGTAAAGAAACAAGCAAGGTTTCCTATCGATCTACGATCATCTACGACGAAGTCTACGAGAATTTGCGTAACTATGAATCATTGTTACTAATGTTCATACGCGATATGCATTTATTCAAAGCGTTATCGGAATGAAAGATCGTGTTTCAGATCGAAAGGCCTAATTTTTGAAGCCACGCCCATTAAACATTTCCCAGAAAGCATTATATATTTAATGCGTAGTCCCACTTTCTTTTTCTTTTTTTTTTTTAACATTCTGCGTGTAGGTGTGCCGTTAAGGTATCGCGAAACGCACGCGTTTAATATTCGTGCGCGTGCGTTATGGGCGAGCATTAAATCCACGCGGTAATTTAGATCAGAGATAAAGACAAGGGACGATTGGGCAGAAGGCGAGCAACGACGTCGGAATTAAACGGTCAACGAAAAATGCTCGTTCTAAAAATAGCGAAATCATTCTCAAACTGCTTTGTCATCGACGTAGACAAGCAAGAAGCCTGTTCCATGAATCCTAATCTGAAATTTTTGGAGTTACGACGTCCGAAAGTGGTATCGTGTAGAGAAGGTAAATGGAAGTGTCGTTTACGATGCTTGTTTCCCTTGGTCAGCCATCAAATTGAAGTTCGTGGTGACGTTACCCTCGTCACAGACACGTAAAGAGACTTACAACTTTTGGTTTTACATTCTCAACGAGCAAATTGTAAATCTAAGATATAGTTACGATATATTGTACTATTTACCATATGTGTTGCACGCATTTATTACATACCAATATCGTGGATCGTATTATCATCGGAAATATTTCTATCAGTTTAGAGGATCTTTCTTAGTCTGACCTATAATTAAAAAAATTAAAGAGTCTGAAGCCTTTCAAGTTACGTTAGTTCTGTAAGATTGAGAATTAGAAGCGACAGTTGTATCACTGCATAGTTTTCCCTATTCGAAACTCAATTTAGTCAGGTTTAAATCAAATGTACTATCACGCGTAGCTACGATGATCATCGTTTCCCTTCGCTTGCGTAATTTTGCAACTGAAGAACACGTTGTTGGAAAGAACCAACCAGTAAACATTACAAAAAATAAAAGACTATTTTTAAAGCCTCCTCTTGAAATTTTTCCTTAGGTTGATTTGAATATCTCGGTCCTTTTGTCACCTTCGACGCGTCACATTCTGACATAATGAAACCTCATGCTCACGGCGCACATTTCCCATCTACATCCATCGAATCTTTTTCGATGGCATTGCCCTCGTATCGCCTGGCACCGTACTTTGCTTTTACGATCGTCCTTTCAAATCGTACGCTACAATCTTCTTCGTATCCTTCGGTTCGCATTTAAAAGAACACACCAACTTATCTAACATGAGAAGTGGCTAGGCACGCGAAAGCGCTTGGCCAGCGGCTGACGAATCACGTGAGCGTTTGTTGGACGATAAAACAACGCGGCGAATGCATGTAAGCGAACATCTGTAAATTTGGTCGGTCCGGTTCCCGTGATATAGGAGGACCGGTTCCCACATCGGACATTAGACGCAATGTAATAGAGGTCTTGGCGAGTGTCCAGACGGTCAAACGGAGTTGGATAGGAGGGCCGTAGGGCTGGGATACTGCGCTAACCAGCCTGCATATGTACGTATCTCGCACGCACGTGCACGTACGTGTACGAATATGCGCAAGTAGCTGCCTAATACCGGAGGGTATATAGATACGAGCCACACAGGAGATCAACGGAGGATTCCCGAAGGAGTACGCGTTGTCGTCTCGACTAGGCAGCAGATCGAGCAGCAAAATCTTGGCCAGTTAGTCTCAGCTGTGCTTGGACGTGTCCAACGATGAATAACTCCTTCTACTTTGTCGAAACTTGGAAGACGTTCTGCTCTACTTTGCCCGACGTATTAAGGAGATAGACCGCCTGTCTCTAGTATACGTGTCTTCGTTACCGTCCGTGTCACGCTCGCATGACAAACGTGCTATTTCTCTACTTAGACACGGTTCACTGTTCGGAGAGGCGTTTTGCTGGTCGAGTTAATGATTTATAGTATACGGGATGCTGCGGGGCTATGGGTGGATCGAGTAGAGTGTGACAAAAGGAACGTTTCTTTTTTTTTTTTCTAATCTGGTTTCTTCTAACGAAGCTCTCTAATGGCGTACATTTCACTTTTATCGTACGAAATAACGATGTGTGGTATGTACAGAAAACTACTGTATTAAAGCTTCAATAAAAAAAAAGAACAGGAACTAATGGATGCATGTTGGTTGATTTTCTAATTTCGATGCTAGTTAACAGTTAGTTGATTATCTCGATCAACGTGTCTTCTGTTAAATGTAAAGATTCGATCTTCTTAGAAATAGCCGAAAGCGCAGTGTCGTGACGATCGATATCTTGAAAAGAAAGTGATCGACAGATACACGTATTTAGTGTCGCAATTAACTGGGGAAAGAGAAACCAACGATTCAAAATTCATTGACATATATCGAATTGAAAAATCGTTCCCCTGCAAAGCACGAGAAATGTGCATGATTATATTTCTTTCCTGTGATTTTCTATTTACGTACATTTATACTAATATATACCTACTTGCACTACCTTAAACACCCGCACGAATCATTGGAAAATCGACGAAACTACGTTTAGCTGCGCCTTGCCCGATAAAAGGATTAGGAAAATAGAGGTGGATCCCGGCGAGCGCGAGGAGGGAATATCAAGTGTCGGCTAAGTGAACCATCGCGTCCAGGAAGCTGCGGTTTCAAGGTAGCTAGGAACTCGGGTCTAGCGGGAGGACGGGCACGAGCGTAGAAGTTATTTAATTTCCTCGTTGAAGCTGACTTGGCAACGGAGGAATGGCAGCCGATTCCCGAATTGCACGAGTTGGCCTACTGGCACGGCCGTGCTCGTCCTCCTTTCAAGCCTCTTCTGTTTTGTCCGAGTCCAACCAATCGAAATTCCAAGTGTTTTCGCCGTATTCGTTTGCGGAGCTCTTCAGCCTGGGGGAGATTTCTGATTTTCGGATGGCCCGGTGATTCGCAATAGCCGCCACGTCCTGCCCCTTCCCCAAGCTGGCGATCATTTTCGCCCGAGTTCGATGATTAATTGGAAAGTGTACCGTGCACTGTGCATGACACGGCACATTTATGCAATTTATACGCACGATGCTGCGTGCTTGTTTCTCGTGCCCTGGCCGCTGACATCGCGTTGACGTTAATAGTCCGCCGCTATTAATTCGTGATCAATATTGATAAGCAATTAAGCAATCTATTTGTCGTGCCAGTGATCGGTGTCCGTCGATTCTTTCTTTCCGCAACAAAACGCTTGGGAGCGTTTCAACTGATGGTATTTCCCCTGTGTCTAGTTTAACACTGGAAATATCCAGTTTATTACGTTTATATTTCTCCTCGGTACAGGTTTGTCATAATACTTTACAGATGATCGCTGATAGGATAGGTAATCCGTTATGCTGAATTTACGAGAAACTATTTCTCTTCCTTTGAACGTTAAAATCTCGAGAATAATTATATTCGTTAGTGAAAATAATAATCATTGTCGAGTCGTTGATGGATCAAAACGACGCGATTAGCAGACTATGAGATCGATGGTGACCAAGATTTTTTTAACGTAGATAGTACTTTTGTTTTTAGGAGAACGTTTTGACATTATGAAAAAGTCGAAGGACATAGGATATCTGGAAAGAAGTATCAACAAGCGGAAGAGTTCGATAAAACTGAAATATTCGTAGCAATCAGACTGCGCAACTCTGAGTATAATCCATCGATCGCGGAAATCGCCGCGCGTGCTGCGAAAACAACGAACTGCGGGATACAGTGTCGATGAGGGAATCAAGCGAAAGATTAACATCCCGAGCCGAGACAAACTCGGGGATGAGAGAGTGGAATTTGGGTCAGCTGTACTAACACAGTTGCAGAGTAACATCGGCCGGTGGGACATCGATAACACTCGTCGTTGGGACGAGTCGATCGTCGATAGGTGGAGTGTGTACGCTGGCGCGAGATTTTCTAATATTTCTTCGGCATGGCCCCCGGGGTGTGAGTTACACGACGCGTAATTCACGGTACCGTCTAATAGCGTGCACCGCGGCCATTACGTTGGCCGATCGCATCGTCCAAATAACACGTTCCTGATCGATAAAACGACCGCGAGAGTGCGTGCGAATTCCACGGTGTAACATATTTTTCAGATAATTCCCGGTAAAACCGGTGACGATCGATTCTGCGTGGTCCCGTTCCATTTCCACTATTTTTCCCGCGATTACGACCGCGTAATGTGGTCGATTCACCGTGCATCGAATGAAAACACCGGTTTCGAAGTGTTCTTTCTCATTTTTTTCCCTTTTTTTCACTCTGCTCTCTCTCTTTTTTATTCGCCAGTGCTGCTGTGCAAACGACGAACAAAGACGCCTTTAGAGAATCTACGAGTCATGTAATAAGGTCGTTTAGCAATCGAACAAGAGAATAGAGCGAAGCGCGGAGATCGAAAGGCCGCTTCGCGCGCTCTCGTTATGGATTCTGCAGCCGGAAGAGTTTTCGTACGGATCAGAGACACATCGGCGAACGTTGGGAGATAACGACTTTAATATTCGGCTCATTAATTACTTCAAGCCGCGTAAAACGGCCCGTTAGGACATTCTTGCGTTCGACTCATAAATTATGCATGGTAGCCCGGGTAGTTAGCTAGGCGGTAAAGAACCAGGGGCTCTCGGTTGGCTTTTTCGTCACGCTCTCGTCGACCCCGTTATAATTCCCGAAAAAATCCGTGCATGCCTGCACACCCTCGCCTCGCATTTGCAGCTCAGGCCAAGCAGCGGCGGGCCACGTTTCTTTTTGCCAGCTGCTTTTCCCACTTTTTCCACTTTTTTCTACAGGGAATAATTACGGGCCACTTTTATACGGAACGTAATGTTATTTTTTCAGGGAAGCAGCGAGCGCGCGTGCACGCGAGTGCACGTACGTTACTGTTGTTAACATTGGCGAGGCGCGTGTTGACATTGTGTTCTGCAAGCAAAGAGCATCGCATTTTGCGCGCTGTTTTTGGCGCAAATTAATGCACCCGGGACTGAAACATTTGAAACGCTGACTGAGAGGCAATATTTAATTTTTAAATATACGTCATCGCTATTTTATTGGCCGAGATTTTGATGGCGGTTAGGGAGACCCGAGGAACTCGGTTAAAGGCGTAAGGGAGTGTAGGTTACTGGTAATGAACGAGATGCAAATGAGATTGAATAATTACTGACAGGATCAGTTATTCTCTATCGTCTTGCCGTAGTAGTAAAATTATCGTTTATAGGATAGTGCAAGATTGCGGCGAATAGTTTATTAAATATAGAATATTTTACGTTAAACACATTATAAGCTCAACGTAGATACGAATTATGTAATACTTGGAATTTGAGAAATAAAAGGGTAAGCTTGTAACTTGTTATGCTGACAGATAGTCGATTGAATATATAATAGTACATTTTAAATTGAAATGATGACGAACAAAAACTTACGCATAACAGGTTCATGTATAATTAAATCTCTGCGTATACTCAAGTCTCTTATATTCGTTACCAAAGCCTCGATACTAAAGTCAAACACGTGAGAATTGTTCGGATTCTTCGCCACTGTCGAAGAATTTAAAATATCCACGGAATGACCAGATCAAAAGCCTCTTGTTCGTTTTATCCCAAGTATTCTATTCGTCTGTCGTTTCCGTAATAAAGAGGACAAACGATATTTCCGTAAATGTCGACATAACGAATTCTCAATCAGAATGTCCTTAGTATACTTACTTTCGCTTTAATCAGAGAATATTATACTACGTACAATGTATTAGATGCAAATATTACGTTATGTTCTTTTACTTTGAAAGTGCTCCGAACTTTTTCAATATATGCACGAACAGATTATTGCAAATCCTTGATTCAACAACACCTTATTGCTTCCCATTTTATTTTCAAAAGCACAATCACGTGCACGATCGTGAAGTACGTATTACTACGGGTCTTCTAAGGCAGTGTATCTCGATACATGGAAGTTTCTATTCGGTTCAATAACGCTGTTACCCAGTGCTAGCGACAAATTCAACTCGATGGATTTGCGATGATCGAAAGAAAACAATAGGTCGATCATCGATGTGTTTTTCTTTCAATTCGACCACGATGAGGGCTTTCTCTCGAGACTCCGTTACAGATATTAATGCGAGGAAAGTATAGTTTCGACGGTAATATCGGCGGATCAGGGGGAAAAAAGTTTTCTAGGACGCGGGGAATCGAGACTGATACGACTTTTATATCTCGGTTTGTACCGATGCTCTCAGCAACCTGACCATTATATCAAGCGAGGGCGAACGCGAGCTTTGTTAACGGCGAACAAACGTAAGTAACCTCGGCCACGATTGTGCGCTTCCTCGTGAAAGATTGCCGATGAATTCACTTCGATTTTTCTTTTTTTTCTTCTCCCCCTTTTTCTATTGAACGCACGTTCAATTACTTTGATGTTACGTACTGCATTAAAAAGATAATCTTCCTTTTCTACAGTGTTTTGTAATTTTTGTAGATGAGCGGTACAGCTACTATTAGGAAAATGAAACGATAACATATAACGCACACACAAATGAATCGAAAATGCAAGATATAACTATGTACGTAAGGTAATTGGTGCGAGGGGACAGGAATATTTCGAAATTTACTGCCTGTCATGTTACCAATTACAAGTCCAATTTATCGAATCTAATTTGTATATCGCCAAACGTATAATGAATATTATGTTTGTTTAATCACTTAATGCACATATCGCTGGCGACGCGCATGCTTTACTCGTTTATTCGATTCTCGTGATCTCAATCTACATCTTATACATTAGAATATCTATATATAAGAAACACGTGAAACGTTAATTTACGTTGTTCTTTTTTATTGTAAAAGGATCTAACCGTAAATTAGGGGAAAATTTGTATTAAGAGCTTGAGGGCGTAATTCTAGGTTTACTCCATTAGAGCTTCATGTTTCGGGAAATTAAATGGTCCTTATAAATGATCCAAATAGATCTCCAAGCAATCGAAATAAATGCTTCGTTTCAAACCGAATAACTTTCATCTGCTTTTTCCATTTGCTTTTGTATACGACATTTAATATGAAAAATTCGGAGACCGAACAGAGAATATGAAAAGGCGGGTTGTTCGATTCGCGTGGACGTTATCGCTACAACAGATTCCTACGATTGTATTTTTCATGTTAGCCGGCTTGATTATTTCTCCTAACTGCCTCCAATTTTCCCTATGACCCCTTAACGGTGTTCGTCGGAGATCTCTCGTCGCATGCCACGTTTTCACTTCCTCTGAAACGTACCTCCTATCTGAAACGTGTAATGCTGCTGTTTTTCCGCCTAGGAGCTGGTTATATTCCGTGCTAGGGCTGGTCAACAGCCCCATTCGAAGAAAGGAAGGTACCGGAAGGAAAGGCTATTTCCTTCCTGATGCAGGGGGTGTTTCTGAACGATTTGTTGCGCCCTACGATGACGGGGTCGAAGGAGAATGAGTCGGGCGAATTTCAGAGAGTGCCATCTTGGGGATACTCTTGAACGAGTCGATTCACTCGCTCGTGACAAGCAGATTAATCGACGAAAATGTGTAAAGTTAATCTCATTACACAATCGGCAAACGTGACGCGTCCCTTTTAGTTCGGATTATTGTTACATTTTGATTTATTACCTCAAGCACCTTTCTTCAATTTTTATATTTCAACTCTTACTCTTCGTATACTACTCTTCGTATAATACGATACAATGTTTAAAAGATGTTTGATGTAACATTCACAAGAACGATTGCTCGAGCGTGTTTTAGTGCTCGAAAATTACAATTGGATCGAGAATGGCGGAAAGAGCGCAAGCAGAATTAACGAAATTCCAGAATACCCATATATTTCGTTGACTCTGTAACGATCGTTTTTATTCTCGTCGAATCAAGGCAAACTCGAGGTCTTATTGCGCTATATCCCGAAATGTGATCGCATTAGGAGTTCAATTAAAGACAATCAGCGATACTTAGCGAGCAGTGTATTAGTCGACGCCTGCAGCGGCACGCAATATCGTATCTGGTATAGGCATCGAAGTGTGTACGCTGTACAAATGCTGACCCGAGCAAATCCTGCCAAACACAAAATTGGTAACAAGTCGGACCCGCTGAATCTCGCAGCAGTTGCTTCGTCACACGACTCGTTTTCGCCTCGTAGTCAACGAATTAGCCGCGAATATCTCACTGAACAGAAAATATTTATTCTTCTTCCTGAAGTATTCGTCACACGTGTATATACGTGTACATACGTATGTATATGTCGGGTTGACATTAGAATTTAGAACTACTTCTAAGTTCTATTATTTAAGTACAGCTATAATAAATATAATAGTTTAAACCAAAGTATTGGGGATCTTCCCAAAATTCCAAAAGAAAGGCCCAATGTCCCTACATTTCCGACATATATATATATATATATATATATATATATATATATATATATATATATATATATATATATAGGTCAATCGCGAAGATAAGATCGATGATAAAAAATGTGTTCCAAGTTTTTACACAAACCGTACGAGGAGAATGTCGTCGAACAAATTGTCGATTGGCTGCCATAACTTATATTCTCGTAACACATCGCTATAAAACGACTGAGTCGATGCGCTGGAAACGATACTTTCCTCCGATCGAACGAAGACCCTATCGTAGGATATAAGTTTCTTTTATTAGTTGCTACGTTGCTTATTGACTGTCAGTCTTATTTACGAACCGGTCAGCGATGGATTTATGGGAATGAGAGAAAATTGTGTGAAAATTTGTGTGAATTTGTGGGATAGATTAATCCTAGTTTTCACATTATCGTAACTTGGTGTTTTCCTATCCGAATTACCATTTTAAAAGACTATCCAAGGTGATTAAGATTGTGAAGAAACAACGACTGTTGGTGGTTAACGAACGACCGAAACTCTATCGATACTCTGTTTTATTGCAAACTCTCCTTCCACTGAGTCACTGTATTCTATGTTTCTATTTAAAACTTTGATTACTCTTCTGTGGATATTCTTGAACTCCGACAACTGTAGTGCTTAAATTCTATCGAATTCTTTGTCTTGTTCAATTTTTAAGATCTGTTTACAATGTCGAATATTCTCTTTACTACGCTCATAACGTATTACGTTTCTCAATCGGGATAAATCAAAATCTGATGAAATATAGTATATGGCAAACTGTATATTATGCACGTGATATTTCTAAGAGCGCGGTATGAAAATTGACGGAGCAAGGACAATTACGAGCTTATCGTGAAACAGTCGGATTTTAATAGAACGAAGAGTCATATCGAGACTCGTCCTGTGACTATATCATTACTACTCCATTATTGAATATAGTTTTTATCATTTCATTTTACGTTCCACGAACAACAAAGTTCTCCACGCAACTTGACATTTTCCTCGACAAAAATGATCGATATTCTAGAAGACGACGTCGTTCTTTAACCTGTGGATTAAGGCAGACGCGACTCGATGAGTCTTCTGTCTTTTAACCCTTTCGCTTCAAACGCCACTTATAGGCGGCATCCACGAGATAACTCCTGAGTCTGGCACCCCATATATTCGCCATCCAAATGATGCATATACAAGTGTATCTATCTGTAGTCAATAATATATTTTTTCGTTATCGGCAGAACATGTTCTGTTGATTTTATTAACATATTGGATTAATCACTTCTTAAAGTTACTCATTGTTGAAACAACGTCAAAACGTTTCACGCAATATATTTCAAACATCCAAACGATCGTATATTGTTTCATGCTAAAAAATTTATTAAATCCATCGACAGTGAAACGATATTTCATATACGGTTCTTACAAGAATTATTGTTATTTAAGACTTAGGAAAACGTATATACAGCAACCACGCACACTCCGCGTATTTCTGGCGCGCGTTTCCGCTCAGTGACAGTACTTCGGCGGACTGGACTGCCAAAGCGAAAGGGTTAATCATCAAGACATTACAAAGTCCTGGATCTCCTGTACATATATCGTACATCTCTGTAGGATTAAGCGGGGCAAATATTAAGCGAAGAATTGTGCCTCGGCATCTACCTGTGCGGGATCAAGTGTAGCAGTTTTGAAATTTCTGACTGAATATTATATAAAGTAATTAGAATAGCGCGGAAGAAAGAGCTTCCAAAATAGTGTCAAAAGTATTATGGTAACGCGAGCAGCGAAAGAAAGAGGAAGAATAGGACACTATCTTCTCAGAGTGCCGGAGACACTATGGAAGCATAAAGGCGGGCATCTCTTTCATGGCCAGCTACGGTTTCATGGAAAAGGCAGCCTTTTCTCTTCGTGTACCATTGTGACAGCATTCAGATGGTCAAACAACGGACGATTAAGATACGTACGACTTCGTCGCCTTACATTGCGTAATTTAGAAAATCGTCCGAATTGCTCTCGCTTAGTCGTCGTTACAGTAAACGTCTACGATACCTAATTGTCATGGAATCTTGGAAACCATCAAGGTATTAGCTAAAATCTTCAGGAATAAAGACAGTCTAGTTTAAATTTGTGAGATCCGCTTGAATGAAGTGTCTCGAGTGCAACGAAGACTATGATAAATAAATAAGGATATAATTCACTTGGCTCGTAAGTCCACCTGGTACCAGGATCTTCATGTTATCGTAGCATGTCTGATGTCATAATCTTTGAAGGCACGAGATCACCAAGGACTAAAATTCTCTGAGATCTGTAAGATCTATTAGTCCAGTACGTGTTACCGGAATGGCCGCAAGAGAATACAGGTGACAAGTGCATCATATTGCGCGGGATATTGAAATATTCGAAAATCGGATCGTTTATAGACGCCACGAAGTTACCATTTTTCTGAATCTTTCGACTAGCCGTTGACCTTGTAAGGGTTTCTAAAAATTTGCAGGAATCGATATCGTTGTATAAGAATTCAACGTGAAATCGACGAGTGCAGTTTAAATCGTTGATAACATTTCTTAAACTGCATCGAATCGTATAGATCGGTACCGTAACTTGACGATGAATGCGTAATATGCAGCGCTCGATTTTACACGTCGTGGCTGTGAGATAGTTGAAGAACCCATTCTTAAAATTCTCACGCATATCTACAAGCAGATGTACAACTGACCTGGGTCTCGTCGATCGATCTCGCCGAAAGTCAGTCGATGAAACTCTCATTACTCCATTGTTTCCCCATTTCTACCAAAGAATCCAGATTCAAGAAGCTGTGTGCGTCAAAAAAAAAAAAGACAACCTCGGGAAGAATGTTGGAAATGTAAAATCGATGATCAAAGTGCAGGATAATCCAGAAAAAAATATATCGATTGAAAGGAAGGGAGGATAGGATCACGCGTAGAAGAAGATAAGACCGGTTAGGCCTATGACAGAAGCTTTGCCATTGTCGTTTTCTTTTCTTTCTTTTTTCTTTTTGCTCTCTCTCTCTTGGTAGTCGGGCTACGTCTTCACCGTTCTTTGTCCTCTCACGAGGAAGAGTAATTCCGGAGTTATCCGACCCGAGACACTCGAAGCTCGACGACTTAACAATGCACCATCTCCGGGACCGTCATTTCGCAGAGACAACTTTGCGTAGATTGAGCACACGGCCGCCGCCTCCTCTCTGCATGGCTTGGCACGATTGGCAAACTAGCTTCAACCGGGAGAACTTGCTTCTCGTTAACGCACGCCCATATTTGCTTACTCGCAACGGGCACTACGTGCTTCCGGATCTCTCTGTTCTACGCAAAGGTGACGTAGACTCGAATGACGTCCATTAGCAGAGCTTCCGTTATTAATGACCGGTACGCCAGCGTATTACCAACGAATTCTCATTGACTTACGAACAGTCAGTGATTGTAAATTTTTTAAACAGAGTTTAGAGATTTCGCAGTCAAAGACGTGATCGGATTCAATTAGTTGGTAAGGTGGGAATTAACGATATATTAACGTAAACTTTGACACATTGACGCATTACTGGCTATAATTTAAAGACGAGGATATTTGGAAACCTAATCGTCTTCTTTTTAAAGATTGTGTTTAGCAGTGGAAATTGGAGGCTTACAGTGTTGTGATGAAATTATGTTTGACGATTATTATCGGGTTAACTGATTTCAAGTGTTTCTTGGACTATGGAAAATAATTCTTTATTTGTCAATTGTTGATAATAACAACATGTTTTTCTCTTATCTCTTCGGAATCGCCACAGAATTTTTAGTCGATCTGGACTATTTGCCCTTATTTCTTGTTTCGTTAGATCGCAAATAAATTAACAATCGTCTGGTTGCTAAAATCGAGAGTAAAATTTAATTGCTGGTGATTCTGACGTAAGCCTAAATGCTTGGAACGTCGATCGACTATTGAAAACCTGATTGCTTTGTAAGATCGACTGATTTGCTGACTAATGAGTTGACTAAAGCTAGAGCCTTGATTGCTTCCGAAGTGATTGACGTTTCTCTGACGACTGACTACTACCAGCTAACGTAATGAATCTATTAACTGCTAGCTTTTTGTACAGCATCCAGACTAACGCTATAAGTTATCCTTAATAAGGAATATTCCTTAAAAATCTACAGGGACAATAGAACGTCGTTTCAGTTTCCAAAATTCGTTAGAGGCATCGGTTTCGAAGTGTTAAAGTTAAAGTAAAGATATTACATGCTCATGTTTTTTCTCTGAATTTAAAATCTGTATTATACGGATATATATAGGCAAATTTGCTATTAAAAATGACAGAGAAAATATGACATTAAAGAAAGGGTGATTCAACGTAGGATTATAGGGGACGATTCAAAGATGATTCAGTGTAAGGGAGTTTGATGTATTCTTGGCACTGTGAGGGAAAAGTCGAAGTTCCGAATAACGCGTGCTTCCAATTTTTTCGAGGGTTTATCGTGCTACATCAGAGGCAAAGCTGATCGCGCAGCTCGAACCATTTTGTCATTTTGTGTGTGGGTGGCTTATATAAATTGCATGTACTGACTGCTTTCTGTTGCCCGTTTCCTTTGACGGACAGTCGATATTATGCCTTGGCATACGCTTCTAGTTTCCACTTGAAGAATATATGGCTGCCAGATTTCG
The DNA here is from genome assembly GCF_051014615.1 of Bombus vancouverensis nearcticus. Classification (NCBI taxonomy): domain Eukaryota; kingdom Metazoa; phylum Arthropoda; class Insecta; order Hymenoptera; family Apidae; genus Bombus; species Bombus vancouverensis. The sequence goes on along the minus strand of NC_134912.1, from coordinate 16,150,275 downwards.
AGTTTACAGTTAACCTTTTCTCTGCAACTTGCCAGTGATAAAACATCTATTTCCTTTTTATTTATTTATTTATTATTTCATTTTATTATCGTACACCTTTAGATTCGGTCGGGTTCTGATTAACCCCTTAACCTACGGTTTACGTTCGAGAATTTTGGGCCGAAAACGTAAACAAGCTATTATATATTATATTATAAATTATATTTGGCCCGATCATCGTACCACGGGCTATGCCCGTAGTTGTAGGTCAAGGGGTTAAATGAATTATTATATTTTTATTATTTTTATTCTCACTTTTATCACTAATTTCACTGAATTCTGTATGTCATTTTTATCTCAATTGTACTTTTCTATAATTCAAAATTCTATTATTCAAATTTCTTAAGATCGAGGAGAAAGTATCACAAATTATATCGGTATGTGTTACTTTTCGTTTGAACTTTTTGTCAGAAATTTTGTTATAATATTAAACGTCTTTTGGTTTGTTAAAGCAAAACTGTGATTCAGGCACAAAAATTCCTGGTATTCCTATATAAAGTTATTGTTATTGTTAATATTACAACCACTATGCTAGAATGAAATAGTTATTATTACTAAAGTGGAGTAGAAGAATTGCAGGATAATATAAGACACTTGACTAAATGTATTTCCCAATGATTAACGATTTTTAGCGAAAAATGACACGAAAAGTGATCTTATTATTTAATTGATAATAATAAACGATTCGCAAGATGTATGAAATAAAAACCTAGATGAATTATGCATTTAAAATTATTTGCATCGTTGAATAAATTAACGATCTGAATAGAATGAAATAACTAATAATTAATTAACGAGGAACACGATGATGTACATATGTCCCCGTTATTTTGTCATAATTCAAATTAAATAATAGATGAAGATATAAAATTCAATATGAAGTTTTATTACTTCGCTGTTTCATTTGTGATATAACAATAGGAACAGAGAAACTAATAAATAATGGGAAAATGGCAAACTAAAATCGCTGAACGAAAACTATCTTCTGTTTCGATTAATCGTAATAAATTGATGAGTAAGACGATATTTGGAAAAGCTTATCGTGAGTTTTACTTTTATTATTTTGCTCGATAAAGATGTCATTAACGTGGCATGAATATCATCTCTACTCGACTAGTTTACCATTCGCGTGTAATCTATGTTGGTTTAAAATTAACGGGAATTTCGCGTGAAATGTTAATTTACTAATTTTCGGTTATTGGTCGTAAATAGTTGGTTCAGCAAATAAACACGCCACAAGAATTATAAAGCGATGAATTACGATCGAAATTATTATAGAATTCTATAGGGACGACTAGTATGCCTCGCTCTTTATCAATGTCATAGTTCTATTTTAAAAATCAATAGCAAAAATCATACCATACGATTGTTCTTCAAATAGTTTTTAATTCCTTGGCTATAAAATAAACGACATCTTAAAATCTTGAAATTTATAAAAAGTGATTATAATCGTTTGCAATAACAGGATTCTCCTTTCTACGGCATATTTTAACATAATAAATATAATAAGATAATATCATAAATATCAGAGAAATCTTAAAATACAGATTTTAGAACAATGTTAGTAGACATAATATGGAAAAGCATAAATAAATATAAATTACATGTCTCCGCAGATATCTTGCTCAATATTTTTTCGATATTTATTATTTTGTTATGATTTACTGGTAAGTCTATTTTATAAGTACATACGAGTAATTAAGTTTTTAAAGTGACGATATTTCTGTTACTGAATCGTATTTCATTCGAACGTATAATCGCGTGTCAGTTGCAAAAAAATTAATATGTATCTAATACATGTTTACGACAAACAACGAAGGAAGGAATGTACTGTTAATAAATTTAATTGGTCGGCTGTTAAATGCGTTCAGAACTCTAGCGTGACAGTGCATTTGGAGCGTTGCCAGGGTGAAAAATTTCTGGGCAATCGTGCACCTGGAACGTCAATAATTTATACGCAACGTTAATAGCATTATCATAGAACTTAATTGCAACGAGAGGCAGTAATTCCGTCGTTGACTTTATCAACATTGGTCTCGTAACGTTTAGACTGTCCGAAGTACATAAAGTATACAAAGCGTACTCTACGTTTTCCTCCAAATTTACTATCTTTTGTTGTACTTACGTTTCAAGCTATTTAGAGTATTTAGAGTCAAGTATTTATACACTTAGTCTATTCTTATTTGTACAATTCTCTCGAATTGAAAAGTAGAAATAGCATTTGCCGAAGAAATACAAAACGACAATTTGCTTTCGAACACAATCAAACACGATCAAACCGATGGAATCAAATTTAGTCTAGAACGAGAAATAAGTGGTAAAAATATTAGAATTATCATAAATTCTGTATAGTTTACTTGTCGTTACTTTTTCAGTCAATCGATTGCTACTTCTACAATTAGCACTTACTTGTGAAATTTTTTGAGTATGTAATCTTCACGATTCTTATATTAAAATTCGTTTACTGCAGAGAATTATACAGTTATATTTAAAAGTGTATCAGAACAATATGTAAGATAAGAATTGCAAGAACAAATATGGCAAAATTTTACATTTCAAATTTATTTCATGCTGCATTTATAAGATATAATCTTTCACTCTACGCAATGTCTTATTCTGAAACTTAAAACGTCCAAGCAATATATTAAATACGTGTGAAAAATAAATTCCATGTTATTCTCTTCTAGAAAATACACCAAATTATCTAACGTGACTGTTATGTCTTTACCAACCTTGTAAAACTATTTATACGACGGATTTTTGCGAATCTGATCTTATATAACGTTGAAAAATGATTCTGATTTATTTATTACCGTAACTGGGTAAATCGCGCAGTGTGAGCCACGATATATTTCAATCGGCCATTTATTTCCCATCAATTTGGTAATCTTGACTGGCTTACCATGGAAGTTCGTTACGCTATCGCGATATTCCAATCCACCTGACTGTTTGCTCTGCTAACTGTGGCGAACGAGCATCGACACCGTGATGCTTGATATTTAATCTTCGATTATCGTTTTCCATGTTCGGAAATCACGAACGGAGCGCATGGGACACGGAGAAGATGCCGCAAATTGCTTCGCTTAATTGGACTTTGCCTGTTGCTCCTTACGGTGCATCAACGAGATCGCTGGATATCGTTCGATCAACGATCCACATTATGATACATTGGTATTTAAAACGTGTGTTACATATATATCTCAATCCTAACATATTAACACAAACACACATCTAGGATATACGTGTAGGCTCTAGACTATACGCGAAAGAAATTAAACTTCTAAACGAAAGCTATTCGTCCTCCTATATATGACATTTAATTAATAATTTCAGTTTAAATATACTGTTGAGAATTTTGGATCTTAATAGCCGAAATAATGGTATAGGAACACTAAATTTACACTTAGAATTTCTATTAGAATAGTTATATATTTATTTGATAAACGATTTCAAAGATATTCATCGATACACACTTGCACGCGCCTCAGCACTTTCTTTGTCTCACCTTCTTCCATACCAGACTGTTAATTAACCGACTGAACAGTTTATATTCCTTTGCTTTAAAGACCGCGCGCACACACATACTTTCACATGCTGATATTCACATACATGTATCACTACTACGCAGTTAATCTAGTCTAGCAGATAAAATTATACATATCTCAATATATACGTATCTTCCTTAATGCGCACGTGTGTCTTTTTCGAAACATATCGTTACCTGTCGTATCGATTTATCCATTTTCGTATTTGTCCATTTCTGTGTCTGACACATTTACCCAAATTAATCTCTCGTTTCTTTCATACAACCGCAATTTCCTGGCTCGTGTCACACATCCCAAAATAACAACGAATCTTCGTCGATTCATGGAAACTCGCTACTGAAAGAAAAAACCGAAAATATGATATTTTTCAACTACGCCAGACTGCCAGGAGCGAAGAAGGGAACGGTGTCTGGCAGATTATCGAAAAAGCGAAATTTCGTCGATTCAGGGAGAACGCCGGTCTCTAGGGAATGCCCCGCGTTCTCGCCATTTATTTATCATATCGATAAGAGGCAAATAGCCCGAAGCGGTCGCCTTCTTCGAGAGCAAAGTCACGAGGTTCTCGTCGTCTCGTCGAGGCGAAGCACATCCTCCGGTAGATATGTACGGCATCTGGTGTGTATTTTCCGTATGTAACTTATCTTCATTTCACGACGGAAAAGGAAATGTCTGTTTTCTCATCCTCACTTGTCACCTGCGCTACTGAATTATGTATACCGCATATACACCCCACCTTAGCGACGACCTGAAATACGTTATTCGAATATCGGGGCTAGTGATACAACGTTTATCGCGTTATTCACCGCCACTCACTTCCTATTTTCTCTCTTATGCCTCGCTATTCTTCCGAGAATCGTGAGTAATAATCAGTCGTTTGTCAGGGAATCGCGATAGATCCCGCGCGACAGTGTCCCGTCGATCTTCGCGGGAAATCGTTACACGACGATGCTGTATTTTGTTTTCCAACGTTTGCGAAACATTAGAAAGGTGGATCGATGCACTTTTTAGTATTCGGAAGCCCGTTTTCGGAAGAAGAACCAATTTCTGTCTTTTATCGTTCGACGACTGTTTTATATGAATATTTGTTTTGTTTGACTATTTTGTATTGGGCTGGCAACTAAGTGATTGCGGATTTTTGTCATTAGATGATATTGACAAAATCCGCAATCACTTAGTTGCCAACCCAATATGTATTGAATATTTTCTAATAAGAAGAGATAATTTCTGATCATCGAATTATCTTTGGAAAATTAGTATGTTGGAACGAAATAAGGGATACGACTCTTACAAGAGAGGGAAGCTTGATATATATATATATAGATTCGATGATGAGGGTATAGATGTTTTGGTAGAAGCCGAAACCAATAAATATTATTCTGCGAAAAAGATGCTGCACGACAGTTAGTCGTCTGTTATTTCATATAAATTCCGTTTTTACCAAGCTATATTACTTCCAGTACAATGATGGATAGGTATAGGCGTTTTTGGGCGACATCAGATCGCAGAATTGGACATAAGGGTACGATTTATCGGCGTATCGTTTGTTCGCTGGAAAAAATAGAATACAGGGCGAGATGTGAGAACAATGGATTGCTATGAAATATAAAAGGTATTAGAAAAGACATAGAAACGATAGAACGTATAAAATTCCAAGTAATTTTATCTGGTTGTCCGAAATTACGAACGAAGACCTATATTTCTAAATGCAATAATAATAAGAAATGTTTTATTTCTTTAACAATATATCATCGTCGCAAGTTTTCTTACGATCATACGTATACTTACTATTCGTATCAAGATACATTGACAAATAATTTGAATATTTTCTCAAAGCACGTGTATGAATTTTATATTGAATGAACAAAATGTTCGTAAGATGGAAAATTGGTAGGAATCGAACGATATGATAATCGATAAACTACAGAAATATAAAGATTCAAAGTGTATGTAATACGCGATATACATAATGCAATACAATTCGCAGTACACACGTAATACGCGTAATGCGGAAAAATGTATATTCGCAACAAAGTACTCCCAATAATATTTCGTACGCCAAGTAAATCTCTGTGTCGATTCCATTTCTTCGGTTATGTCGAGGAATATGAAAAACTCGCGGTTCTAATAATCGGTAAACGAACGCAATAATTCGGGGTCGATAACGAGGAGTCTCGAGGCGACGTTTCGCCGTCAATCCGCTCGGAAATTTTCCATGCATCGTACGTACTTTTCAAGCGGATATTAAGAAGTGGCAGGATATTGGTATCCATATTGTGCTTTTAGTCGCTCACGCTGCGTTGCATTCAATATTGCAAGAGTCCGTGATACAGCAGCGGTAGAAAAGGGATAGCCGTGGGCTACTTAAGCTTTGAAAATTTATACCAAACCAAAAAAATAAAAAAAACAAAAAAAAAAGAAAAAAAACGAATCGAGAAGAAAGGTGACCTCTTGTTCGGCGTGGTTTTTTCGATAAATCGAAAACCGCGGGCATATCCTCACTGAACTCGAACGACATGGCCACCGATTAAAATATGCACGATGCTCGGTCCTGTTTCCTTCTCCCTCTCACGCTCGCTTTTTGCCGTTTTTCCTGTCACTGCGTCTGCGTCTTCTCCTCTCGTCGTTGCTTCTTGTATTCCTTTTAACCCGATCGGCCAACGAATCGGCTCGATCATCGTTTTGCATATGCATATTCATATATAGATTCTCGTAAATACACTGTTGCGATGTTCGGCTGATGGAACAATGGAGGAATATCAATTTCGATGTTCCTTCTTCTCTCTTTATATACATTTTACTTTCGTCTCTTTTTCGACCACGTTGAGATTAATTTTTTAAACGATCGACGTAACGCGTCATTTATTTTTCAAACGTACATCAGCTAGGTTTTTGCAATGGAAATTTTATATTGGATCTGCAGCGATCCGAAACAACATGAGGACTTTTTGAGCGACATATTGCATGCCGATGCGAGTCACGCCGAATAGATTCGTAATGCATTTATTTTGACGCAATGGACGTTTTATTTTGAGATAATTTATCCCGGGAATTGGCATTTGTTTCAAAATTTCAGAGACGTGTTTCTCGTGCCGTATATTGAATTGATGGAAAAAAATAAATTCTTAAAGTGGACCGAACGGAATCTATTTCATGGCCGACCAGCTTTGTCCTACACATTTCGCTGAATTTTGATTTTCTTTGTACGCGAAATTACAAACGGCGCAGTATTCCATTTGTGTCGCTGATTAACATGTTCAACGCAGTGAATGCAGGTCACTGATGGACGGCGTTAATTTTTCTGACCGGAAAAAATTAATTGCAACGCATGTCTAAATTAAAGAAACAGTAATTGCTTCCTCTTATTGTGTATCGTCCTAAACGATGTAAAGTGCTAAATGTATCATAAAGTACGTAAACTGTTCTATTATTTTACTAAAATAGATACAGAGTGCTCCAAGTTTCTCCATTCAAATTCTCCATTCAAAATATTTCGCAGATAAAAATAAAAAGAAAAAAATGACGCGAACATAAATCGGCTTAAAGCTTCATTGAAACAAAACAAGAATGAGAAATGCAAAGAGAACGATAACGGACCTACGCTTACCGCGTTCCAAGACCAACGAAATTTATCTAGCATCCAAAGTATTAACGTTATGTTCACGGTACCTCGTGAAACGTTCTCTTCTTTAAAATAATGCCGTTGACAAGCACAACAAGATTAGTAATTACGAGAACTCGAAATAGCTGAAGAAAGCAACTCCGCTGATATCTGCTCACTGTTAATATCGTTAATTAGTTTGTACCGGCACGAAGCAACAACCAAGGAATCTATAAATTAGTGGAAAATGTGAACGTCGTCAGAGGGTGAACACAGGCTGGGAACGCGACTTCAGAACGCATATATCTCAGTGAAATATGCGTCCTTGGCTGGTCGGGCCAAGTTGCTGTTCAACCTCTGCTATTTATTAGCTCGAAGCTGTACATTGACGAGCCACTGTGTTGACTGCTGTTAATTAAACCCGGGCAATTATTTTACACGACGTCGTAAACTGTCCGTATCTATGCCGACTCATGGAACCAGCCTCTACCTTGCTATTGTTCGCCATCGATCCCGCTAGAAACGTGCTTGTAACAGTTGCGTCACCGTTAACAATCCAATGAAACGATAGATGAAAATAGAAAAACGATATAAATGAAAATCTGTACAACGAAAGGCAAGAACGCTCTATCGTCGGTGATACGTGGTTCATATACATCCGAACAAATAAGAAATCTCAAATTGATTGCACTCGCGTTATTTGTTGATTGTCGTGTGTTAATTAACGAAGTTTAAGCATAAGCCATTTTTTTACTTACGCGATACTTCTCGCATAAAGTGCTTTCTCATTCACATTTGATCCGTGACGTCGTCGGATCAATCGAGCACGCAAATTCATCGAGTTGTCGCGCTATCGTCCGGCTCGTAGCTCGCGAACAATCCTCCTCCGGCAGCAGGAAGTTTCTTTAATCCTTTGAGGAGACGAGCCCAAGACGAAGGCGAACGGACGCGTTCCATTACGCGATCCGTCGCTCTCTCGAAGATTAAACGAGTTAGGGGTTTGATGCTATCAATTTCGGACTTCGTCGTTGTCCTATTTTTCTTAGGCCCTTGCTTGGTACTCAATTCTAAGACGAACTCGCGCGGTTCTTTGCGAATACACCGACCAGCGTGTTGCTTTTGTATTAAATCGAATTGTTTAACTTCCATTGTTCCGAATTTGTTCTTTGTTGCTTTAACGCAAAGATATTGAAACGTCTTTTGATAACGTATTAGGTTGTTTCATATGTTACGTCGCATTTTCCGTATCGCTTTCGAATGACGCGATGAACAGCGTTAATATTTTCCGCGGGTGAAACGTCGATCTATTTATAAGATTCATTAGGGCAGAAGGAAAATTAGATGGATGAATTTAGCCATTCCGTTTTTATAGGTTGAGAAATAGCTACAGTGAGAAGTAGAGGTTTCAGTTCTTCAAAATCATCTTCTTCGCAAATTACGCTATAAATATCCCGGTTCACCTGTTAACTACAATTAGACTTGGGGAAAACTGGCTTTGGAAATTCTTCGACTTTGGTCAATACTCGAGAATTCTCGAGTCTAATGGAAGAAGGAAATGGAAGAAGGTAGAATAATTTAAGAGCGTGCAATTCCCATTACGACGAACAAAAAATCTTCAATCAACATAAGCTCGCGAAATTAATCTTAGAACGAATAGATCGGCATGGAGACGGACGTTTATTTCAAGTTGCACGTTTGTTGCAGCTTTTGATAGAAAATGCTCTTTGTCTTCTTTCTGTTTTCTTTTCTTTTTTTATCGGTCCGTAACGTCTCTGTCGGTGCACAGTTGCTAAATAACTGAGATAAAAGTAGTCAGGTAACTCGGTAATGGATTACGAACCGCTTTCAACTCATCGATTATTAAATGCAGATGCACGAGATAACGTGTATTCGAAAAACCTATTCGACCTGTAGATTCTGTAGTTTTAAACACAAAGACGTAACAGTCGAGGAAATACAAACGGTACGATGTAGATAATCGATCCTGTGAAACGAAACGAATCGTTTAGCGGCCGTTCTTACCGAAACGGAATTTTCTTTTGCGTTTCGTTCAGGTTGCAGTTTTAGTGAAAATAAACATAAAATATTGCATAGAAATTAGGGCGCTCGGTCATCGTATCGCGATGCGCCAACATGTAGCTGTATTCCCGTGAAATTTAACTCGTTTCGCAATTGACCTAATTTCGTTCGAGTTCTTCTTTATTTGTACAGACAGCATTCCACCCGTACGCTCCTCCCTTGTGTCCTTCGAGGCATGAAAATTTATCATCCTGATGAAACTTTTGCTTCCATTCTGCTTTTCTGCTTTATTCGATTCCTGATATTCGCGAATTATCGATAGAAAGGTTTCACTGTCGTTTACAAGTATCCGGACGCTTTGGTTGGCTGGCAGTGCATCTATTAGGTTGTCTGAAAAGTTTCTTTCGTTTTATAAGGAAATAATACACGCACGATGTTTTTTCGTTTTCTATTAGTTTATTGAATTATGCACGAACGTAATAATAGAAATAGAACGAAATGGATCATATCTAATTCAATAAAATAATATAAAACAGAAATTGTTGTTCATCTATTATCACCTTATGAAACGAAAGAAACTTTCCGGACGACCTGATAGTAATAAGTTTCAACAGTGTGACATTCTTGCAGAAAAAGATTTACGTTTCCCAAAATCAAGATAAGGATTGTTATCACATTCGTTGCCTTTCTATCAATGTATAATTCAAACTATAGATATTTATGCATTTACGACAAACGTGAATATACAGAAATGTACGAGAATGTGCACGAGCGCATCTTATATCGTATGATATCACAAAATAGAGTATATATTACTGCACTAAGAAAATAATAGTTTGCTTCCATTAAATTGAGATTCTTTATCTTCTGTAAAAGTACAGATTCTTATAAAGATCCATCGATCAAAAACGCTCTATCATTCAGAATTCCACATATCCAAAGTTAAATGCACGCCTATTCGCAGGATCTCTCAATTACGAATCCGTACGCTAAAAGGTTCCACTTTAAATTTTTAATTTGCTTTCGCATGCACATACTCCTCACTCTGATTGTATCACTCATCGTGTGATTCTCCATACAACCACTGACTAAAAATCACTAGATTCTGGAATTTCCCATTTTTTCTCCCCTATTCAGCGTATTTGCAACCAAATATGAAATATGAAATGTTCGATTGGCACAAACCCTCGAAAGCAATTGTCTGCGTACGTACACATACCTCTCGTACCTTATCCATACAAGACGATAGAGGCGTCGCAGTAACGTAATGCATTAAATTTTCTTTCAGGTGAATTAATACAATTAAAAATCACGTACATCCTTATCTGCTATCATAATTCGCTTTTTGGTCGCTAAATGTTCTACCTACGACATAAATACCGGCGTTCTTTCCATTAAGCGTTTGAAATCTCATGCGCAATCTGTTTCAATTGTACGTTCAATTGTTCTCCAAAAATACTTGTTCGATTAGGTGGACGACCTAATCTCTACGAACGTTCGTCGTGAATACATAGAGCGTTCTTACGAGTGTCCCACTTCTAACTCAGGGACCAGTCGCAAGACTGCGACGCCCGCTCGTTTACATTTTCATTTTACTAAATTTCGCTAAAGAGCGAACGTTTCGTTCGCTCAGATTAAGAACTCGGTCCTGATCGCTGCCTGATTCGCATTGTTGCATTAACGGCTCATCAACGAGCAGGACCAGGTGCGTAGCATCGATTACGGTCAGCTGGGAATAAAAACGTGTGTGGGAAGGTTTTTGCGCTCTGTGGATTTCTGACCACGAAAAAACCGACTAAAGTTCGCTTTTTAATTCGTCGATGCCGGCGTGGCTCGGACCTACGGAAAAGCAACAACGTTTTACGAGCAGCAACGCGTTTCTCCTTCTTTCTTTTTTCCTCATTCTTCTTCCGTCGCGCCAGTGTCGAGGTGAGTTTAAACGTCGCGACGCGGTTTACCCTCGTTCATCGACATAGCCACATGCGCGTGCTGCGGCTTGTTTCGTTTCGATCTCATCGATGACTCGCGGTAATAAAGGTCACGCTTGAAACTGGGACGAGCTTATGCATTTTCATATTTGCAAAAAAAAAAGAGAAAATAACCAACATGCGTGTAGCATCAATAAGGAAGAGGAGGGAAGCGTGTTCTATGAAATGTTTAGAGCTTTGGTTTTAGTCAACGTTGATTTAGATCCTTTTGTTTGGTCTTTCCCGTTGGAAACATCTCTCGTCGATCTTCTTTGGAGACGCATCCTATGAGATAAATTTGTCATACGCGTACACACTCGACAAACTCAGTTTCCTGAAAAACGATGCGTCATGCGGGAAAGTTTTATTCCCTGCTCGCTTCTTATTTTTTCCGCAAGAAATCATTCTCCCTCGTACGTGTTATTCATAGCGTCTGTATACTGTGTTATTTATTTAAGCAGAAATGGTCTTCTCATAAGGTGTAGGAAAACTCTTACGCGATAGAAGCGGCACTCGTTCATCGTGAACTTAATCGTTCTGCAATAAACTTCTTCGTCTTGAAACAATTCTTCTCAACAGAGAAATTCTTGAAATCTGCTGTCCAATGCCAAATCCGTGATTACTTTCATTTATTCTTCGTTAGGTCGACGTATAGCGTATTTTACAGCGACTGCGATGTATCGGTGCTATTCTAAAAGAAAAAGATAGGAGAAAACGTAGAAGAAACGAGAAGAAGCGGTGAAGCAGTGGTTGGAAAGGGGGATAAAATAGAAAGCAAACGCGGCCTGGGTGGTAATCAATGGGGGGAACGCTGTGCACAGCCCGAAGCGAATTACGGCTCGAAAGAAAAGTTTCGCTCGGACTGGTAGCGAATACCGCATTTTCGTTCTGTTTAGTTTAGTTCAGCCGAGCTGCCATGCTTCGCTCTGGGCCAAACGTTTCTCCGCCTTTGCCGAAGCGATGAATCCGCTTTGAATTTTTCCCGGATCCACGTCCTTTCTTTCCTGCGGTTGCTCGTCATTTCCACTGGACACACAAAGACACCAGATTGGTTAAGATCCTTGGCTCTCTCGCAACGATTCATCTTTTTCGTTCCTCTTTCTTTTTTGTTTGGAAACTGGTTCGCAGGAAGTAAAATTCCTGACAGATCGCAGTAATTGGCTTGTTTTAGCGCGTGTTTTTTCGTGGCAATTATTGTTGCCCTTGCGACGTTCCGATCGTTCGATACGAACGAGCGATCTTCTTTTTTGCTATTCCATGGAAAAAGTTGAATCGCTGATGGATGACCAAGCATCTGGTTCGTGGAACAGGATCCTCAGGCGTGGAAGCTGATTTTTTTCTTCTCTCGCAACGTGAGAAGCGGAAGCTACACGAACGTCCGTGATTCGTAGGATGTTTAACGTGACAGTTAATTCTATCTTATGGACGTTTTTTCCTATTTCATACGGTCGCTTCTATTTTATAATTGGTGGATCATTAATAGAGATATAAAGTAACAAAATTCTTCAGACCAGAATAAAGTTTAATGCATTATACGTTCGAAATGGTATTCCGTGCATGACAATTTCAAGATGCGTTTCAAGATATGTAATAGCTTGAGTTTTACTGCAAACTATTTGTTTTCTAATATTGGACAATTAATAAAAAATGGACGCTTCGAATAAGTCTTAATAGAAGTTACTCGAAAGTATTAGTGGAAATATTTATTTATTTAAAAATGTTCACCTAACACATCGTATTGTGGTTCTAATAATACAAAAGGCCAGACCTGAAACAAGTGAGAAAATATAGCATCGGCGGAAATAGTTGGTGGTAAATCTCAGTTAACATATTTTGCATTTAATTCTCTTTAATCTTTAAGAAGAATCAGAAGCTACTTATTTTTCCTCGTTCTACTTCGAAAACATTCTTAAACTATTTAAAGCCAAGATCTTATTACAAGATATTCTCCAAAGAGACGATAAACGAAGCACTGACGATTCTTGTTGTGGACTTTCTCTGCTTTACAGTAACTGCCGCCTTTTTATCTTCGAAACTGTATCAATATTTCCACCTTTCTCTATTAATTAAATACAGCAAGATGTTTTCCTAACAACAGTACTGCAGTACTAGTTCGAATACTGGATGACGTTAGTTCTTTCACACAAAATGTGTATATAGTATATTTGCATAATTGGAGTTACAGAGGCGAAGAAAATGCTTATACTAAATTCAGCTTTGTTTAAAACAAATTAAGAAGAACAAACTTCGAGATAAAAATTAAAAAATCATTCTATATTTATGATGTTTAAAAACGCTAAAGCACGTATTATAAAGAAGAAAAGTAAAATGAAACTTTCCATAGTAAAATCAGTGAATTGTACGTTTCTTCGAACGAGCATTTTCCTGTTGATTCTCAACTTGATTTAAATCGTTCAATTTAGCCAATATCGGACACTATGGATGTATGTAACATCCTCGAATATTTCCAAGTAACTATTTCTTAATTTCATCCGCGCAACTTTATACACTCGGTACAGATTTCCTATAATCAAAAAATTCCTCGAAAGCACATCCACCGCTGCCAACAAAAATATTTGTCGTTCAAAAGAAAGCCTCCTTCGTCCGAACATTATCATCGGAAGTATTCGACGATCGACAGGCAGCATAGAAATATTGAAAAAATTCCATTCACTCCACGAAGCAGTCGTTCCATCATAGCAAACACGATAAACGTTAAACGTTGCAACATTGTTCGAAATAATACAGCGAGCACTGTACTTTCTGCACTGTACCAAGAATCAGGTCGAACGTATTTTTAGCATTAAACAAATTTAATGGAGCAAGGAATTATGTTTCACTCGGGAGCTTCCGCTCTGACGAGTGAAACACGATTTTCAGCGTAGGACACGCAGCCAAAGGGAGAAATAAGAGAATAGGGCGAGCGTATTTGGGGATTGAGTCGATCGAGTCATGACTGGTGTCGCGCGAGGGGATTGATATCGAGCACGACGAACCCCAGTGAATTTTTCCGGCTCGCAGTTAGCCAATAATAAAGCAATATCAGGGGAAGATGCCGGTGCGTATTTATACCGAATTCCGGGACAGACCTTATTGCTGTTATCGGTGAATACCTCGAAATTAAATACGCCAATACGAGATTATTCCCATCTACATATCGATATTTTTATTCCCATCATTTCGATAGTTTTAAGGCTTTATTTTAGCACTGAAATAAAAATCAACTGATATAGAGCGGAGCGTCAAACTTTTACGTTTGTCCTATTTTCGTGAAGACAACTAGAAATATTTCTTTGGTTTCATTCACTCACTGTGCTCGAAATTGATCAAAAATGTTAGATCCGATTGAGTTCGAATCAATTTTTTGATAAATTTTAAAGGTCGAGTGGATAAACCAAGAATACGTTGAATTCGTTCAAATTTCCCTTGTTTCGTGAAAGAAGACTAAATTTAAACAGATCAAATTTGGAAAAGTCATTAAGCTGCGTAATTATTATTTGCTTCAGAAGGCTATTCATGCTGTATACCGACTCTTTACCAAGTATACGCGTTTGCTATAAATATACTTGAGACTTCCGTATACAATTTTAGATTCGTTTCAAATATTGCCAGTATAATATTATGATAATCGTGTATCGTTACGGAACTAGTAAAATTACAAAATGTTTTTTACGATAAGTGTTTAAATGCTTTGCCGAGTCACTGTACTTATTGAAGGAGAGGGAGATGGTTGACGAGCACAGCCGTAAGCTCGTGCACACGCCAACTGTTCTTTCGGGTTTATGGTCGATTCATGAGGGCGAGTTAGGACGAGAGAGGAAAACGAAACCAGCAGGCGCAATTTGTTAATAGTGAATTTATCACTGAAGGGAGAAACGTGTTTCGAATTGCTTATACATATGTATGTCGATTGATCGATAGATGGAAATTAATTGAAATCTCATCGATAGAAACGCGGTACGATTTTTAGCCACGGAAACGAAGCCGAGGAAATATATTTGTGTATTTCACACGATGTTAAAGTTCCGATGTAATTATTGAGACGATATATCGGCACGTTAGTACTTTACGCTTTTTAATATTTATCTGAGCGATTGCTTATGGATGAAGTGTAGCGAGCTGTGTAATACCATACCGATAGTAATTGCGGAATAAATGGATTAAAAGAGGTTCGATACCAGTGTAATGAAAAATCGCTACAATTTCTATTTCTTTTGATTTTTCTTTCTACGTGCTCGAAAAGTCTTTGTTCCACTCTTTGATCGTTTATTTAATTTACACTTTAGTACTTTCTTCTATTCCTTCTTATATCTGTCCACTTTTATACCACATACTGTAGCATGTTTCTGTATTTTCAGAAATTATCTTTTTTATTATTATTTCTCCAGTTTTTTTATTCTTCACGCGTATCAATGCATTTTTAATGAAAGTATTTTATGAATAAGCACGTATTTCAGTTCATTAATTAGATTAGATTAGTTCATTAATTAGAATTATATAATTAAATGTATTTTATAAAAATAAATTCGCGCGGATTTCTTATATGAGTAAGATAGAATATACAAATCGAGTATACATATTAATAGTGTTCATAGAAACCGTCGATCTCAAAGTGAAACTTAACAATTCTAAGTAATACTAAAGCAGCTTAATGTAAAGTAGTATTAGTTAGTAGTAATATCGGTATAAACTAAGATAAACGTGTAATGTTGGGGTAAATGTGAACGAGAATTCTAATATATTCCAAAGACATCAAGGACATTTTTAAAAACGAATGATACGACAGTTTTAGCGATCGCGATCTCTTGATAAAAATTTGTGATTCGTCAGTTTTGTCATTGTGAAAAATTTTATTTGTCATTTTTTTTTATAAACGCTGGTAAAAATAACTTTTGCGTAACGATAACGCTTTTTTTCTTGTACGATATGTTTCATTTTAATGGCGGTTGTCCTGATAGGTATCTCGAGGCGTAACACTCGTTTGAGAAATTTTTTGATATTTTCCAATCCACTTTTCAGCTCGTAACACGCCATATTTCCCTTTCGTTTTCCTTCATGCTACTTTGTTGCTTCGTTTCCAATACTTGAGATATTTGTGCAGGCACTTATGCGATAGCAAACAGAGTTCGCATCGATATCTCTCGAATCTTATTTCCAGGTCTTTTTTTTCACCGCCATATGCCCAGCTGTATCTTTGCTTCTCGTGTCAAACTCTCAGCCCCTGTTTTCCTATCGGATGCAGCTTATCGATTCGAGAATCCTTAAAAAGTTCGTTTATAGTACGGGGCTTCTGAAAATGTCCGCTCGATTTTAATCAACTTTCGTATTCTAAATTAATAGCAATTATTGAAAGGATACTTTTAACAATCAAGAGCATCGCGAGAAATAGCTGACACGTACATTTCTCCTGATCTTTTTATTTTTATATCATTTAGGTGATATCAGATTATAGGAACGGGTTTTCAGGACAGAAAAAGATAAAAGTTTTCAGGACAGAAAAAAAATATAAAAAAATTCATAAAAAAGCTCCGCTCCCCAGCGGCTTAAACCGAAAAATTGTATTATACACGAAAAATGTAAAGCGCCGACACATAATACATCATGGCTACGTCGTACCGCCGCGTATCGGTACCTTTGCCTAACATATCGTTACAAAAATTCACCGTTTATTGTGAATATGTATCTAAAACTGTATCTTGGGCTAAATAAACAAATAAAAATAAAAAAGACTATAGGAACGGACCACAGATAGCTTACTCAACGTCCAACACAAAACCATCCAAATTCTTCCCCCTCTATCATACTCGTACGAAAACATTTACCACCGACGAAAATTTTCTAATTTGTACAATTACAAAGTAAACGAAGAGCCGTAATGGAACGTAAACGTTAGATTGAAAAGGATCAAGCGTTCGATCAGGGAACGAAATGAAGCATTATCAGAAGTTTCCTCTGGCGAGAAGGTAATTTTAATAGGGAGAGAAAGTTCGTGACGATATTGGGGACGGTGTGTGTTTAATTCCTCTTCGATGATCGGAGGATTAAACGTCGCCTGGATCGCGTTCAAAAAATGGCATGGATGATTTTATCGCAATATTCGATCGATCGGATTCGAAGGAAGCCACTTGACCTCGTTTAATCCCCTTATCAGCTGTGTCTCCGCTCCTAATCTCGTTGTGTATTTCAAACCTCTTTCGCTCCATTTCTTTCACCTTTCTCTCTGATTCCCTGGTCCTTCGTCCTATATCGGCTGGTTCGATCGGCGAGTTCTCGAGTGAACAAGTCCCGCGTATCGGTAATTAGTCACGTCCGATGAGAATTCTCCGTTCTGGCATTGGCAGCGTCGAATACAGCGTATCTGGATCATCCACAGCCACAGATTATGGAAATTCTGAGGCTTCTGATTCACCGGTGAAAAGTCGTATCGTTGAATGGTTATACGGTTTCTTCCTCGTGGTGAAATTTGGTTTTCACAAAGGTTTTGCAGCGTGTCTTTAAAAAAAGAGAAAGAAAATTGTATAATTTATTGAAACGAAGGTTGTTGGAACTCGTACAGTAGGATTTTAAAGTTTAAATAAGAAATGTCTAGAAACTTGGTTGCTGTTTTGTGGAACACGGAAAGTAATTAACAGACTGCGGTTGTTTATTCAAATTCATTTCTGAATGGACAAAAGTAGAGAAATGGATACGCACTCTATATATTTTCACTTACCCAAATTCCCTGAAAATGCACAAATATTTGTAGGCTGGTAATTAAACTTTCTAAGATATTAGTTCTAACAAATTTTTATATTGTTTGTCATTGCTTTCAAGATATAAGACATAAGTAAAAAAAAAACGCATTTATAGGAATATGCACTTTAACCTGTACGGAATACAGTCTTTAACCCGAAAAGCTAAAAATTCGAAGAAAAGAGAAGAAGGTATAAATAAATTGTCTAATCCTTATATAGAGGGCCCATATTTTCCGATTATGGAAATTCTTTCTTACGAGGTATTTTCAAAACCCTTTTGCGATATTCACCTAATTCTTATTAACTAAATTTAACAAGTCACAAGCTACAGCTTACTTATAAATTTTCTTGCATAATGATAATAAGGTTGAAGATATAATATAAATAAAATCTTACAATTTCGCAAATTCAATGCCAGTTAATTGTTCCGTTCGATGAAAGATCGTAAAATTGTAGAAATTGAATTCAATAATTTACATATTGTCGCTTGTCAATTAAACGATATTAGTCAAAATTATTACTCAAAGACCCCATGATATACAATTTTCTAAACAACAGAACGCACTAAATACGAGCAATGACATTATGCCCTTTTAGTTAAAATTTCCATCATGCCATTCACCAATACGCTAGCCTGGAATACCGTTCGTTATAGATATAACAGAAGCAACCCTTGTAATCCAGTCCGTATCAATTGTCAAATCAATGTTGGCCATTCGAAACAGTCGACAACTGGACCGTACGTCGATTTACACAGAAAGTTCGTAACACCGTGTCTAATTTCAGGAGTTTCAAATTGACGGCAGAATTATCGAGCAGCTCGGATAGCGGTTCAATTATGTTAGGCTATCTCGGATTCGGAGTCGAGCTTCGGGGTACGTACAAGCCCGTTACGTGCGGACATCACGAGCTCCTGCAAGCTGTAATTAGGCGAAGTTCGAAGCTTTCGAACTTAAATCCCCTGTCTGCCATGGCGGTCGCTAAGTTACGGTTAAAGAACTTGCCGACCTGTGCCGACCTGTGTTTGAATTACTTCCGTGTCTCCCTTTCTTTCTTTCTTTTCTTCCGTCCTTTTCCCTTGAAACAGGCGGAATCCACTTGCCGTGAATTAGCGAGATCGATGCTTTGGACTTCAGTTTCTCGCAGAAACAGAATTTTTACGGCCCCTTTACGACACTTCTGTTATCCAATGTACTCGTCCCGTTCCCGCCATTGTTCCGACATTCGCCGGCAAATATTGAGAATCTCGTCGTGTCCACCCCAGCGGCTATAGTACTGTCGACCATTCACAAGGAATGCATCAGTTGTAATCTTTGCTTATTTCAATGAAACTTGGTCCGACGATTCTACCTGTAGCATGAACGTAGTCGCAATTTTACCTGCAGATCATCAGCAAATTATGAAGAAGATGCGTTTAAAATTTGAAAAAATTGCACAGTCTTATGCGTCATGATACCGCAACATATCATTCAGCGATATATCATTTTTCACGAAACTGTTTTATTAATAATAATCCTGAAATGACACGCTCGGGCTTTCATGATCCTAGTAAAATACTGCTTTTGGTTACTGAGAAGATTCTCCTACCTTTTTAACTTTGAAATTTGATGGCTCTAAACTATGTACTTGAAAGTATTTCAGCCAACTTTTGTAAGATCTTCTGTGTGCGCTATTTCAGGGACAAGTTAGAAAACGAAGAAGTTTATAGCGAAAAATGCATAGAATTAACTTGCTTGATTTAACGTAATACTTTTACGGTGTGGGTCTACCGTAAGAAATATGGAAGAATACATTTGAACAATTATAAAAATTATTATAGAAACGAGAACTCGCACCTGATTTTAATTGCGACGATATATGTCGAGCGGATAAAGCGAAAATGTGAAGGAAAATTTTGTTCCGCGAGCTTTCATTTTTTAGAATAATCAAGTTCAAATATACTCGAGAAATGAATTTCGTTGCGAGAACTTGTCGAGTTGAAATTTAAAAGGGAAGTTATAAGCTGTAAGCATATGTGAGAGCACGACATACATAATTAACAGATTAAATGCTTTGGAAAGAAAGATTACGCCATGTAAATTTATCGGATGTTATACACATCGGATATCATCAAACAGATATTAAAGACAACTATTTGAAGCAATATGTTTGCAATCATCTTTCTCTACTTTTCTTTTTTTTTTATCAATTTTCCAATTTTGAGAAAAATTCTTCTTTGCGCTAAAATACTGGAAATTTCTTTCAATTCTTCTAAAAATTCGAGGTTTACGAAGAAGACTGTTGTATAAAAATGAACGTAGATCGTTGAAGAACGCACAGAAATTGCGTTAATTTGCAAAAAATCATAATTTCTCTATATTTCTTAAAAAAACTCTCAGAAGTTTACAAAGAACGTTATTGTACTAAAAAGAATACACAGCATATATATAGCAAATTATTTTAACTGGTGAAAACAATCACTTGTTTATGCCTTTTTAGAAATTTCGGAAAAATTATAAAAAAGACGCACAATTCGTAAGAAATTGTGGTTATTTGAGAAAACTTATAATTTTCTTATATACTTCCCTGAAGATTTCAGAAGATTACACAGAACGCTGTTGTATTAAGGACACACGTATCATAACAAACTTTGCTACGGTAGAAAAATAATAACTTCCCAGTATTTCTCTTAGAATCTGAAAATTTAACAAAACATTGGTGTTGTATTAAACGGACAGACCACGGATTAAGAAAACCTCTGCGATCTATTACTATTAGGTTGTCCGAAAAGTTTCTTTCGTTTTATGAGGAAATAATAGACGTACAACGTTTTGTGTTTTATATTATTTTGTCGAATTACGTAGAATCCATTTTGTTCTATCGAGATAAATATCGCGACATTTCACAGACTTGGTGTCACGTTTGTGTGAAGGTGCACTGTCGTAAAAAACATGTTTGCGAAAGAAAGACACTTTCCGGACAAGCTAATACATTCGACGACAATTAGCAACTACAGAAACAGCAATGCACGATGCTTATCTCCAGAAATAGTAATAAATAAAAAGAGAGATGCATAAATAAAGAGAGCTGCAAAAAATGACAACATGCAACTCTCCACTTGGAATACGTAAGTTAGAAGAACAATAGCGGGCGATATGAGATCGGTCCTGGTATTTTTCCTTTGTAGGCCTTTTCAGTCGTTTTTCATCGCTTAATAGCGGAGCCCGACTGTTTGGTTGGAAGCACCTGACCTAATTTTACCGGGGTGAATCGCACTCGACGCGCTTCACTTTGTTATCAATCGGAGTTTTATCGACGTTCATTGAAAGTACGATGCTGCCCCGGGATTCTGCAACCTCAGCGTTTCGCGATCCAGATCATAGAGAGTAAGAGAGCACAGGGAGCAAAGAGAGGAAGACCCGAACTCTGTCTGAGGTTCTCCGTGAACTTTAACTCGGCCCTGGGAAATATATAGGTGGCAAAGGTGCCATAACTCCGCTCGTTCTATTTCACATTGCCGAATCGATCGACCGACCGAACGATTTTTGAGCATTTCGTCGTTGGTTTCAACCTCGTCGTATTTCTGGTAACAGCACAGCGTGCCATCGAACGTTACGAATCACCGAGCAAATAATGTACACCGTGACCCGCAATTATCAATTTCCGAGGATTACCACTGTCGGCTGTGAAGTGATGAGGCACCTAGCATCGTCCAGGATGGAGGATTCATTTTCTACCACGATCCTTGCCATTAATTTGCCTGATGTATTATTTTCTGATTAAATGGATGTAATTTGGCAGCGGTTTTGCTTGGTATTTTAGTAGATCGCAGCTAACGAATCGTCTCTTTCTCTTGTTTGATACGGTACGTCAGGAAAGTGTTGGAACGCTTGTAAAAAGTTTTTATATTAAATATTATATGTATTATATGAAATATTTTGAAGTTCAATCAGCAACGTAACAAATGCAGACACAAGCGACGATGTCTACGAAAAAATGCTACCTAAATGCGACTCGATAGGAATGAGTTTGGAAATTTGCATATGTACTGTTCATTGCTGGACAGAATCATAGAATGCTTTCATTTAAAATTCCAATTCCTCTTTTACTATGTTGTAAATTACGTTGCATGAGCACGCATGATATAAAAGAGTTCATAAAACTCAGTGACCTTATCAACCTCATCAACTGTGCAATAAAATACTCCAAGGCTTGTAAAACGCCTACTTTGCCCCTGAACCGCGTTAAATCGGTCATAAAACTCCTTCTCCTATTATATAGCGTATTATATATTCCCATTACACAAATCCATCGTACGCATTTAATAAATCCTTTATCGTAGCAATAAAATTTACTCAAACAGATGAACAAAATATAATCCTTGTCTAGGAAAACCAAAGAATATTTATTAATTTCCTTCGACGCGTTCCAATGCCGTTTTTTAACGCAATATTCGTCGTATTACAGAACTGTTGCTGGCGTATCTCATAGATGAAACGTGTTCAATTAAATCAAATTGCGTTCGATGAAGTTATTGAATCTTCGTGAAAAGTATTTCCGTGGAGTAGTTCAATTTTCATTCGACGATATGGCAGAATATAGAAAGTCGAGAAATACGTGATACTTGCTACGAGTTCTTCTTTAGCTATCACTTACTATTTACATCACAGAGAGAAATACAGAATTTAATGAACCTGTATCCAAATTATTGAAAATAATCTTCGAACGAAACTCTTTAATCGAATTTTCGCCTCTGATCTTATCTCAGGCAACCATATACAGATAGTAAATATTGATAGAATCAATAGCTGCTATTTATTTAAAGAAATGATTGAAAGTGTATGAAATGGTTCTCGGATAAACCTGAATTAACCGACTCTAAATGTGTTTCTTCAACGATAAGATCTTAAAGGTTCTACATCTCTTCCTTGTTTTAGTTCAAAATTGAAGCATTTGGTTCCAGTTATAGCAAGAGATAAAGAATTAACACCACAAAAACGTTCTTCGATCACCACTTCGAAGATATAACAAAAATATCAACTTAACAAATGGAATTGTAACTAAATATCAAATTTAATCGAATGACGAGCAAATATTTGTGCGCTGTGCAGCGTACGTTTCAGAATACTAATAATAATCAACCTCGACTATGCCAGTATGGTGGCATATCGCGGAAACACTAGAGCATCAATCGACAACAATTAAAGAAACTATGCCTCTACGATAATTAAACTCATCGATTAAACTTCTATTCTATTTAACTCACACAAGATAACATGCATAACCCACATAACGTAGCGCAAGGCAAATATAATCTTGGCTGTGCTTCATTCCGTGTACCTATTAGTTTCAATTTCCATCGAAGAGGATCGAAATTCAGCAGGCGACCGATTAAAAGGACAATTGGCCGTGGAATTTCTGCTGGTAACTATATTTTCCGTTCGAAACGTCGCGTATCCAAACGGAGAACTGTGGAAAATTTCCACGCTCTATTATTCATACCAGCGGTGAGAAGGAGTTAAGGTCCTTTCAGAGTTAATTATCCTCGTAACCTCAGGTTGGGTATTTCACGGCCCTGCAGCAGCCGAATATTCTATAACGAAGACTCTTTAACCTGTCTTATATTCCGGTCGAAAAGCCGTATTGCAGCTCTGGCCTAGATTTGGTGTAATTTGGAGTGCGATCGTTAACGAAAGACCCCTGTGAAGGTGGGTCGTTTGTGTGCCGGCTAACTACGTTGTCTGAGCGGCTGCCGCGCACCTGTGCACGTGCCCCGTGCGATGCATTCTTCTCCGTTCGGAACCAACGGCCAAGAAACTGAAGGTAAAATTAGCCTTCTCCTGAATATGCTGTACAGCCTGTAGGAATTTATGCTGTATAGATAATTGATAACGTGTGGATGAAACCGTGCAGCAGAAGTTTACGTTGTGTACGTGTCGAGTCAGCGATATCGTTCATGTGCTACAACATCCACACGATTCAATATTTCTAATTTTTATCAGTTGTTGGTATAGGAAGAATTTTCTTGCCATTTGTACTTTTTTGTTTTGTTTTTTAAGAGTTAAATCCTTTAAGTAAGCTCCCGTTACTTTCCACACGAGGATACTTGTGTCGCTATTGCGAGTTTGCTGCGACACTTATACATCTTTGCTGTGCCACTAGAACGGAAGTGCGAAGTTTACTAAAGTTTCAAGAAGCATGTCACGTTGTACGCTGTTACGACATTGATGTAGAGATAATTACAACTTCTTCCTTCTTTTTATCAGTAATAAAGTATTATTTCAACTTATGACTTTATCGATGAGGTTAACACATATGGCTGTTGAATTTGCGTTAGTCTGACTTTCAAGTAATATAGAAATATTACATTGATATTATGATAACACTTAAAAATGATACGCTTTTACGGTAGAATATTACGTACAGGAACAGAGTGAAACAGTTACCGTAAAATCAATTAGTAAATGAACGCGATATGCCAATAATTTCATAAAATAATTACATTATTTATTTATTATTTTATTATTTATGTATTACTTCTTGATTATTAATATCTACATATTCATATATTCCGTAAAATAATTTGGTAAAATAATTTAATAAAATAATTCCGTCAAACCCGGTAAGATATTAAATTTAGCAGTAACGATAAATATTTTTCGTTCAATGAATTCAGCATTCGTAAATTTACACATAGCCGATAAACGAAACGATTATTCGTTGCGATTAAGCAATTAAATCGATGTTGTATCGTTTATCGTACGATATAAAATGCAGAAAAACGCACTCGGCTCCATATTCAAATAAATACACTTTTGCGATTACAGCGACGTAAAGCGAAATAATAAACGCACCGTATCTATCGGCGTATTTGTTCTCAACGTGGTTACCAATTCGTATAAAATACATAGGTTAAACTGCTTTTCGGTAAAACGTTCTCTAAATATTTGAAAAGTAAGATGAATTATTTTAATCTAGATTTGTAATTGAAAATGTTTCAATCGCTTGGAAATTTTCGATAATTTATGATATTTCTAAATTAAACGTTATGGAAGCTTCTCACTATTAATTTAGGATGTTTTGAGTAGGAGGACGATGGTAACATAATAATCGTCAAAGAAGATCTTACGCGCAGGTTATTGTTACAACGAAAATTTGTTATTTCATGTTGTTGTTACAAGCATACGTTGCTTCTAACTACATCGTAGATGTATCTACGTATTTATACGATACAGAATAAAATTAAATATACAGAATGCGTATACCATACGAAAATATACAATATATTTTCGACTCTGATACTTTCCATTATATTTATTTAGAGGATAAGACAAATTTATATAAATTTTACTTGTTTAATAATCGTTTTCATAAAAGTATGAATTGCATAAATATCTGTAGCCAACTGGTAGCTTACCATTTACAAACTCATAGCGTACGAAGTATTAGTTATATCTTTTCATTTGTCCTATTACTTCACATGAAGACAGTGCTCTACGAAAATGTACTTATCGCTTCAAAATACATGGCTCGAATGAACGATTAGAATTTGCTTGTCGTGTCTATGAATTGTTAGTCAACAAGACGAATTGGATTAAGCTTTCGTGCGTTGGTTCCTGTTTCAATAAAGATGTCACTCGGTCGTGTACCATTGATGGCAGGCTAATTGGCGCTTCACGGTATGTGTAGTATGAACGCGATGAAGATTTAGACTTGTACTGTCTAGTTTCATGCATTTTAATGTCCATTTACTTTTCAACGGAACGGAAACCACATATCGACGTTTTTAAGGCACATTTATTCCTATAAAATGACAGATAGAAACGTAAGCAATTTCACATACCATAATACACGGCCAACTCAAATACCAATTTCATTCAATCGTGGAAAAGAATTGTACTACAAATTTCAAAATTACTTTTGTTAAGAAATTATCCTTGCGATGAATATTCGTTACTACGACGAATGTTCAATAAGAATCACTTTTCACTTCGTCAAGTTCGCTGCAAACACTAAGAATTTTCCATTTAAAAGATACTTATGTTGACTTCGAATAAAAATCTTTTATAGATTCCAAGAATATTTTATTTTATCTTATGTATAATAGAAAAATGTTCACGCACGTATCTGTAAAACACAAATTTTCATGTTACTGAGGTGAATATTCGTGATTCATAGAAGCAGATTTCGGAATGCAGATCCTTGAATATTGCATAACTACAGAGATTTCTAGATCTTTGTAAATTTTGACGTTCGTGGCCGATTTAAACGGAGCCTGGCAACATTGCTGGAAATCCTCCATGTTCCATATTAATCTATTTTAATATTTCATCTACTTCGTGAAGTTCGAGTTCGTTGTAAGGGAATATGGGTCAAGGAAACTTGTCTTCAACGTGCTTCAATAGCGTGTTATAATAATGATGCCGTGTGCATATTAATATGTTTAACTATGAATTTCAGTGGAATTAAATGAAAGAGAAAATTCCCAATAGAGACGCCAACGAAAGAAAGAGAAAGTGATAAATGTACTGCGGATTTCTATGTAAATTCAATTTTTGATGAATACAATTAAAGAGATAGAACGTACGCAGAAAGTTTCACTCATTAAATGACAGGTGTATAATTGCTACATATTACTTTATATTTTCGATATTATGTGCATTCTGGACATAAATATTCGCAATATTATCATAAATGTAATTTGCCTTTTGCAGTAACGAATATAGTAAACGCTGTTGTACAAAGTAACGTGCTTTTACTTACAACCTTTATCGATATGTTTTATCGCCGAGAATAGGATCAAAATATCGTTTAAACATAAATCTATTAGATATACTGTTATCAGAAGTTATTAATAGGATTAGGACTTTATAACTTTCAGCAAACACGAGACACAAGGGCAATTAATTGCTTGATGTTACTACAGACACGCTACCTCTCAAAGGTATTCAGATACTTGCTCATCTTTGACAAGATGTAATATAATTACAGGATCGCATATAAAAAGTTTGATGTTGGCAACATTCTGTATTGCTACTTTATTATTGTAACATAAAATTAATTTAAAAAATCAATAAAGAGCTATTCTTAAGCCGGATACTTATGAATATAACAATATTACGTATAAATAAATGGCAGAGTATTGTTACAGAGAAGGTCTACGATATCCCAACGATGAATTCATCGAAAGAATTAATAGCCTAATAATCTATCAAGATTAGATAATTTCAAAATGACGTTTCATCCAAAATGAATTT
The DNA here is from genome assembly GCF_051014615.1 of Bombus vancouverensis nearcticus. NCBI lineage: Eukaryota > Metazoa > Arthropoda > Insecta > Hymenoptera > Apidae > Bombus > Bombus vancouverensis. The sequence goes on along the minus strand of NC_134912.1, from coordinate 16,123,137 downwards.
CATATTGCCTCTACATCAGCCGATAGAAACGTTGCTTGAAAGTAGAAGATCCGTCCCATTATACCTTTATACGTTACGGTAGTGAAGAAAAAAAAGAGGAACGATTTGATGAAGTTACGGACAAACGAAGGCGTTATAAAGCCATCAAACTGGGAAAAATGTCGCTTTATGCAGAAGGAAATTGAGTACTTGGGGCACAGAGTCTCAGAAAATACCATAAAGCCGTCCACTCACAAAACCAAGGCCGTTGCAAACTTTCCCAAGCCAACATCTGTTAGGAAAGTTCAGAGTTTCTTGGGACTCACGGGGTATTTTCAAAAATTTATTAGAGGCTACGCGATGATTGCTAAGCGCGATGATTGCTAAGCCCGATGATTGGTACAAATATGTCGACCAAGTCCAGAAATATTTGAATTCCACAATAAACAGAAGTACGGGGAGAACTCTCTTCCAGCTACTTGTCGGGGTCGAAATGCAAATCAAGGGAGATGCACAGTGAATGATAACAGTGATAACATTGATAACAGTGTTAACAATGATAAGATTGATAACAGTGGCAACGCGGATAAGAATGATAATATTGATAACAGCGATAACAATGATAAGAATGGAAAGATTGATAACAATGATAGCAGTGATAAGAATGATAACAGCGATAGGGATGATAACATTGATAAGAATGATAACAATGATAAACCGATAATTAATGCAATGTTGATGCTATAGAGTGTACTATACTAGTACCAATAACAAATTCGACTTATACAATGTTTTATGCGAAGACTTCTAATTCCAAATATTATTCCTATGTTATATTTACAACTGTAAGTTAATTACACATGTAATAATCTATATTTAATCTGTGTATTGAGGTTGAATGACAGTGTGAATGAGAAATCTACGTACGTAGATCAGTCTCATTTTGTAGCCGACAGACAAGATAAATTATTAATAAATTATATATATGTAGTATCGGGGAAAAGGACTTAAGAAACATCAAGTTAACCATGAACAATGTCGCGAGAGTCGAGGCGCCGTCGGGTCCATCAATGTGTCGTCGGTCTTTTCAATTGTACAGTTTTGTAGAAAAGGCCTATGTAACCCTGGCAACGAGTGTCTGCGGAGTTGAGAAGTTGCAGGGTGTCTGTTGAGAAGTCGGAGAGAATCAGTGGAGAAAAACTGTATTTACGTGACATATGTATTCGTCTCGCTTGCAGTCACGAAACATACTGACCAAAACCATACATGTATGAAACTCTGTACACGAGACACGTACAAACGGTAGAAACTCATTAACCCTCGACAAAGATATACCCTTCAAGCCACAATGAAATCCGTACCTTTCCACGATCTACTTGTAAAAACATTTTTCTATCCCTTTCCTCCTATGTGTCCAAAGCGCGATCCATTAAAATCCAGGCTCTCTCTCTCCCTCTTTTTTTCTCTCTTTCGTTCTCTCTCTCTCTCTTTCTCTCTGTACATTTAATTATCCTTCAGAAACAACCGTTGTTACCTCTGTCTGGACACACTCGAGCGACGTTCAAGCTCCGGCGCAGAGGTCGTAGCTCAACCGCGTAAAATAGTCTCGATGTTGGTTCTATAATTAATGCATTAGTATGCGTGCTCTTAACACCACGTTGGTCACCTCGTACGACGACGCATTTGCAATAACTTCACGAAGGCGCCAGTCTTCTTCGCCATCACGTTCCCTCTCTCATCGTTTATCGTTGAACCCGATGTGTCTGGGCGAATATCACCTCGAGTGTGTTTGTCCCGATGGTCAACCACGTGTACAGTCCATGGCCGCATTGAATTAAGATCACTCACACCGAATTTCCTATATCTGTCAGTTTTTTAGTAAACTTGAGGGACGCGATCGAGCTTTATGCGAATCTTGTAGGGGAAGAACACGATGAGCCACATTTCTTACGTTTTATTTATTTAAACGATGACGGTTTTGAAATATTATTAGATCCACGAGATTGAGAATTCTAACAATGAGTCTAGTCTATCTGTCCCGTTTAACGCCATGGTTACAGTAGACTCGTGTTCTAACGAACTGTCGTTCTGACGAATACGTCTTAGTAATGAAATCTGTATATGATATAAATAAATAAATATATATATATGTATACAGATATGTATATATAGATTCTTCTGAGTATTTCTACGACTATTTCGAGCTTCAGATGTTTCATTCGTTAGAGCAAGAGTCCGTTAGAGCACCATTGTAATCCATTCTAACCATGTGTAACACATGGCACACACAACCGTAACCTTTGCAACCTTCATCGCTTAAACCTGTCTAATCCAGAGGAATACCACGTTGGAATACGTATATACAGAGAAAGAGACAGTGAGAAGCTCAAGGGCCGAGAGTGCAGTTTGGTCCGCCGTGATCAGGAGGTGGTACACGTAACCAACGCGTTCTCTAATTAACAAGAGCCAGAGGCTTGAAGTTACGTTTAGGTCCTGCTGTTTGCCTCCTACTCTGACCGTCCTTTCAGGTTTACTCGCCTTCATCTTGGAGAGGCGGCTAAGTATTCCCGTGAGCACCTTAACGTAACTCGGTTTGCCTACGTACGCCCGGGGTGCTAACGTCGTATAATTAAGCGCCTCCAGCGTGAGGATAATGACGTCATAATTACAGGTCGTCTTGCTTTTCCGTCCTCTTACGACGCGACGCGACAACGTTCGCAGTCAGCGCGAGTCGCGACTTTGGTCACGCGCACTTGTCTCGCACAGTTATCCGTTCTTTTTCTTCTTATCTTTCTTTTTTTTATTTTTTGACAGAGCGCTTTTTCACGAGTCACATGTGCGAGCATTCCGTCGTACGTTAGACAAGAGTCTCTAATTGTTGGGGAGACAATGAGAACCGGTAACGTATCTCTACGAACGTGTTGCTGAAATCTGCGGTTCTACGGGGATTAAAACAGTCGATGGTAAAAGGTACTCCTCGTTGGGGAAAGCTACGTAGAACCTCAAACTTTACAATCACGAAATCGTTGGCCCCGTACAACGCTACCGTGTTTGACCTACTATGACTTAATAGTGGCCCCAAATGGATCTCACGGTTTCAAACACGTACGGTTTAGATCTTACGACTCAATGGGGTTAGGGCGTGTTCCATAACTTCATAGACATAGTATTAGAAGTTTTACGACCCCACGGTGTATCTCAGTGTCTGGATCAGGGAATTCGAGGTGCCATGGGACGATAATAGCCCGAGGCACGTCACATTTCATGGTACTTAGCCTAATGATGATTCGTGGCATATGTTGCGACTCTGGAATCGTAGCATCTGGGGTCATGTACAATTTGGTGAACCTCGTTTAAGCTAATAAATTCTACCGTATGCTATTCCATATACCTTTCTAATGAGTTTCCTATTTTATCCGGGCTTACTATATTTCTTTATCCAATAACCGCACGTTCAATGATAAAATGCAGAAATTGCAGTATAAAACAGTATTATCGTAAGAGAACGTTACAGTAGGGGGCTATAATTTTCTCGAAGATGTTCGTATCGCATTACCAAGCTAACTTCTTACGGAATCTGTGTCGATTAAAGCAGCAATTTAGGAAGTTGGCGTACCGAGAATCAAAATCAACATCGATATTACCGTTTGGCTGTGACACATACTTTTGCAAATAAGGTCGCCCAGTTTGCAATCGGAATTCAGGGCTCTTCAACCACTTCCACTCTCTACACTCGGCATTTCTCTCTAGCGTATTCATGGAAATTCTAAGGACCCTATAAACTCTGTTTAAAGATCATTTTGATCGAATTAGAACAGCTCTGTGTAGACCGGTGAGCACGGTACAATGGAATTCCAATACCAATTTACGTTCGCTTTGCTTCACATCAACGACTATAACCTCCATCGGCCACGCGATGCGACCATACAATTATACGTACAGCCATTGACCAATGAACGACGCGAACTACTTTACGATCAGTATACCTGCTCACTCGTGAGAGTATTTTCCATAAGATAACGAGAACACACGCGTGCCGGATGCGAATTGCAAAGATTTCCCTCTATTTTAGGTTTGGATAGTTATTAGATTTGCGCGCAGTTTGTGTAAACGATTATGTGGAAAATGATTATGACTCGATCATACGCCATTACGAATTTGGTAAACAAATCGTCGACTAAATGGAGAGAGAATCAGGATTATTTCAAGTTTTATAGGACGATTATTTACAAAGTTTAGCTTAAAAGGCGAATTTCCAATAAGGAAGCGAACGAAATTGGTTGAATAATAACAGTGGACGATATTACTAGTGCAAAGAGGAATCCAAGAAATTCGTATTGTAGATAAGCGACAGAACACTCCGATTGTTGAAATATTAACTGAAAATTAGCTTAATAGTCGGTGTATTAATAACATACTAAAATGAAATGAAATATTCAGACTGTCAGAAACGACAGTTATTCTACCCAGTGTCGTAAACTTAGAACGATCGTTTATTTTAAATAATGGTCGATTTTACGTAACAAACGGAAGAGACTTGTAACGTTTAAAATAGCATCGAGTAGATAAGGTTTCTCATGGTTATAACAGAATGAAACTTTTTGAATTGCAAACGACTCCATGAAAGCAGAACGTAGGTATCAGACGTTCCATTGAACCTCTGGTTTGGATGCTTCCCGCGTTCCTTTCGTACAGATGTAAATTCAATTATGGAAACTGACCAGTTCAGCAAGTTGATCCTTTACAGAATTCAACTACCGCGAACTATCTTCTTCTGTCGTTCATGGATGATGAAACGCTATACATATGTATATTGTGACTGAGACCGCGTAAAGAGCGTTACCAACATTCTGATATTTCGCGATGAACGTTGAAAGTATCGAATAACGAGATGCGTGTACCATCGTCGTATTAAAGTATTCGCTATACTTACCGCTATACCTCTTTTTTATACAAAAACAAGTTTTCCGACATTTATATTCGATATTGTGATTTTTATTGATATTAAGATCGATGTATCGGAGGTTCAGTAGTAAAGTTTTTGTATCAAATAGCAGGAAATTTTTATCTGTTTCTCAGAATTCTATAGAAATCCTACGAGTGAAGAAAGAAAAATTATTATGAATTCTGTATGGCGAATTGCTTATTGGAAAGAAGACTGAAATCTACATTTCGAAGATTGCATTATTCAAAAAAGAAGCGAGGACGAAATAAACACGTAAATAAATTCTTGCTCGATTCAATGATTCCATTAATTGTTCGTGCCACGTCACCAAGTGAATCCTCTCCCATGACACTACAGGAAACGATTCAGCTACTTGAGAGTGACAGGGGCAACTGAAGCACTAAGAACCGGGGCGTAACTGCGGAATGAGCGAAGAATGCCAAGGGGATTAGACCCATCGAGGCGAAAAGAAGGTAACCATAGCGTAGCGTCATCAACCCCAGATCAATTTTACTCCAACAGAATCATTGTACAACCGTACAAAAGTAAGCAATAAGCAATTCCTCGATCTGCAAATAGTCCAAGTGATACACAGAAATCTTCAGCGAAGATATTTAATCCTTTCACAATCTAATCAGATGACACAAAATTGAAGACAGACGATTCTTGTATTTTTGATGCTATTAAAAGCCTGATTATCCATGTAAATGATTATGAAAATTTTAATCATTGCGTTGTAATAACTAAATTACAGACGTTTATGCTGATTATTATGAGCATAGCTCATAACTGGAAAGAAATAAAGATTCGTTTTACTTATCTGAGCTAAATATTTTTTAGTAAACGCTTAGTGTTTTCCAGATTTATTTCTGTCTCTTTCAATTTTTTGTAGCTTCATTCTTTAATGACACTCGAATAGGTCGGTTTCTAGTAGCACTTCACAACTGTGTGTGTATGTGTGTGTGTGAATTGGATCGTTAAATTTTGAAAATTTTTGCTAGTGTTACAAGAAATACTTTACTTTCGATGTTTTATATGTTTTCACATGTTACGAAGATTAAAGTTTTCGCATGGCTCAGTTTTTATATATTAAATTCGCCGCGGTCCGATCGATCCTCTCCGTCATCCAATCCTATTCGAACATTAATTGACGTTAAACATACTATTAACCTATCGAACGTCAAATTACGTGCCACTTAGCGAAAACAATGGAGAGAATTCGTGGCGAGAGGAAACATATGGTGGAATGAAAAATGATCGAAGGCCACTCCTGCCAGCCATCGATAGCTTCGATTATCCGCCTCGATTTATGATCGGGAAACTACAAGTATTATTTCCACTTCTTATTTCTAAAACCGAAGAGAAAATAGAAGAAACACAGGTAGGAAGAGAGGACAAAAAGGAAGATAGTGAGAGTACTGCGAAACAATAAGCATTATGGAAAATGGAGTGGCATGATGCAACGATAGTCTTTGTTGATGACGTGCGAAACAAGGGAGCAGGAATAGAAGCGGGTCGTGTTTATAAAGGGATTGACGGGTGTACGAGAGAGGCTTACAGTGCAGTGGTAGGAGTAGAAGGATGAGAGGGTCCAATAATGATCGATCACACGTTACGTCCGTTACGGATGTCGTATCCTCGAACAACGCCAGGACGAACCAGGATAGACAGTCATTTGCGCGAGGAGAAGGTTCCCAGCGTGATAACGAGCCACGAAAAACGCTTCAGGGACAGAGTAACGATGTTAAGTATCGGTGAGATGACATCCACTTTTTTCCCCCTGTGTCTGTTACATCTTTTCTTGTGCCCTTTTTTTCTCTCTTTTTTCCCCCTTCTTTCGCGACTTGGTGTTGGAACGATGTTTACGAGTCGACTCGTGGAATTCTTCTGTCGGCGATCTTCGGACGATTAGCATGATTTAGAGAAATGCCAATATAACTGAACTTAAGAAGGATAAAATAGCGGACGAATAGCTCAAAATTCAGTGGAAATTTATAATGAACGAGAGAGCATTTACGAGGGATGAAACACGTTAAAGCAAGGATAAACGATTATGCAAAGAGATTTTAGAAAGAGGAAAGGAAAAGAAGTTGCGAATACTGTCAGAGGAAAGATCGACAAGACGAGATTTTAGATAGAAGAAATAGATATTGCTATAGATATAAATAAATAGATATTCTAAAATCGAGTAATTGATTAATTCACTATACGTTCATTCTATTTGCTTTTTCTCGCGCCTTCGAGTCTCTACGGTTTTAAGTTTCAAAGTTTCAACGCAGATAGGATAAGCCGGTTCTACTTATCGCGGACAATTCGCTAAATGTTCGAACGACAAGCAGGGCAATTTTAGTTTGCCCGAGTTTCTGCTCCTTCTCCCCTTCCCCTTCGCCGTGCACATTTTTTCTCAGCCACCCTGCTTTCGCAGGTAATATCGGTGTTTCAAAATCTTCGCGGAATTTTTTCAATTTCGCGACAGCAACTGCGTCCATCCACCAATTAATTCGCGTCCTGTATCCTTTACGCTGTATCCGTACCGTACATATCCGAGTTTCTAGCCTCGATAACGCGACTTTTTTAACTTCTTAGGGAAAAGTCCTAACCTTTGGACGGAACAAATAGTTTTCTCAATCTTTTATTTTGTAGTTCTATACGTACGTTGCTGAAACCACGTAGGTGGTTAAACGGGTGAAAGATACCATGAACGATTCCGTTACATTAATTAAACAGATGAAAGCAGGATATTCTATGGAGTTGATAAAATGATATTATGATAAAAATTTTGTGATTTTAAGATAGTAGGTAATTTAAAAAAATATACGGTCTGGGTATAAAGACCAAAATTATGGGTAGAGAAGATGATCCTCCGATTATTTGAAATTATGTATTTTCCTAGGAGTCGAGAAATGTTCATTTATAAGATATTTAGCAATACAGTTTCATGGTAAATCTACTACTGAGAAGAATTAATATTTGCAAATTTAACTTTACTGCAGTCGTCGAGTTTTCGTGTCCTAATCTGCCTCTCGTTTCGACGAATACAAAGACTTTTAATGTTTGAAGAAAATCTGTAGCATAAAATTCGAACAAACAGTCACGAATATGAACGATAATCGATAGAACGAAGATAAACTATTGTACATTTTCCTTTATTTTCACAGATCTTTTAACAATAGCAAAATGTATTTTCATTTTTGGCTGTGAGTTATAATTTTCAATTTAAGATTAATAATTAATTATTGTAGAAAACAGCATTCGTATAGTTTCGTGTCGTGTAATTGTTAATTCTAAGGAAAAGTGTATCAAGATAATTAACTAACATTGCAGGCGATTATTGATGGATAACGTAAATGTGAGAATATTGTAATTAACGAATTTAGTGCAGGGAGTACGATACGAATGAAGAAATGATACGAAACAAATGAACTGATAGTTTTGGCTGCCCGTAATTGAATAGTTTCTGTAAACGCGTGCGAAAATCAGGATAAGGGAAGACACGTAGCATAATTCACGATGCTTTGAAAGGATAAAAGTTCGGAATAATTAAAAAGAGAAATAATGGTATGAATGGATAAAAATTAAAATAAAAGTTAAAGTAAAAGCCATTTATAGAAAGTATATTATGGCGTAAAAGGAGAATAGGGAGCGGTGCGTTTTTAAATGAGATTTAAAACATTAAAAGCAAAGAGAAAAAAATGAATCGTGATTACGGTAAAAAATATACAAAGAATTAATATGGAACTCGTTAAGAGAAATAAGCGCAGTTAATCTATTTCTTTTTTCCATATTTACATTTTTCATAACTTTTCATAATGAATGTATACCCGCAGCAAAGCGAATCATTTTCCCAAAAAGTGGTAACGTATGAGAACATGATATTAATTTCAAAAAGCCAATAGTATCACGTCAGATTAAAAAGATATCAGTTACTTCGGGACTGTAAAAATTTGTTCCCTTGTCAGTACATAAAACGTAGAACCGCAGGCACAACATGCACAAATTGACTTTTACAATCTGTGAAACGACTTCCGAACGTTTTACAAATTTTGTATTAGTCTACTCCATACGCGAGAAATTAAAGAAAAAGTTTGGTTTAACTCGATTTGATTTCGTTTAATACTAACGAACTCCAACTGCACAACGTTTCACTCAATTTCCTACTTTTTATAGATATATTCTTTATTTCCTCTCAATGTTTCGATATGCAGTCGATTACATCGTCGCCGGAATTTACAAATTCATAGAAATTTCTGTTGTTATTTCTGTATTTAGACATAGGATCACAATAGCCATTATTTTATTCTTTGGATAAATCTATCACACCGTACCGAGCCGAAAACATTTATTGCACTTTTTTACATGGACTAGGGATAAAAACAAAAGAATATCTCAAACTTATCGGTTAAATCCGTCGATTATAACTAGAACTATCCTCTAATTACTATTTATTGTAACTAGCGCATCTGCATATGGATGGCGAGCGCGAACTCACGTTGTCATTTTCAACAATTTCGTTTTCCCAATTACAATAAATCTAACTCCCGTTACGTGCAGTGAATATTAACTGCAGCTGTATGCCGTTTGTATTAAAAACTTCATTTCCTCGCATCTTCTCGTTTTTCAAGACTGGAACGTACTTGGAGCGAACTCGTCACCGGTGGATAGTCGCATTGACAGTCAAAGGATTCTTAGAGAAAATTTGAAGCCTGGGACGATAGCATCTATAGCAGAGCACACCCGAACTTCAGACGCCGTTTCCACGTTGATTTCCACGTATATTGTCGATAACAGGGAAACTTATAATGTGGAATCGTCGAATTATAAAACCTATGATTTTGTATTTCACATTTATATGTCTTGCAAAGCGTGTAATATCCTAGCTTAATAATATACTTGTTCTTTTTTTGCAAAACTTGTCAAATTAAAAAAAAACAATTTTTCTCAGACTAAAAGAAATTCGGTCTCGAAAAAATTAAGCACTCGTAGCAGCTTATTTTTCGAAAAATGTATCGCTATTTGTTAAAGTAGTATAAACTTGAACATGTCTATACCGCTGGTACATTTAATTAGTTTTGGGTTTTACGTGATTATGCGAAATGGCATTCGATGTGTCGGAAACAGTTTTTTTTTATTTAACATTTCATATTCATAATTTGTCCAATGTGGACATTTGGTAGAATTTTTTAGCTGTTTGATTATCATGTGGGTGGCTACCTCCAGCGGGGTACCATCTTCGTGTTTGTTAGGTTATATCCTTTATGATGTCGGAAACAGTGACATTAAATACAGTAGGTTCACTGAACTCTAGTTTCCAGCGTGCTCTTTGAATCCTCGTTAAGAATTCATGCTCCGTACTCTCGTTCTAAACTTTTTCTCAACTCTCATTCACTACGCACTGTCTGTCTCCAAGAGGACTTAACCCCTTACAAGTGCATACGTATACACTTTACTTTCTAATAGTTGGCACTCAATCTCTTAGACAGGTACACACTTTTATAACCCTGCTATCCCAAGTATCCCATCACAATTTCATTTATTAGATTCATTTTATTCGCAGAAACGCGTAAGTCGTTGTTTGTTAAATTGCCTGATAAACGAATAACGTGTCAGTGATTTGCAGTGAACTTTTTAAGCGACTTTGACTATTAATGACGCTATCTCGACAACTTACCTTCCGTAAATCTGCACATGAAAATAGACTCGAATGTCAGTAGCTCGATGCGCCACGTGAGTTTTCAATGACCTAGATCGTCAATGCTCGTCAATAAACCGAACGATTTACCGTAATCTTTAAATGTACTTGATCGCGAGAGTAAACTCTGGTTGGTCATCCTTGATCTTATAATAATATCCCTGAGGAATAATGACACGAGTTTACGATCTTCGTCGTCCCATTTCTCGTCGAGTGTAACGTCTGTGTATAACCAGCGTGAGGTGCTGTGATGGATCAATTTTTTTTTTTTTTTTTTGGGAAATAAACGAAGCAACCATGGCAGTGAAAACCTTGTACAACGAGTAAATCATTGTTTCGAAAAGAGCAATGTCTATTGTAGGAGGTGAAGGTTAACATACTCGAAGGAATTGATTTATGGACTCACCTGCATTGTTGCAGCCTGACGGACTTATGAATATGGAAATGAACGCAACTAGGAAGAAAAATTCATTATTTAAGATACTTTAACCGGCATTATACTTTCATAAATGTTACGTCAATTATAAAAAAAAATGGGGGAAGAAATCAGTACTTGGCGTAAAAATTAAAATTCATCTTTGTGCTTTCGTATCATCAAAGCAAAATACCCAAAAAATTGGAATCTTTGAGAAATTTAATAATAGAATCCAATTTAAGAATCTTCCTCTATTTCTGTAAAATTGTAATTCTTGACCAACCTACTATGCCAAAGTATAAGGTTGTCCGAAAAGTGTCTTTCTTTTACAGACCCGTCTTTTACAACGATGTATCTTTATACAAATCTGTCGAACGTTGTAATCTTCATTTTGATAGAACAAAATAGATCATATGTAATTCGATAAAATAATATAAAACGAGGAATATCGTGCATCCATTATTTCCTTATAAAACGAAAGAAACTTTTGGACGACCTAATACAACCATGCACAACCGTATCAGCTTATAACAAACATACATAAGATCAGTTCACGCGTTACTCGATTGAAATAATGTCACACCTGTGCGCGTTAAACACCGTGCAGTTCCATTGAGAAAATGAACAATCTTGTAAGAACAATGTACGATTTACAAGGACTGCGAAGGAATATCAAAGATAGAAAAATATCGCGAACATATACGTCGCACGATGGAAATTAACGCGTGAAAATTACGAGAATGCGTGTGTAATGAATCCGTTGTTCGACACGTGCGCACTTAATAACACTGAATAAATGGATTACAGGCCATCGGAAGTAGCGTAATGCGAGGTCGGCTGCTGATCAAGTACGCAGCATTAGTCGCGGAATGATCAGCGTTATTCAACCTTGAACAAACTGCCATGGGACGTTCGAGATTTGCTTGAACTTGGACCAAAGAGTTTGGCGATCGATTATGGTAGAATTTTGAATTCCGATAGATCCACGAATTTTAATCTTATCAAACGGAACACGTTATAGATTATAGACTATCTGAAAGAGTTAAATACGCGAAGTGCGAACTGCTTGTCCAAAATGTAAAATGAATGTCGTTGACAGTAGTTCTAACACAGTACGAAGATGTGAGTCGATATCAGCAGTGAAAAATGTCGATTCAGTAGAAAATAATCGTAATCTAGCTGACTTTACGTTAATTATTCCCTATACAAATTGCAAATTACTTCGTTCAATTTACGAAATCTGAATAAATTTTCCTTTAACACGAACCGCGTTTCCTAACTCTAAATCTCGCTTACTCTGTATCTTTCACAGAGGAATTCTTATTCTCTGGCGGATAAATGCCTACGACGTCGAATATCCTCTCAATATCATCATTTTGATCCAGCCAACAACATGGAGAGCCGATTGCATTAGAACGTTCGCGATAATTAACGGATCGCTCGCAAATCGTGCGTGACTAGTATCTCGCTGATTGCCCATTGACCCGTGGCATTCTCGGAAGGCAAGCCATTTAATGAGCTCCCTTCCGGCATATTGAAACCTGTCGCGCGTGTTCTCATCGAAGTTCATCGGCGCCCGGGCCGACGTTATATACTTCCGAATCAGAGATACGGAGGAAATATCTGATTTCCCTGATGGATCCGTCGGCTCGAGAATCGATCGCAGACTTAAGACGATACGGTTGTTCCGTGGTGCGTATCGCAATTTAATGAGATCCGGCAAGTTGTAAATCTTGGTTGGGTTAACTGGCGATGACGTTCGATCAGAAGCATCGCGGAATAAATCGATGTCTGATCGATTCGACTGAAATTACGAGTGACGAAGTACCGTTTTCGATAATCGGATGGATAACGTACTCGTAAAGTATAATAGAATTTGTTAATTTAAATGATTGGGGGATTATCGAATTATTATTATCAAATTGTTATCGGAAAATTGAATTGTGCAAGAATACAGAGATACTTATTTTTGGGAGCGACTTCTTGACATTTACTTGGTTTTAATTCATTGAACTTTTACATTGATGAAATTATTCAGAAATCGAGGCTACGTACAAATTCTGCGTATACGAATTTTAAACTATTTTATTTAATTTCCAAAATTCCAACAAATTTTTATATATCCGATATAGCATGCATTATTCTTCCCAGTTTAAAAGCTCATCTCGTAATATTATATTTAAGATTTTATAGAACTTCGTTGCTAGAATTATTAAAGAATTAATTTTTACAGAAACAAAATTTGAGGTAAAGTAAATTTGTAGAATATTTTGTAAATTATAATTTATAATACATGCATTTATTTTCCTTATTGAGATCACTATTCGATTCATATTTTCAAACATTATGTGCTTTTTACGTAATTTTTAAATGATTTCTGAAACGTGTATTTACATTTTTTATGTGCTTGGTAATACTGAAATAATGATCCGGAAATCATTGACAGAGTATCACTGTTTTGATCTGGTGAATTATTATTGCATTCAGTGACGCAAATGGAATTAATTAAATAATAACAAGTTCAGCAAACATCAATATCGACAGGTCATTGAGATCCACGAACGCAAATATTGTATGCACGTATTACTGTTCAGAGATCAGTTTCTTTATTTGGATTGTGATTATTTCGAAACACACGTTGTGTTTGACTAATAATTCATCTAAATGAACATTTCTAATATACGTACATTTTAATAGCGTGCTCTATACGTGTGTCTATGTATTCTAATAGTAACTGGTAGTAGATACGTGAACCCGGTCGTATCAATAAATAGAAGAAATAAATAAATACAAAATAACAATTTTTGTTCTCTTCTATACAAAACACAAATGTGATATTGATGTTGCAATTAGTCAAACAACGAAGAATATCGATCTACAGTTTAAATAAAAATAAAATCTATAAATCTAGGCGAAAATTTTTTTCAAGAAATCAGTCTTTTATGAAAAGCAAATTCTCTCCATTTTTCGAAAAATTCTCATCTGTTTCAGAGGAATGAAAACTTCTAAGTTACAGTGATAAAAATTATAAACAGAGACTCATATATGTATATGTTACTCCACAAGCTATATGACAGTGATACAACCTATAATTTCTCAGCCTCTTAGTAAATCTAATGTTACAAATCGCAATAATTCGATCATCGCTTTAACTTTCAACTTATAATCATCGAAGCAAGTAATATCTATCTTTTATCTCTGTAAATTTTATATCATAATTAACGTTGCATTCTTTAAAATAATCGAGAAGTTCAGAATACGGCTTTTAGCATAGCTGGGGAAAAAGGATGTGTGAGATAAGCAGTAAATTACTACAGTAGATAAATCAAAGGCTGTAAGTGCATCCCATTTGAAAGTTAAGAGCATAGTGTTAGATATATGTTCAGACAAGAATAAAGTAGAAGCAGTAAGACCTACTTGCTCAAGGTTGGCGTTCTTATTGTATTTGAGGCTAAAGATATTGGTTTAGGTGTATATCTTTGTTCTTAGTAGATTTATGGCTGGACTTTTTGCTTCTCCTTTCCGTTTCTTTGCACTTTCATTTTTCCCTTCCAGATTTTATTTCTCTGCTTGTTTCTTAAATTCTCGTACCAACCCTTGCGTCTCTTGGAAAAATCGATCGAGTCGAAGATTTTCCAATTACCAATGGTGATACCAACGCAAAATAAAATCGAATGAAGGGAACATTCAGTTTTATACGCAATGGCACGTTCTTTGCTAATCCTTAGAAATAGCCTATTAAAATAATTTTCACGATATCGTACAGTTAACACGAACCTTCTATTTTCTCCTGTTCATACTACAGCATCGTAATCTTGAACGAGTGTAGGGTAAGAGAATTACTTGCCGCCATCGCAATTGTCTCAGACCTGCGACTGACACCAGCTTTTCTTCTTACTAACTGCACCGATGCGACTAGATTTAACGATTGTCATAATGAAAAGGAAATGATAAAACGTCCACGTTGCAATAAATTGTATAACTTGTTACATAATTATATGGCGTTGCCGCTTGACAATACGTTTCGTAGGGATATCGTAAATCCGCTGGCAGATGTTGCCCGTTCGATTCAATCGGTCACGACGTAATTCAAGCCACATTGTTTAGCAGAAACAATCGAATTCGTTGTCCATTCGACGTGTAATAATAATGTTTCGAGCGCAATTAGTCGATCGTCGAAGCCGTGTTTGCCCGTGAATTAAATTGATTTCGAATTTCACAATGTTCCGCGGAGTACAGAGGCAGACCGCGAAAAATACGTGTATTCCCACGGAAACGAATGTTAAAACTCGTTATCGAAATGAACCCATTTCAATTTACGCCGATGGTTTATATACGTATCGTATATTGGCTATTTCATATTTTTCCGACTCATTTCGAATCGATACAACGCATTTCGTCGGCTGCTTTGCATACTATAATTATCGTTCGTATGGAAATGACGATCAGGAAACAGGATTCTCAACTACTGCGCCAAATTCGCCCAGAGATTTGTAGCCGTGTAAAAAGAAATATCTAATTCGCCTGAATACCGCGAACGTGGACAGGATTATAGCAAGTTTCGGCTATATCTATTGGGAAATATAACATAAATTGTGTTTGAACAACGAAGAACGATAATTGGTAGGAGAGATTTGCCACGGTCAGGAAGGTCCTAACTCTCTCACAGTCGAATTTGTTTTAGCCTGCGAGGAAAATTATTTGTTCGTTAACCGAGCCTCTCAGAAATCGAGCCGATTAACTCCAGTTGATCACCTTTCAATTTTATCGCACAGATATACAGGGTGGTTGGTAACTGGCGGTACAAGCGAAAAGGGGGCGATTCTACGCGAAAAAGGAAGTCGAAAATATAGAATAAAAATTTTTCGTTTGAGGCTTTGTTTTCGAGAAAATCGACATTGAATTTTCGCTCGGTACGCGTGCAGTACGTTATAACGGATCTCACTGTAGATCGTTGTCTCGATGGAAAAATAAAAAAAAATTTTTTATTCTATATTTTCGACTTCTTTTTTCGCGTAGAATCACCCCCTTTCCGCTTGTACCACCAGTTACCAACCACCCTGTATATGTCGGGTTATTGTTAGATTTAGGGGCGTGTAACGAATCTTCATTCGGACTAGTCATCGTTGTTGTACAGTAGAGATTACATTTACTGGTATAAATATGACTTTTACAGAGTTTGACAAATAACCGTGGTGATTAGACAATGTTAAAGACAATGTTCTTAGGTCCAATAACGAATCGACGGTCAACGGGCTAACTCTTTTGAAGCACAAAGTAACGTTTGCTGTATACTACTACACGTAAAAACGATGTGAAAACTCTCCAAGGTGATCGCAAGAATAAAAGACTGATGGAAACTTTTCTCTCCTTACGATCGCGTTTGTTAGTTGCATATTGGCCGGGGATACCAACAAAATTCTAGCCACCGTTGCTAGGCAGACCCGCGTAGAGCCGATATTGCTCCTGCCCGGGGTTTGATTGTTAATACAACGTGTGTCCCACAATATTGGCACTTCTCTGTTAGGTAAAAACGTTCATCCCGTGACCGTGGCTACGTTCGGTGACCAGTTGTGTCACTTCAATCCCAAGCCCACTGTGACAAATCTCGGGCAAATATAATCTGATTGAATCGTAACAACTACTTCTAAGTTTTGTTATTTAAGTACAGCCATAATAAATAGTCTAGACTAAAGTATCGGGGATCTTCCCAAAAATTCCAAAAGAAAGGCCCCGATGTCCTTTCATCTCCGATATATATATATTGGGTTGGCAACTAAGTGATTGCGGATTTTGTCACTACCATCTAACGACAAAAACCGCGATCACTTAGTTGCCAACCCAATATAACACATATTACCAGTATTTAACGCGATACCGACTTCTCGTCTGACAATCGTACAGAACTTAGGACTTAGACTTAGGCTTGTTGGTCCTATCGAAATTTATATTTACGGAGTAACGTTTGAAAACTATATCCTCTCTCGCAGCATAAAAATATTTTGCGTACAGGAATAGAATGTTCTTCGAATTTCTTTTGATATTTAAATTATTCCGAAGAGCGTTCGAAGCTCAAACACGGAAGACCTTTGGCAGAGGACGAGTGGAAAATTTTCCAGAGTCTTCGGAGTGGCGCATTCGAGTCACGTGTGCCAAGATTTCGGCAGATCACCGAAGGCTTACTCTCAAAGAACAGTCTTAGAACTTAGCGTCGAAGAGAGAAAATAAAGATCCGCTAAGGGTTAATCTTCTGCCGTCACTCACGTCGCCACCTTACCCATCTAATCCAGAAGTAGTTCATCCGTAGAAAAGGAGAGAGCAACAGAGGCAGAACGAGAGACAGATAGCGAGGAACGAGCTAGATATATCGATGCCTCGAATTTCCCTTTTCTTCAATTCCCTTGAACTTTCGATATCGCGGAAACAGGCTCGCGAGTCCTACGTCTGTTCGTAATCTCTTTAGAATTCACGGCATGCGTCAAAGAAAATGTGATTGCCCTACGAAAATTCCATCCCTCGAGAAATTCGAGTTTTACCTCTAAATAAACGCGTTACGGCTGTAAAGAAAGGGAGCGTGTGCTTTTGAAGGAGAGAACTGCTCGATTCTTAATTCATTAGCGAGAAATAATTTGCGAGTAGTATAGAATTTTAGTTAAATTGATTGATTAGTTTCTTCCGTTTACATATCTTGTATTATACGTCATATATTCTCTATATATCTAACACATATCTAATATATATCTTTTCATTTGAACGATTAGCAGAATTAATCCCTTACGGGTAAACATATTTCTGAACATTTTACAGATAAATTGGGTTGCTGGCTGCTCGAAACTCAATTGCTTTTACTATTTTAAGCTTTCAAGAAATCGAATGTTTGAAATAGTTCTCTACGAGTATTAGCTCTCGAAGAGATAAAGTAGATTGATAAATTTAAACTCGTTAGTAATTTTAGAAGAACGATGGTCGTTTAAAAATATTTTCAAGTCCAATCGAGATATCTTCTCGAATCTTAACGAGTCACCTGATTGATCGTATCGAACCATTCAGGTCACGCTTTCAACTCAAAACTCGCTTCCATTTGAATCATTATATCGACACATCGATCACGTTCTACTCGAGTTAACGTATACTCAAAAATTAACTAGAAGAAATTGTCATAATTCAAGTGTATCGTCGTATTTTCCCAATTAACGGTTCATATACAATCGTGTACTTCCATTAAATTAAACTTTAGTGCGAAAGCGTACGCTTTGCATCATAAAAAAAAAATCACTGGAAAATGCAACGACGTGAGATGTCGAGTTCATCTGAATGTAAAACCGCAAGGATTTAACGTTCATCTTGAAACTGTTCGCTCCTCGTCTTCCAGTTTCTTAATTGAGAGAACCATCGCTTCTCCTTCTGGTTTCCACGGATAGCACCGTTTGTACAGGTATCCGTAAATGGCCCTATTTGAAATGCATTAGTTGTCACCGAGGCAACCACAAGGATGCTGTTTGCGCTGTCAACCGAAGGATAATGGATCGGAGCCGTTGGGCAGAGGGCTGTCGCGTAGCCGAGCCAACTCTCGGCCACGGAAAAATGACTATTACTTCGTGAAAGATCAGGTTAATAAAACGATCGGTCAACGTAACGACAGCGGACGTACTGATCGCCGTTTGTCATCGTGAGAATCGAGCGATTTGCCGCGCTCGTTGTTCGAACCTCGATGATCGAACGACGTGTTGGATAGAAAACGGTACTCGAGGAGCGAGTACGCGTGCTTGAGGAGAAATATTGACCCAATGTGGTCTGAAGAAAATTCCAGCTGTGTCTCTTTCCTTCGTTTCAAATCTGAGAATTAGTTTTGCGCAATTGTTTGGCTGTAGGTAAACGATTGATATTTGATATTTAATTAATTTATACAATTTAACTAATCGCGAGTCTCTTACGCCATGCTCATTCGCTTCATAATCAGCGGCCGATGGTTCTTTCAGATTCGACAGTTTAACGAAAATACACTGTCACGGTTTTTTTTTCTCTACATCTAGAGTTGACCGTAACTGTTAGCGACAGCTGTCAAACACGTAGTCGACGGGAATTTTCGCAAAGTTCTTTTATTATGCAGGGAATAACGTCAAACTTCGATCACTTCGTGGCATTCCGTCAATTAGCAGTCGATCGTCAACGAAAAATTCGTAGGCAGTGATCGATCAAATTCCCGCGGTGAAGCTCGTGTGGAACGTAGTTGCGGATTGCCCTAAAAATCTGTGTTATTCTCCTGTAGAAAAATAAAAGCATGGAAAGAGGAATACACCTTTGGTTGTTCTTTCGAATTTTTTCCAATAGAATCTGTTACTGGAAAGATTAAAAGAATCAAACATTTTCTTAGTAAGCTTTTCAGTAAGGTATCGTCATTTTTTATTCTTTTCTTTCTTTAATTTTAATACCTTTTTCATTTTCGAAGTATAGTAATAAAAAATTGACTTTTACTTTGATCAGTTATTTAGGTCAATCTCTATGTTTTTATTTAAGAAAGTTATATAAGGATTTTATTTTCCTCGGAGAAGTTCTCGAAGCCGCCAGGCATACTTTTTTCTTTCATCTTTTTATATAAGAATTTCTCTGCATGAAATGTCGGAACATAAAAATATAAGCTACTAAAACTAAACCTAACACACCTTTGCAAATTTCGTATTTCCTATTTATCGAACATGGAAAACCAAAGTAACAGACCTAAAAATGTTATTTCATCGGTACACAAGCTTCAACGTGGAATTACGTGGCACAGAAATCTACGTCAAGGAAGCATCGAAACTGGTAGCTGTATTCAGAAATTACACCTTCGATCTCGACAAGTAGCACCGCTTCTCGAGCCATCGAAGCAGCAGAAAGAAAAGGAAGTACCTCAGCGTTCCTCGTTTCTTCCTCTACGTAAATGCTTGAAAAAGAGTCGAGAGTTTTCGAAGGTTTCACGAAGAGGCGTGCACATGCGCTCGCTCCTTCATGTTGCTCCTTTCAATCCACCACGCTGGAACGCGTACTCGAACGTGGCACACATCCGTGGTTTCTTGATCGCGATGCAAAAAATGGGTGATTTTCTGGGAATTAAATTTTTCCGAGGCTGACAGCGGCCGTACGAAGAAAATCGCCGACGAGTTTGATCCCTCAGGAATCCTCTGGCTGTCGTGGAATCGTTCGCAGCTCAGGCGCTCGTTAAAACTCAAAGCGAGCTGTTCCCAGAACCAAGTTGATCGTCTTCCTTGATTTTTCCTTCTGGTCGATGAGCGTGCTTCACCGGCGAAGAATCGCTTCTCGTTACTCGATCCTTCCATTCCAACGAGCGTTTGCTTTCTCACGAGTACGGAGATATGACAGATTCATCCGGTTTAATATCGAACGATATTTTATCACTCGTAACCGAGCAAAGCTCACTGTTCTTCTGGAAATGCGATCTGCTAAGTTTGAATTGCGAAAATTCGTACAATGTAGAGTTTCGGGATACGAATTTTGTACAACGATGCTTCAATCTCTATAAAATAACTGGTAAAAAGAGTTTCGATGGCGATAATATCCGTTTAAAATCCGTTTTCGTTCGAGCAGATTGATATTAAATTTGAAAATATGAATGTAAATTTGAGGATATGAATTTGAATTCACATTTGAGATCTTGAAATCTTGTTGGAAAATTTCAATTGGAATTTAAATTCGAGTGGAAGCTGAAAGTGTTCGATTTCGAGTTTAAATATCCAGAAATTGTCATAAATTGTAATATGTGTCGCTGCTATTATAAACTTCTCAAGTAACTTAATACAGGTGAAATAGATGTAATTAAATGTACTTGGAAAAATATCGCAGAAGAATAAAAATTTCATAAATCTGCCGCAACTACATCGTTACAATCTCCATCTAGATGTTAACCTTGCAAGCGTCCAAAATATTCCGCCAAATGGTGACACAATTTTGCAGACAATTCTGTTTGTTAATTCCAAATGAAAATGGACAAGTTGTTACATCATAAAAGCATTCGTTCAATTCCTAATATAATAATAATATTTCTACGTATATATCGTAGCTCGAAGAATTGAAATGCATTTCATATTCCAAAACAAGGAAACTAATTTCAACCGCAGATACATATCAGCATATACCAATTTCACCACTCACATTGAATTTACCAATCAATTTGTATCTCCATTTTTCAATACCTGCGATAATTATCGTACGGGATCAGTCGATAAGAAGTACCATCCAAAATATCTCGTTGCCTATTGGTTTTATCGAACGTACGGTAAACAAAGACAATGTAAACAGAAAAATATTGTTTCGCGTCTCTCCTTGTTTCTATTCAACAGACCCACAGTTTCCTTCGCATCTCAGAAGATACAAGATATTAGGAAATAAAATTGCATCCGTCCGGTGAGTCCCTTGAAATGCAACATAATTCGTTTAAAAAGTTTAATTACCTTAGACGATATTTCTTATCGAATCGCTCCGTGCATAGGCGTATCACTTACAAACAACGTGATGAAATATCGTGAGAATTTCAACGAGGCCAGCAAATATCCTCCTTCCATTATTATTCCTCTCGATGGTGTGAAGATTATTAAACGCGTGTAAATGCGTTGAAACGAGGCAAATATTTTTCGGAACTGGGAATTCGGTTTCAATGCAAGAGCACGGCACGGCAGGGAACGAGCCGGAAAAATCCGAGAACACGCAAATAACGAGCGGAAACGAAGCAGCCATTCAAAAATGGCGAAACAAAATTAGCGAAATTTTCGCGAGTTTCAGCCGTGGTTGTATTTAACCGGGCGTTCGTTTCCTTTGCATAGAACGGCAAACCGCAGCCTTTGACTCGAAACACTGGCTTATTTTACCACCGCAAAATATATACCTGCTCTTTGTGCGTTTGTGTGCGTTTGTACGCGTGTGAGTCTGTATGGTGTAAACGTGATGTATGCGTGCGCGCGCGTCTGGCTTTGTCAGTAGAACGGCGATAACGAAAGCCGCAATTAATCCTGTATTCGCGAGTTTCACGAGTTAAGACACATCGCTGGAATATTTTCACCGACGGAAAAAAGTGTCTGGCTCTTTATTTCGGTCGCTTTCGTGAACCACCAGCTTCTTTTTCTTCTCTTTTTTTTCCGCCTCCTCGTTCCTTTTCGGTTTGCCCGATGTCGCTTATTTCTCGGACTGTTAAATACTCTCCGTTGAATTCCGATTACGCTACCGTGGTTCGTTGCTGTTTTGCGGTAAACGTTCGATGGAGAGAATGGTTAGATCGTCCCGAATTCCAGGATTTATTTTTCTGCTGGATTTTAAGTCGAGTTTTTTGTTGATGCGATATAGAAGATAGAATACTCAATGAATTCCTTTCTCTTTTTTCCATTTCTTTTCTTTCTCTTTCTTCTTTTTATTCTTTCACGTTGATCAGAATCGTTGACTTGTTTAGCTCTGCTATTTTTATGCTCGCGTGTCCGTAAATAAGTCCGAACTCCTGAATACATTAGATAAAAAGAAATTTTAGTTCAAAAGGTTATAACCAAAGGTTAACTCTTCAAGTGCTTGATAAAGTATTGTAGTTAAATGCAGTCTAATAAATTTCTTGCACCTTTGAGAATTTAACTGACTCAATTATTACAGATAGTTAAATGTATATCTCAAGAATTCCTTTCCGGCCGTTTGATGCCTTCGTTGCGTTATGAGGTATAAATTTCAAATGTACAACTATCACATGAATTGTATTAATTATTTCGAGTATCTGTTGCAATTTGCGACAAGCAGCTTGTCACCTATCGCTCCTACATTTGTTATGATAAATATTCAAAGTTATTAAAGCGAAACGAAGGTGCTATGGATTTGTCTAAAATTAGACTATCTCTGCCAGAAATAATTCTTCGTATGAAGTCCTAGAAATCTCCAATACGATAATGCGTATGTATATGTATCTTGAAAACAATAATCGTGTTCTGTGATAAGACAAGACAAGAAGCGTAGAACTGACGTAATAAATGAGGAAAAGTCGTTGTTCCAGATGTGTAGCTTGTTTTCATTGACATCACGTTCTCGTTTATCCAAAGTGTGACGTGGAACACCTGCTGAAGTTGCGTGGGCAGTTTCGAACCAGAACCGTGTTCTCACACGTGTAACGCGTAACGTTAGCATGTTCGTCGAAGGTACGCGGTTCGTTTTGGGATAAAATCACGTTCCCATAAGCGCAGGGCAGGATGTAGAACACTTAATGATAGCGTGTGGTTCGTTTCGAGTTAAAATTGTATCCACACACATGTGCAACGTGCGACGCGTTTTTCTTCTAATGTCTGTGATGACACGAGTGAGCAATTACGCGCGTGTAGCGAAGATCTATTGGTCTTTTCAGTACACGTTGCCTCATTAACAGCCATCTTTAATAAGTTGCTCTGGTGTATTCGATATCTCGTACTCTGCATGTAGATATTATGTCAATTTACGTAATTCCTCGTTTATTCCATGTTTGATATATTTTAGTCGATTCATGATTGATGAAGGTACCGAATCGATTCGCGTTTAATGCTTTGGCAGAAACTGCTGGTTAATATCGACGGCCTTCTTTACATATTTATTTGGTTAAAAATAGAAGTTGCACGATAGGGTAATAATTTTTTGGATGAAATTGCTAGTTTTCTAGAAATCTTGTTCAGCATCGAATGTTTTAAAATAGGAAACAAAATCTATGGTTAGATCATTGAACGATAAACGTTTATATTTGGATGTATTAAAATATTTCGAAATAATAAAAATCCCAAAAAAGACTTCCTGCTACGGGGATCGGCGTTATTAGTAGTTCCAGCGAAATTTGTAATGAGAAACAGATGACAAAGTTCAGACTACCTGGAACAGTTCGTTCTCTTTAAATAACTGTGTACTCTGTAAGCATATTCTATAAAAGTACGTAATATTAATTATAGCGAAAGGGCTTCTCTTTTTGTATTTTTTTTTTCTTTTTTGACGATAAATTCCATTCATGTGAAACATTTTGTAGTTGGAAATTATACATTCATTTTTTATACGTTATTACAAAATTCATTGGAATTTAAATATGTTTTCAAAGTTTTATCATATTTCATTCAGATTTTGATCGTGCTAAAAGAAACAAATTAAAAACAGAGGATTACAGAATTTTTTTTTGAAAAAGAAGCTTCTCTATAAATTGGCTAACTGTGAATTAATTAAAGCTAAAAGTAAAAGCTGAATCAAAATTGTGAACTTTTTATAATCGATAATTTTTCGTGAATCTCGTGGTAATAAAAACTTTCAAATTAGCGTTCAGATATTGTTACAATTATCAATTAATTGTCGCGAAGATACATTAAAAGAAAGTTTACTGTTTTACCAATACAGTGGCTCGAAACAAACAAACTCGAGGAATCCTCTTTTAATCCCGTTGCGGTTCTTCAATTTTGTATTTGAATTTCGCTCTCGTTTCAACAAATAGAAAGAATTTTAATGTTTTAACAAACTCTGTAGCAATGAAAGATGAAATAAAAATTCGTGTATATCGTAGAATACGCGACTGATCCGAAAATGAAAATAGCAAATTGAATTCATAATTAAACCATTATCAATGGTATTTTCACGCTATTACTATCCTTGCATTAACCATTTAACGATATAAACTAAGAACATAAAATCTCTGCAACTCTGAGTCTTTTACCAAAAAGAATTTGTAGAGCTACTACAATAAAGAGGCAGCTCTACTTTCTCGTTATTCCAGCAAACCAACAAAAGTCAACTTAGGATCGATTGTCAAAGCACTTGTCATAAACTTATTATAAATTAACAATCGACTAATATTCGTAGTAATAAACTTCTGAACTTTTAAATATGAAACCTATAGATTTCCTCGTCTTCCGATAAACGTAATTTAAATAGCTATCTTCTTGCCAGTCTGTGCTACTCGCTCCATTAGACGTTCATCAACGATCGCGTAATTCATCGATCACCGAAATCGATCAGGAAGAAAGCAACGAAGAAGAAAGAAGCAATGGGTTTCATTAAACGTTCCCTAGACGGTTTCTATCTCTGCCAATTTCATTAAATCCATGAAGCCGGTCCCAGACGTATTTAGCACCGGTTTGCGGCGTGTTTCTGTTCCTTGGAGCAAAAGGCCGGTCGAAAAATACGAGCGCGCCGGGAAACATGCCGGTCCCGTAATTAACCAGCCAGAAAGATTAAAGAGGTTGGAAAGCTCTTTTCCCTTGTTCCTTTGTGGCATAGCTGCAGGACGTTGCCTCTTATTTAGATTCCCTGGCCACCGATGCCAGCCATTTTTGCCATACTCTGTGAACACTCGTAAACCATCATTCCGTCTCTTTCCCCTTGTTACGTCCAGAACGCACAAAAGATGTCTTGACGATCGCAACAAGAAGCTATTTTGAAATTGGAGTCTCGAAATATTGAGCGACGTAGCATACGGTATACTCTTTAGGATTTTAGTATCTTTCGCAACTCGATAACCGAGAATATATTATGAATTTGATATTTTCATGCGTAACTTAAAAAACACATATAACGGTAAGAGTTATCTTGAAACATGCAGACTCAAGAAAGGTCACTTCATCACGAATTCTCGCCTTATCGGAAAACAGAACACGGTATCTTGTGAATATTGCAACACCAAAGAACACCACCGAACATTTGCTTTGCTACGACACCAAATTCGAAGACACAAGACGCAACTTAGAGATACTCGATAATATACAATCGTTTCTAAGTAATAGAACACAATGTAAGAGAAGTCTAAGTTTCCTAAAAGAAAACAGACCTTTTGCACTGTCTATAGAAGCGTACAAACCGTACCAACTTGCTAAATAACTAAATACTAACAACATCACTAACAACAACTATACCAAACTTAGTATGTAAATATTATTTAACATACATATATTTATAGAATACTTGTAATCGCGGTCGCTAGTACCTCACGAGGCAATTAGAGCGCCGATAAGCAATAAATAAAAAAGAAATATGAATTATCGAAGTTTCTGATTTGGTGGAAATCCTGCAACTTTGTCGAAAATCCGACAATCAGGGTGCTGTAGATTCGAAGATTAAATTATCGACAACGATCAATCAATATGCATTCCGAGCGTACCAAGGAAAGCTTGGGTATTTCAATTAAAATCAAACATCTTTTAGCATTCAGGTTGCAACCATCGAACAAAGCATACAAGATACGTTCGATCATTCAAGATTTTAACCGGCCAAATTTTTGTAATTTTAAGGGACAGAATTTGATCGTATAAATCGATTGAAAAGAACTGCAAATGAAATGTCGTGTTTGCGCGCAGCGTTGACCCTTGACGAAGGGTCATTGTTGAAGAAAAACTTTTCCCCCTCCTCTGGTATACCTTTTGGGAGGTTTTTGTTTCCGTGCGAAGAAGATTCGCCAACTCTTCTGAAGGAAACCGCGATCTCCAGAAATTGAGTGCGTCGTTGGAATCGTCGGTGGTGAAAGCACCCATGGGAGAATGAGGGTTTACCGCCTACGTTACGTTGGCCGCGTTCGCGATTCTAGCGTTTATGAGGTTTTGTCCCTTTGTAAGTGGCGCTGCCGGATTTCCTGGAATTGACGTGGTCTCGGGGGAAACCATCGTGTTTGCTAATGCGTGTTTGTTGTGTATATAAGTCATCGGGATGAGGTACTCCCATGATCGAAGCAACGATTATTACGGGAATATTCGTGGTATTTGCTTCGTAGTTGAGTTGAGTATTACCGTTTACTGTGAGTACGGTGCATCGAAAGTGGCATGGCGAAGATGGCGATTTATATTGAAATTGGTTGTGCAGCTATATAAATATAAATATTGTAACAAAAGTGGAGCACAAAGATTGTCAAAAATCCAGAAGCCTAATGGCGTGCAAGAAGCACATAATAAATTTAAAACCATTTCATCTTTACACTTTTGATGAATTTATTCGATATACTATAATGGGTTGCCATATTTGAATTTTTGATGAAGTATAGTAATTCTACAGCATCTCAGAGAATACAGGGTTTGCATACCTTTTACAATTCTTTGTGTTTGTAGATTTTGGGCGAGGATACTTCTTCTAATGTATAGAATACATTTTATATGTCATAGTATCAGTGTAGGTAATAATTAGTTGAATAGACCTGACTAAATTTATAACTAGTTAATAGACAGTTGATATCGCTAAAGTTATCAGACTGTTAACCCTTTGCACTCCGAATTTTATATCTTTTTACTTCTACGATATATGTAACTAATCTCGTACTTTTCAAATCTTATGTACAGTAGCGTACATATAAATAGAAAAAATGCGTTATATGGTTACATCAGATAGAATTTAATTTAGTTTGTAATTATTATCCAAAAACGAAGTTTAAAAGTTATTGTAAATTTTTATCATGCTTCGAAGTACAAGAGATATATTTCTAAATCCTACCGGTGGAAAAATATTACTTTTTTTACCTTTCTCCGTTATAATTGATATCGACTTCCGCAATTATTAGTACTTGCGATTGTAGACTAATTTCGAACCACTTTCACGCCAAGTGTACGCCAAGTTTCTGCATAGAATCAAATAGTGCAGTTTAACTGCAGTATTCACTTTCCTTCGTGCTATTCCTTATTAACGTATGAGGAATTTCAGATTCATAACGTGGGACAGCGTCTGCTCAATAAATATGTAAATAGAATTTTTACGACCTCCTCTGTTCTCCAGAGAATGAGAATCTTCATTTTTGATCTGGGTGAATCTGCGTCAATTGCTATCGAAGCGAAGAGATATCCATAATCCCACGAAATTGCTATTAGTATCGATTTCGAAGACTATGTTTGTTACAGACTAATCATATGATATTTTACAAGTATTGGGTTGGCAATTGAGTGATTGCGGATTTTGTCAATACCACCTAATGACAAACTCTTAGTTGCCAAGCCAATACATGCAGATACAAAAAGCTTCCATGTATGGAAACATGTATAAAAATATTAGTCTTCACAGAGCTTCAAAAGTAGGTCAGAAAATTATATCCGAGTATTTTACTGTAGAAATAAAACACTCATTCGCAATGTTTAATTAATACATTCTCTGTGATATGGAATCAAATAACAGTCTTTGTCCACCTAATAAAGAATTTGCTTTTGATGTTACATATTCACGAGTCGTAAATGGTGTTAACGTATGGAAACTGTATTTGAACTGAAATTCGTAAGTGTAGAATTTGTGTAATAATTTGTACATTTTACATTAAATTTGTATCGTAATTAACACTGTTCTTCTATTATGTGTATTATGTCAAATTATTCGTTCAAACGTCTAATTACTATAACACAGCGTAAAATACAATTTATACAATAGCGTGATCGAAAGGTACAATCATTCGCGAAAGTATTTCAACAATTATCATATAAAATTGTTATTGTATCGGATACATTACGCGCGTCGTAAAAAACAGCTTGAAGCATTAACATTCTAATAAGACAAGGCTATCGCGATTATATTGGTAACATTTGAAATATATATCACGATTACAAGATATTTACTGGAGACATGCAGTAAATTAGCATTGAATATTTGCCTTAAACGTATAATTAGTATTATTAAAGATAGGTTCCATTAATATGGAAACTTATTAATAAACTGAATAATTCAATGTTCAAATACATTTGTATCCTCAGCAAAATATGCAGACATTTGCATCGAATATCTTGCAATTGTTATATACATTTTCATTGTAATATTAATGAAATTTCGAAATGTTTCGTATTACGCACGCGATATATTCACAAAAGCCGAAAGATTTCTAGTATCCATATACTTCCGTGAGCCACTGTATAAACACGATATTACTTACGGAATAATATACCTTCTCAAATAGTCTGCACAAATTCGAACTACGAGTTCGCGCGACTTTATCGTTTCTCCAATAATTTTCCAAAATCTGACTGGCTGGCGAGCAATCTTGGAGATAGTCCGCAGAGGGAAACGGGCAAGAAATACCAGTCGTATTATTAAACGCGAGCATGGGATACGTGGAGAAAAAAAGGAAAATTGCCATGTGGAGATTCTCGTCGGACACGCCTCCTGTATCTTAGCCAGCTTCTCCAGTTTGCAATTTACTCGACGCTGGAAAAAGTATACGTTTCCGTTATTTACCATTCGTGTAAGACGAGCAGTCGGTTCAAAGCATCCACCAGTATACATATGTATACTTTGCCTCTTCATGATCGCCTCTGTTTCCTCTATTATATCCTCGTCAATTTATGCTTTCCAATATCGAGACTCTTTGCCTTTGAACTCGCAAAAACACGATTTTACGTGATTTTCGTAGTATACAAAAAAGGGGAGGGTGGAAAGAGGGTAGAAGGGAAAAAAGGGTCTACGAATTTCTTCTTACATGTAAATATGTAAATTGCAATATGAAATTTAAATATACGATAATATATATATGGAAGAAATTCTGATTTAAGAATAAAAATATATATTACATATGTGAAACATCGAAGATACAAAATTTTTATTGACGCATTCATATAAAAATATTATATTACGTGTAGTCGGAAACATTCAGCAGACAATGCAATATATTTGTAATATACATTTCAATACAATATATAGTGATATAAATTAATGTACAAGAATATATTAAATATCTACGTTGAAACACGAGAAATGCAAAATTTTAATAAATTCATCAATTCATGATATAGAAATATTAAACATAGTTGAAAAATTGGTTCGATACAGGGAATAACAGATATCTGCGTCGAGTCATGCAGCATGTAAAATTTTAATAAATCCAGTGATATAAAAATATTCAAGAAATATGGAAGAAATATTATATGTGTTATAATCATACGTTGTCTGTATTATTCGCAATTGTGAGATAAATACATGCGACGTAGATAGAACAAACATGCATAACGCGTGTTTAAAAAACCTGTGTAATAAATTACGTAACGCGAGTGAAACATTAAGGTTGAGAAGATTAGGAAAAGCTTTAAGAATATGCGAGAATTTATTCATTGACCTGTTTCAAATTTTAAGCTGCTTACCAGCTGTCCTAACATCCATAGTAATTAGCAAAGAAAGAACTCCAATCCTTAATATGCATACGACGTGATAAAAATGTTAGCGCGTAAGAAATAATCGTTTTAATTCAGTGAAAAGTACTTGAGTACAATCGAAAAAGAGAGCACACACAGCATCTGTAATATTTCATCATCTTTATTTTGAATATTTCTCATCCATGCGCTAAACATTAACATACACAATGGAAATATTGTTCTATAGTGTGCTTTAATCCTTTAATCGCTCGTGAACTCTACAAATCTGGCTGTACACCCTCCTCGGAAAACCACCTTTGTATTTTAATAATACAACTACCGCAATTGTCGCTTAGATCATCTCGCAGCCGTCTCGCTCCTATATACAATATCTCCTTTTCTCATTCTTATCCGATTTACATTGTAAATGGCGTTTTCATAGAAAAAGACTGTGAACCTCGAGCATACCATCATTTTTCAAGAAACAAAGGATAAAACTGGTCCAGAACAAAAACCATACAACTCTCGTTGAAGCTCAGCAAAAATAGAAAAAACAACCAAAAAAAAAAAAAAAAAAGAAAAACAGAGAGTCGAATTAAAAAGATCCAGAATTCATTGAAACTGCGTTCGATCACTGATATCGCTTTCAATTACGAGAAAGGCCCTGGAAAAAAGATTTCGAAACTACCATTCTCTCGCTCAACTCTTTTCCATATTGTTTTAAACTAGCAATAATCGCACATCGATAGAACCCCATTGGTTACGATATCGCCACCGCGCCAAGCTCTTCCCCATATCGATCGGTGCAGTCATTTTTAACATAAAACTATCGTTCTCTTCGAAGCGATGTTTTTATTTTTATATATAACAAGCTTTTCTACAAAATAGTTGCGTTTAGCTATCGCTGTATTGTAGACGTTATAACGCGATGCATAAGATCGGTCATGCGTCTGAAACATCTGAAACGAAATCCTGACAGCGTGCAGGACTATTCCAAGTTCGTTCCCGCCACTTTGACAGTAGAAGAGTCACGCTTATACATTATTCATATCGCAAGGGATGAGAGCGCGAGATACATTGTACTTACGAACATCAATATGCGTGATTTCGAGATGCCCTTATTTTCAGTCAAAGAATATCTGCGGCCAACTGTCGACCATTGGCACGAGAAACTATTGGTCTATCGATAACCAGATTTCCTGTTTTTTCCTTGATCACGCGAATAAATCATTCTGTTGCATCTCTCATTTGCCATCTTTCTTAATCATTTTTATTAGGCGTGTGCAAACATCAGCGCGTGCAAAATATTTATCCTGTGAGATTAAATTTGCCTTTTAAATTTTGTTCCATTTCTATCAGTTGGGGTCTTTAAAAGCTGATCAACTTAATTTTCTGATAATTTCTCAATTTCATTATCCAGATACATTATCGGTATTCGATTTATTTCTTATCTATTATTTTTACCTTCATTAACTTTATTAACTTGATTATTTTCGTAAGTTCGTCCTTCTCTTTTTTTTTCTTTTTTTTTTTTCTTTTTGCGGAAAATGGCGTAACGGTGATGAACTCGTAAATAAAGTTTTTAAAATTGCATTTGTAACATTATCGTTGCCTTGCATTTTTTATAGTAGAATTAATACTATTAATAGTAGGCTTTCTCAACTTTACGGAACTATACGATATAACTTTTGAATTGTTTAATCATCGATCATAAAAGAGAAGGAATTTTCTCATCATTTTTTCGTTATTGAGCTTCGCGAATAATCAGAATATTCATGTAATTTTCTTGTATGCGCTTAAATTTGGATAAGTGGCATGAATGTTCTGCAGGCATAAATTTAGCATTTCAAGAAGATTAAAGACTTTCTTTATTCCGTCTAGACAATTTTTTAATATACATTTATTAATTGTATAAATTACTTTAAAATAAAATGAGAAAACTGTAGGAGTTCTATTTCGAGAAATTTCCAATTCTACGGTTAATAATTCTTACGAACCTGAATAATGAAGTAATTAGTCGTTAAATCGTGCGCAAAGTACTTTGATTAAACATATTATGTTTCGAAGAAACGGAGAAAATTTTATTTTAAACAACGGCATATACATTAACCTAATAATTTATATTTCATTGTATTATTTTCACGAAGCTTGATACGCTCGTTGCTACCTGTTTAATATTCAGTTCCCTTTATGATAGTAATCTGAACATATGAATACGAGATTTTTACAATTTTGTTTATTTTCTGAGAAAGAACTTTCAATATGGGATATTTGTCGTGATAGATACGAAGAGATATAAAAAATAATAGCTACATCGGTTTTTAAAAATTGAAGCTATTTTCGTTTTTACACGTTTGATGGCAATCTGAATTAATTACGAGGCACATGACAAATGATTGGAATAAATTAATTTGCCAATAGCAGAACTGCGTGAATTTCAAGAAGGCACCTACATAATAACGTTCGTTATTTACGAGTTCGTTTATGTTACAGTGCTAGCACGTTGCATATAAATTTGTTGGACATTGACAAGTCTGCCAATAGTTAGTACAGCGTTATATTTGTACGTGCTGATACGTCTACCGATATTTCATCGTACATTTCCCATATTCGCGTAATTTTATTTAATATAACGTGTCCAGCTCATAGCGTCGTTTCATAATATTCTATACGTCAAAATTATTCACGCGTGACAGAAAAAAAAGATCGCGTATTTGGCGGCACCAACCAACCGTATAAAATAATTCATTCAAACTTTTAGCGAGTAGGTTATCTAGAATTAAAAATCGTTTTTCTTTCTTTCTTTTTTTTTTTTTTTTTTAATCAACTCGTTTCACTCGAACGATTGTCCGTCACGAAATTTTCATGAAAACTGTAGGTAAAAGCTGTCTGGCATGGTAACACGTACTCGGCTGTGTAAAATTCTAAAACTAGAGTGGCAAAACGCGATGAATAAAATCAAAATTTTAAGATTTTGACACGGTAAACCATGGAATAATGGGAATAAAATTTATTATTGCCAGCGTTGAGCCGGCAGCGTTAAAACGGCGCTGATACGGCGAAGATGATACATTAAACCGCTTTTGCAATATTTCACGGATGCACCATTATTCTGTTTTAGTACTCCATTTTTCCCCAGCCGCGTATATCCTTCTTTTCGTTGCCGGTTATCGTATAGTTTAAGGTAATCCGACCGGAATTCGCAATAATTTATGACGCGTGTTAACATCCTGATGCCGTAACATTCGTAATCGATCTTGTAATAATAACTCACGGTTGAAAGGAATAAGTTATACGATTTAAGTGTAAACCATGATATAGCGTAATACTTACAATTATTTCGTTCCATTTATCGGTAATATATTCATCTTATTGTTAGGAACGCGATTAATTTAAAAAGGCCAGTCTCTTAAAATTGTGTGCAATAAAATGTCCAATATTATTAGATGGACGATAAATTCGTCGAGTTTACAAGTCATATACGATTTTATATTTCATAGTCGAAATACGAACTCCTTTTTAATTATTGGAAATAAAATGTATGTATTTCTCCTTTTTCAAAAAATGTCTGCGTTTCGATAATGGTTAGAGAAATGTTTCAGTGAAATAACCGGCAGCACTGTTATAACTGGGTCAGTTGCATATCTTGAGCAATTGGATCAATATTGTTAGTAAAATTTTACAAATTACCAGTTATCGATGTTAATAAATTCTTTTTCCGATAACATACCTTAGGAATAAATTTCGCAAATTGCAAGAGAGGCGATCGTTGTATTTAATGTAAACTTGTAAAATTGTTGAAACAATTCTATTTGTGCAACGGAAATCTATAACCAACGATTTATAACTTGTTGATGCACAGATATTTGGTAGAGCACGAACGTTATGCAAATTCATTGTATTTACGAGCGTGAGGAAATGGAAACTATATAGAAATTTATTTCACTCAGTGAATATTAGCACGAAGATTGTACTTTGAATAATTTACACATTTTTGCATATTATTTATTTATTACGTTTCTCATAAATGAAGATCACAGAAAAATTACTTTTCAAGTACATTTCTGTCTTTTTGAGTTTAAAGTAGCTTTATGACTAACACGTAAATATTTTAATATAAAATCGTCAAAAATGTAAATTCCTGTTGGATTGAAAAAGGTGCTCGAAGGAATTTTGTGGAAAGCACAGCTACAACTGTTAAGACAAGCAATATTTTAATATCAGGACAAGCTATATTTCTTAAAATTTTGAAGAATATAGACAAATTATTTCTTGTAAAGTTATTTTAAAATATTTTTGAAAAATATATTATATTAAAAATTAGTTTAAAATTATTGCATCAATAGAAATTTCCAAATATAGAAACATTCGCGATCTAACGATTAATTTCTAAATTATTCTCTCTAATAAAATCTGCTTGCTTTAGGATACTAATAAAACAAAATTATCTGCAACTACCTTATCGACAAAAAGTATCTCGGCCCATTCTGTCGATCGAAACAATCGCAACGATGTTAATTCCCTATCGGAATAAGTCGTGTGGCGAGGCAACCACGGCGACCTCGGTGAAATTCTTTCGAATCGTCGTATACACGTCGGAACAATGGTTCCCTCAGCCCCTTTATCGCACAATTCCACCGGGCAGAAATGTCATTTCTTTCGCGGAGGTTGCTCATTGTGGCCGCCATGAATCGGCAACAAAAGCCGTTGTCAAAGTACTTTCGGCATGCGAACAAGAAATTATTACGTAGCAATGGAGCGGAGCTCGTTCGTGAAAGCAAGAAATAACGAGCTCCACACTCTAATTACTCCCGCATCGATACGAACCAAGGAGGGAAAGATAGAGAAAACTTTCTTTCGTTTAATTCTTTGCCGGAAATGGTATCGCTGCGCGCGCCCTCGTGTTCGCCAAGTCACCACGACATTGAAACCCGCCGAGTATTTTCACTCTGTAATAAGGTCGACGGATATTTTGTTGACAATAAGCTGGCGAGCAATAAATGGCGAGATAGCGACGAATTGAATACGTTTTCGGGGTAAAGGGCGAAGAGAAATCGCACAGGCGATGGACTAAATCAAAGAACTGGGGCAAACTGCGGCCGCTCGATGGCAGAGAGCAAAAGAAGGATCTTTCGATTAGCGGATTCAATTAGAAATTGTATTTGTCGCGAACTTGCAGCGTCTACCTTCTCTCTTCTTTTCGTGCAGATTGACATTTGTGAAATTTTCTGATTGTACTGACAAAATGATACGTACGTTCTGGATATCGAGGTTAAGGAGGAAAGGTTCGTTCGTAATATGGGTACCTTAAACTGTCGTAATTGTACGACATGGTTCTTTTTCTCATTGCGTTTGTTTCGTACGTTTTCAATAAATATATTCTAAGTAACGAGATATACAGTGGCTCACGAAAACTTGTTCTCTATCGAATCGATAATTTCGAAGGATCCACGTTACTAAGATTTTTCATGTAATATCTTTGGAATAGTTCCATTTTCTACTTCATCCGTGTATACTAATATCTACTTTCTTCTCTGTTTTCAGGTAAGTTTTCGATACTGAACATCCGCACGTTTCACTAACCGGAGACCCTGTTATGTGAGTAAAAATCTGAAAATTATTATGAATTGTCGTTGAACTATCATAGAAGAACTAACTACGTACCAAGTTATCTAAACCATTCAACTCTTATCCATCACATCCATCGATGCCATCAACAATTTCTGAGATGTTCTCGGAGATCAATTTAAACGAGACGCTTTATACACGTATCCCTCGTGCTGTCAACTTTTTCAAAAGGACTATCTCCTGTCTACTATTCTATCCTGCCATCAAACGATCTACTTTATCCGAGAAAAATCAAACAGGGCGCGCTACCATCTCACTCGATGTGTCTTTCTCGATCGAGATTTCAGTCAGCCGAAAAACAGGTCCGTGCTCTGAAAACATGCCTCCCGGCGTGGTTCGCGTTATGTCTTTTGCTTCGGGCTATTATGCTAACGGTGTTTCCCGCGAAAACGTTTTCAAACGCTAAATTCGCTATTTATATTCTCTCGACACAGTTTGGAGAAGCAGGTTGACATACGTGCAAAGACTCTTATATAGAGGCTAGGATAGATCAATCTAGAATAGATTGTTAAACGAAAGAAGATGCGTGTGACTACGTTTTCAGACGGGTTCGCGACAACATCAGCCCTGAGGAAACATTTCGGCGTCTCGACGTCGCAAAATTTCCTATTTATATGCCCGCGGGTATCCGGGATTAGGACACTGACTGCCGTTGAAGCATCGGCATGCATATGCAGCCGAGTCCTCGGCCAACTTCTTAAGCAAACGAGACGTACGATATGGCGCTCTACCTTTGTGGATTTTCGCGGAAACTTTGGCCATCGCGATGACCAACTTCTCTGTTCCCGTGTTTGCGACCGGCGAAGACTTTGGTTTTGAATTAGTGTTTGGAAGGGCGAGAAGCGAGAGATGAATTGAACGAAGAGAGCTGAAGTGTTGGCAGATGAATTAAAGTTGGTCTTCGGAAGGCGGATTGGTATGGTAATATTTGGCTGGGAATTTGCGACGATCGAGCATTTCGATGGTCCCCTGTTCAAGTCGTTTCATACTGCTTCATTTTGTGCTTATCGCGGATAAGGCAGGAGATTTCATTTTCGCCTGTTGAGGTACAATTGTGCCAAGTTCGAGCAATAAAGCACAGAACCGGGAAAAATCAATTTTATTATTTGCATTTGCTGTGATATCGTACGACATCTTTCCTCGTCTACGTAAGCAATATTTGAATTAATTTAAAGTTTTTCGAGGGAAAAAGTTCGCATTGTTGCGAGATGTGCACCGGGCAACGAAGACTTGTCTTCGTGACGGCGCAAGGGAAAAGCGGTTCAGGAAGATTGGCATCAATATTTCAATCGTGTACATCTGGCACGCAATAGTTTCGCAACGTTGGCTCGGGATATTTCAATATTTTCCTCAAAGGTGGGCAAAACCGTGCCAGCTTCAATTTGCCATTCTCTAGAACACGTAAGCCTGGCCAAACGCATTTTCGTTTCGTCCTTGGAGAGCATACGAGATTACAATTAGAAAGTTCTCGCGTCTCGTTCGCGTTAATTCTACCAATTCCAGCTAGTAATTTTTCCACCAATTCCGACGGAATTAAAACGAACGCGACGAAAGAGGGAAGCTTTCTGGAAATTGCGCGTGTACTGTATCGCGTTTCGCTATCAAAGAATCTCCACGGCCGAGTCCTACGTCTTCAAATTTCGAGAAATTCGGACGAAATGGATACAGCTGCTTGTCTTTTAACTAAGAAATTAGAAATTATTTTGCGAGCAACGTCAGTTTCATTTTCAAATCTCCTGTGGCGATCCTTGGTACAAATTTCGATTAACGTCTTGTTCTTCGAATGAAATCATTTTCTGAAGCATGTAACAGGAAGAAATAAAAAGAGGACGGGCTAAAATGACAGAATAATTATAACTGACGGAATTACTTATTAAATGATGGAAAATTTCTAACATAAAAACAGGATATTTTTAAGGGAAGCATCAAGCAAGTAAACAGTTCGATAATGTAATTACGCGATGTTTAGCTTTAAATTTCTTGATAATATCGATAATGAATTTCTCTGAAAATGAAAAGATTCGTTAACCATAAACTAAGAACTACAGATTACATCGCAACGTGTCATTAAACGCGTCTAATTTCCAACTCTAGTGCTTTGATTCTATCTGAGAAATAATTACTCGACGCAATACGATTCTCTTCTAACGTCCCTTAACGTTTTAATTAAAATTTCCAATTTCCTACAAAATATTAGTTTCTCTGAAATCCTTGATCCTTCGCGTCTTTGACATTGTCATGGCAAAGTAGCGGAATATATTCTGTCTCTGTTGCAAGGCCAGTTTAATTCAATATCCGTAGTTGTCCAAAACCGTGACGTGGAAAATCTCGAAACGCTCGATCGCCAGGGCAACGGGACGCGCCGAGCAAATGCAGTGTTTCAGCAAGGTGGCCGTCGCCCAGAAATTACCTCGTTCCGTAACCCCTTATTTCGCTCGGCCGTTTTACCAGGGAAATTAATTTACGCAATCAACATACAGATAAGGCGAGCTGGAGCGTGTGCGCAAACAATGCCGGAACGAGTCGAGTTGCCAGGTAGAGAGAACCGAGCGAACAAACGCGTCGACCCGGTCGATATTTCCAGCGCAAAGGATTAATGCTATTAATTTAATAGAGTCGAGTGGGAAAACCTTCTCTCAAGGATTCTATTTTTCGCTTTTATCCCGAATCTCTTTTCTCTTTCGTGTCTCGTTTGCCCGGTGGACAAAGTGACTCTTTCCTGTTGGTAGTTTCGTTAGGAGACGGGACACATCTAGAAGAAAAGAGAACACGTTTGATTGTAAAAAAGAAATGTTCTGTAGTAGAGTGACGTGGTTTAATATTAATAAGGTTAGAGTTATTTAAAAACGCCTAAAAGTAGTAAAAGTTATTGTTAGGTTGTAGGAAATGTTTCTTTCGTTTTATAAGGAAATAATATTGTTTTTGCGTTTTATATTAGTTTATTGAATTATACACGAATATAATAATAGAAATAGAACGAAATGGATCACACCTGGATCAATAAAATAATATAAAACAGAAATTGTTGTTCATCTATTAATATCTTATGAAACGAAAGAAACTTTTCGGACGAATTATATTTTTTTAAAAATACTTCGGCTATCGAACATTCCAAGTTTTATATTTAAACTTCCGGTACAACATAATGACGAGAAACACGACACGATTACGAAATTATGATATGATATCTTCGAAATTCGTGTCTTATGTTATTATCGTTTAAATACGAATTGGTTGCCATTTAAATTATATATTCGAATGTTGTGAACTTTTGGCGGTGAAATATTCACGTCCCTACCCCCGCTGTTGTCCCAACTTTCGCCTCGCATTTGCATCTTTTCAATATTTGTAAACAACGTGGAATAAAACGTAGAATCGTATTAAATATTAAAGCTAATTAAAAACTGTCCATATTTTAATAGTAAAGAGATATATAACATCAATTTTGGGTCATACAAACCCTAGGAGAACAGCAGGGCTGTTAGTTACACGAGTTCATTTGCAAAGATACGAACAGCTTCTTTTGACTTGCAATATTTACAATTAATTCCTTCCAAGTGATTTAATCTATTAGTTGCATCGGACAAGAAAAATGTTACGAAAATGTACCGAGTTAGATGTAAAAAGACATCTGCAGAGAAACAAGGAGGAACGATTTTAAAATGATTTTATCGTTCAATCTTTCATAGATTGGACATTTCAGAATACAAGCTATCACCTGTAAAGCGGAGATTGTCTATTTTGTTTTCAGAAATCGTTGGCACGTTGACCTACGCCGCTCCACCAACAGCGAGCCAACTCGCTAAATTATTCGGAAGTTTCTATATCGAAGTTGCTCGCGTATCGTCAAATTAGCAATTTACGGCAACCATAGCGAACGAACCGACTCATACTGATTCCTAAGAGTCACTTGCGCCAATATTTAAGCAACGTTCGTAACATCGTCGTTAAAATAATGTCTCGGCTAAAGCTGGCCGGTCAAGTCTGTTGATCGCTAGAGAAACAACCGAGCAGCTACTTCTAGCGTTTCAAAAGACCTTTAAAAGATGTAATTTTAGAAGATGCATATTTATTTACCACCTTTCACTCGCCTTATTCGATTGATCCTCAACGAGGATAAACAGCGTTGCTATTCTGCAGGAATGTTGGACTGCGGGTAGATTTTCACTCGTTGAATATAAAATGAAATAAACGAAACTACATTTAACAAAATAGAGATAGAACGACAAATAATTTGTAACTTTCTGAAAATTCTTCCCATTTCTGTCCGATCGCGTTATCGTCGCTAACATACGATAAAGAAATAACTTCAACGTGGCTCGTACTATTTTCCAAGTATTATACTCGCTACTGGCGTACGCGGTCTTTGAAACTCTTTGATTCAAGAATGACTCTTTCAATTCTTCAACGATTCACGCGGATCTCCCATCTTATTTGGACGCGTCTCTTAAAATCTCTTAACAATCTTCACACGGGCAACACACATTCTTGCCGCGCGTAGCCAAATATCCAGGCAACGTCACGCGCCCTGACTCGCACGCGCATCTTCCGCATCGTTTCTCCATCGTTACAATCGTCGTTCTCAATTTAGAATAATTATTTGCTCGGTTTCCTGCCGCTCGTCATCAACGCGCATTCTCACCGCTGCAGTCCCGCTAAAAAATTGCACGGTGACCCAGAAAGTTTAAAGCGGCTGGCAACTCGCTGCCAAATAAAGTTCGATAACGAAAGGACGCGGTGATCTTGTCTGGAGTAATCTTACTAGGAGCACTTCCGGTTGATCAGTCACTGCTACTACCACCACTATCACCATCGGCATTTTCCACGCGTTATCCGCAACTTATCTGAACGCGATTTCTTCCCGTCCGACCTCCGCCCCGTGAATTTTATGAATCCCCTTGGCGAGGCAGTGGACGTGGCGCACTCTCAACTTCCTCCACGGGGTGGTTATCGAGAAGTGGACTCTTAAGAGACACCAGAGGGAGCCAGTCTTCTCTAGCCGGTGATTTCGATATCTCCACGGAAACCGCTGGGAGCATTAACTTGCACTCGTTAAGCGGAAGAGCGAGGCGAAAGGAACGGTCGCCCGGAGCAGGCGAGAAAGGGTAGCCAATAAGGAAAAAACAAAGAAAGAGAGATTCGTATCGAATCGAATCGAGGATAGAGGAGAGACGAGAGAAAGGAAGAGAGAGGATGGTGGCAAATTGAACGAAGCCCCGTGGGCATGGTATGACGAAGCGATGGGGGATGAAGCGGCTCGACTAGAGGTATACCTTGCCTGTTTCCCAATTGGGTTCCGCAGATGACAGGACGCGGAAGAAGAGACGTCTTAAGGCGTTGGCAATCGTTAGTTTTAAGCCAGGTTTAGAAGACGAACGTGATTTCCTTGCTATTCCTGAGTTTTAGGTTTTTCTACAAGCATTTTAACCGTATCTCACTTTAGCCTCGTCTGTGCAATTTATCATAGCATTTATTTCTAATAGAATTTATCACTTTCTGCAATTTTAACGGAAAATCCGCAGTTTATTTCGCAGTTTATTTCTGCGTTTCAGTGGCAATTGTCATAAATTGACGATGTCTCGTGTCCTTTGCGAGCGACTGCTAACGTTATCGTTAAGTCTTCAAAAGATTGGACAAGAATTTTGTCTGATTATTTTATCTTCGCTTCGTTCGATTGGACAACGTGTTTTGTTACGTTTTCTTCCATTGGAACAAACACCGTTCGAATACCACGTTCCTCGATGACTTTGCCTGATCACGTAAGAAAGTCCTGAACCGGCATTGGCCGACTTAATTCGCCTATTAACTCGAACGAAGAACCATTCGAAGGAGCATGGCTTGCAGCTGCTTCGAAAACTGGGCGCAGTCTACCATCATCGGTTTTTACGGCCAATGGAAAATTGTTTCATTATCAGGAGTAGAGTACACGGCACGGTGCATCAGATTCCAGCGACGTCGCGACCCGTTAACTCCTCTGGAAAATAATTTCAATGGGATTCGCGCCAAGATTCTTGCACGGTCGCCGTGTTAGGCTGAAAGTGCACCGTAATCTGCATTGTATTACCGCCAGTTTCTAGGCTGCTCGCGGCTACACGATAAGAAAATTCGCCACGATGTCGATCGTACAAATTTACTGAAATGTTGGTTAACTGCTATTTCCAGCAGGCCGTACCCGTTGAAAATACTTGAACGAGAACGACCAAGTATTTTTCGATAACGATGAAGTGGTTTCATTGTTTTTGCGTTCACAAATTAGAAATTCTTCTTTCGATAGATTTTGTCTGACAACGGTACCATTGAAATGGTTTTACTAATATTTACGAGCGCATACCAAAAATAAATGTTAATTATTTGTTACGTTTCTTGCTACTACACAGATTAATATCTCGTCTTTTCGATAAGTAAAAATTTCATTTGTCATTTAACATGCTAGTGAATGTTAATTAATAAGAGATATAATTATGAAATAATGGATTTTTCGATCGTTTAGAATTCAGATCAGTACCTCAATGTAATATCGATAGATGATTTTTAGTAAGTTTGCTGAGACACAGGGATGGTTTAAGAGACATTCTTAATCGGCTGCTCGCCTACTTTACTTTTATTATTGATCGAGCTAAATTGTGCATAAAAAGATTAATTTCAATTTTGGAATATAAGCAGTTGCCTCTATTGTTCTTTCTCCTTTTTTTTCTTTTGCGATTACAGCTCAAAAAAACGTTATTCGGGTTATAATACGTTATTGATAGCAAACAATGGAAAACGTATACTGCACGATAAATATCGTTCTACATACAAGATTTCGTTACAATAGCGTTTACCCGGAGGAAAAATATTTGTATGTTTAAAATAATGGATATTAAATATTTTTTAATAATATAGTAATGTATACACTTAATGAAGGGTATCGAAAGAACAGCGATCGTTTACGCGTTGTTAGCAAGCGCAAATAAAGGAAATGAAACGTTACATCTCATTGTATCGCGTATTTAAAAAAGCAACAAAAATAAAAGAAAAAAAAGAGAAATATCGCAATGTTTCGTTCGCGGTTAGTAAAAATTTTCATATTGCTTTTACATAATCTAGGATAGACCTCAGTGGCATGCTTTATCGACGTGGAAGCGAAAACCGACTAAACCGTGGCATTTGTTCGATGCATACGTCAATGCAGAATGGCGAAGAGAGGACGTTGAAAAAGGAGGAAAAAGGCAGAGAGCCAAAAATATTATTCAATTAGCTGATGAAACGAGCCAGAAATTCAGTAAGTCCGTATAAACTGGCCTAGAATTTAATTCATAATATCGTCTGGCGATTCACGATGAACAGGTGAAGCACCGACAGTAGCTACGTTGTCGGTTTAATTAAATAAGACAGCTGTTCTCTCAGATATAGAAGTTTATCGAAACGAAAATTTATCCTATCTCCTAGTTTTTCATAACTTTTCTCCTTGTTCTATTCCTTATGATGTCACAATATGGTTTCCAATTATGAGAGGAAGCTTTTTTTCGAACTGTACGTGAAATTCTTAACGCGAAAGGTAAAATTTTACTTGGAAAATGTTCGCGTTTGAAAATTGCTATCGATGTCGATACCTACGATATTTAAATGTATCGTGGAATTGAGCAGAGAGCTTCTATACCGTGCGAAATGAACGGCGAACGTGCTCACGGTTGTAAAAACTAATAATGAGAAAAGCGAATTTATGGAAAGATAAATTTAAATTGTATTTGGAAATTAATTTAATTGATTCGCCATATTCCGCCGAATTCTCTCCAAATGGCAACGAAGATTGATCATATTAA
Source organism: Bombus vancouverensis nearcticus (assembly GCF_051014615.1). Classification (NCBI taxonomy): domain Eukaryota; kingdom Metazoa; phylum Arthropoda; class Insecta; order Hymenoptera; family Apidae; genus Bombus; species Bombus vancouverensis. Next base: position 16,079,639 of record NC_134912.1, on the reverse strand, counting down.
AAATTTACAAACAAGTATGGTACGATCGAAACTATCAAGCTGAATTTTTCGGCGATACGAAACTCGTCGTATCGCGTCACGAATAAATATAAAACGTATTCCATATGATTTGCAGTAAACGACATGGCACTCGTCCTATAAATGGAAAGTTGTTGCAGTGACGAACAATTTCGAAACGTCGAAAGTTGAGCAATTCGATGCGATTCCTCCGTACCATAAACGTTGAACAAACCAGTGGTAAATCTTCGACACGCGTGACTGATGTTTATAGACATTTCGTGTATTTTTCGACGCGATGTAATAAATAATCCAGCCTTTGGTATTGGGGCAGGTCGCGGGCATCGATCAAAAACGCGCGAGTTTGTTTTCGAAATAATAGCGTACAGTTTGTTCAGAAAGAGGAATCGATGACTGATCGAATTTTTCTGCTGTAGAAGTGACCGTGTCCAGGCCCTGAGGGATATTGCTCTCTGATTTAATATCAGAATTGGATAATTTAGTAGCTGTAAGGATAAATGTTTGGAACGATCGGTATTGTTTGATCGAATGCATTCTGACGGTGAAATATTTGTTTCTGTTCTGTGCATAAATTGACAGGATTTTTATGCAAACGCATTCTTCTCTGCAGGAATGTTTCGAATTTTGTTTGCTGTACGCGTAGAAATATTTGCAAAGAAATAAGAGAGGCAATTTAATTCTGATAGAATTAAAATATTACAAAAAATTGCAAAATATCACTGAATGTATCGGTATATATAGAATCAATACGTCTGACACGTAGGATTGTTGGGATTTGGATATTATTGTAATTTTTTAATACGCAACATTCGTTATTCAGATGTCTAATTGCATTTTATAGCAGGGTATTTAGTAACTCGTATTTAGTTACATAGTATGCTGACGATTTCAATTTTATCATATTTCACGTTCATATAATACTTTTCACGAAATATTTCAGTGAGCTATATAAAATAAAAGTTATTAAAACATAAGGGAGATGAAAATATATTGTTCAATAGGAAACTACAATGCGAAAAAATGATATTTAAAATGTTGAAAATGGCAGCATAGAATCGATTGGGCTGTTAGTGCTTGGCAATGAGGATCTCAAGTATCTGCAAGTATCATCCGCGGCGACGCGGCTCGTTCGCTCTTCTCTTTTTTGTTCTCATCGAATTACCACTAGAGAAATAAGGGTTTGTTTGTCTACGTGACTACGTGCCTGAAAAGTCACTTTGATTAAACGTGCCGATTAGCCGACGAGACGGCGCGATAAATTGAAGAGAAACACTCGGTCTATGCCAATTATGCGACAGTGGTCCTCCTCGCCGCCGAGATTTTCGTTTCATTATCCCATGTTCAATGTACAGTGTACAATGTACACGTGTCGTTAGACCGCCACAAATCTGTAAGCGATAGGTTCCTTTGCTTTCTACGGCATTTAACGCTTTTCCACACTGGTTACGAGATGAAGATCGACTTTCGGTTGATTAACGCTACCAATGAATGGCTAACAATTTTATCATAAATCTACGAAATGTGACTGTCGAGTGAAATTTGAATAACTTTAGCGTCGATGGAATGATAGAAGTGAAAAGAAGAGACGAAAAGTCTTGACTTGAATCTTTCTCAAGTTTAAATGGTTCAGGTTAAAAGTTCAAAACGGAGGTAGATCCTGGAATACGTTTTTTGGTCCAATTATAGCGTGAATGAAAGATACAAATTCACGGATGAAAATTTTAGACGCGTTACTTGACAAACAGAACCAGGTTCCATCATAAATGCGCATCCGTCTCAGAAGCAACACGACAAATCGTTCCAAAATGGTCAGGTGTTGGTGACGTATAATGTCGCGCTCGAGACACAATTCTCGTGAATATCTCGTCTTATTTAACTTGTATCTCGCGCTCAGAACCCACTATCGCTTCCACAACATACAGTAGGATATGACACGCTATTGTCTTCGTTCGACGATATTAACTTGAGAAAAATGGGAATAGCGAATGATCACTGCAAATCGATTATTATTTTAATACATAGACTAGACTTTAGTAACGAACAACCACATTGAATTTATAATCGCTGTATTGAACGCGAATTCGAAAAATCGTGACTAGCCTCAATGAAGATTTATACTTGCGCCCTTAACACCGTTATAGGCTACTGTACTCGTTCAGTAAAACAGATTCAAAATATGAACCGCTGACACTTCACGGTTGGCTTTTAGCTTCGTTCGTTAGCACGGCGTTGTTACGGAAATCCGTGTTACTTAACGCGCTACGGTTTTCCAGGTTCGTCCTCTTTAGAGCTTTTATAACGTTAATGTCGCCACGCATTGTGCCCGCGCGCTAGCTTTAAATCACGACCGCGACGTATCTTCTGAATACCAAATAATGGCGGCCAACAAACCCATGTGTTTGTTGCTGCGTGCGAGCGAAGCAATTAAAGGGAGCCCTTGCCGCTCGTCGACTTTTCATTCGTACCGTTTCTCTCCATTACACCGACATCATTTGCCAGAACGATAAAAGCAGAGATGGGACAGACGAGCGAATTTGCTTGTACTTACGAACGCTCTTGCACACCGAACATGTTCAGCCATTTTCGCGTGACGCGTAGGTAAATGGCTCGTGACGAATTCGCGTGATGTATGTACTTTTCGATGCTTTTGTCGGTTTCTGAGGCTTCGTCGTTTCTTGTTGATGGATATCCGAACAATCTTATCTATCGTCGTTAAACAAAATTTTATAAAATCATCGTCGGGCTCTATCACGTTCATTGAAACACGATATTAGCGCTCATGGGTTGGACTTTTTACGAAGGTTTTATAAGGATTCAAAGGTTTTTAAATCATTCTTCGCGCGTATCATAAATCTTGGCGTATTCCTTAAATCGCACCTGTAGCGACAGTTCCGCGTGTCAAGCTAGCGCGTCGTCTTCCAGCACTGAATCACGGCAGCTCGCTCCATTGAGTGTACACGCCAAAGCTTCGTTGTACATCAAGCGCATAAAGTGCGCGTAAATCGATCCACGGCAGGTTTTGACGTCAGGAACCGTTAGAGGATCCGGTGGCTTCGATAAATCGTCGCCTCCATTGTTCGCAACGATGGATCTAGGACGATTGTTCCGTTTTGGCACGAACACCGTTGAGAACCTGCTGCTACGCTGGCCTCGTTATTCTTTTCAGCCTCGTACGGCCCCGTGCATATCATTTCGATCCATTGGCCATGCTGACCAACCGACCGGACCAAAATCCTTTGCGCGCGGTCCCGTGTTTTCTCTCCCGAGCCATTGTTTCGTTTTACGTTTCCCATCGAAATCGTCCGCCACCGAATACAAAGGTCCAAGTTCGCCGGTTCGAAACGATTGCCTGACAGATTGAGTGGAAAATGTCTGGCTTACTATGTCATTCCACCCACTCTCAACCGCCTTTTCTGCCTTTTCTTTTCAACATTCTCCGATTCCTCGTTCTTCTTTGTCCGCGTCTTACTCCTCTCGTCGTCGAATCGCCCATTCTTTTTTTCCTCTCTCTATCCTCTTCCTCTTCTGCGACTACACAGTAGTTCCCTCTTCGTGGAGGTTTCTGGCGGCGGGGAAGAAAACCTGATCGACCTCCTTTGTTCGCGGTTTTTTATCTCCCTCGAGCGCCCGTCCAATTAAAGGGAAAGTTCTGGCCCCAGGAACCAGGGCGACGCTGGCCTCGCCCGGGACACCAGGTTTCGGGTGTGTTACCCTACGTTCGCTATTCGCACGGCTACAAGAAATCCCGCCAACCTACTCCAAGATTTCGCCCCAATTAAATTTGCATTAAAAAAATTTATTCCTCCGTGCTCTTTTCTTCTTTCGCGCATGAGGAACGTTTCGTGGGATTTTGGCAGTCGATCGAGAGGCCATCGTCAGTTTTAATTAAATCTCAATGCGTTTTGATGGAAATCGAGCAGCAGAAGGGCGGCTCGCAAATGAATGGCTCGATTTTAGAAATGCAAACGTTTTAAGGTGAAGGTTAAGTAGAGCGTGACTTTAATTGCATGGACGACTTCATACGAGGTAAATGAGAATTCCCGTTTGAAAATTTCGCCTGATATTTCGTTGATAAGTAATAAAGCGCGAGAAATAGAAAAACTATACTGAAGTATAGCTAATTAGTGAATGCAAGGAACAGACTAAGGAAGATACTTGAAAAAGCTAGGCGCACATTATGCTATACAAAAGAAAACGATTTATTTTAAGGATAACTTGAACAATATTTCTGTAAGAAACGTTACAATTGTTATTAATCCTTTTTAATCTACCTATTATCTAGACTTAAATAAGGATAATCAGTGATAGAATGACGGCTGTTGGTACATCGTATAAAAGGCTCATAAAAAATTATTACAGATAATGAATGACGAGTACAGCCCAGTAAGTTATTTTGTAATAATTTATTATAATAACAACATCGTAATTCACGTTATACAATATATGAATCGTATTATGCATTATAAAACACGAAATGAAAAAATTGAAGTGTCAGAATAAATATTTCCTTTCTCAGTTGAAAAATAATATAAATTTTATGGAAGCAGCAAATTTTCTATAAAAACCTAACCCGATCGAGAAATATAAAGATACAAGTATTAATAGATCACTAGATGAATCGTTGAACCATCTGCTCGTAAGGTTTAATTAACTGTTCCGAACAGCGCGTTACCACGAACATACAGACTTTATATCTATCACGTTCGAGATTGGATAAAAAAAAAAAAAGAGAGCGATAGATTAACGAATTTCTGCAGACGTAGATTTATAAGTTGTATCGGCCTATCGAAATCGGCGCAGACCGATGCAGATTTTTTTATGGTGCTATAAATTTTTCCGCGGTCCGATCTACTTTGGGCTTCAGTTACCGTGGCGGAGCAAAAATATTTTTGCTGGTCGAAATACGACTATCTATAAAGTTCGACCGCAGTTTATCGATTCGCCGCACTATCATTTTCGCCGACGGGTCATCCTTAAGTTAACGCGGCTGATAACGCGGTGACCGTCGCATTATCGAGCTTCAAATTTCGCTATTAACGACATTGGTTTTTAGGGGAATTGGATTTCTGCCGGTTCTTCGTTAGACCAGCGTTATTTCGGAGAAGATTCGAATCTATTCGCAGGTGCTCCGTAAGAAAATCTAATAGGACTCTTCGATGTCCACGACCGCAATTAGTATTGCGGGCGATGAAAGGATGAAGAAGGTGCGATGATGATTGAGACTCGAGGTTAAAGGCGGAATTGGAGTTCAGGATTTAGCGAGAGATCGAACACGTATACATTTACCTACTATGACATGGTATAGAGATTTGAAGATACGTTGAAATGAAAGATGTTTTTGAAGTTGAAAGTTGTTTTTGGGACAAGAAAACGGAGGAACTATGATAAAGAAATATGTGTACGTTTATGCGTATTTGGAGACAATTGTATTATTTTTGTCAGTGATGTTATACATAAATATGTGTACACATTTTATTTTCATAAACATATACTCTCGATATTTCTTTATCAAGATGAAAAAGCTTATAATCCACGGGAAGGTAACTGTGCGTTTCTTCGAGTTCTCACGGCAATCTAACTACCAATTGTCAAGCTTCAACTTTGATCACACATTTACATTTTGTGGTTAAGTCTTCGAGGATCGAATATTTTTCGAATTGTGGGAAAAGATTCTCTTTCGTTAATTATTAATCACAGAAATACGTCTTTTTTGGCATTTTGGTAAAAAAGAGATAGCGTTCTGAGATTAGAACCAGTTTTATCAAAGACGAACATATTCCATCTATATCTTGTTCAATTAATTGATCATTTATTAAGACATATTTAATATTGTGATTGCATAGGCGAATCTACATAATATAACTGTCCAGTTGATTATTACTGGTTATTGTTATTATCATCATTGTATAATTTATGCCAACAGATCAAAGATATGCTATACAATGAATACGATACCTACAAGATTTTTATTTTCCACGCAATCTGACTCATCGAATTACAAGTATCCCCTTAAAAAAGAGAAACTCGCTAGGTAAGAAGAATTAAGTGAGACACGGTTCAGACCTTGGGACACAATTCACCATCCCCTCTTTAGTTTCGTTTCCAAGATCAGTGTTTTTCTTGCCTGAAACGTTCGCCCGTTTCACCAAACGGCCAATCGAACCCGAACCCGAACCTCTTCCAACGCGAAAACTGCCCGATATCGATTAGAATAGCAATTACCGGTAAACTACAGCAGCCAGCCCTATAAAGACATCGAAGAAACTATTCAGCAAGCACGAATAACATCGTTTAGTTAGGCTGATATAAACATTTACGATCGGCCGTAGCCATTTCCTTGGTTGCCGACGCGAATAGATTCGCGGAAGTAAAAACATCGTAAAACATCGTTGGAACGATTAAGAATGTCGCGTGATCTATCGGTCAGGCATTTTCTTCGAATCGTATCACGGAAACCCTAAGCTCGTAACGAAATCAGCGGGCAATCTCGATCGTCGTCAAGGAACAATTTCTACGATTGTTTTGTGCAACGAAATGCAAAGTTTCCGTGCATTCTCGATCCGCGTCTCGATTCGAGATATCCGTGGATAACGGCGACCGCCGGATGCGAGTTGCGGGTTTAACAGTCGCCATTGACCCCATTTACGACGGGTCGTCGAATGGCGAACAGCTTGATAACGTGGCTGGGACGCATCGCGCCAGCCAATGGAGAACGGATGAGTTCTCGAGGATCGGGCCATTTTAGGGGTAAGTGCCTTCCTCGGTTTTTCGTTGGGCCGCGAGTCGAGAGAATCGTTTCAAAGATCGTTTCGACCAACGGAACTATCCGACCTGTTTGGTTCTGAGTTTCTTTCTTTCGACTGTATCGAGTCGACGAGCACCGGAACGATTGTTTAGCTGGCGAAATTTGTAGTTTCTGAGCTGAACTGTGTCGATTGCGGATTGTACGGTGATAACAGTAGTGACAATAAAAAAGATTCCATTTTGGTATTGAAGATTTTGTAATAGCGTAATGAATATGTTTTACAATACGTTAATCGAAGTATTCATCGCGAATTTGTTCATATGAATTGTACGTAGTGGAAGCAGTGACGATAAGGAGGATTTCATTGTAAATCGTCAGAGGATTATCCGTGTCGTATATTGGATGATTGGTAGATTAGGATGATTGATTGACGAGCTTTTGATATTAAAATATAAAGTATCTTATGGTGAGATACTGAACTGTAGAAGTTTCTGTACATTGTTATGCTTCAGATTTTAAATACGTATAATTTTCTCTTCTTCGTTTCTTTCCTTAAGTCGTTCACGGTGGTTTCCAAGATATCAACATTTCCTAAATTACATCTCTACAACCAAATGTAACGAAAATCCTGAATACTCTGAAAGAATGGATTGCTTCTTTACGTCGAGAAACACTAAATACATGTAGTATCTAAATAGTCTAGAGTAAGGACAAGAAAGGATGTTCTATTTGAAGTGAAGTTTAGTTTTATTTTAACAAGCAATACCCAATGCAAAAACTGACTACAATATCTTCTTATTCTAACACTCGGCTCACAACTTCTGTCTTCCCAGATCAAAAAATGCTGACCCTCGACCCTCGCAGCCTTCTCTCACTCCTTTACTAATTTAGCTTTAACGTCACCAAGCATACACTCTTACACTCTCTCTCTCTCTCTCTTTCTCTCTTCCCCAGCACTCTCACGATTCTTAGTTTATACCTTAAATTTACCTCCCCTTTTTTTGATATTACATACATACGTATCTACTGCTTGTATCCTGAATTATATACCAAAAAATAATAATATGGAAAAATACGAGCAAAAGAGAACAGAGAATAGAAAAAGTAAAAGAATAGTGCCTTTTATAATTCGTAGAAGATAAAACAAATTCTTACATTACATGTCCAGGAAAATATGAATTTTTGTCGTGAATATCCCCAGTGTGTACTCGTCTCATAGGCGGATCAAATGTTTATCGAAGAAAATGTTTGTCGGGGTAGAAAAATGAAAAAGGAAGTGAAAATAATACATAGTAGGGAGACGAGGGTGCAAGCACATATATTATACTCATACGTCCGTGACGTATATTTAACAAGAGCTAGGGCACGTGGCAAACTCGTAAAAGTAGGGATCGTGTCCACCGTGATTCATAGTAAACTTATATGGTGAAAATGTTTGATTTACGGTAACGTAGATTTAACTTTGTTCATCGTGATTTAACTTTTACGAAGAAAAAAGTATTTATGAAGAAAAAATGTTTTTTCTGCGTACTAGAAATATTACTCTCGCTCCTAACTATAGTAGAGAATGGAAACAAAATTGTTTTGTACTTCGTATGTCGAGATTTTTAACGTAATGTACGTAATTTGAGTTCATTTCACGGTAATTGGTGTGGCAAGGAAGCGTAATTTGAATTTATTCTAAGCATCTCGACGATTCTCAGTAAGGTTGAATTTTTAACGACGGTGTACTAACCGGTAAATTATAATATCGCGCTTAACACGACAAAAAGTCGCGGGAAAAATTAAAATAGAAGAGTGTTACGTATATACATACATAAAAAAACGAATATATAAAAATTAGATTCCTTTCCGAGTTAAACAAACAAACAAAGAAAAAGATATTGCGATAGAAGTAGTTGATATGCAAATGAGACAAGGAACGTTGCCGTCTAACATGAAAATATCGAATTTTCATTATATCGAACTTAACTAGCGCAAACCTTCTTCATCCAACCTGTAGAAGATCCTTCATGAAGTTAATTAATTCTCCATCTTCTTACTTGCAACATCTGTAACCTAACCCAATCCTTGTTTATCTGATCTATATAAGTCTTTTTCCACAACGAAGCTATTCAATTTCGAAGGAAATCATGCTGATACTATGATGGATAAAATTTCACTCAAGTAGCTATCCCCTATTTTAAAAAAGTTAAATAAAGACAATAGAACATTTCAATTTTATTCTATGTTAAGGGGTGTCCTGAATTAGAATGTTTTAAAACAGCGTTTATTTTTGTGATTTTTTTTAGAAAGGAAAGAAAGAAATGAAGTTATTGAATTTTGAGATATGGTTTTATATATATTTAACGAATACAAAAAAATTTTTTTTAAATAAAAAAAAATTGTAATAGATTTCCAAGCCTATTTCATGGGCGTCTTGTCGCTGCAGTCTTCGATCGGCGGGAAAGATCCACCTCGTAATTCTTGACTGAAACAAAATCCAAAAAAGAATTAAACTATTGTATATTTTTCTTCTGGGTGAAGTAAAGAAAGACAGAAAAAATGTGAAATTAAGAATTTTTGCGGATTTAAAAAAAAATTGAAATTAATTGAAAAACATAAATGATAACGTTTTCAAGAAAAGCCGAAAGAAGAGTACACGAAAAAATATAGTAACTTCATATTCGTCTAAATCGGTCGAGGAACAAAGTATTACGAATATGTTCGGATAATAGAGGCTTGGTACTTGCTACGTTCATCAGCTGCTGCTAAGAGTTTCGATGGTAACGACAACAATTTCGACACAGACTATGTTAAATTATATGTCAGCTTAGACAAAACACACCGGTGTCCAACTTATGGCTACGCGTTCGTACAATTTAAAGTACGTTCGAGCATAGTTGGGATAATGGAGGCTCAGGTTCGAGTTCACAGAACCGACGATAAACAAAATCTGGTTCGTACAAACGAGGTTGAAAGTTTATGAACTTTTACTGTATTTTAATATAGCGATATAAAATATAAATAATATATACCAATATAAAATAGTATAAAATGATTGAAAAAGGGAACAATCTGATAGATTGGAAGGTATTAGCCTTTTGAAAATAAACACACAATTTTCCCTAGGAAATGAATAATATTATATTCAAGAGGGTGAACGATAATATCGCAGGAAACGATTTTTAACGGTTTTCGAACGTTCGAATTTTATAACTTTCAACTATATGTTTGAAAATATTTTAGCGAGCTTTTACAGAATTTGTTGGCATATTCAGTATGTACAAAAATCACAACAAATCTGAAAGACTCGTGAAAAGAACCGTCTGAAAAAGAGATGTACGCCATTGCGGAATTAAAGCGGAATTCACACGAGATGAAATTTCAATAATACTATTACAGAATGATAATATTTAAACAAAATTCGCGTACTGCAAAGTTTCATCTGTGCTAATCTTTATCCCAAAATCTCATTTCTGCAATGTTGTTCTCGACGCATCTCTTTCGAAAGTCCTTTCGAAAATCGTTTAATTGTTGTTCCCTATAATCCTTTGGCTTTCATCCAACGAAAAAAAAACCACTAATCCTCTTGAAATTTAAATTACACGACGTGGAGATTCACGCTCGTGCCAACGAAGGCAAACAAAGGCAGACACGGCTGGGAACGAATCGAGCGTTAAGTAACTTGACGATCGAGCGTATAAAGAGTCGTCCGCAGCTCGAAGATCTACAAATTCCTCGGTCGACGTCATGCGAATAATTAATGATACGTCAACGGTAGCGCGATGAAGAACGAAGAAAGTGTCGGTTGAGCTTTCCAAAAAACTGTCCATCGATCTTCGTATAATGGAGAAGAGCTAAGCTCGGTTGGAGGGCGCGAGACATCCTCTATCAGCCGGTCCAAGGCGTGTCTTCTCTGGCGTCTTTGTTCCGCTTCGCGCCGATTAGCCCCGTGCTAATGGACGTTCACGTTGAATAATTAGATATGGAAACGCTAATTGCCTGTTATTAATCACCCCGGTCGAATCGTCGGATCGAACACTGATTGCCACCGATTAGACTTCTATTCTGGATTTCGGTTAGATGTAATTGAACCGACCAGCCGGCTACGAGCTTAACCGCACTTCGATCGAATAATCCCTGTTCCACCGCGAGATCTGTCCACGTCCTTCGAGCGAGAGGAAAAGAATTTCGAGGAGGATAACGTTGTGAAATTGGAACGCTTCGTGGTCGTTGTGTGATGGATCGTAAGTGGAGTCGTTTCAAATTTATTTGACACTTTCGCTACTGACGCATATGGTACGTTACTTTAATTATCTGATCAAGTAAATAACGCTATCGATACATTTTTATTCTTCGACGTTTTGTTGAAACGTCTTGAATTCGCATAGATATTCAATCACACGGAATATCGCAAATGTCGTCAAATTCCATTTTCTTATTCTTATTCTTCTTCTTCTTTCGTGCTTGAATGTGTTCGATGTTATCCCAGGTTTACCCTGAAAATATCTCCGAAACTTGGAATTCGTTGAAGCGGGTGAACTTTAAAATCCTGTCGTTTTAAAAAATCGCAAGAAGAAAGCGAGTTCGATAGGGATCATCGCTAAACAGAAAGTAAATTCGCTGGATTGAACTGGTCGTTGATTCCACGCGAGAAATTGCATCGTTTCATTCAATTCGTTTGCTGGGGGCGTTCCTCGACGAACGATCGACGAGACGTTGCTTCGCGAAAAATGGATCAATGGTGTCGAATCGATGGGACGCCGGTGAACGCCAAATGCGAGTCATGGCGTCTCGCTAAAAGACCAGGATCGTTTGAATAATCGCGTTCGAGCGAGCATTTTCTCATGGCCACGACCACGGAGAATATTGATTGAGGTTTGATCTCGGACGAGCGTTTGATTTTATTCGATCATAAAACGACGACTGCGGTTGAACGAGAGGGGAAACTCGTTTGAATTTCAGCTGGAACAATAGAATCTAACAAAAAGTTCAATGTATGAAGTTCCGATCCTTACGAACGTGGACTATTATCATACGATGAAACAAAATTTCCCTCGTAACGAATGTTACACTTTGCTGTAATTATTAGCGGATCACCAGCTTATCTTCTCCTCCACTTTGTCCCACTTTTATATTGCTCTTTGGGAAACTCTGTGTTATATCAGGTTGTCCGAAAAGTTTCTTTCGTTTTATGAGGAAATAATAGACGCACGTTTTTTGTTTTATATTATTTTGTCGAATTACGTACGATCCATTTTGTTCTGTTGAGATGAACACTTTTGCGTAGGAAAGACACTTTCCGGACACCCTAATATTTCCGATGCCCTTGTATGACTATCGTCAATACATTCTTTACTTATCACGATGCATTCCATGTATCATATTGAGTCAATAGAACAAATTAAAGCGCTTTCTGTTTGGGTAATTTGAACGAAGAATTAAATCAAAATGTTCCATTCTTATTAAATATTCGACTTCTTCATTCATAATTTGCGATAGTTTCAACGTTTTGTAGCTTTCTTTTCTCATATTTGTTTTGTGTGTACGATGTCTCAGATATGCAGAAAGTTCAACAGTCCGACAATCGATAAGCAAAGAAGATACACGCATTTAACAATCGCTTGACGTATCATACGCGTTCTTTACTCTGAAAATTAGCATTCACGCATACGCGCGCGATACTACCAGGAGCAACGAGCGAATAGAAACTCGAACGAGTGTCATTAAGATCGCCGTCGAGTTATTTAATAAATCGCTAAGCCAGCTGAATCGACTTGCGCACGAGATTGTACGGGGAAACGCAAACACGCTTCGCGGAAGAGAAAATGCGAACGTAGCGTGTGTGGTCAGAGGCTCGCGTGTTTCCGATTCATCTTTGCAGCTCGGTACATTTTCACCGCGGACAATAGCAACTACATTATACTTTCATAATAAAAACTACTTGGCCGCTTTCATGTACAATTCGTCATACGAAACCGTGAACGTATTTAAATACTTAAGAGAGAAATTTCTTTCTTTCTGGCCAGAAATATCGATCTCATCTTTAATTACAAAAACTACGAAACGGTTTCATCTGGAACTTTTTATGTGTTTTCTGTTATACTTTTAGTAAGCTACGCGGTTTTCTCAACGCGACTTTTTGGGAACAACCTTTTCGTAGCTTGACACGATTAATAAAAAAGTATTGTACTAGCTTGAAATTTTAATTGTGTTAAGAAGGAGTTTTTTCACCGTTTCACTTACGGAAAAATGATAGGTTGTTTTTTTTTGTTTTTTTAATATCGAAAAGTTTGGACAATTTGTTGACTAAAATCGAATATGTGAATTCGGCTTTGAGCGAAGTAAAAATTAAGTTAAAATGACATATTTTAATATTTTAATACTTCACTTGTTCTCGCGAAAAAAATTGAAAGAAACTTGTAAAAGTCATGAATGTCTGTGATAGAGCATTATTAAAGAACATTTGTGTTGTAATTTGATTAAAAATAATGAGGTTTAAATCTCCCGTACAGTATAGTTAAAATTCGAATTCCATATTATCATACTCAAAAACCTAGATCATAGACTTCAGACTTTCGATACAAAATCTATGTTCTAAACTTTAAACTGGATTGACCATGGTTCGGACTTTAAACACGATTAATCATTTCACAGCTTCAGAATGTGCTTTACGCGAAGCTTCTACGCTAACCGGATAATCTGATATGTGTTTTGCGGTCCAGAGATGGTCCGCAGTAGGTCCTTCGGCTTAGAGTTGATCCACAGCAGCTCCTGGTGTTCTAATGTGATCCAAAGCAGCTCGTACGATCTGCTCCAAAAGGGAGTCTTACAACCCGAAGATGGTAATCCGCGATAAGATATGCTGTCCATATCATGGTCATGGAACACAAGATCATCCAACGTCAATGTAATCGCGAAAAGTGTGTGTGTATCGTCGTATAAACTTGCGAACGCAACACACTGGAAACCTGTGCAAGATGCAAATTGAAATCCATCAAAGATAATTTAAAAGACAACAAACCGTACGAACCGTCGATGTTTGTTGAGAAAATCAAATTACTCGAGAAATTGGTAATTCATAAAACGTAGTATATTCTTCCATAGTGGCGCTAGTATCAGAGCCGTTCTTCCACCATAAAAATTATTTTACCCTTTGGTCGCAGGATAACACGAACACACACATGTGTGCTCGGACAGACGATGGCGAGAAGGCTTGTAGAGGGATCGGTGAACGTTTAAACTATCTTCCGTGAGCTGCATTGCAGGAATATTTCCGATAGCGTTTCCCGGCGAAAGGAAAGACTGCGGTCTATTTGCGACGTTCTATATCTGGTGGGATGTGCGAGCGAATCGAAGAAACACAGGCCGAACCACGTTCGAGCGCTGATCCTATCAAAAAATTGCTTCGCTACTGGCGTCTGAACGTCTCGAGTGTTCGCCCCTCGCCCACTCCCAGCGCTTAGAGACGCGTTCCAATATTCTCGCTGTGTACCGTGCGTTTTCTGTATTTCTCTTGCGGATCGACGGGATCCTCTTTTCTTCCGTGTCGTTCCCTCTGATAACTCTCTTCTTCTCTCTTTCTCTTTCTCTCTATTTTTCTTTGTTTCTCTGTATACACACATATATATATCTCCGCCCCCGCATTTTTGCGTAACGAAGATCGTATCTCGAGGGTCGACATTTACGGACTGGCTGTTCGTGCTTCGAGATCCGTTGATGAACGACCTTGCCTCGGGAGGAAATCGCACGACGAGGAGGCAGAATTATATGTGAGGAAGGATGGTCGCCATCATCGGTCAGGATGTATTTCTTCGGGTTAGTAGCTGGGTAAAGTGTCTGAAACGGAATTGTATGGGTCGGGGAGACAGATGTTATGTTTGGCGAATCGTTCCTTTAGGAATCCTCCGGTTCTTTCTGTTTTCCTTTGCAACGTGACGGCATTAACATGTTTTTACAGGGAATATTTTACGCGATCGAATTAACGTTGTACAAAAGGGCTCGTGGTTACGTATGCGACATTGAAGAGAGCCTTTGTTACCTCGTCTAACAGACTCCCTCCCTCATCTCGATAACAAAATCTAATGAAAAATTAAATCGATATAAAATTAAATCGTAACTTCTAACACTGTATACGTCATATGACAGAGATAGAACACAGCAAAGTGTTTCTTCAATTTCACTAACTGTATCTTCGCCATACTTTCACTCACATACAATGCATCTTCACGTTCATTTCTCGAAAATCACGTAACACTGAACACAACGATGTCAATCAGAGTCTTAAAGGAGCTGTTCTGGTTCAACGAGAATCATGATTCCTCTGCGTGTCATTAGATTCGATTCAAACATTCAACGCGTTGGTGGTAAAGAGGATGTAAAAGGATACAAGGAAATAAACCCGCGATGCTCTACCGGTCGACGTTATTGCCGGGATTTCTCGTCGCTTAGATGAGCGGTCGCGTCATTGTAAGCCACGTAACGACGAGTCACTTGTCAGCTAGACAATTCAATCTTCGTGAATTGGCGGCGTAAGCGGGACCAGAGCTATCTACAACTCCGGAGCATTACTCTTCTTCTTCTTTTTCTTCTTCTTCTTCCTCCTATAGCTTGTCTTTACTTTCCGCCTTCGTGTCCCGTTTTCCAGCGGAATTCGCCGAGAATGCCGGATCGGTAACGGACCGTTTCTTCCATTGATGTCTCCACTAGGAGGAAGAAGGAGCTAGAAGTTTCTCACTCGGTCGAGTGCTCGAAGGCTTCCGTCGGTAAGATCTTCGCGTCAATCGTAATTCTTCAGAAGTTAGGACTTCTGCTCTTACATCGCGCCTCGCAAAATATTGAAAGGTACGGCGCGATGGATATGTCTGGCCACTTTAAGGCTCTGACTACTGCGCGTTACTCGAGTATCCTTTTAGCGAGGCGGCCAGGACACTTGTTCTTGACTGATATATTTTGGGCGCAGCTGTTTCTTATTTATCTACTGGGTTAACAGCGAGTGCAGGAGAAACGATGTTTTTACGTGTGAAATAATTTTCGTCGGGACGTAAACTTCCGAAATTCTTTGAAAAATATTTTTGCTTTCATTAACACGTCAACTGGGTTATTTGTTGGTCGAAGATATCTATAACTGAGAAATTAGAAGTTTTAAGAAAAACAGGTCAACTTGAAATATGTCGATTTTGATTTTTCTAAATATAAATATCACAGAATTTGTTTTCACTGGAAATCAACCGATGCATTAATATATAGGGTATCTAGATAAAGAAATTATTGTATCCAAGGGTAAGATAAGTTAACTGGTCTTGCTCGGATAACAAGCTAAAGAAAGTTTCGAACATTTGACTGAACGATTGGAGTTTAGCATTTTATTTTTATATATCGATAGCAGAAGCTGCACATATAGGAAGCAACTGAAAAAAATTATCACATTCTTGTTAAAAATTCTTCGTTCCTGTTTAATAATAATATTTATGAAATAGAGAGTGTAGAATAAATGATGAATTTAATAAATGACCTCTATTTAATATCAATATATATAAAATAGTCTGGAATAAACGACATGAAAATAAAGTAACTCGATTACCCAAAAATTCAATTATACTAACAGCGTGCACGACGATTATTTCAAATAAACAAGGTTCTACAACATCACCTAAAAAGAGAAGAACAAAATGAAACTACAAAATGTTTGTACCAAACGATTTAAAAAATCGGCGATCTCTTTCGACGAGAATTTTCTTGAAACCATGAGATCTAAAAAATACTTGAGAATTCGGATACTCGGGGTTTTGACTCACCTTTTTCCCTCCCAGCCGTTGTTCGAAACGGGCAGAGGGACATTCTTATCTGGGCTACAAGAGATATCGGAACGTCGTACCTCTGTCTACGACATCGTTCCGTTGCCGTAATTCTTCCGAAAGCTTTCTCTTCTATTCCCCACGGTGGCCGAGCTATCTTCGCGATTTGTCAGCAAAGGACGGATCGTGAAGGCATCGTCGAACAGTTCGCGTCGCTTTTGTCTTCTTGCTTGCGAATCGTCCGTTGCTTCCCAGCTCTTCACGCCGTGAACTTCGTTGATCTTTATGTACCGTGTAACGCTGTAAAGAAAAGGCTGCAAGAATGGAAGGAAGCGGCGGAAAGAGAGAGGAAAAAGTGGAAGAAAAGCGACGTGGATTATGAAGGTGGCTTGTAAAGACACCGCCAAGTATCTGGGTCCTTCGTGGTCCGGTTTTATTTTGGCTTTATCGCTATTGACGTTTGATGGCACGTGAAGATTTTTAGATAGGTGTTGGTAAAAATTTGTCTCCGTTGGAGAGTATTCTTGTTGGAGAATTACGTGGCCGCTGTATCGTACGAACGAAATGGCGGGTTTATAATAAAAATAAGTGGAAAATAAAAGCAGCGAAAAGTATTGAATTCCGGTTGAATATTAGCAAATGTAAATAATATACATGTGTATTTATGGTCGATGGTATAGCCATTAGTTGCAATCTCTACACAAAATTATTTGAGAATTGACGTATCAAATTTCTTTGCGAACACGGATAAATTGCGCATTTGTTGGTTACTCATTTCACGGAATCCGGTTGACTGAGAAATTGTGCCGTTTTTGTTCTTTGCAAGGAAAGAAATGAATCGTTCGAATCAATTTGAAAGTAAAATTTCTATTCATCGATTTTCTTCTATGTAATATTCATCGTTATTTCTGATTGTCTTCCATCTATCTGGTAATTTATTTATCCCGTCGCTGTAGAGAACTTTTCATTTTTGTTATCCGACTGTCCTTTCGATTGAAGTGTCGAAAATTTCATCCATAAAAATATTTCATATAGAAATCCGAACGAACCTGTCTTTCGAACGTATCGATCCGCGTAAGAAATCTGTAACTCATACAAACGAGACAATTTTCTGCAGAACAATTTATTGATCAAACGTTTGATAAAAGACATATAATTTATCCAGCGATTATTTACGTAGCCATTTTTATAATTTGTATTGAGAAGCTTAAAGCTATTTACGATCTACTATAGAAAGAAATAATAAAATAAAATTATGGCAGTAACGTCTCTATAACTTAACAGCAATATATTTATAAAGGATATAAAATACACATCCTGAAAGTCTAGAAGAAAATAAATATATGTTACCAGTGTACGCAACAGCTGGCGTGAATTTGAAGTTGATGGATAGAATTTGGTGGCTGGCTAAACAGGAGATAGTTCGTACAGGTTGACAAAGATTGACTGTTTCTTTCACGCTCATCTTCTTTATACGCACAATCTGCGTAAGCGAAGTAAAGTAGATAAATTTCTATGTTTATATTTCACCGAATTTCTTCTCTGCTTCTTATTCGCAGTGAGAGTCATCGATCACTCTCACGGAGCAATGCGATCTTCTCAAGCGAAATATATTCGAGATATACGCGTACTCCCCTCTCAAATATTTCTAATTTATTTTACCCAACAATTATGCTCTCTGCTCCAGCCTAAACTCGAGCAATACACCGCTCCACAATCTCACGTTACCCTTCATAAATTATCCCTTGCCGAATGATAAATCTCCTGTTGCGAAATTCTCAACGAAATCGACGAACGTTGCCTTCGACAGTGCACAATTGTCAAATTAATATTCGATGAAAAGGTTAATTGTCGTGGTAGGTAGGTCAGTACCTTTAAGAAAGAGTCATGCAATTTACCATGCATAAAGCTGGTAAATCGATTCGTTCGAGGAACCTTCACTCTGTGGAACAATGGAAGAATTTTGCCTGGCGCGAACGGCGTCCAACGTTTTCGTTCGCCAGGCTCTCGTTTCATCCAATCGCGTCTTTGCCCGCGAAGTTATTCGATCAAAACCCCCAATATCTGCTTTGCTTTCCTCTCCCATCCCAGTTTCCTCCGGCCGATACGTTGTACGACGTAATTTCAGCGAGAGCAAAGCTCCCTATTAAGCGCTTCTATGAAAGCCACGCAGTCGAGCTAACTTTCAGCGGAAGTTTCATCAGCTTCCTATGGATAAACATTATTATATGATCGTCAATGATCATGCAGATGCTCAGACAGTAGAGGCAATACCAGTTTTAATTATAATCGAAATATTCATAATTTCAGATGAATATTTTGATGGATTATATTGCTGGAGGATCGACGAAAGAATATCTTTCTGTAATTCTTTTTGTAGTTTCTATTTATTAATTAATGATTATATATGTCGACCTCCGTGTTAATTATTGTTTTAGTGTTATATTTTACTATTTAGAAAGAGCTTTCAGAGATACCAATGATACGAGTAAAAGTAATTTGATAAATCGTTTAGTACGTCATTCTGAATGAAAAGTATTATATCGTGGATAAAATATTAATATAGGAAGCAGGTAATATTTAGCAAATGGATATACTATTACAGATATAAATCCGATTTTCTTCTCTTCGATATCGAATGATATTTTATGATATGACGAGTTTGTTTCGCTCTGAAAACCACTTTATTGAAATCTTTTTATTCTACCACGTTAGCAGTAAAATTTCAAATTCTATAATTCAGTTGGCTTAAAATAACGAAAGTGTCTAGGAGATAAATCTAGACACGTGAAACCTAGAAAATTGTATCACTCTGCGTATTAAATATATGACTGTATTTCTCTGCGTAAGCAATATTTAGAGAAAAAGAAGTAAAAGGTTATTGAACAGTTAAACTATTCAAATTCCTGCGACCGGAAATTTATTGATTTTATCTATTTGCCGAGAAATATTCATATATTTATATACGTATTTATAGCGTGATGAAGAACCCTTTTGTCGAAATCTACAGGGTGGTTGGTAACTGGTGACACAAGCGGAAAGGGAGTGATTCTACGCGAAAAAAGAAGTCGAAAATATAGAATAAACATTTTTTTTTAATTTTTTTCTTTTTTTTTTTAATTTTTCCATCGAGACAACGATCTACAGTGAGATCCGTTATAACGTACCGCACGCGTACCGAGCGAAAATTCAAAGTCGATTTTCTCGAAAACAAAGCCTCAAACGAAAAATTTTTATTCTATATTTTCGACTTCTTTTTTCGCGTAGAATCGCCCCATTTCCGCTTGTACCACCAGTTACCAACCAGCCTGTATATAGATTTTCAGATTTGTCTCAAATTTCACCAAATTGATTATGATTGACATATCTCATTACGATGCTAATGTAATTCCAAAATGCTTTATATAACATACATACTACATTTATAAAATATCTCTATAATTGATGATTGCATGCTTAAACACTTTCATGAGTCATTGTATACTCACGAATCACGAAACAATACTTCATTCTATCACGCAAGTTAACGAAATATTCTCTTACTTGTTATCACACAATCAACGTGCGTATTACGCACCCTCAAACTTTCTGACATTTTCTCCGATATCCTACACAAATCTCTGTCTGTAAAATGGGGAAGAGGTAACTTTTTCCAAGAGTAAAACTGTTGAAAATGACAACGTGAGTTCGCGCTCGCCATCCATATGCAGATGCGCTAATTACAATAAATAGTAACTAGAAGATAGTTCTAGATATAATCAATAGGTTTAAGATATTCTTTTGTTTTTATTTCTAGTCCATGTAAGAAAGTACAATAAAGCTTTTTCGGCTCAGAACGGTGTGTTTTATCCGTGTGAATAGTTTTATCCGAAGAATAAAATAATAGCTAGTGTGATCCTACTTCTAAATACAGAAATAACAACACCTTTCATATACAAGTGAATATACGTGTATAATCACAGACACCATTTACCTGTGAACAGAACATGAAAAAGACGCTGCTTAAAAATGGCACGTGAACGAAAGTGCGTCAATCGTCTTGTAGAACTTTCGACTAATAATTACACAGTTGTGATACAATTGCGATAATTTAAAAATATGTTATGTGAGACACGAATGAAAAGAAAGTATACGTATATAGGATATTCGATAACTATAAATAAACATTAAAACGTATCGGTTTTGTTACAAATAGATAATCATAGAATATGCAACTTTAGATTAAATGAAGCATTGTACTTGTTTTTGGGCAATTAGATATGTTCTCTGACAAAATTACAATCAATTTGATGAATCAACTATTATCGGTGAATCCAAGTTTCGTATATGCTAATTATTTGAAAATACATTCGTTGTTGTGCATTGCAGCGTATAACAGGATGATTTTCCAGTTTCGGTCAACCGATACGCGTCAAATTATTGATAAACCCCGTTGTTGTGACTTGGACATTCAACTGCATGATTGTTCCGCAACGTAGAATCGCTCGTTTCACGTTATTTGTCCTCCTTGCCGATCATGCAAAACGTCGAAACTTATCGCGGCTTGCGTTCATTTATAGGGATCGTTTGACGCGTTATTTTCGTATCACGGTGCAATTTGTAAAAGGTTACGAATCGTTTGATAAATGACGCATTCGATTTTGAAAGTTAAATCGATAAGAATCGAGACTCGTGCATTTTCGACGTATAGAAGCAGCAATGCACAGATTGATTTAACGTAAACGTGCTGATTTGACCGATGTTACTTTTGGATTAAAATCTCTCGAATTCGTACTGGTATTCGTTTTCTCTTTATCTTGTTGAATGGTTTTATTAAGAGCGACCTATATTTTGAAATTGGAATTATTTATAGAACACGAAATAAACGTTGGCGATCGGAAAGAGCGGACACGTAAAAACGAGGCCGTAAATATTTCTAGTCAGAATCGGTTGTACGAGCATGCTTTGAAACGTGAGTTACTGAAACACTAAAAATGGTTGTAACCAGGGAACGAGGTCAGATAACGCAAATATTTTGTGTGAAATCTTTTTTGTTATTTCTGTATGCTGAATTTAACCTTAAAGTTACGATCGCACTTTATGAATCAACCTGCATATTCTGAATGCACGAAAAAAAAAATAATAATAATAAAAAGGAAAAATGGGAACACAATCTTGATTCAGCATTCACGTAAAGTAAACATATTTTCACTATACGATGTTTTTCTTAACACTTTGTAAGATACCTATCGGGTGTATTTCGATATTGCGCTGGGATATTGTATCATCGAAAAGGTAAGAATGATTTATGTATAAATGTTAGATAAGATATTACACAGCAGCATATTGTTGAAACTGCTTTCAAACAGAAATTTCTTAATAATGAAATTAATCATGAACGTTAACTACGTCACATAAATATAATCCTACCCTTTCTATCAAAATTCTTTCCTATTTTAGCTTTTAAAATCGCCGAGCAATGCCCATAGAAACCATATGTATATCGATCTAATTGTTTCCGTATCTTTATTTTGTGCAATACAGTCATCGTCTCGCTTTTAACAAAGCCTGAAAACCAGAAATTGCTAAAATCGAGAGTATCGAAATGGCCTATGAGATACTTGAACCAGAGATAGTTATTCTGAACGGTGATTGACTAAATGAAATTCTCTCTGCCACATGATTTTATATAAATACAGATCGCCTGCACTTGACGTGGAGATATTGCAAACAGGAAGAGATAAAGCGTGAGTCGACATTGATTGTACAAATATACCAGCGTCAGCCTGATATTCCACTACTGATATTCCTATGGATCACAGAGCACAAATTAAATTCATTCGCGATCAAAATATTTCATAAAATTCATAGGTAGAAAACAACCTTATCTAATTGTAAATATCTAAATTACAAGTACACACGTTATAAGGCTAAAATATAGATGATATACAGCCCTATACAGCCACGTAACCTGTTTTCATTGTTTAACCACCTTTAATCCCTCTTTCAACCTCTACACATAGTGCATTTACAAACGGTATTAAGGTCTCGCTGAAATAGAGCACCGTGCGCGATGGAGGGAAAGAAAAGCCGAAACGCGGTATGCAAATGGCGCGCAAAATCGAAGGTGTTCGAAATCCAGGGAATAACGCGGCTCTGCTAATGGAAGCCGGGGGCGATCCTGCCTTGACGTCCGCTTGAAAAACCATCCAAAGGTGTTAAAGTTGCCTTTTAGGGTGGCTAAACGAAAAAAAGCTGCTCCACTTTCGACTCATCTGCTCGGTTTTTGTTTCCGCGGCCAGTTTTCAACGCGTTCTCCGTTAAAGCAGGCCGCGAGTACAAACTCGTTGCTCGCGTTGATCTCTCCGACGTTCTCCATCTTTCCACCTTCATTCTCCGTTCTCCTTCTCC
Organism: Bombus vancouverensis nearcticus; assembly: GCF_051014615.1. NCBI lineage: Eukaryota > Metazoa > Arthropoda > Insecta > Hymenoptera > Apidae > Bombus > Bombus vancouverensis. The sequence goes on along the minus strand of NC_134912.1, from coordinate 16,056,707 downwards.
TTTTTCCTTCCATTTCTTTTTCCACTTTTAACTTTATTTCCACCGTATTGGATCGTCGTTGTTCTACTTATCTTTCGTCGAACAGTTAATCTTCTAAATCGGTCCTCGTGCATATTCATCGGTCGCGAAGTAGCTCGAAACCGCTTCGAACCCAGCTCCTATCGACCTTCTTATACTATCTCCTTCCCTCTCTCTCTCTCTCTCTCTCTCGTTCTTTTTCCTCGTTTTTCTTCTTCGTCACCATTTGCATGCCCGAAGATGCTTTTTCTTTTTCGCCGTTCGAGCTAGTGCCATCGATCGCTCACTCACGGCTCGCGGTTAGCCGATCCCATCGCGTGATTCGTTTCTTCTTCGCTCGGCCCTCGTGTCACGATACCTCTTAGTGTATGTGGAATGGAGCGTTACGAGGTATGCTTGATGGTCTGAGAAATGACGGTCGTAGAATTGCATTTTAAAAATTGATTCTTTTTATCCTGCTTTCTCCTGGTAGGAGGTTCTCCTCCGGAAAGAAGTCTGAAGTAGTTCATCGGGATATTTTATTACATTGTAGAAATTAATTTGATCGAAAACTGTATTTAAAGGTTCCATACTACGGCTAATCATTTTTCGAATTTTGTTCGATCGTAGCGAACTGGGTTAACAACGAGTCGCAACTACGATCTGTAACAAAAAGAATATTTCTTCGTTCACATAAATTCGCGGTAATTGCGTTTGCCCTTTGTGGATTAAATTTATGTACGATCGTAGTATGGTTCATGGAATAAAAAATTGACAAAGAGTGTAATCGTCGCTTCGCGTTTTTATTAAGAAATATGTAACGTTAATTGGGCGACGAGTTGCTCAAACTATTGGCTACAATGCCAAAAATTGGCCGAATTCGTAGCTAAAGGATCGTATTCTCGTCCACGCTATTGATTTTCGGCTACTTCCCTGCAATGTTGTAACGTCCGAGGATTTGTTACCGAATTCGCCCGCAAAACCACGATTTACGTGTTTATGGTGCTTGAGTGAGTTGAAGTAGGATTGGAAAGCTTATCCCTGCAACTTCGATTTATACAGCTACTATTGCTGGAAATTAAAACAATGTAAAATTAAAACGATCATTTTCATCAGAATATAACGCTTTAGGATTGTTTATTCTACATGAAGCTACGAATTAAGTCCTAATTAAATCCTTAATATCGTGTCAGCTTATAATACATAATCCATTTCATAACTACCTAATCTAAACGTGGTATATTAAACATTGCAAATATTATTTAATTTATACAAAGCTCGTGATATCAATAAAACGAGCAAATTCTCGAGTAAACCAGGCGTAAGTAAGATCAATGCGTCTCGTCGCGTCGATTTTTACATTCTTCTGGCTCATTTTCCAACAATGACTAGCAGAACAATTACGATATTTTATATGCGACTGGAAAATTGGTTGTCTTTTCTGACCAATTAGTAAACGTGTACTTTACTTCTAAGCTTTTGTCGCGAATAAGACTACGATTAGAATGAATGGATCAGAGTAATCAAATAGATTATTCATCATACAAATTCTTCCAAGTATACGAACTTTGATTTTCATTCGTTTCATTCGTGGGAACGTGCATCCACTGTGACTACAACCTAAAAATTTCTACCACGAATAATAACACTGCATTCTATTTATCTCTTCAGCATCTTCTATGTCTAAGAGCGGTAAATCCATCCAAGAACGATAAATCGATTTTCCTTTGAAGCCGACAGTATCAAACGCTACATTTTCCAAATCAAACCATTCGACCCACATCCTAACACAATTCTCTACTCCGTGGCTTATCAAAGCGTGCAACAGCAAGAAAATCAGCGGGTCCCCGAGCAAATCAGACGCAAGCAGTAGACGCTGTTCGGTGCGTCGGTTTTTCGCGCTATCCGAGAATGGGATATAGCTCATTGTTCTAACTCGTGGACGGTGGTTGCAAGTGATTGCGACGAAGCGCACACGTGCCGCGTTCTGTGGCCGACGCAAGAACGACAGAAGCAGCGATTGTCATGCGCACCCTTCCACATCACTGGATCCGTTGTTGTTCGTTCTAGAGCAAAACCGTGTAACGAGTTAACGTCCGTTTCTCCGGGGAGCGTGTTGGGAATAAACTGACACCGCGATCTAGCCGCTTGTCAAAAGTTTCGGCCACGCGATTTACTGGTTTCACGCAGATGAAACGCTGCCATTGCTCGTCGATGCGAGGACAGTCGTCGAATCTGCGACCGCGCGCGTATAATTGAAGAGCACGCCGAGAGAGAATGATTATCCACGCTACCTTCCTGCTGCCGGTTCCGTTTTGACGCTTGTACGAGCTTGAAATTAACGTTCGAGTTACGTGGCTGCTGATAGAGATGAATTTGTATAGAGCAGAAAATTGTGGATGGCTTTGGGGGGAGAGCAGAAACGAGTAGTTTGTAGTAATTTCAACGAGGAAAGAGGAATTCCCCGAATAATGGGAATCTTTTTCACGCTGTGAGTGTTTCTCTTCAATTTCTGTTGCATTTTAATCTTTTACGCTTCTTTGGATATTTTCTAATCATTGATCGATCCTTTTATTCTTTTTTTTTCTTTTTTTTAGATAGACATCCTTATGCTTCCTGATTTGAAAACTCACGAATAAATAGTTTTGTTATAATTATAGTTGCAATTTGTAAATAGCGCCACGTTTGAATCCTTGACGATTACATTTGGATTTCATCATCTGAAGATCGATATTGAAATATTGTAATATTTTTTATAACTATGGTTGTCGATGTTAGGATCTTTTCATAACGCGAATAGCGTTATGTTTCTCGATTTTAAACAATTCTAATTAAAAGGGAGAACGAATATCCAGTATTGCGATAAGCGTAACACCAATTGCCATGTTCATATCAACTTGCACCACTTTACAGATACTAAATATTGTACATGCATGCTATATACATATAATACATCGATAGAACACATCATCGTGTTCGTTATTTACGACAGAATAGTACGTTGCTAGTGTTTCTCAATAATGATGCAGCAGTGGCTTTCATTGTACTACGTCCACACCAAAATGTCACACTGTTCAAGGAAAATTTATCACCTGTGATTAACAAGCAAACATTACGGTCGTCGCGTTAACGTCTCACATCGTCCATTTTGACAGAGCGTAATAACCGCAATACGGCTGACGGCTAACAACACCGTAACTATCCATCGTAAATTATCCATAACGCGACACGTGACTTAAAAACTTGGTTCAACGCTAAGGAAAGAGAGCCGAAACGAAATTGTTTTCTCTTTGAAGACGTGTTCGGTGGCACGAAACTCGAACGAAATACACCTCTTTTCGCTGTGAGATGAGGCGATTTCCTCGATCGTCGTGAAAACGTGTGCGGCGAGCCAGACGATCGTAAAAATCGATATGGTCGTCCATTTGGCTCGCTGATGCATGCACGAGAAGTCGGAAATAGCAGAGTGTCGGGACGGTTCTCGTTGCCCCAGAACCGTAATCCACAAAGTTAACGCTCGTGTGGGCTGTGGAATAGGCCTCCGGTGGTTTAACGACAATTCCATTGCATCCGTCCGGCACGTATTGAGAACAATCCGCGATAATATCGTCAAATTGCTCGACCGAAAGCTGGAAGTAGTATCGATCGAAATGGGAAACCGTCCTCGAGACGACGTCGCGTCGTTCCCTTAGGACCGTTGATCCCTAATAAAGCACTTCAAATCTTCTTCGTTGGTTCCTGTTCTTGGTGTTAATCATTAATGATATAGCATCGAGAGTCCTCTAACTTCCTGGCTACTCTGCTCTTCACTTCAATGGGTTATTATAATATTGAATTTTATTTTGGTATTATTGCATATCTAATTTGGGCTTTATGGAGGAGGATAAGTAAGCAACACTGTCTTTTTATTTTTGATACATTTTATTACAAGTTAATGAGAATTTCTGTTGCGTATATTTTTCTAGGTTTATCGATTGTTCTCTAGTATTATTATTTCATCGATTATTTTGATTTTTTCGATAAACACAAGAAAGCATTGTAAATCTTATTTCCGACTGTCAATAATTAATCAATAATTATCCACGATGCAGTTAAACTTCGTTTGAGCTGAATTTTATTTCAAATAATTTGTAGAGTGAACAAACAACGAATTCCAGGGTATAGAGGCTGTGTAAGGCTTGAAGATACTAAGGCTCGTAGAGTAGCTCTTTTCTTCGTTACCATATAACGTTGAAAACAGACAATTTCCCTTTGCAATTTGATATTCGAGCTTTCGCGTAAAGAAGAGTGCAATTCCCTCTGTGTTTGCAGTTTATGTCATTTCAATGAAACGTATGAAACGAACAAAGGACGAAAAACAAACGTAAATAAGTGTGTAGCTGCGTATCATCCTTTCTTCGCCTGTCATTCGGAGAGATTTCGCGATGTCGTTGACGTTCACATCTTCGTTTTCGTCTTAACGATATTATATTCCCATCGTCGATATCTCCTTGTTAGATGATGGAAACGAGATTAAAACTAATATGTATACATCCCTTAACGACGGAATAAAAAATTCAATAACAACGTTCGGATTTCAAAGCATCGTGCCCAACGCGGAAAATAGACACGGCCGGCCGTTTTAATCTCCCCCTTTCCTCTATTAATCTTTTAATCGATGCAACTTTTGCGCGAAGAGATATCCAGCCCACGAAATAATCCGAGCTTTACGCCGCAGCTTTGCAGGCGTTACTGGTTCAGTAATCACTGTTGCATCTATGCGCAAACAGCAACGCTTTATTGCGTATCGATTATGGAATTAGAAAATACGATGGAGATTAGCTGCGACGCCATTAAGGGACAAAATTAATTGCGGTCCCGTATATCCCGGTGCCCTTTTATGTCGCGTTAAATGCAACTTCAATCAGAGATAAATCTTATGATTTTGCCAGATAATAAATGAGTCCATTTGCTGCTACTCTAGTTCGCTGTTGTATCGATTAACGGGATATATAATCCCTTTGTATTTATCACAGAGTATAGTGAATTTGTCAACACAGTTAATAACGCAAATAAGAGGAATTGGAGAGAACAGTGAAATTATGAAATAAAGGAACTGTAGTTTTTCAGATGATTAGAATACACGCGATACACGTAAATGTAAAGAAAAATATCGAAAGCAGAGAATTCACTGTAATCTCTGTTGATTTCTGTGATAAAAAAACACGTTAGTTTCTACACTTGTTACTTTATTACGAAGTCTACGATTTCTTTTCTACGTGAAATTCTTTAACATCACATTTTACCTTCTGTAGTTACATTTCCCGCCCATTTTTCTATCGCCGATTTCTATTCATCTTGGATGCAACCTAGGATAATCCATGACAGATTCGAATTATCCTTTCAATTTTCGATGACCATACACCGTCTTAGTTTTGTTGATATTCATCTCTTGTAAGAAACTAATCTCCAAAGTCTCGCATCGTGCAATTTCCAACTACGACCAAGATTTATTAGAACATTTATTAGAATTATTTTTTAACACACAGAAGTCGAATCCTATTATCACCGATTATAGTTCGTACTTTGATATTTGCGAAACACTCAACAAACGCCTGAATTTGGTGCCCGCGATCCAAGTTTGCGATATAACATACGATATACTGGACGTACAGGATACTCGAGGCTATCATCAGTCTATCGAGCTGTCGAAATTTCCAATCAATGAAGATGTCTGAGCTAACAACCGATTCGAAAAAGCGATTATTCCGAGCAAACGCAGCGATATAGATGATTTAATGAACACACCAACGAGTAGATATATCGTGTCTTCGATTGTCGTGTATGACGTGTACACGAGGATTGAATATCATTTATCGTGTTCATACGTTCAAATAATATTTGCTATGACTATATGGGTTATTCCCTTTTATTCTTGATCAGTGTGTGGAGAAATTTTCAGATAAATTTGCACTGTTTCCAATAATAAGTTCAAAATGCTCACTAATTTTTTCTGATTAGGGGATCGACAAATTTTATTCACTTTACGACTATTTTTTATTCCAAAATATATATCAAACCATTCGTGCTTCGTTTTGTGCATTTGATTTTGGTATTCTTTAATGGTAACTCTTTACTCTCGACGAAGTTTATTAGAAAGTTTGAAAATTCAACTGACGGCTGTTTTAATTATGGTACGTATCGTCATTTCTTTTTCTTCCATTTCCACTTTTTTTACACTCTATTCTTATATACACGGTGTAAAGTATAGAAAGGAAAATTTATTGAATATTAGTCGATTACTCTGACAAGAAAAATGAATTGACGAGACGAGAACACAGTTTATTCTTTTGATTCGAAGCTTCCATTCGTCAAACACATTCTTTGATCATTTCCTTCCCACGTATGTTTGCACTTGCAAAGTTCGAAGCAGTACACATTCACAAGCTTATCAGTTACAAGAAAGCAGTTGATACGGTAACTCGATTTCTCCTTTCTTACAACGGAAGATTCATTAATTTCTAGATAAAGTTGCACAGCTCGTTGCACATAAGGAAGGATTGTAATTGCATTTGGACGTGCTCGTCAAACTTCATTGCACGTTCTAATTTCCAGACTGGCATTCCAGCCATCTTCACGATGTTTTCCTTCGATGCGATCGAGACGAGGAACATCGCAGAAACGCTTATCTCCTAACGAAATTATTCCGTTGCAAGACGAGATGCGAACTAGAAATTACGATATTTCGTTTCGATTCCCCCGTAAGAAGCTTCAGGCGCAGAGAAATAGGAACGTAAAAATACGATCAAATCGCACTGTAACTTTTCCATTGATACTTTTCTTTGGAAATCTTCGTGGAACGATAAGTGAAGAAGGAATAACGGAATAATAAAGTCGATCAGTTAAATTGTAACTGTTCGGTTGTTGGTGTCGCAAACCTTGGACGATATCAACGCTCAAGATGGAGGAAGATTAAAGTTCTAGTGTGATTGCGATTTGTATGTTTATTTGAAGACTTCCAATACGATTGTGATCTGTAGCGTGCCTTGTAGCATGTCTTACATGACTATGATTGTATGATGATCTGACTTACGAAGTATGGATGCAAGTCTGATGAACGTAAGTTTTGTATGAAGTAAAAGTAGTATGTTCTAAGTATGAAGTTTGTGTAGCGAGACACGTAATCGTGGACCTAAGTGTTTGCTCTCGAAGCGTCTGGTGCTTGGTTTTAGTGAATATATTCTGTCAGTCTAGGGAAATCAGTCAGGGAATCTACGTCTGTCCAATCATGCGACTATCGAAATGTCGCGGGTTTTTCGCAAGTGCGTATTTTATTAGCGTAACGCCTCGTTAGCGACCTCATCCGGTCATCTATTGTCGAGTTCTAATCCGGAGTCGAAGCTTATGACACGTCGTTTGCTATTGAGCGGAACCGTCTACCGCTTTAAAATGCTAATTAAGTCGTGGACGTGATCAGAATTGTAAATTTTATAATGCAATTTATGCGATGTAGGAAATTCCAATTTCTCAAAAATAGCAGATGTACTGTCAGTATCGTAAAGTTGTTAAGTAACGTTACATCAACCCGATAACTGAAGTATTTTTCTAGAAACGTAATTAACGTTTCTATCGGATTCTATAATTAATAATTCTATATATACTTGACATGTAGTCGTCGGAAATTAAAACAGATTAAATCTGTTCCAATTATAATATTAAAATTGATTCATTAAGCTTACAATTGTTCCGCCGGTGTCATGAACCAAACGAAAGAAGCCTTTAATAATTAATATGTGCATCGAATTTTATAATTAATGCCTCTATAATTCCATAAGCGGTAAAAATTAAAATAGATTAGATTGCCACTAATTATAATGTTATAATTAATTCGTTAACATTACAGTTTTGTTATCGACGACATCGAAAAAAAAAAAAAAAGAAAGAAAGCTTGTCAATCTTTTGCAATCGCTTCTCATAATCAATGGCTATCGATATCCGTAAACGAATTAAAAGTCACGAACTGCCTGGAAAACGAATTTATCGATCGTTCGATCGCATTCGCGTGTAGATTACACGATGACGTAGTGCAGGGAACGCGCTGAGTCGAGGTAAAACTTTACACACGGACTTCACGAATAACTCGAATTATTCGAGGTCGAAGATAAGCGTGGGAGTGAAGCGCGGCTGGAAAATAGGCTGATAGAGAGAGCAAACAAAAATGGAAGGTCCGGGGATCCGACGAATCTTTTTCGCTAACTTTCGACGTTTCGTCGGATCGGATATGGAAAGAGCGTATGCGTCGAATATATTCGGTCGTGAAAGCCGACCGCTCGACATCCGAACTATCAATAGGATGGAAAATTGTGTTTTCGTTTCGCAATTGATACGCGCTAGAAAAAATTGGATTAAACGCGATAAATGTGCTTAAGTACAGGTCGATTGCTCCGGTTTGGTTAATTTGGGGCAAAAGAATGGTTTGCGTGTTGTACGTTGCAAAGAAATGTAGATACTTGCATTGTATTTATGATAAATATAGTAACCTACTGTGATTCCCTTGATTAATAGAATGCAGATGGAGGAAACAATTTGATTAGAATAATGGATCAGAATAATATTATATTAATTATCATGATGTCTGAATAATTCGAGGATTAATATGGGGAAAAGATCGGATAATTTTAACTAATTAATTAATTACGTAATTTTATCCCGTACGGTTTCTGAAAAGTACATATGGGGACATAAAGCGTAGATTTTACAGAATTTTTCAATATTCTGCACTGCCAATTGTCTTCTTATTAACGACGATGTTAATTCTTCATAAAAAAAATTTTAATCTCATTTTACTAAAAATCTCATTTCTAATTGAAGTTATTTCTATTTTAGTCCTGTAATCTTCTCTACGTTAAAATATCGAAAATTCGCAGTTAGCTTATTCGTCAATGTACAGAATCCTCATATCATCTAAACACCTTTTGTTTGAATAATTCGCGCTATAGACCGCATTCAAATAATTCCTGGCATAAAACAATTAATACCTTGCCATTTGCACGTGAACTTCTCTCAAGGAACAGTACAATACGACCGCGAACTCGAAACTTGCGAAGGGCCGTTGAAAATCGTTGTTCTCGCCATTCCAACTTGAACCGACGCTTCAAAGAACAAGCGTTTCAACTTTTCCGCAAGGCGGGCGTGGCGTTCCCTTTAAAACCATCGAAATCGAAATCCAGTCGTTACACGAAACTTACAAATTCTCAGTCTCGGTATCGCCTCTTCCGTCATACGTATAACCAGCGTCTTCAAACGATTCTCGGAATCGTGGAAAACTTGGGAGAGTGGAAAAGAGATGAAAAGACACGAAGCGACGTTGCAAAGATACGAGAAAGACAGGCACAAAGCTCAACATAGAAGGAGAAGACAGTGCGAAAGAGAGACACGGAGAATGACACGACTTAACGTAAAAAAAAGTAAGAAAGACAGAGACAACGCTCGCACGAAGAAGGATATCCGCAATATTTCGGCTGGATCTTTCGGACGTCTCCTCCCAGTTTTGTGTCGACAATTTACGACTCCGAAATGGGCGTGTTTACTAAGCGGCCGTGTTCTAACCCGGCCAGGGAGACCATTATGCGACAAGCACGCTTAAGAGATAATAGCAAGAAAGAGAGGGGAAAAAGAGAGCGAGGGAAACTCTCTCTCCCTGTTAAGGCGACGAGAATCTTGGAAAATTGGATTCCATGAAAACGCCCCACGGTGAAGCTAGCCAGAACGAGTACGTACACGTGGAGTGGCTGGACGGGGCCGCATCATCGCACGCGAGAGAATCCACTACATATTGCCTGGTCTAAGTTATATGTTATACCATTCGCTTACTATAGTGCACGGACTGCACGGTTAGATTATGTACGGTGATATTCTCGCGCGGAGTAACAGTAGCAGTACATACACGTACGCGGATACATCGTCGTACGTTTCATGCGAGCTCATCGTACGTAATCGTCGCTCGTGTACACGCATATGAGAGATAGTCGGCGCGTGTACCAGAAATCCGAGCGCGTGTACCACTTTCGCAATGCGACGCGGTCGTTGCTTTCTGATGCGTCGCCGAGTTGCGAGACGCGTTACTTATTCTGAAAAGCAGATTATCCTCGTGCCAATTTTTGAAAATAAGATAGGACTGGCGAATAATGAATTGCCGTCGGTTGCGGACATAGGTCGTGGTTGGAAAATGAGGTTTCCGTGAACGGTTGGTGTCCTGTAACCATCTACAGGTTAATTCGGTACTGTGTCAGTTTGTGTAGTTTTAGAAGACTGGTAGATTAGGTTGAGAGAAATTGGAGTCTACCGAGATAGAATTATTGTGTCGATTTATGTAAATTGGAGAAGAAAGGTATGGTTGAAGAATTGATAGGCCTTGGGTAACTCTTCTTCAATTTCAAGCATTCTGCTCTAGTATCTTGAGTTTGCGGCGATATTGAGAGCAGGTCAGTGTAGATGACGAAAATTAAAATGGACGGATTAGATCCGAAAATAAAACGTACCCTATACGAATTATTCCGTATTCAAAAGTTTCCGCATCGATATCACTGTATCTGTTGTGTGTGTATACATAGCAGTTCATACATCTAGGCTGCAGCAACGCTGATTTTCTATGCATAAAGAATTTACGTTTATCAAGTAATCTTCAGATTCAGATGTTCAATTACACTGTAAAAATTTTACTTTGTACATTCCTCAAAATTGCTTTGATGTGTTCAACGTTTGCATTATAAATCCAATCGCGTTAACGATTGTTTATTCGTCGTTTATTGATCGTTGGGTTGGGTCAGGGTTGGCTGGCGTTCGCACGTGATGTGCCGACTAGTAGAACTAACTAACTCGAAGGACCATCCACTACTGTGGCAAATAATCTTTAATGAAATATGAGTTCCGTGCTACTTATCTTCAGCTCCGATGTTCAAGTTTGAAACGATTGATAAGGACCAGAGATGAACAAGTAAACTAGAGACGATAAGTAACGACTAGCTTATTCCTAAAGACGACCGACTCTCAGTCAATAACGCGATATATCATTGAGCAGAGGCGAAAGGAGTTGGTCGTCGGTCGAAGGTGCGGCAGCTTGGCAACAAAGTGATCTCGCCAGGTCAAGACTCGGCGTTACAAAGTATCGAGAACCATTGGACTCGGTACCGAATATATAGATTCCAAAAGACCCTTTGAGATACGACTTTGTGATACTTTGCTACAGAGGAAACGAACAACGACCGATCTCTAACAAACGAATTTTCACTAACAATAAGTGGCGCATATAGGCTACAGACCGACCTGCTCTGAGAAGATTTGCTGAATAGCGAAGTAAAAATACAGGACGCTTCGCTGTGTCATAAAGAGAACGCATTTCATTTTCTAGCAACGATGGTGGTACATAGATGAAACGAAGGATTAGCGTCGGTTGTGCGTTGAGGTAATTAGTCGGTAATGAAATATGGCTAATGACGTTAAGCAACGATATTAAGTACATAGTAATTCGCGTGAAAGTGTGGTTAACTGGTTGGAAGTATCATTTCGAAGACGGAAATTTGAAGATTCTGCTTGAGCGCCTGCAACGTGGAATCGGATTCCTGTTTCGAATTAAAATTCCAGAGAAATCCTTTTAAGAAGATGTTTACAATAGAAATTAATAAGGTGAAGCGAAAATGCAGGGATATTTACTCGCTGATAAATTAGCGGCTAATCGAGTGAAATGTCTATATCGAGCTTGGGTTCCTTTTTATTATCCAAACTTTCTTGGACAAGTTCATCAATTATTACGAATAAATTTGTAAGTGGAGCGGAAGATATAATTTCTCCTTATCTAATCAAAGAAGAAATCAGAGGGAGTTCCAAATTTTCTTTCACGCCTTGACGACGACGTATCATATAAGACACTTTTTCACACGTGGATTGAAATATAAGAATGTGCTTACAGAATGTATACAATGTCCAAAACATCTAAGATAGAGTTTTCGTAGCAATATTTAATGAAACCGAATAAAACCAAAGAAAAACTCTGTCGAGACTGCATTTCTTCGAAATGCGGATTTGTAAAATATCTAATTATAACATTCGTGGATGAATATAATATTATAAGTACGATATTAACTTGCCTATTTATAGAATCCATCTAGTATACATTGCAGCTTTTCCACGCTTCAGTTATTCTAACTATTAACACATTATAATCTCGAATGTAACTCGCTGTTAAGCGCGCCCGTAAAACCCTTCACTCAATTTTCCCATCAACCTGCATTATCCCTCGACTGGCTGATCTCACTTTACTCTACGTACAGCGAATACATTTATTTTCGACCTGCTAGACTTCACCATCAGCCTTAAACTTTCGAACAGATGTAGACGGTAGGTCGTACGCTTGTTTTATGAATTTCATGGTCGCTGTCGGTCGTCTGGCAATTTTTATAGCAGTCGCTCTTTTTTTTTTTTTTAAGAGGAAAAGAAGCTCCTAATTACGACGTATCGATAGAAGGATGAGATCAACTTTATTTCGCTAATTTTGGAATATTCAAAGGTACGATCGTTTAAAAAAGTGGTATACCTCCTGAAGGGTGGTAAGAGTAGTATACCCTTCATAAAGTAGGAGAGATTCTTTGGTATTATCCACTGGATTCACATAAGATGGAAAGAATTACCTGTTTTAATAATGTAGGTGGAAAGAAATATCTTCTTTCATTAGGAAGTTTATTCTTCTATTACTTTTAATAATTAATCTGTTATCTTGGTCATCGCTTGAACAAGAATGTCTGTAAAAAAGTAACTGAAACTCGATAAAAACAAATGAATATTAAAATAGGTCGATTTTGCTTAAATATCTAATAATGAATAATAAAAGTTTTGTTTGATGAAAGTTTGTGATGTGTAAAAAGTGATTAAGATTCGCGCAGTTCTAGTTCTCTTTGAAAGATTGCAAATTGAATGAATCTAAGAAAAACAATTTGAAAAAACACAATGTGAGATTGTATCTCTTAAAGTACTTACCCGCATACTTAACAATTCCTATGAATCTGATAACTGCACAATGAAGCAATCTGCATGCAAGTTTTCACATCGACGTTAAGATAAATCCGTAAATTTTCAAGCCAACATCATTTTCTACTTTGCATCCGATCTTTCAAGAATTCTCGATTCTCATATGAAAATTGTACGTTTCATGGGGTTTCGTGAAGTCGATATTTTTCTGGTAACACGAGCGTTCTTGAATGGCGAATAAGGCTCCTTTCCTCAACGTTTTCAATGCTGTTCGTATCGATCTTTTGCAATTTCCAAATTCCACGCTTCCTATAGATCTCGTTGGGCTTCCCCGCAACGCAAAGTCCTCGACTTAACCAACATCGACAAAGATTCGTGTATTCGTGTAACACGAATTCGTTGCACTCTTCCTTGCCCGAGGATGAATCGTAACCGCTTTCTACTATCATAAGGATTGCAACCGCAATTTCTTTAAGTATCCACGCTCTCTCACTGCAAGCTTCCTCTAGATGGCTGTATTCAATGTGGCAAGATAAATTTATGAAGCAGAGCCGCTATTTATTAGTGAGCACTCTTGTGAAACAAGTCTACATATAGTTACGAGCACACAAATGCAAGGAATATTTCGTTTTCGTTGTTTGTGTGAAAGATGCACTACTTATTTTCGAATTAATATTATGTCGCGGAATGAAAAAAAATATTAGAACTACGCAAACGAATATTAATTTCGTTCAAATTGTTGCAAGGATTTATGCTCATTTACATGCTGATCACTTTAGGTTCATTAAACATGTAATAGTGTTGTAGAAGAATGTAATATTTGAGATGTATCAGTATCGTATTGGAGACGATGAAATTACACGAAACACTTTTTACACATCTATATTCAAGGCATATGAGTACTTCTGTATGTATATCGACTTATAAATTTCGTAAATGATAATAATATATCATGTTTAATTTCTGTTTGTGCATTTAATCTTATTGTTACGATCAAAACTATTTTGTTATTAAAAACTCAAAGCTTTTAAAAAAAAAAATAGATAGACTAATATATGTATGCAATGTATAATGTGTATATTAGATCGTCCGAAAAATTTCTTTCGTTTTATAAGGAAATAATGAATGCACAACATTGTACGTTTTATATTATTTTTTCGAATTACGTATGATCCATATTGTTCTATCAAAATAAAGATCACAACGCTCGACAGATTAGGTTTCATGTTTGTATAAAAATGCGTTGTTGTAAAAGACGTGTCTGTAGAAGAAAGACACTTTTCGAACAACCTAATACATACATATATGTGACATGTGTATAAATATTTAATATAAGCAACTTACACACTTTGTATAGAAAATAGAGAATATCTCTCTCTTATGGAAAAAAACATATAATAGATGCTAAACAATTTCAGGGGTTCTACCAGGAGGAAAAGAAAATAAAAATAAAATAGGAGGAAAAAAATAAAGTCTAAAATAGGAGGAAATGAAGCGTAAATTGTGCAAGTAAAAATATGTTTCAGTCTCTTTGCTCCGTTAATTATTGACATTACAAATGTACCAAAGTATATTTCAAGCCCGGCAATCTTTTCTACACGAACTCACGTATGCTTCTACCTGAAATCTTCGCTTTTTCACCGCAAATACCGACATTAATTTATTAAATCAATATCATAAATATCGAAATTCTTCTCAAAACTTCTTTCATCTTTTATCCGAATTAAAAACATCTTGTAGCCCGGCGAAGAGTGAAAGAGATCAGGCCAGGGGAGAGCGTTGGTTGAACGTTCGTGCTTTCGATTCTCGTCGAAAGAAGTCTTATTCGTATCCCAGGGCTGGCAGTCTCTCCCCTGTTTGGTAAACGGCCGGTAGTAAATCGCGCAGGCCGCGATAAAGCTCACGCCAAGGGTCCTAATCGTTTTTCCATGAGCTCGTGCCTCGTCCTCGGTCTCGAGGGTGGCTACGACCCCTTGGGATCGGAATGTACCGTGCGAAACGAAAGTCGCTGCAATTTACACCCGCAGACTCTGGAACTGATTCTGTCTCGACCGAAGCCGGCAAAGCTTCCGTGTCCGAGATACGGATCGGTCCCAAAGTGTCGCCAGCTAATCGAATTTGGTCGCTGCAAATGTACCGCGACGTGTGCGATCGCGATTCTAATTGTTTCGTTTCGTTTGTGGCTCGAGAATCTAAGTGCGATAGGGTCGTTAAAATACTCAGAAAGGTTTCGTGGGATCTTTTATCAAACATTAGACCGCTGTTTAGGTACGTTTTTCGATAGTGTTTTCTGAAGAAATTTTTGAATCATTAATTTTAATGATGGCTTGCATGGTATACAGTAATAAATTTTATTTTATTAATGAAAGTAATTATTTTAATAAATAATGGTAAAGATATAGCGAATATATTTTTGGTACGGCGTGCTTGGTTTGCTAATGTATTCTATTGTTTAAGAATTTTTACTTAGATCGTTTTTGAATAAATATTTTATCCAGAAGATCCTTAGGTTCTAGAATATCTTTTCTTAAGTTGGCCTCGTTTTTAATATCGAAAATTTGTAATTTGTATCATGTAAATTGTTGATTTTGATTCTTCGAAAATATCGATTAGAGAAATGCAGAAGATTCATAGTTTATGTAGACAAGTAATAAGATGGTCAGAGTCTCATGATTTAATACAATTTAATCACTCAAAAATGGCTGAGCGTCTTATCAGAAACATAAAAATCTTTTCTTTGTTCTATGGAAACCATTACACATTGCAGCAGACAAGACTGAAAAATGAAATTCTTCTTCTTCGTCATAATTAAAAATTCTAATTCACGTATTCTGGGAGAACTCGCTCGATTGTAAACCTTCAACGTTAAAGAACACCAAAAATAACAAATTGCCTAATTGTTACAACTTAATCTTTACAACGTAACTCATTACGCTCCACGTCATTCGCGATTGATTCGCGATCTCGATGATCGACACGCAAAGCTTGCGACAGATACTTACGAAATAACATAAAAAGTGTTCCAAAGAAACTAAATATCAAAGTTCGTCCAGATATCAAGATCTATCACGAGTTGGTTCTCAGTTTTCGGAAAACGATGTCTCCATCGTCTATCGTTCACTATAAAAAGGACAGAGATCTGCAATGGTTTTAATCGAACTAGCTGAGTGTGAGGATGTACGCATGTGTGTCGTTGCAATTCTCATCGATCATCGCTTGTTTTATTCGCGGCTAATTCGTGTCTGAAAAATATCTATCGCAGCGGCAAATGTGTGGGAGGAGCGAGCGTGCAAACGAACTCGACGTCGAACACTTTTGATCGATAGTCGGTTTATGATGGTGAACGAGATCAAGGGTTAAATCGATGTGTGCTGCTATAATATGATAAGAAAGGAAAACGAACGAGCACAGAAAGTAAAAGAAAAGGAAAGAGAAGCGTGTTCCTTTCGTGGCTTGTTTCTAGCTTGTTCGTGACTTATAGCAGGGCTACTTATGTGTACGTATATATACATACAGCAGTTTTATGCCTTATTAGACGTAAGGATAGCGATGACGCCAGGTCAGAGATTAGAAATCAGGGGATTTACATATTTGTACGAGAAGGATGGTTAGCTGAGGATTGTCGAGAATTATGTTTCGTGTATACAGACCTGTTTTATTATGGCGTTATAAATTACGAAATAAATACCTTACTATATGATGATACACGTACTTCATTTAACTAACAGCGTTAACCTTTTACATGAGATTGTGATACGAAAATTCAAGGATCTCGGTAAAATTAAAAAAGGATACTATGTGGTACTGATAAGATGCAATGTACATCGATTCGCAATCGACAGGGCAATAAATCAACGTGGTTGATAATAAATTTATCCGACATATAATGTAATAAAGCGAATCGGTGAATTATTTTGTCTTTGTCTGAGCGGCAGCTAGAAGTACATAGAAACAGCGTTGCATCGGGGGTCGCGTTCGTTCCATTCTTGTCATATTTCATTATGCGGATCGTATGCAGCCGCGTGTCAGTGTGCGGAGACGTATGTACGTGTGCAACACGATGCAACGCGGGCATATTGTGCAACGCACTATATCGTGTATGCATAATATAACGACGTAACCGGGTGCACCGGTATTTCATAACGCAGCCACGCGGTGAAGCGCGCGCGCTTGCGTACACATAAAGGTACGTGTTCCCGTAATGTTGAAAATTGTTTGTTACCGATCCAATATGCCGCGCCGCGGAACGTGTCAGACAATCTGCCAACGGAAATTGACGGCAACTTCCTTCGCGAGTCGTTCCTCGTCCCGACGAAACGTGTCAAGTGTATGATAAACGAAGATCCTTGCGTTTTCCGCAAATATCGCGTTTCTTGATGTACGTGTCTCTGAAGCGGAACAATCGCTCTGGACTCTCTTTCAGAATAATTATTGAAAATTTGAAACACTATTGGAAATTCATATATTATGTAGCATTGAAATCGATAATTGGAGAGAACGTATGGAATAATAGTACAAATAATTGGTAAACGTGTGTGTGAAATAGTTGGCTTTCATTCGATCGTTGAATAAATAATTGGGGAAGGCACGTGACATAATTAATTGTACATTAACGTGTAACTAATATTTGTCAAGAGCAAATGTAAAGCAAAAAATGATATGAAATAGTTTGCCTGTAGTTATGATAGTATTATGGTAATTTTTTAATATTTAGTGTTGTAAATTTTACTATTGCATTTAATTCTTAGTCTTATTCTAATTCTTTCAAGTCCTATATAGATAGTAGTTAGATAAGTATAGTTAGATAAGTATAGATAAAATCAAATATCGTGCTCTATGTAGAAAAATATAATTAACCTTCTAGTCTTATCAATTCCTTTAAACTATATCTTCCACTATTTTTGTTACCATTTATTATTATTATACGCTAATTTTAGCTAAACTATTTTTAGTGTATATATAGGGTGTTGTTTCCTTTGTCTCGGATTCGTTATTATCTTAGAAAAGGCGAAAAGAATGACCTTGACGAAAGAAGATGACGAATCATAACATTATCAGTTAACTCGATCATGACACTTTTCATATGAATAAAAGAAACTTAATATAATATACAAATATTCGATGATTTGCCGCAAAACGATTGTCATATCACATTAATAGCGTAATTATCGAACGACGACGAAACTTAAACGATGTGAGGGATAGTTAAACGACAGCTGTTTGATTGAGGCCGACGGGACGGGATGGGACTTGATAGCATAAGATCGCCTGGAAGCATCGCACCGGGGCATCGAGTTATTAAGTTATCGATTTTGCACGCGTCTAGTAATAAGCTGGAGTTTATTACAACCATGGCTTGCTGTATCAATAATGCAACGATGATTATTAGTGATCTCTGTTAAAGCGTTATGTCGCTCGGATATATGTCAAACCACCGTTTCTAATTAGCGTTACAAAGCCAGGATCAGCTAATTTCAGTGTCAAACGTGTACTACGACGGTAACAATAACTTTCTATCGCATATCGGAAGTTCAGTGTTAATGCGCTTATAATAAGACACACACTCTTGAAATATTCTACGATCATTCTTTAACCTTAGTGACTTTTAATTTGATTTTCCCGATGAAATGTCTTAGAAATCTTGCATTTTATCTTCCCGGCTAAAATGGAGTTTTGTGGCTTTTATATTACAAAAAGTGAATTAAATTTAGCACATATAGGCGGCAAAGAAACTAATTCCTGACAAATGTACGATTGAACAACAAGCAGAGAATGAAATTCATTTATCACGTTATAGAAATAAGTGACGAAACTACAGGAACGATACATCGGTATCAGTGATCCTTAGGAAATAAATAACTTGTCTATCGAGTTTTTCCGAGAACAATGTCCGGAAAAAAAAGATCTGTATGCGTCTCTTCGTTTCTCAAGATATTAAAAATATTGCAATAGTCGGTGGAACAACGCACTAACAAAGCTACGTCGAACGCTTACTTCCAGAAATCGGAAAATAGAAGATTCACACCAAAGTATCATCTCCCTAAAACAAATAAAAAGATTCTCCGTCACCACGAATCTGCTGCGTCAAACAAATTTTGATAGAAAAGTATGTTCAAGCCCGGTTTTGGAAACCGAGTCACCACCGAGGCCCGCGCAAGGAGGAAATTGCGAATTCGACTATAATTCTCCGACAAGAAAAGGAAGCCTAAAAAGACGCACTCATAACGAAACCCCCCATCACTTTCACATTTATCAGGCAGAAATAGAAAAACGAAAATGAAAAATCGCAACTGAAAAACCCGATCTACCCGCGTGTAAACTTTTTATTGCTTTCGGAGTCCATTTATTTTATGTGGAATTATTCCGGATCTCTCGCGTTGACCGGGAAACCCATTGGACGAAAAATAAACGAATTACATTCGTACCAAGCCACATACCGAACCAAATAAATTGATTCTTTTGACACTTTTACCGACCGTTGCGCTAACAGCGATCTCGTAATTAACGAGTCGTAATTAACGACACCCTTTGGTAAACGCGTATGCGGGCAGACCTGGGCTCATTACGTCGCCAAAGGGATGGGCCGCTTGACGTGCGATTACCGTCTCAGAAATTGAACGCCCTAATCGCAACAGATGCGTAATATATTGGATGCAGGGTGTCGTAGCGTCGCAGATTAGAGCCAGGGAATAGAGCAGTTTGGCGAGGTGCGCATTGATTTCGTAACGGTTTGTGTTTCGAAACGTTCATTTCTGTTTTAATTTTTTATCCTGAAAGGCTGTCCAGTAATTATTGTAATTATGTTCCGGAACAAGGATGAACAAACCTTGCCACAATAGAAGCCATACGGCGTGGCAGATTGAAAATTTTAGAAATATGTACCTGAGATCATCGTGTTTTGTTACCAAGTTTTCGAGTCTCAAACGATTCTATCATATTTCTCGATACGATTATGTTTCTTTGTTATTTGACTTCTGAACAATCCTTAGTGTCAAGTTGACAAGCACCATCATTGCGTAAATACTCGTCAAATATTCCGCATTATGCGTAGCTCGAAATTTCTTCGTGATAGCAGCATGCCTTGTTCTTACTCTGGAGAAGCCTATATTGCTGCTAGGTAAAGTGCAATGGGCGCCTAACTTTGTAATTAAGACGCTATTTTGTGTATTGTATTGGGTTGACAACTAAGTGATTACGGATTTTGTCAATACCAGCTAATGACAAAATCCGCAATCACTTACTTGTCAACCCAATATAATGATAAAGACAAGATCGTGGAGAATGTCGTAACCTGCCTTGCGGATCCGCGAAACGCGATTATCAGGTTTTACGGTTCGCGCTGATTATCAACCGAGATAATTGTAGACAGATAAGACGGGGCTTGCAAGCTCGTTGAAATCTACCTCGACGTTTTTTCTTTGATCGTTAGCCTTGAAACGCGGTCGAGAGCCATCTCAGCGCGGAGCGCGTGGTTATTTTAAAACGACGTTTTCACGGTACGCGCTCCACTCTTTTTTCCTTAGATAGCACCTCACGCTGGGAGAGTCGGTGAGCGAATTACGAATTGTACGTATTTTAATAAAGTTAAGCATTTTTTCAAATATTCGTACAATTTTTATGCGATGCTCGACGCTACAGTTGTATAGATTAAAGACAAATTTAGGATGGTGTTTAACTTTATTGGAAGACTATTTATAACTTTCTGGAAGGATAAGCACAGTTGTTCCCAACTACTTTGGAAACATTCGAAGAATTCTAATTTCTCAACCCCTCTTAGATCTAAAACTTTCACAATCCGTGTTATGTTTCACCCATGAACCATAACAGCTGGTATTTCAGGGTTCGTTGGGATCCCCTTTGAAACAAATGACGCAGCAACCTTTCGAGTAGGGTGGAACGTATGTTCGCGCTCACGTTTCCAAATGTAATGGCATATCGATGTCTTGATTGTTCAATAATCCTTTTCATACCTGTAACATTTGTTTGAAACGTTTTTTCGTATTATAATATTTAAAAATAAAGTAGATTTCGTATGTAATAGCCTAATTGATAAATCGTTGTGACAAGAGTTTGACGATAAATTAAGAAATTATTTAAAAGATATCAGTTCTTCATATAGAAAATAATTTCCTTGTTTTTCTTTGCAAGTTAACGTGTACATTAATCTCTAAAACTTTCGTCATCGTATTTTACATTTTTTACTCCGGATTAATTCTCAATCCTTTTATTGTAGTCGCTATAATAAGCAAACGACGATAATTACCAAATGAACCGTGACGACAGTATATAAAGGAGTTCAAAAGAAACGCTATTCCCAAACGGCGTATAATAAACGATATCCAGCGAAAATTAGAAAATATCTCTCGTGTCGTTTATCTCGCTTAATTTATAAAGAGGGTAACTTTTTCCCATTAATTATTCGATATTTCTCTAATTTTCTGTGCGCTATGCGTCGCTCGGGAGCTACGAATATTCTTTAACTATTTTTCACACAAACTACCATTCATCCATCGTTGAGCATTCAATTTTACGGTGTTGCAACTTTGTAATTCGAAGAACATTTACATTGAAATGCGTACAACTAGAAATATTAATTCCCATTTATTACGTACAGAAAGCAGCGAAATTAGCCTCTTTCATTGCCATTCATTTACAAACGATAATTAAAGTAGAAATAATATTTTTATTCAACTCTTAGCTATCGTAAAATATGTTTAATATTTCACTAAACTATATTTTCAAACTCTGCATTAATAATGTCAAAATTTAAATATCTTAGCCAACAATGTATATTTCATATTTTATGTATTTTATAAAATTTCCTTATTACAGCAACATCATACATTTCAATTGAATTTCCCTAAATTTGCTGAGTAGAAGTTTCATGTTGCTAATACGTATACCTTAACTTAGCAATCTCACGATTTGTACTCGTCACTTCGGTGCACAGGATTAACCTAGTCCGACGTTGCAATTGATAAGAAAACCACGACTCCATCATGTACGACGTTAATGCTCTTTGTTTCTAGTCGATAAATCATTTACGTGACGCTCGATGAACGTATATAAACACGTGCAACGTTCTCAAAGACTCTCGCCTCGGTTACGCCGTAAAACGCAACGGCTGGCTGAGTAGCTCGGCCGTCTATTAAACTTGCGCTCATTGATTCGGGCATTGAAACTTTAGGGCATCGGGCTGATGGCGATCCTGCTTGAAAGCGAATGGATCGTCTGCCGAGGAATGGAAAGGGACTGGCATAATCGTTGGTGAGGCCAAGTGTAAGCCCATTTCGTTTAATTGAATCTGGCCAATGTCACGTGGCTGCACTTTACAAATTAAACGCTTCTCGCCATCCGCTTGTGCCTGCGTCTTTTGTTCGGTCTACGTTGTTCTATTCGCCTATTATGAACTAACATAGGAGGCTTGACATTTTTCGTATCCTAATTCTAAACGCTTGTTAGATTAGACCGTGAGGGAGACTTTTTGGTGTATATGTTGAACGAGGCTTAGTTTGGTAGGGTGATCGATGAAAGCAAAGGGAAATTTTAGAATGGTAATGGTGATAAATAGCGGGGGGGACAATGCCTCTGAAGAATCGATGACCTCGACAGAAATAGGGGGATGTTGTATTCCTGGAAATGGATGTGTATTAGGGAAACGAGCATGAGGGATTCAGTGTCAAATTTGGTTGCATTTGACAGTTAGATGCGTGACGTAAGTCTCTGAGAAATCGAATTGGCCAATTTCTTGTTCCTATTTTTAATAAATAATTATGTAAATGTACGACTAACGTTAATCTTCTAACTTGATAGAAAATAAAGGAAGAACAGAATACATTATTTCAGTGTAATTGTTGAAACAAAAGTTACACAGGGATATACATGTATGTATTGATATAATCCTTCGAGTAAAGTCAAGTTTACGACAGATGGCCTGTAATAACATAAAATTTTAACCACACTATTATTTTTACTAAACTGCAACATTTATCGCTCAACTTTATAAATCACAAGATCGTACAAATTGAGAAGCTTTACAAGTGAAAATTACTTTCTCTTGAAACACAAATCCCTAAATTCTATACTTATATTATTCCTTTAAAACTTGATTGCTAGAAAAAAAAAAAAAAAAAAAACAGTGGAACGTGAATATTTTTGGACCGCGTGGCCTTCGCTCTTCAACACCGATAACTCGCATTTATAGTTGGAACGTCGCAGGTGTACCTTTCAAGTTCGTCGAACTCTGTCGAAATAAACCATGGCCGTTTTCACGCCACCCACGGAACAACGTTTCCTTTTACGAGTGTGCCGCGTAAAAGCAAATCGATAGTAAATAATCGACTTCGGGTCGTTTACATATACGAACCAACCATTCGACATCGTTTGCAAGGATAGTTCACGTAGAACTTTATGAAACGCGAAACGCTGTTACCGGCTCGAACGATGCTCTTTCCCACTCTTTATCCAGCGATTTGTATTCTCCATTTTGGATTAGAAGTTTCAGAATATTAGTAGCAGCACATATTAGTTTCTTTAGAATTCTTGATTTCTTTTGCGCTTTACATAGCCGACTACCTTGCAACAAGAGATATAACTTTCTTCTTTTTTTCTTTTTTTAAGATACTTGATCTTTAAGATACATGAGAGATTTAAAGAGATAAAAGTATACAAGTTGCGCGTAATATACAAAAATATATACGTTTTTCCTCAAAACACATAGGGCATTTATTTCTAATCAAATTTTGATGTTTCGTGTAGACTATGAATTTTAAATTGTATCTACTTTTGGAATAATTGTTCTTATGTCTTCGTCATATAAAGTATCACGTTAAATGAATCATCACGACACAATTCGTCCATAATCTTTCCAATTTTCGAGCAAAATATGATAATTATTCTGAGACTTTCGAGCAGAGGTCTAAAGTATCCAAAGAATAAAACTCGCAATGACACCTAGTGGTTGGAACAAATCTCCGCGTAGGTTTCATTTCCTTGGTCGTGTTCATAAAAATGTAAATTTACGTAAATGTCCGCCACCTAATTATCACACTTTCCTCAACATCCATTCTGTTTAATGGCCACTAACAGCTTCAGAGTTGTCGAATTTGGTCGCCAAGTTTTATTTAAGTTTTGGTTGACATTATATAATGGCCCTTAGTGTCTCATCTTCTCCCGAAGAAAATTTTATCACACCTTTAAAGAACCATTATCGTTTGAAAATGGTACGCGTAAAAAGTTTTCTACCTCGGTCCGATCATCGTTATTAGGAAAATCCGATTTTTACGTCGCTTCGTTAACACGGATGCTCGACTCTGAACGATCATGAAAACAACATGAATCGAGTAACTAACTAATTGAGAAACGCGAAGTACTTTTATAATTGAAGAAAGAAATAAACTGGATGCCACGGTTCGTCTCCTGGATCGTCCTGAAGCACGAGATCGATGTCTTGCTTCACAGTTTTCGAATTTCTAACAATGTTTCTGTATTATATGTTTCCAGGTAGCACTTGGAAGAATTTGTAACGCGATTTAAAAAATTCCTATGGTAATTTAATATACAATTTAATATACGATACGTACATGTACAAGTATTTGAAAATAATCGCAGCAATGATTGATTGTATCATGATGATTGAAACAGTACCAAACTCAACTTTGATACACGATTAGTGGACAAAAAGCACGTTCGTATAACTATATATACAATGACATGTCAAATCTCTGACATATCAGGTTTGCCACTTAACCTCGTGAAATGTTCTCAACTCCTTTGCTCTCGCACTAACTCACACCCCAAATCTTGCCCAACTACTACCGCTAGAGGTCTTTGAACCGCTCCAATCAGCGTCCATTGCCCGAAGCAAATCACGATCGAAAGATGTAGACGTTGACCATCGCGATACGGAGTATCATGAAAGCGAGGTGCAGGATTTCATGATGGATCCTCGAGGAATCATGATGGTTCACGGTGTAATTATTAAGCCACGATTACACTCTCATTAAACCAGTTAAATGTCCGAGTCGGATTTCACGAATGGAATACGAACTCGTTCGATGCACCGTAGTCCGAGCAACTCTAACGGGATTTATGGGTTAATAAAATTTCTAGGACTGACGTAGAAACGACGTTTCGTGCTATTGGCGGTGTTGCTGTTGCTGTTGCCTACCCGACTGCCGCACGTCATTATCGTTTGTATTAATATTTCCGCGTTAGAACGGTCAGATTGTGTTCGAGATTATTGAATTCGTGTCGTGCGATACGCGGCCTGAATTCGAATAACTTCTTTCGATTATGTATAGTGTGAAAGTATGTTAATGTTTACGGGATATTTTGCATAGAACGCGATTGCACCTTCTGCCGTGGCTTTCTTGGTTCCCGCTCGTGATAGCGACCGTTTCGTGAAACATTTTGCGTAAACTGGCCATACGTGTACGTATGTATGTTTAAATAATACATTACCAGATACGAAAGAGCTTGGCTTATTTAATTTCCCGGTTTTATCATTTTACTGTTGAACGTTTGCGTGAACGTTCCTGTAATTAACGTTGCTCGTGCAACGTTAAACATGTCGAGGTGAAATGCGCGAGCTTGTGAGAGGCGAACGAGTTTGGCAAGGTACGATACCAGAGATGATCGTGAGATGAGTTAGAATTTATACAAAATTTAACCTACGTATTCCATTTAAAATCGAAACGAGCAAAAAACGTGAATATTTTTTTTTTTTTAATGTCGCCGAAGGAGTCGCACAGAAGCTGATTGAGTTAACCCAACGAAAGGAACATCATCCTAAGATCTCTGAGTGTGTGGCTTCTGCGAAACATCTGGCCCAAATAAATTTCAAATCAGATTTCCGACAAGTTTCAGACTACTCTCTATGCTCGTTCGCTGAATTCTATCTAAGTTCACAATAAACAACTTTATCGAACGGTTGCATACGTCAGATGCAAAGGACATCGGTTAAGGAAAGACAGCTGCAACATCCGATTGTGTGAGTCTATTAATAGCGTATAACGCCATTCCTCGTCGAAACGGGGTTGAAACAAAGACGCGATGCGTTCATCGAGATCTCCACGCCTATGGACCGAATCGTTGGTAATCGTCTCGACGGGGAATTAACAGGGGAAACTTTCTAATTGTCCGCATTACTGCGGCACACTGCGGCACACTGAAAGACTTTAGACGTTAAGCAACTTTTCGCATTTTTACACGGCTGCGCCATTATTCACGCGTACGAATAAAATTCGTGTAGCAAAGTATCTTTATGTAGCCAGGGTTCCGTCTTATTCGCCTTTTCGCGGAAATGGAGAAGGGTAGCGAATGAAATTCATGATTATTGTGGTGTGAAAGGATGAGAGAGGGAAATGATCTTGGGATTTTGGTTCGAAATGGAATTGCTTGATCCACGGAATTAGATTTGATGAAATTTCATTTTGCGGGATAGCGGAATTTACTAGAAATTTATTGTAAAGCAAAATAACAACGTAACGAAGAGAAAGTCTTAGCGATAATAAAGATAAGGGAAACAGAGGTTTTGCTATATCTTTTATTTTGTAGATACTTAATGTTTAATCGACGTTACAGAAGTTTAACTCTAACGAGATTGTTAAGCCTTCGAGACGGCTATTGGAACTTGAACATTTGACGAAAATAACGAAGATGATTTACTACAAAGTTCTAATTTCTGATAGTTTATGATAGTTATATAAACCCTTTGGTAATTCTAATATTTCACAAAATTAACAGTTCGTAAAGTTCTTAAAATTTGACAAGTGTAAAGTTCGCGAATCCTACGAATAAAATTTATGAGAGTCTTGTTTTCTGGAAGCTGAAAAAACATTGATTCTAGACGTGTACGTGCTTTAAAAAAATCCATAGTTCTCATATGTATATTTGTGTCTTAACAAATTCAAGTAACCTCAAAAGTCCGCAGTTTCAAAGATATTAGTTCAAAGTGCAAAGGTTCTAACTGCAAATGAAAATGAACTTTTTCCTTATTTTGTGATTCGTTTGTTAACAAAGGCTAGAATATTACATTTTTATAAGATCTTCTTGCTTTCAGATATAATTTATTCTGTATTACTAATTTTCCTGTGAAACTAAGAAGTGTCTAATTTTTGTTGCATTCAACGCAAAGATGATATTGCAGCTCACGATTATACATACGGTATGGAGTTCGTTATTTCGGAATTCCTGAAATTGGATTGCACATTCAACAGTTAGCAAGAATTTCAGCACTTTAGCAGGAAGCGATTATTACAACCAAGACAGGAAACTGACGAATATTAATGTCCATTAAATGTCAAGTTTGAAGCGATCATCATTAAATTTGAAACACTTCGTTAGAAGCAAGCACCGTCAGAAGGTCCAGGAGTAATCACAGTACCCTTTAAATATATTATACGCTGCGTTCGACGTTTTTCTCGTAATGAAGAAACAAATTAAAATATCACGTATAATTGCCATCTTCACATCGCTCTCACAATATTTTTTATAATATTCCTCTACCATCGTCGTAATATTTTTAATTTCCGTATTAATATCACTATAATAAAACGGACAATTATAACATACAAAGCAAGTGATTACCGAAGAAAACGTATTTTACGATGGATATATTCTTTATTACAGTAAAGAAACAAGTTCAAACATATTAAACATCAAATTTCGTTGATAATTGCTGCCTGCCTATCACTTCTGGTTTCCTCATACCGTTTTTAATTTCCCTACTAAATATTACTAATGCTACACAGAGTATTAACGAACAAAGCAAGCGATTACTCTAACAAATATGTGTCACACGGGAAAGGAGCATATACTCTTCTCATTAAATTAGCAGCGTTAACACGTTAGTTATATAGTTAATGAAACTAATATGGATGCTTTTGTTCGTGTTCGTTAAACGTGACGCGAACTGTAAGACACATTTTGTTTGGAATTATATTAATTACATGCAACATGCAATTCCCCGAAGCGTTATTAACGAAGATAACGCCGAGTGAGTTGACGGAAGTCCCCGAGATGGAACATGCTGAAATGTCTTGGAGCAATCGCGAAACGGAAGATCGTGTTCGGTCGTTTGATTAACGTAGTTGAGAATTTGATTTCATATGGCACAATATTTACTGAATTTATCCACATACACGGTGAACATATTAATAAGAAAAGTCCATTTAGTTACGTCGAATCGAATTTAATTCAACTTAAAGTTACTATCCGAAATAAAGAATTGGAATTTTTTCTGCATTTATAGCGCATCAAAGTACAAGAAATATATCTTTAAATCATGTATTATAGAAAAAGATAGAAATAGAAGATTTCAGAATATTTATACACTTGCCACTGTTTATTTAGATTTCCATTATGATTTATTGGAAAATATATGCATTGGAATATTATAATCTATTCCAGCCAGAACGTAAATACGCATATATGGAAATTGTTTTACGCGCAGATATTTGTCTTGACATTAATGTTTGATAGATTCATCGAAAAATGGATTATTTTGCTAACAAATATTCTTCTGTCATTGAAGATTTTCATCCGCTTTTTCATTTATTTGTTTATTTATTCATTTATAGAAATATTTGCATTTAGAAGAAACTCTTTTGAAAAACACTTGAAATATAAAACACATCGAATGTACGAAGCGTTTGGAATACAAATATTTATCAAAAGCGTTTAAGATAATCGACTCGTTAATTAATTCATAAGAATTCCGCGATTAAGTTAGAAATTAGATTTCTAGAAGTTGATTTATTAGCATAAAACTTCCATTTCCATGGATTCGATCCTCGCAGGCAGCTCACGTGTTTCATAGCTCGGTATGTATTATAGAATCAATGACCTTAATGAGCTCGCAATTCTTGAATTCAGTTTTCTGCAACGTTCCATATTAAAAATCTACGCGTTATTTGCGACGACGTAGACAGTCATGAAATAAGATTTCCTTTCTCCAACGAACAACTTTATTTTCTAACTACGTACATGATTAGCACGCCACTTTTATCCTGTTTGTTAATGATATGAAAAAATACGATCTTAATTGAACGGCAAAAACTTTCTTCCATAGTCCCGCATGACATGAAAATAAATTAACAAAAAGGAACTTATGCTTTTTCTTCCTGATCTTCGTTTTATATATATATTTTTTATTTATTTGTGTTTCTAATCACTTCACATTTTGTCGTTTTTACGACTTGCTTCCATTCAAACGCAACCCTAACAATCATCGAACACGGATATCGGATTATCGGCAAATCGATAGGG
The DNA here is from genome assembly GCF_051014615.1 of Bombus vancouverensis nearcticus. NCBI lineage: Eukaryota > Metazoa > Arthropoda > Insecta > Hymenoptera > Apidae > Bombus > Bombus vancouverensis. The sequence goes on along the minus strand of NC_134912.1, from coordinate 16,027,439 downwards.
CTTTGAACGAGGTCAAACAAGAAAAGATCGTGATTGCGTACGCGCACGCACATGATACACGCGAGAACAGAACGTTCGCGCGCGCGTATGCGCGTTCAGATCCGCTTGAATTACTGGCGATCTCGTTTGCGGACGAAAATATTTGTTCCTGTTGTGTCGGCCGCGTGTAATTACCAGTTTACCGGAATTCCTGTTGAATAGCTGAAAATGAGAATCATGCCCGTTCAGATTTCGTTCGTTAATCGTGAATAATTCGCCGGCTCGTTGCCGCTGTCCCAACAAAAATAATCTCATTGATTATTGCGTTACGATTTATGGCAATTCTCTCACGAATTTCCGCGAGGAAATGAGAAAACCGCTTGTTGGAAACTTAATCGATTTAACATTTTCGCGTAAACGATGTGCGTGTATGTGTGTGGTACAGACTTGAATATTCGAAACAGGTGAAAAAAGGATAAGAAAGAGGAAAGGAAGCAGATTATTTGCGACGTGGCCGATTTTATTCGTCGTTCATTCAAACGATACACAACTCGTATAACTATATACGCATAATTCGTTATCTCAAAGATAAGCAATAGCAACTAATAAACATCGTTTAAACCATCCAAATAAATCCTTCAGAACACGGTCGCATTAGTGATATATCAAACTGGTGATAAAAAAGAAAGAAATCGTCAGCGAGATCTACCGAATCGAGCGAGCATATAACTTTTTCGTTGTTTAATCAGCGTCGCAATCAACGTGGTGTTACGCGAGCGGTTCACACGACGTCCATGTTCCTAAATCAACAACACGTTCCAAAAGCTGTGGAAGAGCATTCGCGAAAATAGAAAAGCCTCGACTTCGTACGCGATATATTGTCCGATGCATGGAAGGAAAAAACGACGGTGATTCGATTACCGATCAGAACCGTGTAAATTGGTTGCCTTAACGACGTTGTTTCGGACGAATAAACCGCGTGTTCGGTTTTCGAAAAACACGACGCTATCTATACGTGACATGTCGCTAAGCGTCGTGTCATGATCGTGTTATCATGATAATTACATTATACGTGAATCGTAGTATCTGACAAAATTTTTAAGTTAAAATATTCATGAAATCTACGTTCAGCAAGTTGATACAGCAACGTACAATTATACACCTACGCCAACTCAATCTTCACGCCTAAGAGAACAAACTGCATAAACGATCCTAATAGAAAATTATCATCGAGAAATAAGACATATTTAGCAGACAATCGTAAACGACTATCCAGCCGAAAATATTCGCAAAAGTCATCGAGTATTTGTTGATGTAAATGCGAAGCCGGTTTTAAGCCAATGAAATCCACGAATCGTGTGGCCATGAGCGATGTTCGAACCAACGCACACATACTCGTACAGTATACAACGCGTAACACATTTTAAAACGTGCATTCACTTTTTTTTTCTTTTTTTTTTGTCGCGTCTTCGATCATATTCGAACGTGTCGTTGCATCCTGTTCACATGCAAACCAACCACGGCCAGTTTCGCTGGAAAGCCTGGTGAAAATACAACTATGCAAATTTGACTGACCTGTCAGAGTGTTGGTTCGACGTATCTGATGCACTTTGCGTAGTCGGCTTTTTCGTTTGTCTTCGCAGCTGCGAATTCTCTGATGATTAATGGAAAAGGCTATTGTTTTCAACCGTTTCATTACGATGGGTTTGTAGACGCTTGATCGACGGAGTCATTAGTGAGTGGTAATTAAGTGTTATCTGATTTGAATTAAGTAGGACAATTGTGACTTGAGGGTACGGTGGTTAGTTAGGGGACAGTATTGTTAGATAAATGAATGTTGAGGGAGTATTATAATCTGGGGACATTTCCGTGATGATACTATGTGCTTAATGTGATTTGTCATTACAAGAGGTGTACTATTATGAAATTTCTTTGTCTGTAATTAAGGAGTTAAACTCGTACGACTGTAATGATAGAAAAAGGTTGAGAAAAAGAAGACACAAAGATAGAGAGATTCTTCCGTCTAGTGGCGCAATAATCGTTATCGTGTTTTTAAAAGAGCAGCGAAGCTTTCATCTTCGACCATGAATTTATATGTATATATACATAAATGAAAGAATGTTAAATATCAAGAAATATTAAATATTACAAAATGTTAAGCCAATTCATAGTCGCAATATTAACCGTACGAATGCCGCTTAAAGGCGACATCCATCAGATGACCTGTGGGTACGAACGCCGCATATAGGCGGCGATCACGCGACGATTCCTAAGTTCGGCACCCCATATATCCGGCATCGAAAATGATGCATATACAAGTACTATCTGTAGTCAATAATATATTTTTTCGTTATCGGCAGAACATTTTCTGTTGATTTTATTGACGTATTAGATTAATCACTTCTTAAAGTTACTCATTGTTGAAACAACATCAAAACGTTTCACGCAATATATTTCAAACATCCAAACGATCGTATACTGTTTCATGCCAAAAAATCTATTAAATCCATTGGCAGTGAAACGATATTTCACATACGATTCTTACAAGAATTATTGTTATTTAAGACTTAGGAAAACGTATATACAGCAACCACGCACACTGTGCGTATTTCTGGCGCGCGTTTCCGTTCAGTGACAGTACTTCGGCGGACTGGACTGCCGAAGCGAAAGGGTTAAAAGAAGAACAGAATTCGGTAAAAACAGATTGAAGAGAATTCTAAATAAAATATTGCGTTGACGCAAGATTGGCCCTCAATTGTTTAAATATTACGCAGTCATAGTTTATGATCGATCAAATTCAAACAATAGTTCCAAACAAATTACCCCATGAACCATCGAAAAACGTCGGAAGTAACAACAGCAACGTTATAACGTATCCATGTGTTCGATACGAGTTCATCAGTTTGGAAAAAATGGAGTCGCATTCGCAGGGCAGTTGCAATTTCGTAGTCGATCGGCGATCGCATCGTTTAATTAAATGTATCCGTTGGATAGGATGCTTTCGGTAGTGTCCATTATGGCAACATGTCCGGTATCGTAAACGCTTGTATGCGTCTGTTAAATATACGAATGAATTATACAAACCACCATCCGTGTTTGCCACGGGATTCTCATTTGCATCTTTCGGTAACGAGAGAATGACAATGAGATTCGGCGGCGATAAATGAATTGCCGCGAGCAACGATAAGGCGCGTACACAATGGACACGCGGAATGGAAAGATGAAAGTTTGTTAATCCGAGGTAGACACGCTCGAGGAGGAGCATCAAAGGGAATCAAAATGAGTCGGCACGAAAGACAGGGAAGTAAGGGAATTAATTTAAGAAGCTGTATCGCCGAGAAGAAAGAGGAAGGCGCTGCCTCAAGGAATTGTGTGCACTGTGCACGTTTGAAGAATCTCCTACGAGGCTCTTCTGAATAGCTGTTTGTGATTTGAATAAAGGCAAAAGTATTTCTTTGCGGCTTTGCGCATGTTTTATTGAGTTTATTATATTTTATTCGTCTCAAAGAATATTCTTTCCTTTTTTTCTTGTTATAGATATAGTTAAAAGAGTATTCAAGTGAGTACGGATTGAACAACAACATTTAATTTCATTTACACGTTTATCCGTAGAAAAGGAGAAATTTGTTTGTATTTATAAATAGTTGTCACTTCTCAAAAATACGTGTTCGAAGTTTTCAGTTGTGAATTCCATTTTATTTTCTGCGAAAATTTCCTCTATTATTCGGTTTAATAGACACGTGAGAGTAGCTTAGATGATCTTCTGCGCCTAAATAGATGCTAATGTTCAATGGTGGAGCATAATTTCATGGATATCGTACCATAGACGTATCTGAAACCCTACAATGGGTCCTGTTTGCGATGTAAACCAATTTAAGTAATTATATATATCAGGCTGGCACAAACTGGGCAAAACTTTACAATTTCACCGTCGAGTAACTTTGGAGTAATCTCTTAAACGAAACACATGGTATAACGTATGGAATGAGATTGGATTTTTATTGTTTCGAATGTACTTTTCATCTTTGGTTCTGAAAAATGAATTTCTGTTGTCAAAACAGTTGTACCGTCTCCATCCTTTTAGTAGTATTTGTGCTATTATCTTAATGGAAAGAGAGATCAGAAAGGATTCAGCGGGGCGTTTTTGCAAAAATTGTCAGATTGGTCGAAAGCTTTAAACAAAAATTAATTTCCAAGAAAACGCCGTTGCTAATTTTATTTATGTTATTGTTCAAACTCACTTAGAAGTCCAATATTTTTTTTTTTTTTTTTTTGCGGAATAAAAAGAATCGTTGGAGACGAGAGACAACGTTTCCATTTCTTTATTTTGCTTTAATCCTCGAGACTTGCTTCAAGTTTCGCAAGATCGTGCTTCGAGTTTTATCATGTAAAATTATTCAGACCTCCTGAATTTTAATTAATCGCTAGACACACTTTTGTATTAAAATATTCCTGTTTAATCATAAAGTAACATAAAAAAATGTACTTAACGTGTTTTCTTTAAAATATGTTCGCATATAGGGCAATAATACCTCGTACAACGCAGTATCGAAATATTAAATAAGAGTCGTTGTATTTATCCAAAGCGTTTAGCAGCTGCCAGTGAACTTTCAACCCTGCGATATTTATTCTCGTTCTCCTGTTCCCGTAAGGTTTTTAATGGCACGAATAAAGCGACGAAAGTTCGTGCCAGTCTGACCATACGGTTATCTAGTTGGCCAATCGACCTCGTACAGTGGTAGGCAGGAATTGTAAACGCGAAAATTCCGCCGTTCATTTCGGCGTTATCGAGCGTATGAAAAAATCATCGCAGTATATTAACGTTTCGTGAACGATCGATGGAATTCGTTGGACGATGGATACACGCAAGTACGAAAACGTGAAATCGGGTCAAGTTGTCGTTCCCTCGTTCTTCGTCGTTCTTAGCTCGATTCGAAATCTATCCACTGTTCCGTAAGCGTTTCCACTCTCAATACCATTCGGTTATCTTGATTGCCGATCTAAATTATCTCGCTAATTTTCCTCCCTTTGTATCGATTGTACACAAATCCGGATTTCTGCTATCTTAACGCGGATATCTTAATAGTGAATCGAACTGTGGTTTGGGTATGTTCTGCACCGAGTCTAGGCTATGCGTGGAAAGACTTGGATTGGATGGCAAGAGGGTTTACTAGAGGGCAGACTAGACCCCCGGTAAATTGGCTTGATTAGGAAGCCAATACTCTTCCATTAAGCGCACTTGCAATTTGTGCTGATTGAATGATTAACGCTGTAAAACTCGTATTAAACGAATCAAAGTAACAACTATATGCAAATATGTATAATACAAGGGGAAAAGAATTTTTGGCTCATATATTTTAACATACGCGTATCGATCAATATACTGGATATAAATAATCTGGATATATGAAAAATAAATCTTCTCAATTGTAAATCTTAAGATTAATGTTGAAATTTAATACTCATTTGACACAAACAATTTTTTTTTTCATAGCACAGAAGCTTAATTCAAACTCATCTCATTATGTATACACAGAAGTAGATTAACTACAAATTAAAAAATAATTCATGCTGCGTCTTATTTACATTTACGAAGACAATCCAAATCATGAAACAGCTTGATAAGATTTTCCTACTGGAAAATAACAATTGAATCTGTACCATATAATCCTCCGATCATCTCCTTCTTCTTAGATTCATATATCGGATGATTACAATCAGCCTCAATAGAGAGAAAGAGAGAGAGAAAGAGAGAGAGAGAGAAAGAGAGAGAGAGAGCTTAAACAAAAGATTAATTCGCATCGGTTCTCCCTTAACTACATTTCATTCATCGACGTCACTGTTTGTTCCGCTATTCCAATTGATAGATCGAGTTCGTACATTTAACGATCTTAGCCAGAACATTTCCATTGCCGCCAATAGCCCATTAAACATTTCGTCGACGAGTCCGCATAAGAAATCGCTCTTTGACGACGATTGTTGAAGCACCGGCCTCCTGACGATCGTTCTTTACGGTTTCATGGGAAATTTAGCTGAAGGGTGCTAATGAAAAACCCGAAAGACAAGATGAGCGAGTGCCTGGTAATCGGTTAGTGGAATTTCGTCTCGGTGTATTGATTTTGGAAATTAATTGCGTGTCCCGCTCGGCAGACAGGTAAATCGGCTTACCTACCTCGAGGATTTCTATAGGCGCTTATGTATTACACTTTTGCGCAGTTAATCGTGTTCCTGTCTTTTCTATAATGTGTCGTCGTAATTTCTATTAAAATAATAAAAACAAAATTAATATATATATGTATTAAAAAATAATAGGAAATATGATGCATTCTATGACGAAATACTTTGTCGGTTATTTTTGACCAATTGAATTTTTGTTTTTTTTTTTTTTAATAAAACGGAGGAAAAAGTGAACTACACCGCGGTGTCTAAAGTTCTGTTACGAGAAGTTTCAAGTCATGGGATATTTTTACAATGTTATATCCCAGAAATGTTGTATAACCGTAAGAACATCTTAGAATTTTGATAATATTCCTGATATTATTACATATGTAGATTTGAATGATATTTTTGAATGACATTATTACTTCTTTATTAAAATAGAAAAGCATTCGTTTTCACTATTTTTACGATCGAGCGCAGATTTTTAAAGAGATATCGACTGAAGGAGAATAACGAACAATTTTGCGCTACGACTGCTAGTACAATTTCCAAAAAGGAGATTCTCATAAAAATTCGTATAATCCAACAATTCGTAATTCGTGCAATTATCTAGGGAATATACAATCTCGTAGTCATTTCGTTTTCAAATACGCTATTTCGTTCTTCCACTTGTTATCAGAACGTATTACATGCTCTGTGGTCTTGTGTCTGGTATCCTGGGTCACGTGTCGTGTTTAATAAACCTTAGAACTCATTATGCTGGTCAAAATTTCCAGTAGTAGTTGGTAGACCTTTAAAAGCGCCCCAGCTTCAGATAGACTCACAGGACAGGGAGTTTTCCACATAACCACGAACTATAACAAGCTCAACTTAATATGCGTTTACGAGAAGGATATCAGCTAATAGGAGCAACTAAATTTATGTATGAAGGGATGTTAAAATGTTCGCACAAAATGTTCATGGCTATTTGCATAACAAGCAAATATGAGTTTAACTTTTTGTATATATTATGATAAATCTTGTCCGAACTTTCATTACTTGCGGCTAATAGGAGAAGTTCAAGATTGGTAACTTTTAGAAATTTTTCTTATAATTTTTTATTTTATTTTTCGATACAATATATGAGTACACGTATGTTGTGCGTGTAATTAGAATTAATTATGTGTTTGATTAGTTATATGTCACTCATGCTGTGGGCTAATTTTGTTGCCAAGTGTACATTTGCAATGAATATCTTGGAATTTTGATATGCATTCTCAGATTTCTTTGAAATTTTATTAACACGATCATGAAACTCGCGTTTCGTTAGATTGCCAGTGAAGTTTCAAAGTTTTCTATGGTAAATGATGAAATATTTTCATAGGTCAGTGTGGTTCTTTCAGTTTATGTATCCTGTTCCAAAAGAATCGGCAAGAATTTTAAAAGTAGAGCATGCTGCATACACATCTGGCCGTTTCGGTCGGCCTGGTGCGTTCGCTATGGGTTCACAGCGGGGAATTACCGCGGATGAAACTGTAGCAACAGCGAAACTGCGAAACTACCCGAATATCCTACTCGACGTTAATGATGCCACCAAACCGGCGGCCTTTGCTCTTTTACCATTACCGTATTACCGAGCTGCAATCTCGTGGTCATAAATTACACCGAGCAAGGAGAACGTGCCCGGTTTCTGTCGGAGTTCCATGAAACATCGGGAACTACGGAACCCAGAAGATTTCTTCGTAATTACGCCTTGAATTTATACTGGTTCTAATGGAGAACCATTGCCGGTCAGGTGCGACCACGACGCTGTTTATTGCCGAAGCGAAGAGGACCGATGAGATTTTCAACTTAAAATTATTTTTCGGGATTTATATCGTAATGAAGATTGGTAATCTATTGGTTGATATCTACATAGAAACATTGTTATATAGACATTATAGGTGTTGTAATAGTTTATATATATTTTCTTCTAACGGCACACGCCAACAGTGGGAAGATACACGACCGAAAAAGCGGTATGTGTTATAAGTTCATTTTCAAAAGACTGCTTTTCTAAAGTATTATTACTCTCACATAAACTCTCTCTAATCTCTCATTTCTTTCTCATTTCTTGGTATATTTACGTCTTTCGAAAAGAAAATTCAGATATATATATATTTACCTCTCATGTCTAACTTTTAGGATATTTTTCCACCGGTTAATGAAAACTGTGTGAATCTATTGGTCGACCTAATGTTATAAATTGATACAGAAATGATGTAAGATGATACATAATAGTTAAAAAAAAGGTTCTGATTTTTACAGATCGGGAGAAAAAGGAAGAAGTTGCTATGTTCGTAATTTCAATTAATTTTGTATTTTTAAAGTAGAAGATTTACAGAACGAGTATCGCATTGAAACGTTATAATAATCTGGCAAACGTTAAATTAATCTTGTATGACTAGAATATAACGCGTGCATTCGGTTAAATTTGAACGCAAATGTTGCATGTCAATGACATATACATCAAACGCCAATCTCATTTTCTACGATTACCATATAGGATTCAGCCTCGTTAAGGCGTATGTTCAATTATACCGACTAACTGTATCGTACATACCGCAATTAGATGTAATCGATCTAATTTCATATTAGAGTAATTATAAATTGATTGATCTGGATATCCGTAATATATATTGCTTTCGTTTCAATATTATAAAGTCGATAAAAATGTCGGTATGTAGTAAAAGTACATACAGATACACCACTTACATATTACATTATACATTTATATTACAGATACATTATTTTTAATATATGGAAATACATTATACTTCATATTGATTCCTTTCCTACAGATCATTTGATGACGTGTTCACCAAACTGGAAGTTCTCAGCATGAAATAAATTCTAACATCGCTCTCACTACTGGAGCAATAACGTAAATATAAATAATTAATAATCAAATACGTATACAAAATTTCAAACCCCCGGGCCTATTGTCTGATATATAATTTAATAATTTTTCACCGCGAACATTAACATTGTGGAATTTTAACGTTACATCTTCCTATTTTTCAAGCCGTCGCGTCGTATCGAATTTTAGATATCCGTAGCTTTGAAATCTGAATGTTGCATTCGCTGGTATTTAATCCTTCGAACATCCTTTACTATTGTTTTGAAACTAATAAAGCGAGTATCGATATGTTTTCATGCAAAGTTACAGAAAAAGTTGTGTAATCCGTTTGCAGAATACATTTAATCGATGAAACAGATTATCTGCGATAAAAAATAATTAGTTAATTGTTCAAAATGTCTACAATAACCATTCTGTGCTGCTGCAACGTTTAATAATAGCCTATTGTTGCTCCTCGTGGTTTTTATCTAAAAGTCGTTTTTCTTCTTATCGCGTGTCCTATGTAGAAAAACAGTTCCATTCTTTAAATGGAAATTTAATGTTGTAGCGACAGAATAAATGCAAATGTTGGACGAACAACGACGAAGGGAGATGCACGTTTAAATTTGCCCGTGAAAATGTGTTATTTCGGTATCGTTGTCTATCTTTTCTCTTTTCTGTTCTTTTTCTTTTTTTTTTTGTTTTTAAAAACGAAAAATAAATGATTACGTGATTCGCGGCAATGTGCAGTATATCGAATTACGAGAGTATTTTAAATTTTCATTGACGGAGTTGTGGAAATAGCATCGTCGGAAGTAGCATCATTACTGGTCGCTTAAAATTCTCCTGTTGCTTTAATGTTCAAATGGGAAAGGTCCGTGAAATATCGTGGCGTGAAAAAAATTTCAAATGAACTGCCAGAGGAACGTTGTATTTTTTAGAAGACTCTGTGTTTCTTCGCACCATTATCGGCGATTCCTTTTCATTTCCCGTTACAATGTACGCTGCACGATCGAGAAACTTTTACGCTTGAATACGACGTTGGAGTGCAATTCAACTTCGTTGATAATCGCGAAACTTCGAATGAATTCCAATAAAAGTTACGCGGCCGTTCGGTGCCAACTTACGTGTAATTTTGTATTACCTTATTGAACTTCTTCCGTGGAAACCAGCGTGTGAGAAAATAGTACGCACGTACACATGAACCTTTACGCGCGAAAACCATTATCGTGAGATACGCCAGTAATTTTGTTCCCATAGTAACCAATATGGTTGATATAATTTGCGTTACTGTTTAATATTTAATTATTCTCGAAGAATTATTTCTAAGAAATCACAAAGTCAGGTTGATTCATTAATTCACGAGTTCATCTAACGATTTAATCGTTCAACTAGTAGCTTTTAACCGCCAGTATACAATATACACATTTGCTGATCTATTTATACATTTCTTTAATTATATATTAATTCTACTTTTATAATTTTCATATATTCAAAGTTATTGACTTTTCTTTGTCTCTTCTTGACTTGAAGATCACGCTTCATACCAGCCCATTATCATAATTGTTTTGTGCTACTTGATAAAATAATTAGCTACTTAATTCTTGAAATATTACAATAGATGAAGAAAAACTACCCTTATGATCGAAAATACAGTACTTTATCTCATTAGGCGTAGTCAAGAGTCGTTAAGTAATAAGCACTTTATATAACTTTCAATCAACTTTCTGAATAAGTGAATCCTTAATTAATCCGTAAATGAATTCTCAGATGGAAATCGACGTATCAGATTAAAGGTTCGATAACTAACAGAGAAAACATTTTAAGTCCAAGCGACCTTGTCGAAATATTCTGCATAATCCAGAGAGCTGCGAGTGGTGTTCGTCACGGTGGATCGATAATCTGGACGAGATCGATCATGAATCGATATTAGAAGGCATCGGGTTGAAAGCAAATGTCGATCACGCGGGTTTGTTCTGTTGCAATTTTTATCGGTGCTGAAAACAACGCTCGTCAGGGGAAAAGCGTCGCAGTCGGTGGGCATTTATTAACTCGGTCCCTGCGATATAGCTGCAACGCCACTCCCTTGCCATTCACCGTCATGATAAAAGCACACCCGAATTAATAAAACAGGCAGCGAGTAATCTACAAAACAAATATTCGATCGGAAAAGTACGTATGCCCGTCCTGGGTTCGAGTATAGCACCACGTGGATTAAATCGAACGGTACGATGACCTGAACGCTCGATTAGGTCTCGTAGAATCTAATCGTTTGGCTAATAATTCAGTTACGTAGTTACAAAATAGATAATGTCTATTAAATGGTGACAACTTTAAGAAATAATCGTGTTTATTGCGTTAATAGTTCGATAAGTTGAATAAATTTCGTGAGTTTGATAATGGGACAACGATTTAGGGATGGAGATAATGTGGAAAATGTGGAGGCATTGCAACTGCTATCTAGCATGGAATTGAAATTTGAGATTGAATATGTGTCTAAAGCATATTTAATTAAATCACATTAAATTAAACCTGTTCCGATTGACGGACGTACGTTTAATTTTTATTTAACGTTTAATCGAATTACACTGGATTAAAGCTAGTTAAAGTAGTTTTTGAAATTTTTATTTAACGTGCCATTTATTAAGAAAAATAGATATAAGCATTTTCACAGTGCTTTGAAGAGTCTGTTTAAGAACTTGTATTAGAATATTTGATGTGGAAAAAATAGAAATACCGCTGAGTTTCTAATACACGGAGAAAACAGCACGCAATATTTCGTTCATGACCATCGTAGCCCACCCACGGCTCGAGTGATACAGAATCTGTTAATAATATAGAGTTATGTGGTAGAATATTTTCAAACTTTGTAAACTGGAACACTGAACTAATATTAGAGACACAACATCAGCTAAACTACACTGTGAACTGTTATAATACCTCAAGTATTAAAAAGTTGCAGATTATATAAATATAACACGCAAGATATATTGCTAGTCGAAAATTAAGGTTGTTGCTGTCAGGGTATCTACTGACATAAATCCCTGATATTTCAGTTTAATATATTAAAAATATTTATTCGAATAAAAAGGAAAAATGTCCTTTAAAACGCTACATAGAGCGTTAAAAAATATATTAATAACGTTTAACACACATTCTTGTAACAATAGTAATTTAGATACAAATAATTTTATTAATACAATTAATCTTTATTTCTAGCAGGTTCTAGATTCTCTGTTTATCCTATCTTGCATAACTTTATTCATTTTTATTATTTTCATAGATATAAAATTTGATATTTAGTTATTTTAATTATTCTTAACCGGTTGCATTTAACAATATCTTAAACACAATAGAGAATGATTTCCATAAAAAATAATTCAATTAATAATAAGAATGCCAGTGCTGGAATTATTTTGGTGGCATTTAACTACTTTAGAGCGTGCTGTTTTGCATACACGTTAAAGCTGCCAAGAAAGCTAGAAAATTCGAACGTTTATCAGCGGACTTTCCTTTTGCCATTTTAATGACACTGCGGTTCACCGGATGCCAGTGAGGGTCACGATAAAAGTTTTCAGGGGATACTTGTCGGTTAGTTATGGGTTTTACACGCGAGGTTCCGGCAGGTCACGCGGCATTATGCGGCCCTCGCAAGCCGCGCGTCGCGCCACTCAATTTAATCCCGGCTACTCCACGCCGTGAGTGGCCTGCTCTCCATCATGGAGCTCGTTGTAATTACGACTCAGCCCGCCATGCCAATTCTAATATTCTCCACGTTTCCTGATACGACACTTACAATTACAATAATTCGTGAATGACGATGGTTCGTTCGTAGTTTCGTTAGCGTTTCTCTGCTTCGAGTGGCAAAGCCAGTAACAAGCTTGAACGATAAGTAAGCATGTTATACGTTGATGTTGTTTCTTGTGTATCTATATAGTTTCGAGAACTTGTAGGTTAAAGCACAGTTTTCATGTTAAGTGGTTAAGATCAGTTATGGTGCTGGGTAGCGTACTTGCGTTTATACAAGAATTAGTCAAATTAGGGTAAATATAAGCTATGTATACGATATGATCTTGAATTTGAGAGGTTCGGCTGAAGAAATTGTGAGCCGAGTAATTACAGGGGAATGCAAGGCTTAATTAAAAGCGGAAACATCAGATACGAGATGGGTATTCAACAAGTAGAGTATCTCAGTAATATGTCAGACAATGCTTGCATACTTTTTATCTAATTTGAAAAATCACGCAATATTTGGAAGATTACAGAGTGAAAACGAACGATTAATATAACAAACTTATTTCTACAATTTGTTAATGAGAATTTTTCCCCCCACAATTGTACACGAGAAGAATTTTATACAAAATTTATTTCACATTTGGTGACATTCGAAATTTCCTATAACCCAAATGGCAAATTAAAATCTTCTTTTGCGCTAGAAGTAGATCAAATTCATCAAAATGATGACTTCAGCTCCTCCTCTTCTTTATGATCGTTAAAAAATAAATGCACAGGAATTTTTGGCAAAATTATAGTGCCCTTTTATTGATATGAAATTGTGATTATTATATAGCTTATTCGCTTTCATCATACTATTTCAATAACGACTACTTATACATAGTAGAATTGAATCATAGGCTAGTTATTTTTTAGTGTTAACATTCTGTAATCATTTTATATTCTCGCGATCTTTAAATCCTCGATGATTCCTGTCATAGACTGCTAGCACCGAAATAAAATTTGATCGCAAACGGTTCGACCGCGAATCTCACGATGTTTTAAACATTCGAATCATCTCGTAGCTCTCCTAATTATTAATGGGACTTTTACCGTAATTGCCGCGAACGGATTTATATGCCCGAGAAGGTTGACCAGTGGAGATGCGCCGAAAACCATCAAGAATCGATCACGTTGACGTACCAGGCGATAAATTCGCAATTCGACCGATGCCGGTCGTGATAGGATAGATTCATAAGATGGATTCGCGGGTGCCTCCGGAAGGGAAATTTCTCTTCTCGGGAAGCTCGTACCTCTCGTGTGATCCACCGGTCGAGTCGAGCCGACCACGCTGCTTAAAATCGGGATTACCATATTTTAAGGTCGAATACGTGGTCTGTGTTGATGCTCGATTTTTAAACGGAGGCTGAGGTCCGCGTATTTTCTTTTACTATCTCAATATCTATCGTATTTTCTGCTTACAATGAGATTAGATACGCGTTTAAAAGAGATAATTTATTATACACGCGAAAAGCAAGAAACAAAAACGTACAGAGCGAATGAAACGATAAAAAGGTAGATCTCGCATTATATCGATATTTTTTCTCTTAATAAATCGAACATACATTCGTAATTCGTGAGCGAGAAGTGTAAATACTTTTGAAGAGTAATATAAATTTAATGGACATCCTGAGAAAAGAAAATTATTGCAAGTGTAGGAAATGTGAACGCGTACCGAACAAAAGAAATCGTAAAAGGGAAAGGAACAAGAAGGGAATATAAATAGTCTATTTCAACGGGTAACGTGGATGGGAGGCGTACGGTAAACGTTGTCGATCTGTTTGCCGTCGATATCGCGTTTGCATTACAACGATTAAACCGCTATAAATTTACAGGGGGTCCGATAGCAATCACCGTGAATTGAAATTGCAGAACGGTACGCCGTGTAATCGTAAATTCAAGCACAGATATGAGAGGAAAGACGTTAATGGGAAATTTCGCATTTTCTGTTCCAGGTAAGCGATTCCATCGTGACTACCAACGAGAAAGAAACTTCGAACAATTTATTCCGTACCGTACTTTATAACTGGTAAGTGACAGTAATGAAAAGGGGGAAACAACGGTTATTGCAGCCGGTGAATCGCAATCGGTTGCTTTATTACATTTTTCTTGCGATATGTAATCTCGTAACTCTTTGATACTCGAAGAAATTCATTTTTTTCTATCTATCGACGGGACGTACAAATGTAATTTGACAACGTATATCGTACAATAATTCACGAAGAATGTCGTTCGTTATTAATTTATTCTAAAGATTTACGTGGCATCTTTGTATCTGTGATTTTTTATAAAATACGTAACCTTTTAGTGATGCTGTGAAGAAAATTAGAACAAAGCTTCGAAGATTATATCGATAAAATCTGATTCTAAAATTACTTTGCGTTTGTCACTTTAATTTTTTATATCTATGAAGGCAATTGTTTGAGAATACAATGATTTTATTCCATCGATTATCATGCTATTTTAAAGTCAGAGCCTAGAAATTACTTTTGTGAATATACTGAGGGACCTGGACATTGAAGCACTCGTACCAATGCGCCGAACGTGCACATTTAGATAATGAGAACAGATGCTTGTTAAATACGTTTCTCTTGATTAATATGATCACTTTGATCTTGCAGTGATCAAAGTGAGTAGAATATTTGAAGTTTGAAAAAGACTGTTCACACAGGTTCTCAGATCTCTACATACTCATTAATCATATTGCCGTCTAGTCTTCCCAACTTAATACATATTAATTACTAGTTTGCTAGATTCTCGTGTATTCTGTACGATGAACCAATCTCCTAAAACTATAAATTCAAACAATATTAAATTGCCTTGTGAGAATGTTATCGGAGAGCAGACGACCAAACGATTTTAACTTTCTCGTACTAATACTTGTACGTATTAGGTTGTCCGAAAAGTTTCTTTCGTTTCATATGGTGATAACAGATGAACAACAATTTCTGTTTTATGTTATTTTGTTGAATTAGGTATGATCTATTTCGTTATATTTTTATTATTACGTTCGTGCATAATTCAATATACTAATATAAAACAAAAAACATTGTACGTCTATTATTTCTTTATAAAACGAAAGAAACTTTTCGGACAACCTAATATATGTAACTGTTCATAATTACGCATCGTAAAAATACTCATCGTTAATTACTTTCCTAAATAAGAGTAAACTATACCGTAACAAATACTAACAGCGTCAAAAGATACGAAGAATTAGGAATCATACGGTAAATAGTGTTCTACGTTTATTGCTATGCAACGTTCATTTTATTTTGTCAAGTAGAGTAAAATGGAAATATAATACGCGTGAAATCATAGTAATTGTAAATCGTCGAAGTCACTTAATCAGTCATGTGTAGGTACTTAGTTTATTCGGTTGACCACGATGTAATTGGAAAATGAGGGGCAACGTGAACGGTATAATTTAAACGGCGAATATCGCGATACGATTTCACCGCGACGCGACGTGATTAAATTAAGCAAGTTTATAACATTTATTCGATCAATGAAGGATGATTCGCTTCTAATTCGCTCGCGTGGCTAACCGCCGCGTAATTGCGAAATTAACCGCATAAATGATAATTTAAATGAACGATATTCCATTAACCTTGCTGCCACAGTTAAACAAAATTACTTCTCCCCTTCGATCGGACCGTCACCCGTCAGCAATCAGATGTTCTCGTACAACAGTTACGAATTTCGATCGATTCGCAAATCCATTTCTCCAAATTAGGATTAAGTTCCGTTGATGGTGCGAGCAGTTCGCTGCTTTAAGCTCGATATACTTAGTACCACAGAACGTCTTACGTTATTCTCTTTCATTTCTAAGCAACATACGAATACTTTTTAGTGTTTCATAATTGAAAAAATATTATTTCATTTATTGGTGCTATAGCGCGCAATTGTATAAAATGATGGGTAAAAGTTGGTAATTATTCCAACAAAAAAGGATATAAGAAGTAGTTGTTAGCTAGATAATTAAAAAGAAATGGGAGTACGTTACTACAAGACATTACTAAAATGCTAATTTCCATGCAAATTAAAATTTTTATAAACGCAACTATAGAGATAGAACCTAAGGATTTGTCTCATCCTTTAGATGTTATAACGAATGCTTTGCTGCGAATATTTTATGCATTCTTGCACATTTAAATTTCTCATAAATTCATCATCAACAGCGATTTAGTCACAATTATAAGGTTCCACGTAACTAAATATTACCAAGAAATGCATTTAATGTTGTGCCTTACTTAAGAGCGAAATTACGACAATATTTACAACATCCGGAATACTCCAGAATTTCACAGGACCAATTAAAACTTAATAAATACGAGAATAACTAGCAAAATTTCACAGATCCCCTCCGCACCGTTTCACAATTATCAAATAAAAATTCCATTCGAACTTCAACCGGGAAAATCGCACAAATCAAACACTCGAGAACAGAGGAAAATACAGCAAGACAAATATCCTGTAATTGGCTAAATCCTACTTTTCCCAACGATCGCGTTAACCTCTTCTACTCTGCCGCACGAAATAACCTTGCCAACCCATATCGATCACAGTTCGAAACTGTTCGATTCGCCATAACCTCCACCTGAAACCGACCCGTAAACAAACTCCCAAAAACACATCAAACGAACTCGGCGAAACTCAAACCGACTTTACCTGGACAAACGTCAGCGGTCTCGTTGGAATCGCGAAGCGCTGATTGAAATTTCTATCGATAAACGATAGAACAGCGGCGTAGAGACGAGGGGAATCAGGGTTACGGTTCCAGTCACGCACTAAGCGGCCGCAACGTTGCGTACTTAGTTACGTATGAAATTAATTCGCCAGCAAGCATCAACGTGTCATGGGACACGAACGGCTGGTGCAACCTGGTTCGATATTGAATCCACTGGAACGAGATACCGTGGGAGCGTGCGTAAACGTACATAAGGTGTCCCACAAAGCACCGCAGTACAATAGGTATTTTAGGGATGGTTATTTTTTTTCCAAGCCGGAGGAGCATGTATTTATTTAAAAAATGACACCCGTAATATGATCTATGAAATATAATCTCGGTGTAATAACGAATGACTGAAAAACGATTTAATAGGATTTCATAGGAACGACAAGGACGACTTTAAAAGGAACGATATATCCCGAATCTCGTCAATTTTGAGTTATTTGTGAAAGTTGATTGTACGAGTGAACTATTTATGAACTGGAACGAGAAGATTATAATTATTGAATGAAATTTTCGTATTTAACAAGAAGAATGTCTGAATTCACAAGAATCATTTATTCTTCGTACAGAGAAATACACATAAACGATATTTCATTGGACATTCTTAAAACCTCAAGGATACTACATAAATCGTAAGAAGAATCGAAGAAAAAGTTGAGTCAATCTTCTAGTAAACCGACGATATTAAATTCATTAATAACTGCATAAGTTTACTCGTCATAAGATTTCGAGAAAGACCGAGTACTTAATTAACCTTCAAATGATGTAAGCTATCGCTACTCATTGGTTTATCGGTATCAGATATAAATGTACACATATCTGATAAATATTCAATGTGAATTTTCTCAGAAACGAAGCCTTACTTAAATGAAATTCTATTCCATAATTTCGACTGATTTTTTCACAAAGGATCGTATTCTTGTCAACAGTATCACACTTTATGCGACACCCCGTATACACAGAAAGGGCACACGCGCATCTACTCACGCGAATAGGCGCAGTTGGCACTCAATGTTGTAATATGATGGCTGGTAGGTAGTAGGTAGCGAACGGATGGTTATTAGTATTCAGTTTGTTTCGCGGTAGCAGATGCAGTTAAGCCGGTCTGCACGAACTGGCGACACGTTACACGAGCTCCCTGGGCCGCAATGATATTTCGCGATTTCGTGAAATTACGAGGCCGCACCGACGGGATAAAATTATCTGCAACTATTATTTTCCATGGGAGCCCCGAACCGGGCCATCGTTATCTGACCTCTCGATCCTCGCTTAAATCGGACCGATGCGATTTAAAAGGCTGTAAATCCTGCAACCATGGTAAATCACGCTCGATCCAAACCCCTATCCTTGCCAACCACCGCAGTGCGTTTGTTATTTGGATGAATTTCTCTCGGAAAACCAGTTAATTTGGTCTTTCACAGGTTTGTAACGATTTTTAATTGATATGTCATGGATTTGTAATTGAATCATTCAGAAACTATACTGATTAATTTCGGAAGTACTTGTTAGATCTAAAAATTGTAAACGCTATTGGAAAAATTTAAGAATATTTTCTCTATACAGATAGTATATAATTAATATTTATTCCAATTAAATGTGTTATTCAATAACAAGCGACAAACTATATAAAGACGAAAAGATTGCAGTAAATTTTGAACAATATATTGATTTTATATATTTTAAATGTATACATCATATTCGTATACATTTCATATGAAATTAATATAAAACATGCTTGGAATTTATCTAGTTCATGATTTATTAAGTTACTATGAAAAAATCTGCGTGCATAATATAAATGAAACTTATGTTTGTAGTGGCTGCAGCAAGTATTTAAGTATTTTCACATATTAGAAACGTTTAATATTCGATAACACTATTATAAACAAATATACATTTCTTATTGTATTATTATATAAATTTAGCAAAACAACTACTTTGTTCATTTCTTTCTCTATTTTTATTCATATGCCCTATATGTTCTGCATAAAAAAAAAAACAAAAGAATCAATTACTGCAACATGAACTAGAGAAAAAACTCTGAAATCATTAAAAGGTAGATACGTCAAAAGATTTCTGTTTGCATTGAAAAAAAGGGGAAACACTCAATTTATCGCGGCGCGAGTTCACAGCCCCGTTAACTGTTTATGTATCGATGAATATTGAATGAAACTGGCTGTGGAACAGTATTGCACGAGATCACAAGAACGACAATGGCTCCGATCTATCTATGTCTCCGCGTGTATGTATATTGACAAAGCAGAATTTAGTGGGGCCATAATTTACCGATGGCTATAAATCGTTTTGAAGCGGTTCGATACACTGTGAATATCCTGTTGTAAAGTTTTTGTTCCGAGTCGTTTGCATTACCTTCGATACACAGGCGAATAATGTAGCGCCAATTCCGTTAAGCACTCGCTGTGTCCGACCAATCACCGTCTATTTTCTAACGTTCACCTGAGTCTCCATAAAGCTTGTACACTTGTAATTTATGCCGCTAATTTATGGTGATTTAAAGTACTGAATAAAGCTTTCGAGAGAGGGCCGAATTGTTAAAGTTTGAACGTGAGTCGAGTGGAAAAAATGAAATCAGAAATTCCGATGAACACTATGAATAGTCTGAAAGCAAACGCCCTATGTGGGATCATGATAAACGTATTCAGAAGTTAAGCGATAATCTCTGATAAATGCGACTCGAAGAGTCTCAGGATACTCGGTAAAGCCTTACGGTTCGCTTGTTCAAATTCTCATCCATCGTGGAACTTCGTTATTTCGCAGTTTTCCGGCCTCTCTAACACGTAGACCTATGTTCTTCTCTGTTCCTTTTCAATTTCGACTTTCTATCTAATACCATTGTAAAACTACTAAATCTATAAAAATCACGGAATAAACATTTGTTATTTCTTTTTATTTTTGCGACTACTAAACAGGTACTTTTAATTATCCCTTAAACTGACATGAGTGTAGGAAGTTCACCTCTATGTATTCTTTAAATTAAAAAAATCAGCAAAGTTAGATAAACGGAACTAAATGTTTTATTATCGTTCAATACTAGATAAAAAGTAGAAGAATTATTGTTTACAGTAATTACGAACAATGACATTGCTATGATTGATACAGGTCGACAATATTAAAACAAAACTTAAGCGTGTAGTCTCTGAGAAATATCTTTTTCTCTCTGTATGACAGAAACATGATCATGCAACCACTTGTTTATTTTCATAGCATCTCTTTAATTTCAGTCGTTCCTGTATAATATATTTAGAAACGTATTAAACATTAGTAGTTTTAGCGTCGTTTGATTGTTACGCTTGATTATCCGTCATTATGATTTGATAATATTTTATTTTATTGTGACAATATTCTTTCCTTTGGAAACAGCGATTAATATTGGTCATCAATTTCGCACATTTTTTATAATATGTAATATCTATAAAATCGAGTGATTTGTATAACTAAGGTTCGCCT
Organism: Bombus vancouverensis nearcticus; assembly: GCF_051014615.1. Taxonomy (NCBI): domain Eukaryota; kingdom Metazoa; phylum Arthropoda; class Insecta; order Hymenoptera; family Apidae; genus Bombus; species Bombus vancouverensis. The sequence continues at coordinate 16,006,467 of NC_134912.1, read as the reverse complement.
GATACATTTTTCAACAAAGCAATATCGATCAACTACGTAGATATATTACATTTCGATTCTTATGAAATTTATATCTACTTCTCGTAATACCACAAAAACAGGGTTTATAGCGGGAAACTTATTTCATGGATCAACCGATCACCTCGAAATACACCTTTAGTACAATTTTTATGTCATTAATTTTATAGCGTGATCGTAAATTATCTGACACCTTCGGCTATAAACATAAAATTATGTATATAAGATTCATCACCTGAAATGTGGTCTTAATGGTCTATTTTACGTTCACTTCAATATTGATCAGCGACCTCATGAATGCAAAAGGCAGCAATTTCGATTATCATTCGAATATCTTTTGATTATTATTCATTCACTGTTATCAGCTTATTTCATCACATTTTACTAATATTTTTACAGCTTTATCATGTACAAACATTAGCTTGAAGCTTCTTGCAGAGTAATTTACGAATAAATAATACGAAGGAATTGACAAGTTATAAATTATACATTGTGGATTTCTCTTTCATAATGTTATTGTAATATCGGGTATAAAATATATATTTATTATTGATGATTTATTTACAATAAATGGATTGTATAGATGTTGATTAAACAGAAGAACGATGGTTGTTTAACGTGAACTAATCGCAATAACGTACTATAATCTAGACAAATCAATAGTTAATTTGCAATTCTCGTCACAACGGATCCAACGCTCTTTCTCTCTCACGCGGACCACACTCTCACGACAACGCTAGCAACACTATCTCTCGACAACGCAACTCGCACTCTCTGACTTTTCGATTCACACTGTCTGGCTTCTCCACTGACACTGACTGTTCTAGCATCCCTTTGTCTTTTCTTAGGCCCACCACGCACGTGTTCCGCAAACACTGGTGGCCAGGATCACATAGGCCTTTTCTACGAAACTATTCAATTGAAGTACCCGACATTGTTTATGGTTTACCCGATATCTCTTAGGCCTTTTTGTCCACCATACTACATTATAATCTTACGAGTGTTTTAATATTATAGTATCGTGGCACATAAATATTTTCCAATTTTAAACAAATTCAATGAAATTAATTCATTCAAACGATAGAGTCAAACGATGTGTAATTTACTCGAAAATTGTCATATCTCTCAAACGTCAAACTTATGTTAGTGTTACATAAGAAATCTTATTACTACTGATAATTCATAACTTGAGATACAAAAATATTATGGATAATATAAATTCAGTTGTAAATGTAAGAACTCTGGTGTATTTAAACTTATAATTGTGTAACAATAATCACCTGGTCTGTCGAAACGGACAACGACCTCTGTAAATTTGGATAATAGCGTATATTGATATTCCAATCGCGAGTTACCGTGTCCATAAGCGCCTCTTACTACGGATTTAACTTTCTAGAATGTGAAAGCGATTAAAATGAAATACTGCAATTGCTCAAGATCAATACGATGAGTGGCAAATGGATCCGGCGAAGTAAATTATAATTATTACGTACTTACACGTTATTTCCAAGTTGTTAGTATGAAAGAGGTGTCGGTAGAATTGTACAATTATTTCACTTAAGTGGAATTCTCCAGAATAGCGTAACAAGTACACTCTGAGTCCTTAGATAAAACATTGTCGCAGTTCTTCCACCGTTAAATTAGTTCTGTTAATGATCTAGATTAGATGTACACGTAATTGACTCGAACCAGGCATATCAGTTATACCGTATGCATTCATTTTACAGCTTAAAATTAAATCCAAACTAATCCTAAAGCATCGTATTGTTCATAGCGAACGTGATACGATCTCTGCTACTCGATTATAAATTAAAGTCACGTAATTTCCTCTTTGCTACAGATTGCAAAGTATTTAAGTATTACAATATTCGAAACTAAAAATCAACTTAACGAAATCTCCATCTACAAAAAGGGAATCATAGCGATCATGTAACGTCCCGTAATAAAGTCAAAATTGTAAAGAACGTCACGAACAATGTATCACGACCCTTGGACGATTAATATTCGGGCGTCAAACAAGCGACAGCTGGCACACAGATGCTCGTTGCCGCAATTATCTGCCTAACCGCGCGAAAACGTCGCTTCCTTAGGCTAAAAGCCGCAGTCGCGGTCGCCCTGGACGATGTTCGATTGACCCGTGACACCCGTGTTGCGTCACAAGCCTGAAATTCGGCTCGATCCTCGTTGATAATACGGTTCACACGGAACCTCGTAAATCTCTCGACCCTCACGGGAGTTGGTCTCCCGAAGGGTGAAGCGTCTCGCGGCGAAATTGACCTCGGATTCCAGTCGACTTTCCAGTTTCCTCGGGCAACGTCGTGGCCGCTGTTTGGCCACAGATGGCGTACATTCGGATATTCCTTTCTTTCTTTCTGCTGTCTTTTTTTTCATCAAAAACTTTTGAAAATTACGGAAATCGGCGATTTGCGGGAAAGTTATCGATAGCTGTTCCAACGAACGCGAATACGCCAAAAAATGTAAATTCTCACGACTCTGTGTACTTCCATCTTCAGTGAATCAATTTGAAGCGCGAATCGTTTCCGCTGCCAAGTAAAAAGAAAGATGCCAGCAAGTAGAGCACCGCCGAAATTTACATATGGACTGTGGCTTAGTTGACTGTAAGATAGGACATTCGATTAACAGCGAATGTATTGTGGTATCGAGGACGAGGGGCCTGAGAGGTGTCGTGCGAATTATAAACAAGCGGTTACTGAGCATGTGCGTGGTGGTGCTAAGACAAAAGATATGAGGCTAAGACAAAAGACGAGGGGTTGCTAAGGGACATAAACGAATTAACAGCAGTATGAGTCGAGAAGCCAGAGAGTGCGAATTGTGTTGTCGAGAGAGAGTTGAATCCGTGGTGACGAGAGTTGCTAGTTAATTATCTAGTTGTCTTAATTATAATACGTTATTGTGATTAGTTCATGTTAAATAACCATCGTTTCCTGTTTAATCAACATCTGTTTAATCCATTTATTATTAATAAACTGATCATAATAGTTCACGATACAACAGTATTAAGGGGAAAAAATTATTTAAAAATTTCGAATACCGAAGAATATTTCATTTGACGTGTATTAAGTTTCCTTCATATATCGAATTTTACTCGGAGGATCGCCAACAACGTACGGACACATTCTACTTCGATGAATTCCATTCGGAAACCTGACAAGGCGAAGATGAGTTCTGGTTGAGGCAATTTGAAATTCCTTAATCCAGACTCGGAGAAATTGTCTGTTTAAATTGTCGCTTTATTTTGCGAGAAAGGAAGGTAAACTGCATTTCCCGGGAGGGTTTGTTTCTCGAGGACAACAGAGGTGGCCCGCACGCTTCGATCGTGATTTCTTACCTTCACATTGAAGTTTTACGGAGCGTGAACGAAATACGTAGGAGAATCCAAATGGAAAGCGGGTTTTTGTCGTGAGTCGATATTACGGATTCTCTTACGGATTCTTGAATCGCGGCTGCTGAGCATCGCTGAATGAAGTTCACCCGGGAGAATTTCCATCGCCGTGGCAAAGGATTATCGAGCGACGATGAAGAGGAAAAGAAGCGAAAGAGGAAATGTTGCGTTCGATCAAGGAGAAAAATGCGAGCTCGCCGAGCTTCAACGTCTATCTGAACTCGATTTCTAAACTTTTCAGTTTCCAAATGATTAGTGTTGGAGCGTATTTCGGTGTGGCGTGAAATGGCGCAACAACGTAGTTTCCAACGTAAAACGTGAACCAAGTAGATTTCGATAGATGAAGTTTCCTTCTTGTAGAGTTATGAGATCGTTGAAAGAATAAAAAGGAAAAGAGATAGCGTTTTGTGTGGGATCTGATAACGAACAGTAAGACGATCTAGCAGACTCGTGCCTTACAGTCGAAGTCTTGCAATTAGATACTGATTGTAGAGGCTCTCATTGCGTTTTTGAGTTTTTATGTCTTCGAGTTGTCCTTGAGTACTTATTGCTCTCTTGCGAATAAGCAGCAGTTGTATCAATAGCATCGCCTTTCTGAACTAAAAACTAAGAAAACATGAATTATAAAAGAACATATTTTCATAAAACCTGAATGTTGCTTGTATCATCAGCGTATTGCATTATCCTAATTCTTGAAAAGTTGCGAATATGTTATATAGAATCTCGTCTGTGTGCGTTTTAATCTGTTTTGATATTTTTTTTGTAAAAGGCATTCGTGAAAAAGTACCAACAGAATGCAATTAGTTCGAAAGATATTTTAGCTTTAATCTTGTAGGCTATTATTATTCGCGTAAACGTGATAAAGGTGCTACGTACACGCGAGGTAATACGCGTACTAGTCAGACATACGAGCAGTACAGGCAAACAAATAACACGATCTTTGAGTCGAAATATTTTTCGAATTAACAGCTTCCTATGTAAACTATGAATATTTCATGAACAATATATCAAGAAATGTAAGAATGCGTGCATTAATATAGAAAATAAATCGTTATTTCTATTTGCAACTGCATGCGAATATTCAAATCTATATCAACCATACAAATTGAAAAATGTGACTTAAACATCTGTAACCGTATTCAAACATTACTCATTTGCAACCTACAAGATTAAAATATAAAGTACGTACCCGTAAATATTCCACTCACTTCATATCATAGCTTTCTCTTGGATTCATTATTTCGATGGTTTCTACAATCTTAATTTTACGAAACAATTAGCGTACAAGCTGCTTTAAGAGAAATACGATAAACGATTCTAGAGAAAGACAAATATCTTTCTCTTGTAAACATATGTGCATGTACGTATTAGATAAATAGATCATACAATAGTCCATCAATTCTTCTTCGCATCTGTCACTTTTCATTCATATAATACGAGTTTGTATTCAGATAATTGGATTCAACCTGCAATAATTCAGTGAATCGACCATTGACAAAGATTTCATTGCAATAAACAGAGCTCTGCTATATTTCCTACTATTTAGAATTGTTAATCATGCTGTGATCTTCGATCTTATTCTCATCTGAAGAAACAAAAAGACTTTTAACGTTCGAAGAAAATCTTTCTATCTGGTAAAAAAATTGAAACGAAAGATCGCTCATGCCGATAACAATTCTTTCATAGTTTCCTCCAAGTTGAATTATTTGTTACATTAAAGAAATACGATTGGATCGAGAATGACCGAAAGAACGTAGCGAAATGAAAAATACCATGGCCTGTCAATGAGTAATCTGCCACATACCGTCAGTTTCTACGAAATTCCATTAAAATGGTTTCAGGTAACAAAATCGAACATTCTTGGCAATCTGCTGGCAATTTTAAAACACCCTATACATCTATTACCGGAACATCGAGTTAAAGTAGAAAATTATGGAATCCTAATAACAAGGAATGGTACAAGAACATGCACATAAACCGGAATAAATCGTAAAACATTTCAGCAACAGTACGGGTCGGAGCTATCGAGTTACGAGCGTACTAGCCTTAACTTCGGCTCTAACCAGGGGTCACGTGATTTGATCGTCAGATCGGTGGTAGGCAGCCAGAACCAAATTAGAAAGCGGGCTAATTGCAGGCCGTTTGCACGCCATCGGCAACTGACCGAAATGCTGGAAACAGGCCGGTGCCAGCGGCGAGTTCGAACCCCTGCAACTTGTTCCCGATTTACGCCACGCGCATAGTAAAACCTGCTTCGCGGCGTGGTCTGCCATAAGATACAGCCGATTGACGCGTTCGAACGAATTTCTTGGTTGGATTGTTTCGAACTCTGTTAAATATTCGACGTTATCGTTGAAATTGTAAGATCCAATTACTCTGTTAGAATATTCGTTAAACAATGACAGGATGAACGCGTTGTTAGATTATCGGATAAGTGGATTATTTTTAACAGATCTGTGAATGTATCCTTTGTTGTATCTATATCGTTAGAACGAAGAACAGTGCTCGTTTTGAACTAATGTTTTACAATGTTTTGTTCGTCCATGGGAATGTCGATGAATCGCTGGGTGAATTTTTTTTTACAAAATCGATGGTATTTTTTTATTCTCGACGATATAACGCGTTAGAGCGAAGAAGAGAATTCTCTTCGAACAATGAAATATCTTGTCGTTCGTAAAAATGTACAGTTGTATAAATACACTCGGTCTCGTTATGGTTTATAATAAAAGAACATTGTATCGTGGAATGTAGCGTGCAAAAGTACAAAAGACGAAACACGACCCGTGGTAGATATTTTCTGCAATTCAATTTGGTAATTTGGAATTTCATGTTTCGTCAAATTAAATACGATTCGGTATAGTAGAGCGTAGTAGCTACGCCATTCTCGTAACGTTATACTCTACCGTGCCGAATTATTTCTTAATGCTGCAAATTCGTCCAGAGATAAGTATCCAAGAAAGGAATAAAAAATAACGACCTGGAAAAGACTGAAATAAAAATCCTGACGCGATAAAATGAACGAGTTCGTGACCGTTCAGAAGAATTGAGTCTACGCGAGGTACATACTTCCAAAACAGATCCGAGTTTCCTCCAAAATGAGGTGAGCATGAAAATTTGAAAAGAAAGGCAGGCACGAACCATGCTAGTGTAGATTTTAACTTGACAGCTGCTGGTAATCAAGCTCATGTCAGAGATACCGTCTCCGTCGTCCTAGATTTACGACTTGTGCACGTCCGATCGATTGTTCAAACTTGTAACACGAATCTTTAACTATTTTTCAACAAAGTATCGGTATTCCTTGTAAATCCTGTAAACTTTGGCCATGTCAATGTCCACTTACTTTTAACATTTTTCTTTGATTCAAAAGTTAACGTCACATCGATAGCATGATCATTCGAATTAAAAAGAGATGCTGTTAGATTTTTTCCTGATTTATTTCAGAAGTAACGAATATTAACAAATCGTAAATCTTATTGCTTCCTACATTTGTTTTACAAATCGATTATTTTTATCGTTATTGCGATAAAAATGATCGAAATTGATTTACTTTTTCTGTCTCTTTCTCTTATTCTTAAATATTCTTAAATAAGTAACATGCGTTATAAATATTATTGAGATGTATTTTTACTTTACTTTCTACAAAATGTGCCAGTATCTCGTAAGTTTTATAATATGCAATTTATATACTTAAATATAGATTATGTGTATAGGAAATACTTCATCTAATGATCTATCTTGCGAGTAAATTATAAATTGGCACAAGACTCACGTAACAATATATTTATTCCGCAAACGTCTAGCCGCAAGTCAAAAGCTCGATAACTATAGTTAGCTGCACGGTCGACATTTAGCTCGTGTTGTTCGTAAAATAGCCTTCCGTCATTAGGGAGCCGTAGAATCTCGAAACACGTACAATCTCTCCCATTTCGTATGGTACGTGCTGAATTGGATGTTTCCCCTAAGAATTCGTCGTTTTCGTACTGTTACCGCGAACGAGGAACGCGTATTGCGGAATATGTCGTTGCTGCTGTTATGTAAATAGCGGAAACGACACGATGGATATCGCGCGTAGCACGAACAGATGATTATTTACAGAATGACGATACACCGAGTAATCGTACGGAAAATTGGAAGAACATAGACATAATTCACGAAAAAGAGAAAAGGAAACAGGCAAGGGGAATTCTTCCTCAAGAAAGAGAAGAAAAAATAAGAAAAGGAAAAATAAATAATAAGAAAGTGTCGAAATGAAACGCTACGAACGAAAGAAAAATACGATCGAACGACTTAACAGGAAACAAAATATAGATTTAACTGGTGTCGTGCAGCACGTAGTCGTCGTACCAGTCAATACGTGCGAGAAAGAAATTCCAACGAACCACTCGCGAAAATTGCACGCCTTTCCTTACCAACGCATGCGTGGTTTCTTAAACTGCACCGTTGAATTCCGCCAGTAAATATCGTTTTTCAAACTCGTTACTTTCGGCCAGAAATAGCTATAATTTATTTTTATTGCCTTGTCTATATTATTTGCTTTCATAACCTGCGTATAATCGTAATTTAAAGCTTAGCGAATTATTTTTAATTTTTCTCTATTCTTAATGAAATTAATGTCAGGTATAAATTACAGTAGATATAGATTTACAAATTTTTCTTCCTGTTTAATATTCATACTTTTATAAAATAGTAAATACAGCGTATCATACGATTAGTCGAGATAATAAAAAAAAAAGACTACTGTCTTCTGTAATTGCATTTATACTGTGTGAGAATAGCGAATTTTTTCAATGATCACCGAACATCGTCACGTAGGTGATTAACATCAATGATGACATTAGATGGCATTAAAACTTACATCTCTATATATTCTCATTTAGTATATTTCGCTATTCTAGTCCCTTTTAATATCTTCGCAATAACTGAGTGCTTAAACTTGATATTTCTTTCTACGAGCCATTGAAAGTTGTAAAAAGCGTTGAGAAGGAATCGAACCCGTCGACTCGATATTAAACTATCAAACTTTAGGGGATGTACGTGATTAAATATCGTAATCGCTATAAAAGTTTGGAGTTTTAATATAAGAAGCTCCGTGTTATTATTTCATGATGACGTAACCTCGATCAACTTACGTGGAGGAGTTACGAGACCTCGAAACGACCATTCGAGACTCTCGCGAATACGAAATCTAGTTTTTGCGAGGATTACATAGTACCAGCGATTCGTATACGTCTCTTTGAAAGAAGCGGCTCAGCACGAAGAAATCGTATTCCTTGAAATTCATATTTTCTCCTCCCTTCTATGTTTCATGAAAATTAATGTAAGCTTCTTGTTGAATCTTACGGATATATCTGTTTCCCAATATTTCTGGAATCTCTGTTTACTCAAACCTCTGCCTCTCCGACCAAAAAATTTTTATACACTTTTTTAAAGAAAAGTTAACATTCATTCATAGATATCCTATGCATTAAACACAATTTGGTGGTAGAATCTAGCAAATAGGTAGTTGAAGATAAACGAATTAATTTAAAATTAAAGGTTAATCGAGTGTTTTATATCGTGTTTCCCTATTATACAAGTTCTTCCAGCACGAACCTGTGGGAAAAACGCGTCGGATAATGTTGCTGGCGGAAACCAATTCATTCTTACGTCGGGGATGAGATATTGTGTGCCGTCGCGTGGTCTCTGGCGAAAGGAAAAGTGCGAGTATCTTCCATGCTCGTATCGACCTACATACCATTTCGCCTCAGAAACGGCCCGTTATACATATATCTTCGCAACGACGGCAATGAAAAGAAAATTGCGGCACACGTAAGCTCCGAGCTCGCCCGCTAACGTACGACAATGAAAAACTCGTATTCCACGCGCTGGCTGCGAGCTTTAAAGCTGCTTAAGAAATTCCCCGCCTCGTTCGTGAAACGACGCAGCCTTCGTTCGTAGCGATACACAGCTGCTCGAGTGTCTTCAGCTTTGTCGAGACGATGTGCTCCTCTTCCACTTTTCGTGCGTAAGCGAAATGGAGGAAAATCGGTTTTTCTGAATAAGATCCCGGAATTTACTGATTCTTCCTATAGAATTTATCCGATTTCTCGATACTTTAGATATTAGTATTTTCTATTGAAATTTTACAGGTTGTTCCTAGAGATTACGGATATACGTAAGCAGTTAACCCTTTCATGCTCGATATTGTGCGTGGAAAATCAGGCTGAGTAATAGATTCGTTCGTTTTACCGGTGTATGCATTGCGAAATCTGAAATTTTATAGTTGTCCATTCTGCAATAATTCATTTTGTAATTCCTAACGAGATTTGCTCCTTTAAAACATTATTATTTTGATAAAATTACTGATAATAGTGCGTTATGTTTTGTCCGCAGAAAGATAAAAAGAAATGAGTCTCTATTGTTAATAATTGACAAATGAAAAATCCAATTTCAGAATCCAAGGGTCTTTGAATCCTCAGAGGGTTAATTTTATATAAGAGTATAACGATGTTTAATTTTGCTTGAAAATGGAACAGAATAGCGTTGAATTAAAATTTCCACGCTAAGCAATATCGAAACGTCATCGCAATTAATTTTGTTCGAAGCTGCACGAAGCTTGGCATGGACATTAATTTTATGTGAAATAATACAAGATCCACTGTTTAAGTTGTTCAAATTAATTTCATATATAAATGGCGAAAGAGATATTATTGAAGAAAATTTTGTGAGTTTCATGATGGATATTTATCCACTTGATATATACACGTTGTGTATGCGCGAATAATTGTGTTATTTATGCGAGATAAATGGCAATGTAACTGCCGTTAATTGTTTAGTTAGTTTAAATGTTTATAATTAACGATGGAGATATATCGTACGATATTGTAGCCATCTGTAACATATTATTATGGAAAATATATTCCTTGAAAATGGAATAGATAGGAAAAGGCAAATGAATAATATGCAAGAAATATTTATAGTTGACAATTGCATTCTTTATATCTTTTTTTTATTTTGTAATATTTTAATATCAGTCGCAGATAGTTTGAATTTGTTTGAATTTGCCAAATAATTAAAGTCAAAAGAAATTTGCATATCTGTCAGTATCCACGTAGATGATAAGATAGGTTGCATGTCTTGAGGACAGCTTCCCCTAAATTTGCCGTGGCTTTTAGCTGTAAGCTACATCCATTGTTTGCAAACCGACGTTCCGGCGGTATTATAGTCAGCTTCCTGAAAATTGGGGCCGTCAGTGATACTATAAGCGTCACGTTTGGCAAGCTTTATGTTTGCATCCATATACATACATCAATTAACGAATTAATCGAGTACCCTTCATTTTTAACGATGTAATTCATTGCTAAAAACCATAAACAAATAAATCCGCACGTATACAGTTTCTTTAGAGCGAAAGACAAATATGAAAACGGCATATATATACGTACGTATATTTTTTAGACAAAATTTTTCGTTTACGATATATTTATTAACAGTTAACTTATTAACTTATTAACAGTTATTATTAACAGTATACTTTTGTTGATATTAATGACAAAAACTCCTTTGTAGTACAAGATAGTTCCGTTGAGGAAAACCTTTTACGTTCATTAGAAATAAGATTTATCACAATCAAGTAATTGATTTGCATTTGTACTTTAGGTAGAATTCACAGTCTGAGGGTTTTGTCGTTAGCTCAATTAACAACTCGAAATTTAAAATTCATGATTGCGCATTAAGAGAATTTCCTGTGTTAAGTTAATACCTTGCCTTATGATTTTCTCAGTTGGTACGTAAGTGAGCTATTCGTTGTCATTAACTGTTCACTGGTATAATACTGTGTCAGATGGCATAATATTATAATGTCATACATAATTTATACATAACAATCTTGAGTCTAAAGGGGATTGAACTTCGTTATACGATAATCTTTATTGAATCGAAACCATAACCACGTCATAAAGATGATTCAACGTTACAAGTAGATTGAGGATATTTATTCAAATTTCTATTTTTATTATTCTTTAATTATTATAACGATATACTTTACTTTCTATATGCTGTATACTTTCGCGTATTACGTACATTCTATATATTTTCGCAGATTTAAATTTTCTGTAAATACATAAATATCCACAGTCTAATTATAAGAAGAGGAATTAATTTTATTTTCAATATTTTATACATTTCTGAGCATTGTGTGCATTCTTCAGATTTTTGTAAGCTTAAATTTCACATAAATGCATATATCTCCGTAGCCTCGTTGTAACGTCAGGAATTAATAGGAAAATTAATAACCTAACAGCTTCCGAAGTCACTGGACAGAATTAAATCGCGAAACTGGAATTTATACACATTCCATCATATCCGAGTAATATCCAGTCGTAGGATGGCCATATTTCACGCCGGACAATTCTGCCTCGGTACCGTGTCTTTAATTAACCGTGCCGAGAATTAAGATCACAGTTCGATGCGTCTAACCACGTTTATCGCGAAAACTGCTGACATGCTGGCCGTGTACCCGCCAACACAGCAGGAAGCCTAAACGTGCTGTCGACCCTTCAGATCCACTTCATTCTGTATGCGCGCTCCGTTGTTGTTCGACATGGTAATTTGGCACTAGAGGCAATACCCTGAAACGGTGCTTAAAACAGCGATATTCTCGCGTTCCTACTAATTCTAACTGCGTTCGGCACCAAGTTTCTCTATTAAATCTTAATGCCCGCGAAAATGGAACGCCTGCTCTTTGTATGTGTATACGTGTGCTTACATGTATACGTGTACTTACATATGTACGTGTACTTACATGTATAAGTGTACTTATATGTTCGTGTATATGTGCGCGTTGGAACAAATAGAGCACGCGAGCGAGAACATTTCGGAAAATGTAAATGTACAGGGTACGAGTCTTTAAAATAATTTACGCCAGATATTACAAAGTTTCAAGATATGATAACGATGTTTCATTTATACACAGAGATTAAGTAATAAATATTACAAGTAGAACGAATCTTTATGCATCGATACAGAATATAAAGATGGAAAAATAAAATATTGAATAGAATGCACATAACATGCAGAAATATTCAGAGTACGGTAATCATAATTGTGTTTAATAAGCGTTACAAATATTCGCTTATATTTCAGGTTTCAGCTGATGTAGCCTAATTTCTGTCTGAAGTAGTCTGGTCTCCATATGTAGTCTAATTTGATAATCTAATTTGCATGTTTAACATTGTTGACTTTGGTTTAGTAATATTTAATGAAAAGAAAGATTAGAGTGTCGTAGATAAAAATATGCTATACAGATTAAATGTCAATAATAAAAACCAATTGTTGTGAATCACTTTTAGGTGGTAACTGGATCAAATCAGAGACAAAATGAAAGGAAAATGGAACGAATGTGAAATATCTTGATATTTGGATAGCAATATTATCTCGAAAATATTTATTACACCAATAAAGATGTTTATTAACATCTTTTACGTGTCTCAACTTCTATGAAATTTTTACAATAATTTTCACTCGTATTACGCGTTCGCACAGTTTAATGGAAAAGAGCTTGGAGTACTATTTGTTTTTTACAAACGTTAAAAAACACCATTTCATATTAAAATGACCACTTTAAATCACATGAAAATTAATAGTCACATGAAAATATACAAATTAACATGAAATCCTTCATCTTCGCCATAGATAGAGTATTTGTATTAAAAAAGCATTACATTTCTCATAATAAACGTTTCTCTAAACTCGCATTTTAGAATTATATCCTCCAACAAACCATATCTAAAAATGATATTCATTTCGATTCATCGTAATAGACGCACGAATATTCACATATGATCGGCGACAACGAAACGCAGACATATCGATCTGACAAGCCAAATGTATAGCATTAACGTCGAATCGGATGCATGTCAGACGTGTACAGTGTACACGTCTGATAGCAAGCAGCCCTAAACGCGGTTGAATATTGTACAAATGTCTCGTAACGCTGCATGTTTGCATCGGTTGAGCACGCGCACGCGTGACGCGTGCTGAACGTCTTCAGCCGTCATTTAACGCATTTTTCTTTATCTCTGCACATGCACCAGGACGTCTCAGAAATAACGGATAATCGTTGGAATTTTGTTGAAAGTGTGTCGCGTGCAACTGCTCGACATCTCGAGAACGCAACCCGCGTTCGCCAAATAGAAACACAACGGCTGACTTTCGTGTCACGGTTCGTCGCTTTCATTTCTTCGTACGGAACTTTGAAATTGCAGCATTCCGTCGTTCATAGCGGCTAGAAGCAGCCGATAGTAAGCGAGTTCAACGAGTCGTTCGGCGAAACAGCTTCTTCCCCGTAGAAGAGGTTCTCCTTGAACTGCGGAGAAGAATATTGCGCCCTTTCTCCTGTACCTCGCATGTACGAGGTAGACCGATCTCTTCTCTAGACCAGGTCACCCGGCTGATTTGATGGGGAAATTGTATTGGTTTCTTCGAGGTTGTTGACAAAGGCTTGTGAAAGAACGCGAAAACAAAGACCGTTTATTCCTGTGTCGTTTGGCAGGAGAAGGTTCGATCCAATCGAAACGCCGCGCCGCGCCAAGGGAATTAAGTAGGAAAGCAGCGCAGTCTTCCGTGAGATGCTCTTTGATAAAATAGCTGCATTCAGCGAATGGCTATTTCCCGAAGCCTGAAAGAGTGGTAGTTTATTTGCCATTAGAATTTTAATGAGAAATTTCAAACTAGTGCTTACGCTTGACTCTTCGTGATCCTACGTCGAGCTACACATTTTTATCAGTAGATCGTGGATCTAGTTGTATCTACTCGATCAACGTACAATCTCGACAAACCTAAAATACACATTTCTATGTAAACACTATGTAAAAGAATAATATATTTTGCTTGTTACTCGATGAAGACAAGAAAAGTGCACTTATACCTCTACTGCGCTAAACGCCCTCGTTTAAAGTAGAATCTTCTACAGGAATCTAAAGCATGTTTCAGATCAACGTAGGTTTACATCGTGTCATAAGTACACAATGTTCTTCTCGTTGATCTAAATAATGAAATGAAGCACGTACTTTAACGAAACTCGTACTTCCATAAATTACGTGGAACCTGTTGAACTATAATACACGTGTTGATGTATCTAGGTGAAAAAGTTTATCGGCTTAGCAAGAATACAACGAGGATAAAACGTATTGCGTTAATTACTTTGAAACATGCAAACGATGTTTTAGCGGTTGTTAACACATTATATTTTACGCGCGAAGAAATTAAGTTATTATTATTAATCTACTGGAATGTTTCTCTGCAAAAAAATTCAAATTGTACATCGTTGACTGATTAGGTCAAAGAAAATTGACCGTTAAGAAGTTAATTGGATTCATAACGATACGAATTTCTAGATATGAACATGCTCAGTGCACTAATACATATGTATGATGAACAGGTCACGAAGCTCTATCGATCGTATCGGCCAACTTTCGATATCTACATAGATTCCAATCGCGACATTAGATTTCCTCTCTGGCGGCCACGTTTTCCGCCTCGATCGGCGTCCTTCTTGGACTTAGGTAGGACATTTAAATTCGAGTCGTGAGTCGTGATTGCCATGCCTGTCGACCGTGGAAGCTTGATTTCGCTGATTCAATTGTTCCTCGAGGGTGTTCCACCTTCAGCCATTCTCGTCCTGTTTCCACTTCCTCTTTTATCTTCTTAGATCTTAGCTCCCTGACCGACGTCTTCAACCACAGGATCCTTCTCACGCGCTCTGTCGACCTGAAAACTTCACGCTCGTTGACTTCGCCGAGCTCAGCGGCCTGATATCGCGCGGACCCCTGTGCTCTACCAGATCTTTTAATTTAATTCCCATTCAACGATCCCATCCGACGAGTTTTCGCTCTTATCGGTTGGCTCTTCTTCGAGGATCTTGTT
Organism: Bombus vancouverensis nearcticus; assembly: GCF_051014615.1. Classification (NCBI taxonomy): domain Eukaryota; kingdom Metazoa; phylum Arthropoda; class Insecta; order Hymenoptera; family Apidae; genus Bombus; species Bombus vancouverensis. The sequence goes on along the minus strand of NC_134912.1, from coordinate 15,991,142 downwards.
GGATCACCGAGAAACCACCCTTACTATTTCTCTCGTTTGAATTGAATGTCGTTGGAATTTATGGTTGCAGGATAGTAATGAAAGCGAAGAAGCATATTGAAGATGGAAGTAGAAGTCTTGAGATTAGCCAGCTGATTCGAGAAGCAGTTGCCAAGTGTTGGAATGTTTTGAGTTCACTGGATATCTAATCAAAGATGTAACTATCGAAATTGAACGATAAGCGCTAATCTTTTTCATTCAGACGCGATACAACGTGTTTTATAAACACTATAGAGCACTATCCTTATGAAATGATTGTAACTGATAACGTACGACATATAAATTGAAAAATGTCGATATTAACCAATAATCCTTGTTAAGAAGAAAGTATATTTGAAATATTATGTACATATAAATTGTATTGCAGATAATATAGATTAACGACACTTTGTAAATTGATTCAGTTTTCGTCGAGTTTATAGAATTGGGATCAATCCAAATGCGATATTCTGTGGTTCAACGAGAAACTTTGAACTCCTAATCTTTGGTTGATACGCGTACATGTATGTACGTAGATAACAATTTCGATCGATTTGTGGAATCTTATCGAGTTGCAATTCTAAACATCTACGACTCATAATGTGAAAGAATTTCTTTGTCGTAAAATCAAATAAACAATAGAAGTCGATGTAAAAATACTTCTGAAAAAAAAAACGATCGAGTACAAAGCAATTATCTATAAGATACAGTGTAAGACCTTTTGATATCTTCCTCATTGAGATAATGGAGCCATCGTTTAAAGGAAAAAGAATCAACTGATTTTTTTGTATACACACAAAACGATAATAATATGACAGAAGAAGTGGAATAATGATATTCAAAATGTTGCTTTGTAAGATTCCCTCCGATACTGTCAAATATAAAATTGCGCCAATTAAAATTTATTATAAGCGGAGAGCAAAGGTAATTGCGGGATAATTCGCCGACGAAAGCGAAAGCTATAAGGAAGCAGAGGAAACAAAGGCAGTCGTGAATGTTAAATATACTTTTCTATGTCTCTGTTCAATTGAAATATCCATTAAAAAGATTTATTGAAGACGAAACAGAGAGACGCGTTATTTCGAACATAATTATATATGTTTACGATATATTCAATCATATTTGTATAATATATAGAAGCACAATACTGCTGTTATTTCTGCATTCAGAAGTAAGATCATATTAGCTATTATTTTATTCTTTGGACAAATCTATCACGCCGTTCTGAGCCGAAAAACCTTTATTGCACTTTCTTATATGGACTAGGGATAAAAACAAAAGAACATCTTAAAACCATCGATTGTACCTAGAACTATCTTCTAATTACTATTTATTATAACTAGCGCGAACTCACGCTGTCATTTTCAACAAATACTTTAAAGGAAAGTTCATAAAAATTTTCACAATGTTTTAATATAATCGTCAATGCGACATGCGATTGAAAGGAATCCGGGTTATAGGAAAATTAACAGAAAATCCACGATATTCGAGACACGAAACAACAAATAACAAGCTTTCGAGACACGACGAAGGCATTAACGCAGGAAACATTCCGACGATGCATACGGTAGGAACACCAGGAATCCCTCAGCTGATAAGGCCATTGGGCGGAGTTATCAGATAAAATGATTCCCGACAGAGCGACGGAGGCCGTGCACGCGCGGACGCGCGAATACGTTAGAGCAGTGAAAATCGAGTCGAGTTTCCCTGGGCGATATCGAACAGATAGGACTTCACGGTTCAAAGGGCTCTCGAGTTTGGTATGGTGGGCGGAGAAGTGACCCAGAACCGAGCTGACGGCGGATCTAACGCGAAAATAATGAGACCTGTAAACCGGAAGCTGCTCCATATCGGTGGCAAGATCTCACGTACACGTACCATCTATCTTCTCCGCTATCGCTTGCCTGTTCTAAATACAAACGCGTTCACCCACGCGTGTGTATCGATAATTCTATTCCTATACTCGCACTGGACGTCGAAGACTAGCGATCTTTAACGCCATCTGAAAGCTTCCATGTTACTCGCATTAGTATTCGGAAATCCTGTTTTTGTGTTTGCTTTTTCTTTCTTTGTTAAAAGAAATTCAAATTAAGTACTTAGAAACATGTATCTTATAAGTTAAAAAACATACTTTGGATTAATTCCTTTCTATCCGTTAATGTAATTTTAACATATTTGCATATAATGAAATACACTCGCGTAAGCTGAAATAAATCTTATACAGGTTGAAAATACTTAACGCGTAAAAGATATTCCTTTTCCATCTTCCAGCAAGTATTTTTTCTTTCTTTTTTAGTATTATCGTGTGATAATTATCCTTCGAAGAACGTTTTCCTTTCGATTAGGGAAGAATTTTTGCATATTCTAGTCTATATATGTATAGAACTAATTATTCGATTTATCACGTAACGTAATAAAGTTTTAAGTTGACGATAGTTGAATGCGCTTATTTGTTATAGCTGAATTGCTTCTGATCTATATACACATTTAAGAGATCTTTTTGTCACTGTATAGCGTATGTTCAACGATAGGTAAAGTTTAGACAGCCGCTCTCAAACTCTAGCAGCAAACGGTTGTAAAAGAGGAAATAAATTTTATTCCCCTCTGTTCACCTTTCTTCTTTTTCCTATGGACTTAACTTGCAATCTTGAAACTCGAGCTTTATTCCACTGGTCCGCTTACAAAAGCAAGGGCGTGGAATTAAAACTTGCTACCCCTTCTCCAAAGAACTTTCTCAGATAACACGCTGTAGTTAATCTTATTTTTCCATCTCATATAAAAATTACAGTTTCCAGATTTGTTTATGCTACGTACGAACGATACACTTATTATCTTTATGTGTTTCTCTAGAACATGGCCATAGACGTGTAAGCACCCTGCTCCTTCGCTAGTGTTTGCACATACAACAAGCTGCTTAACAAACACGAATACGCGTGCGCAACTAATCTGTAATCCTCCATATCTATGCTGTGCAAACAATATCGCTACAAACCTCGTCTATACATACGCGGACGCATACCGTTTATTTGCAGAAACGTATGCGAGTTTAATGCTTTCGAAGTATAACTGTCGCTGAAATTGGCGATAAAATTTTCATAGAAGAAAATTACGCGGTCCAAAAATTTTCGGTTTGTTCTCCATCTCTCGATGTATTACAATATTGTGCAATGTATTTTAAAAATAATTTAAATAATTTAAATTCAAGATAAATCGTAATCCTAGTTTCCTTTATTCTTTCATTATCTGAAATTTATTTTCTGAAAATTTATATTCGAAAGAAGGTTTAAATCTTGCTTGGAAGAAGATTAATCTCAATTTGCATTTTTGTTATTTCTTTATTTTCTGAAGTTAACCAGTTTTTATTCGGAAGAAGATCAATCCATCTAGTATCGTAAAACACTCATTTCCGTAACCAGAAGAATTTCGAAAAATTCCAGTCCTCTTTTAAAAATTACAATCGACCTTTACAAGAACAACACCGAATGAACTTAAATCATTTAAAGGCGCAAGTGTCTCCATGTGTCTCCCTAAGCGTTTACATCGGTAAAGACGCGACACGAGTTCGCAAAGTTGTGCAATTTAGCACCAAGCGTCGCTCAGCATCGATTTGGTGTTCCTTGTCGCAGATAATAGCGTTTGCCAGGTTTATTTACTGCGCGTTTTATCTGAATGGGTCGTGGTCTCGTGCAGGGCTAACAATAAGTGTGGCCCGACCAGAAGCACGAACAGCCGACTGCCAATGCTGGTAGGTGCACACTTGCACACCGTTCACCTGTGCACGCAAGGAACACAGCTCGTGAAGATCATATAGGGTGTACCAATTGTCACAGTGTAAGCGAAAATAGCATAATTCTACGCGAAAAGGTATGTCAAAAAAGTAGAATAAAATTTGTTCATATAATACGTCGCTTTTCAGAAAATCTAGTTCGAAAACTTGTCAAATATGTACGTGGGAACTTGGTTATTTCCTGATTGGATATGAATAGAACCCATTGTTATTTCTATTATAATACCATAACCTGTTTTACATGCAAATATTAAAATTTTAATTAATTTCCTTGTAAAGACAGGAATATGTAAAATAAAAGTTTTTCATATACCACTTGTTCACCAGAGATTGGATTTCTGTTGTCACAAGTGTCGAATATTTCATTTTACAGAACCAAGAGCTGATTGGAAAAGCTGTTTACTCTTATGTGATAATCAAATTTAATTGAAAAACAGGATTATTTCTAGATTTTCGTAGAATAATAATACTAAAATATAACGTAGATAGCGATAGACGTGAAACATCTTCGTTGTTAGAAGATTATAAAGCCTCGTTTTCAAGAAAATAGTATATGAACATATTCCATCCAGAATCAATCCGATATATACTCCACAAATTTTCAAACTCGATATTCTCCAAAAAGAAGAGTCACACGAAAAGCTTTTATTCTACATCTTCCATTCATTCCTTCGCATAGAACCATCCATTTCCCGACTAAACTCTGATAACTGAAACACCCTATACATATTAACAATAGCAACTGGTAGAAGCTAGCGGTTAGCCCGAGGGAATCGTACAGCAAAGTCCGTGTTGCACTGAAATTATGAACGCTGCTGTTATTCTCCACCCGATTTCCTTGATTTTCAAAGAGAATCCTTTCCTCCATTTGCGAAAATGCCACTTTCTCCCTATTTTCCGCAACCATCAATCCCATGGTTACAATCTAAACTGATAATCGCGGACGGACACGCTCGCGTAATAATTTCAATGGGAACGAGCAGTTTACGGGAGCCTCCTTCTGCTTGTCCGAGCCTTATACAGGAAATTGCCATTCTTCCGAGTACCGGTCCGATAAGATTTATCGCTCGCGCTGCCACCGACACAAATCACCTAATCAATCGTTATCGTTCGTTACTTAAATTCCTACTTGCCAGGTCCCGCAACGTCCTTTTAGACGACTTTTTCGTCTGTTCGTTTTTGGGACAGTTCCAGGTTGCAGTCGGCGATTCTTTCTTTTACATTCTTTTCGGCAGCGAAGAAGGGTCCGGAGAAAGTGCTGACTCGAACGCTCAGTGAGAGAGTAAACAGGGAACCTGGATGATGTATTTACCATCCAAACGTTTCCCGCCAGTGCTGAATTTTTGTGTTACATGGAGCTTGATCGTGTGTTTGCGATGAAACACTGCGCTTTGTTTCCGTGGCTGTAACGCTGTTGTTTGTGAATACACGACGATGGAATCTCTTGCACACTTTATTAAATATAATCTTTCATCCTGAATCTGATAATGTCGTAGTTAAAATTTGTTAACGAGACAATTAATTAAACGTAATCGAGGAAAATGCGTATTTAAAATTTCATTCTATTGTATTTAAAGTTGAAAGTACTGTTTATCCTCGGTTGCTGTCATTTTACGTATTGTTGCCGATTAAAGGGGAAGACTGGTATCCTCGGTATTATTAGAAATAAAAATTCGTACTAAACAGTATTCCTTATAAGATAGATCATTCGTTTCACTAAATCTCATTCTACTTGCAATTGGCTACTTTATTCATTATTGTCAATTGTGGTAAGAAACTGGTACCTCTGAATAAAAGTAAGAACAATAGTTCCATATAATTTCGCCTGAAACAATAATTTCTATCGTTATTCCAACTCAAATATTTTATTTAAGCTTGAAAGCACTTTCTACCCTCGACTGTTGTTATTCTACTTATTATTCACAAGTAACCTACCGTTACCTATTGAGGAAATTACCTCTGAATAGAAATAAGAATCAATATTTTCTGCCATTTTATCACCGACAATAATCTCTCTCATCCCTTTCAAAGGTGAAAACACTTTTTGCCCTCAACTTCTGTCGCCCTACTTATCTTACCAATCAAAATGAGAAACTACTATCCACGAATAGAAAGAAACATCAAAATTTCATAGCATCTCATCTGAAGCAGTAATTTCCATAAAACAGATCGTTCTGCCGCAAAAAGGTCTACGTTCAGAAGCACACGGTACCTGCCCTCTAACAATAAATAAAACAATCTTTTAATCCCCACCCGATCGAGCCGGGCTGTCATTCAATTTGCTCACGGTACCATTTCGTTCAATTAATACGTCTCGCCCAATAGTCAGACGATTTTAATCAAAGCTTCGGGCTTCGTTACTTGGCGAGAGGGGGAGGAATCGATCGCCACCGGTGCTATTCCGAATATTTTCAGGAAATTCGTCGGAGAATTCGCCACTCTGCGGTCCAAGTAATTTGTCGACTCGGACGACATGTTGCACGCGGACAAGAAATACCGTGATCACGGCCCGATACCTGGTCCAACCCCTTTTCGTCCAGCCTGTCGTCGGTATTCGACGAATTCGAATCGATCCTGCGGCTCCGCTGAAATTTCGACGATGTGTGTGCGTCTATCCGACCGAACAGGAACGTTCGATTCCCGTTTGGCGTCGCGTGTGTAATGTTTCGTGTGTCTGCATATTTCCGACACAGCCGACAATTCGTCTTTCATGTACGGCGGCCAGCACGCGACGAATGTTAAAAACCTCCTCGAGCATTCTGCGAGGCACGCGACCAATGCGCCACCGCAAACGGGACCAACGAACAGATAGAGGGTGGCGTAAAGGGGTTGCAGAGAAGGCAGAACGAGATGTTGACGTTTGACGAGACCGCGACGAGATGGCTGAGACGAATTGAACTGGGATTTTGCGGCAGATAGGTCCAACTGTTCGAGATGAATTTGATTGTCATGGAGACAGTTAACGGGAAATTTTGGGCGGTTTCCAGTGAGTCACGCGTTTAATGCGTTTAACTGACACGTTAGAAAATCTTGTTAGGATTGTTATCGAACGTTCTTCGTGGTTTTAACATCCTCTAATTTAACAATTTGATTAATTGGCCTGGACTCTTAAAGCGAGATGGTTGATAAGTTAATGGCTGAGGGCGAGGGGCTGCGAGGGGTTCTTAATTCGAGCTTCGCGTTTCATGAACACGCTGACTGATTTGTTTTCGGTGTGTTTTTCTTCTGTGCGAGATTAGGAGGTTGCTAGCGAGTTTACGTACGAAGGAACGATGACAATTATAGAGTAGAAGAGATTTGATAAAAAGGATCAATATGATAAACATACGCATGCGAATAGTAAATCCATTAACATATTAACAGTAGAACTACCGGTATGTGATACGTGTACATCTAAATATCTTATTTGCATAAACGACTGTGATAAGAATGTTATGACAACAATAAATAGCTAAATAATTAAAAATGAAGTAATCGCGTTTCTGCCTCAATAAACGTTAATCAACGTTTATCAAAAGCACCTACCTCTATTTTGCAAAATGTGCAACATTTTATACATAATTCTTCCACGCCAAGAAACCTCTACATGTATAACGTAATTCTTTGCTTTAAAATTAGAATATTTCACCAACGTTCATTTCATCTTGGTTCCTTTAATTTCGCCAATGAGCAATGCTTAAATATTCGAATAACAGTGGAAAACCACTCATTCGTTCCAGCCAGTGCGCATTTCAAACCGCATTACACTTATAACGCTACATTTATCTTAATGTTTCCGTTTCAGCGAGCTCTATTATTTCAAGCTCGTGCTGTCCCGTCCGAGATTACACTTTATCCAGCTACAAAGTCCTTAAATATTCAGTGATATTGCAGAAAATGTTTACAAAAAGCCAAAGCAGAGCGAGAAATTGAAAACGAAATTATACCGTCGTTTCATAAATAATAACGTACAAACGTCCCGCGTAACATTTCACACCAGCGTTCGTTAGCGGGTTTGACTTGACATTTTCCAACGTTCGACAAAACTAATTTTTGAGACCCAAGGGACATTTAAACCTGTTTAAACAAATATCCCTCCTTTTAGCCGGTGGATCGAGCTCATTTCTCATTCAACAATGCAACAGAATTCCACGGGATGTAATTATACTAATTTGACGATACCTGAGCCACCCTCCCCCACGTTTATTTACCGATATAAAATTAATTGCCAATTCGAAGCATTGTCCGATTCGACCACTTAATTATTGTAATGGTTGAATATTTTATCCTACGCATAAATTTCTACTCGGCGAACTACGACAATTACGCGTAGTCGCTTGAATATTTATGCAACTAGGCTGTTCTATCGCGTCTATCCGTGGTAACCGAAAATGTCGAACGCGGTTACCCAGAAATTTATGAATCAAGTAACTTCAAACAGATTTTTAGAATTGTAACGTGTATTCGTAAAATACATGGCGTTTTAGGCAAAGATACATGTAAAATGTATAAACGAGAAATAATTTCAGTACTTGTAGTTATTTATATTTTCACTGTGACTCGTGATTTCGTGCAGATTGTCGACGATTCATGAAATATTATTCTGCGTGAAATAGATAAAGTATCATACCACTTTATTATTCGAATATTACACAACTTAGTAGATCGCATTTCATAATTTATCGTTATCCTCTTTTTAGTAACCGTAAATCATTTTATTTTATTCCATTGATTCTTCGTAATTAATTACACGAGATATTGTTAATGAAATGTTATGAATCACAAGTTGCGAGATACCGATATCAATAAAAAAGACTCTTGCACGATAGTAACAAGTTCGATAATAAAACGATCGAAATTGTACGAGTAAACGTTGCAAAGTACAAGTTATCTGACTTCGTATCTTATTTGGCAAAAAATTATAAAATCGTAAAAAAAAAAAAGGAAATCTATAACCTATAACATATAACTTGCTAGTTTATTCATACGATTAGTCGGTGAATTATTGTGCGAGAGAAACCTGATATTACAGCTGTCGTATTACGAATATTATAATATCCGTGTATGAAAAATTCACGAGAGTTATTTCAAGTAATCCTAGATTATCGACGATTCTAAAAATCATGGAGAACAGTGTTCCCTCTGCAAAACTCATTTCTATACTTCTGTTTCCATTCGCAAGCTTCCAATAACGTTCAAAAGAGGACTCAGAACTTAATCACACAGCTTTGGACAGGCTTTTTTATTTCGATCGCGTTTCGAACTTCCGAGGTCGAACTACATGCTGAGCTGCCCTCGCTCTCGAATTCTATAACGCATTTCGTAAAATATTCCATCGTTGAAATTTCCAAATATTAAACGGATCATTGCGGAATTAAAGGAAAATCCTCTTTTTTTTCCTGCAACAGTCGCCGACTCCATGAACTCGTATCCATTTGTTTCGCGAACGAATCGCGCGGTTTACAGAAAAGAGGCGGAAAAAGAAAACGAAGCCGTGGAAGTTAGCACGAAACGCAGTGCGAACGAAAGCACGTTGCAGGGCAACTTCACAGGTTTCTATCGCGAAACGCGTCGATCGAGAGCTAAAGTTACACGAAATTATGTGCAAACACAACTAAACGCGAGAAACCGTAACACAAAGAGAAAGTAGAATCGCGGTCTCCTTCATATCGTTCCCTTTAGAATATTCTAACAATTTACGCGATATCGCGAACTAGTTTTCGAGCAACGAATCGACGTCTCAGCGACATTTTATTCGTTCGCTGTTCGTTACTCGCTATTCGTGCAATCAACTATTCTACTGTATATGGTGAATAGGGGAGTTTTGTAACTTCGTTACGTGCTGTAACTGCAGAAGCAGTTGCGTTCGAATGAAATATGATTTTTTCTTTTAGAATTTCTGTGGCCGGCTGTAATAGCCGGCAGGCACGTAGAAAATTATTTAACTAACTACTTTATGAAAAATACGATCGAGTTTTATGACGAAGTTGAGAAAACATCGTTAAACGCAATGAAAATTACATTTCGGCGAACAAAATTATTTAGTTATTCTAATTGTTTCTTATCTTTTTGTTTTTAGGATTATTTCAAACATACAACAACTCATGGTAGAGGTATTATTGACTTTTACTGAGACACAAACATAATTGTACAGATGGACGTATTTATTTTCATTGCACCACTTTGATTATAATTATCTATGTAATACACTTATTATATTACGAGCCGATAGTGATAGATTTTCGTATTAATTAGTATAATCACCTGTGTATATTATACTTATTATACGAATCGATTGTTGTATTATTAGAAAGGTACGTTACTTCATAATATGTTCGTTATACAATTGCGGATATAATGAACAGATAATAAGATAAAATGTGTGACCTGATTGAAATAATTGTACAGAATGATCGATTGTGATTTTTCGAAATTTTGACAAATTACAAAGCGAAAGGATTGTTTTCTTTTTTTTGCTTGTAAACCAGTGTAGATTTTCTACTTACAAATGAAAATTGAATGATTATATATCATCGTTATCGTTTCTCTTCTTGTGGAATTACATATATTTTATCTGTCTATTTGTTCAAAACATAATAAAGAGTCAATACTAATCACGGAGAAAAATAAAAGTTGCGCTGTTCGCTGTAAAAGGCACAATGTCCGCAGTTTGGACGAGACAGCATGCGAAATAGCGTGAGTGGAAGGAAATTTTAAACTATGCAACCTGTCGGTGACAGTTCTTTAGCTGGCGGTTGCAGCGATAAATACAAAGTTCCTTTAGAAACAATACAGAATATTTCAATCGCTTGCAAGCTCTATTTTATTCAGGTCACTGTGAGAAGAATAATCTCAATCGTTCAAATATCGCGTGTACTTTTTGTTGATAATTCGTAATAAGTATATCTCATGGGAAATGGAAAAGAGAAGAGGAAACAGTACAATATTGTACGAATTTGATATAAAAACGAAATAAAAATGCTATTAATACGAAAAAACAGAACATATAAGATGATACTGTCTTAGATAAATTATTGTTCATGTCGTTATATTTGAATGAAGTATAAACTATATCGTGTGATTCACGAAATATCGCTCTTTTTAACTTTCATATTCTTATAGAATTATTTAAGAAACTCTGTCTATACAATAAATTTTATAACAACGTGTTGCTTCAATTAATAAGTTTGTGAAAATATAGGCACTTACACTTGCAGATCTGAACAAGATATAAAATATACATATAGTGCAATTTATGGAGCACCATTTCTCGTATCTTTCTCCTAAAATTACTAAACACGCTCAGTTCATATAACAGATATTCATCGTACAATAGCACATATTGTTCCAACTAACCTTTTAAGTTCCAATTGTAAGCGTATTTTAATTTAAATTTATAAAACAGCGCATATATTCCAATATTGTCTTTTTTGTTTGTTTTTTCTTTTTTTTAAGAAAGAAACATCATTTTCTAATCATTTTACAAGTACATGCTATTAATCTTTTGACAAGAAAATTTCTTACATGATACTATATACCTTCTGTTCGATGTATCGTTACTGTTATGTATGTAGTTACGTAATTACTTAATATATTAGGTAAGGTTTCTCTTATATTATAGAAGTCTCCTAATATATTAAGTAAAGAAACCATAGTTTCGTAAAACATCGAGTTATGTTACAACACCAGTCACACCACATCCACGACAGCCTGTATGGAAAATCGACTATAACAATTAATATCGCGAGACGAAAACTGTCTCGCTGCACGTAAAGTGGCTGCTTAATGGAACCGTCGTAATTAATGAAATTATCACGCAGTCGGTTGTCTGAAGAGCTTAATCCTTCAGGAAGAGTAAATTTCTGCGTCGAATTCATTAAATTCGCAACGAATCTACTAAACGAAACCGTGGCTCGAACATAGGCAAGGAAAAATAAAAAAAAAAATTACGCTCCCACGAATTCTCGGTTATACGAATTCTTTCTCTCTCTCTCTCTCTCTCTCTCTCATCCGTCTGCTCTGTTTTCGGCAATGGAATAATTGCGTAGGCGTTTCATAACCGTAGAACATGCTCCTATTTTTTATTCCGCTAAAATAAAATAAAATAAAATAAAACGAAAGCTTTTGTTCGTATCTGGATCGATGGGAAACAGAACTCGGTGAACAAATACGTTTGATATCGTTTCAAAACGATTTCATGATAAAAGAAAAAGGGAATAATATTCTCCGCTGTGTAAGTCTGTAATTTTTACAAAAGAAAAATAAAAGAAAGAGATAATGGTGGAATGACGAAGTTAGAGGATAGTACATACACCGGAGTGGCATTAACGCAAAGGTTTTTGCTGAGCACGCGAAATCCATATGGATGCAAAGTTTCTTTGATCGATTGCTAATATTGCCCCCGTGGCTATCCATTACTCCAGCTTCGAATATCGCGAATAATACGCGGATATCGTACTTCGCGATCAGCTCGATGACTTCCGCCATCCCAGAGGTGCACACGATCCGTCGATATCTATCGTGCCTGTTCCGATCCGAGAATTATATCGGACAAGATGCTTCGCGATAATTGAACCGTATCGTGACCTTTGTTTCCTCGAAATAATTAATTGTTTATTAACATCAGTTAATTTGGAACGTTGATGATAAATGAATAGCAGTATATTTCCTTAAGCTTTAGAGTAATTTTTATTTAGAGTAATTCACACACATACACACACTTGTTGTAAGTTTAAAAGAAACAACATTGCAAGGAAATTATCTATTTGACTAAAAGAAAATGGATTGACGAAAGAAATATATATTGGTAGAATTTTATTCGTTGTATAAAAATCATCTTACAATGAACGTAGAAAGTTTAATAATTTTCTTAGCACAAGCGAATGCAATGTTTACAAAGTGTCTGATTTTATTTAAGGAACGAATATCCGCAAGAACTAGAAATTAAATTATCTAGCAACTTGTTTCTTTGAAGTCACAGAACAACGAAAAGAATCCGAAATTCACTTGGAAACTTGGAAAGGATACTTCATGTGAAGTAAAGTAAGAAGTTAAAATTGATACAGTGGTATCAAGTTGCTTGACTAATCTTCATCGCGTTTCAGTAAAAAATTAAAAATATTCTAAATATGTAGTTTTACCGATGCGTTAGAAGTTTTACTAACAATAAATTCTGTCTTCTGTCGAGGAGTATCAAACGTTATACGAAGTACGTAATTCGACGATGGAAGAGGAGAACTTAAGGGGATTTAAGTAAAATAACTGAAATGAGCTTGGCAAAGAGGTTGAAAAAATTTGGCCACATTTTCCCTTCGTTCACGGTTGAATAACGGACAATTGAAATGCTATTTCATCGTGTCGACGTTAATTCCGGCTAAGAAAAATATCACTTTGTTCGTGTTTAATTTACACCATAACTATGTCTGGCGCTAAGATTTCTTACCTCTAATTTAATTGTCGGTAACAACGTTTTAAGATCCGCTCCAAGTTATTCTCGTTAAGTAACATATTTGACTATTCAAGCGTCGTTTAAATATTCATCTAACGCGATGCAAATTAGCGCAAAAAAGGAAGGTTGCTCGACCTTCTGTTTTAATCTCTCCTCCTTTAAGCTTCTCGAAGTTTTCTACTATCTGAGTCATATTTAACATCTTTGATTAATTTTGAACAGATGTTGAGTCGTTGGTTGTATTATTTAGGAACTTTCAAAAGTACTGTACAAGGTATTTTATTTACCTGCTGGCAAAGTGTTTCATTTATTCATGATCTTTAAGAAATATCCTTTTCCTCATACTGCTAAAAATATTTCAAATTTCCTCGAACTTCGTAAAGTTGTAAGTTCCAGGTGAAAGGAGGGATAATAATGAAAAGGAGATTAACCAAATTGTTGAGATTCTTGTTCATAATCACGATGTTAAAAAATTCACTAACGTAAACTTTCAAAGAGGAGATTTCCGAAGAAAAGAAGTTGCAAGAAGAAAATAATAAGTCTGTGTGTGTATAGTGGGTTAAAGAACAAAAATCGAAACAGTAAACCGGAATAGTCACCAGGGAAAAATCGTGAAGGTGAAGTAACGCAGTTAAACGGCAGTGCCGTAGTTAAGTTGGCGAGTTCATTCATGGCCAATTGATTTTGGTTACGAGAGGCCCTCGGAAGAAGCACCGTCTCGTAACCCTAAATGGTAAATTGAATTGACATTAATTCCACGGCAGCGAATCGTACGTTGCTATTCGCGTTGCTCACGACCACCGGACGCGTTTCACCCGATGCTCGACAACGATAATACACAACAATATGAAGCCGTACGGAAAGGCCGGCATCGTATCGTCGTGTACTACACGTCGAAAGGGTTGTAACCGGATATAGGCTAATCTCGCCTCACGTAGGTTTCCTCCTGTAGCGAGCCATGCCCTGGGCATTTCGACGACCGCCATCCGGCTTGCGACGAAGAAGAAATTAAGCGGACAGAATAATGATGTAAGCCAAGCAATGTAAGCTTTCACGCGCTGGGGAACCGGAGAAACGCGTCGTAGAAGGGTTAATACCGACCTCGGGATGCCGCGGGGTCGCCGT